>NC_090989.1:160920000-161545000 GCF_041146395.1 Eulemur rufifrons
ATGCAAAAATTAACTCAAATATATCAAAGACCTAAACTAAAAGCTAAAACTATAAAACTCTTAAAACAAAACATAGGTATAAATCTTCGTGACCTTGGATAAGGTAAAGTTTTTGTAGGTATGACACCAAAGGCAAAAGCAACACAAGAAAAATTGGACTTCATCAAAATTAAAACCTTGCACTTCGAAGGACACCATCAAGAAAGTGAAAAGATAACACCCAGAATGAGAAAAAAATTGAAAATCATATATCTGATAAGGGACTGAATGCAGAATAGATAAAGCATTCTTACAGCTCAATAATAAAAAGATACATAACCCAATTTAAAAATGGACAAGATTCCAATACACATTTCTCCAAAGAAGATACACAAATGGCCAATAAGCACATAAAAAGATGCTCAACATCATTAGCCATCAGGGAAATGCAAATCAAAATTATAATGAGATACCACGTCATACCCACTAGGATGTCAATAATCAAAAAGATGGAAAATAACAAGTGTTGATGAGGATGTGGGGAAACTGGAACCCTCATACACTGCTGGTGGGACTGTAAAATGGTGCAGCCACCTTGGAAAACAGTTTGGCAGTTCCTCAAACTGTTAAATATAGAGTTACCATATGACCCAGCTAGTCCACTGCTAGGTATATATATTCAAGAGAAATGAAAACATATGTCCATACAATTTTGTATACTCTTCTCTGGGGAGGGGGAGAGCCAGGGCAAGTAAAAAGAAAAAAAAAAAAAAAAAGAGGAGAAATATATGTGGACAGAGAAAGCACTCTTGGACATAACTATTAATAAATGGAAAAAAATTAGATGGTGAGCAATACATACAAATGAGCCCATCATGTTGGTTATTAAAGATTCTCGCAGGTACACCCACCTGTACATAAACACAAGAGACATCTCTGTCCAGCTGATCACAAACATTCTCTCTGGAAGCAAGCCTGGGATGGGGGAGGTGGAATTTCAGTTTTTACTCTACAACTTCTGACATGTTTACATTTGTGCATAGTAAGAATATAGTCAGGACTTCTAGTGTAAAAGAGCATTTGTTTCTCTAGCCAAAAGGGAAGGAAAGAGGGAGAAGGCCACTGCAGTTGTGCAGTGTGGAAAATTCTGAAAGTGGACAAGCGTGAAAGAGCATGCCAAGTGGTGGGGACAGTGGAACAAAAATGTGAAAGTCGGAAAGACTCTGGGGTGTCTGTGGGACTGTGGGGTTCAGCCTGTCAGAGCGTCCAGTGGGTGACTAGGGGTGGGAGGGTGGCTGCAGATGAATCAGAACAGCGAGCTGAAGCAGCCAGGTTGCAAGGGTGCTGCACACCCCTCGGGGCCTCCTCTGTCCTGCTCCAGATCTGGCCAAGTGCCCCACCTCCCTTTCCCGAGCATTCTGGTTTTGACTTGGGCCCCACGTCCAGTTCTGCCCCAACTTGTGGGTCCCACCTTGGAAAAGTCAGGAGACACCTGGGAAATGAAGGCAATGACCTCGTCCAGCCTTGTTCTGTGGCCACGCAGAGGCCCTGGGGCATCCACCTAACATCCCAACAGGCCCTTGTTGTGTGCCGGTATTACGCAAGGGTGCAGGTGTTCAGACAGGAGCAGCCTCTGCCCTCCCAGAGCTGACATTTCGTGGGGGTGTGCACCAAAGCGGGGCCTGTCAGAGATGTTTAGAAACAGCCATCTTTGTTGACATCACTGCATCCCAAATAAATCTGGGAAGACCCTCCTCACCTCCAACTCTCCTGATACAGCGGGGTAGAGTTGTGAATAAGTTATTCATAACTCCACACCTTAATTTCCTGATTTGGAAGATGGGATAAGAGGATCTGTGCCATAGGACGGTTGCAGAGACTGGATGAGGATGGAGGTGCACAGCCCAATAGTACAGGGTACAGATGTCAAATCAACCAGCATTTATTGAAGGCGCTAGGTCACTTCCCTCTCCACAGTATACCCCAACACACACACACACACACAGACACTCAGTGAGAATCTTGCATCATCTCAGCTCCTGGCAACTCTTTATCTGGGCTTTCTTCCTTCCATCGCCTACCCCCACCCCTACTAGGGAAGCCATCCCTTTCTGTATCTTCTTAGATGTCAATTTTTCCAAGAAGCCTCCCTGTCACACCTCTTCTTCAATATCACAGATGAAGAAACCAAGACTCAGAAAGGTTAAGTTACAGCACAAGGTCACACAATCTAGATCTCATATTCTTAACCCCCAGGAATCTTACACTATATTAAGTAATAGCAATTGATCAATCAATCAATCAATGGAGAGAGTGGGAAGCATACAGCTCCTGGTCCCCAATCCTATACATTTTCATCTCTTCATTTTTCCCATCAAAGCCCTGCTGAGTAACTACTTTCCCTCCCAGTGATTCCCTCTAGGTGATGAGGTGGATGTAATCAAATGACACAAAAGAGGAAGGAGTCCATGGCCAGGACAGGTGGGGTGAGGTAAGTCCTACTGTGTGTAGGCTTACAACTCCAGCAGTGCCCCTCGGCTCATGCTCATTCCCCAGGTGGCAGCTTCAGAAAACATCACTTCTCAGGTCCCCACTCCATAAAGGACGGTATCAGCCATCAGAGCACACAATGCCAAGATCTTCCTCCAGCCACTTGCTGGGACCTGAGGGAGAGGAGGAAAGTTTCCGCCCACACTGCCTCACTTCCCTTCCCCCCTCTGCAGTCAGATAGACCGAGTTCAGGGCTCAAGAGCTGCCTGGCCACACTGGGAGTTTGGCCACAACCTTGGACTGCAAATGCATGGAATGGTCTTCCCCCAGCTATCCACAAGGCCACTCCCTCATTCATCTGGGTTTCTGCTTGAATGCCACCTTCTCAGAGACCTACTCTGACCAAAGCCACCTCTGCCTCCATCCCATCACTCTGGACCCCCTTACCCAGTTTCATTTCCATTACGCTGTCCCTTCTCCCCAACATCATATTACAGATCTAGCTGACTACTGTCCATCTCCACCGCTGGGATGTAAACTCAACAAGGCTGTCAGTTTTCTTGACTGCTGTGTGGTCAGCACCAGGGCAGTGCCCTCCCTCCAAGATTGTTTCTTGAATAAATGAAATAAATGAGCTGAGCTAAGAGGCTCATGTGTAGATATGACCTCAGTTAAGAACAGTCTTTCCTGGTTCTCTTTTGTTCCTAAAGAAAACAGTGTGTACCCATTTTCATAACTGAATGAATAACTTTCACCAAAGTGAAGAAGAAAGCAAAGCTTGTCACCAAACCTCTCCACCGCAGACCCCATTCCACCCACTGTGCTGGTCATAACCCATGAAGAAACTTGAACTAACTCAATAAACTAGAATCAATTAACAAAACATCTCATTTTCACTTGAGTTTCAACCTGTACATGCAAGGTGATACGAATCAGAGAAGAAGATGAACAAACCATTAAGAAAATGGGTCCAGGCCAGGTGCAGTGGCTCATGCCTGTAATTCAAGCACTTTGGGAGGGTGAAGCAGGAGGATTGATTGAGGCCAGGATTTTAAGACCAGCCTGAGCAAGAGCAAGACCCTGTCTCTACAAAAAATAGCCAGGCACTGTGGCACGCGCCTGTAGTCCCAGCTACTCGGGAGGCTGAGGCAGAAGGATTACTTGAGCCCAGGAGTTTGAGGTTGCTGTGAGCTACAATGATGCTATAGCACTTTAGCCCAGGAGACAAAGCAAGACCCTGTCTCAAAAAAAAAAAAAGAAAAGAAAAGAAAAAAAAAAGGGGGTCCAAAGATTAATTTGTTTTAATGTATAGCTAAGGCCACATTAATAAATTGATTAAGGAATGATTCATGAAAAGAACAAAAGAGTGAAAGAAAAAGAGCCCCCATCCCCAATCCAATGCAGTAACAGAGGCCCGAACAACACAGAACTTGACCTTAAAGGTTTCTAAATTGGCAATGGCCTTTTAGCTTGATACAGCTTTGCCTCAGGCCCCCTCTGGTGACATGACTCAGTAGCATCCTGAGTTCTGGTCAGGGGCTCAGAAACCTTAGTGATGGCAGAGAAGTAGAGAAAGCTCTCTGGGAGGGATCCATGGATGAAGGATGGTTGGGATGCAAAGCAGACCAGAAGGACCGGAATGGTGGCATGCAGGAGGCCACACACTTCAGAACCAGATATAGGGGCTATATCTGGTTCTCTGCCCCCCACATCTTTCCTCTAATGGAACAGATTGTCTCAGGAGGTGATAAGTTCCCAGAGAATCCAAGCTCGGGTTAAGCAATAGCTAGGAAGAGAAGTTACAGAGGTGATTTAAAATGGAGGTGGAACTATGTGACCTTAATGACCACTTCCAACCCTGAGCTCCTGCCTAGTGGCCAATGCCTTTGTGTCTCACTACTCTTAACACTCTCCAGTCTCAGCTCACTTCACTCAGTGCGTGTCCACGCATTCTGTCACTCTGGAATACTTGTCGAGCATGTGCTGTGTGTCAGGGGCTAGGGTTCAGTGGTGAACAGGGCAGCACCTCTGCCCTCTTGGATCCTACATTCTCCCGGGTAGATGCAGACAATGAACCCATAAATAAATACACGAATAAGATCATTTCAGGTAAGCTCCAGGAATAAAATACAGTGGGAGAATGTGACAGAAACAGGTGCAGGAAGGGGCTGCTTTGGACAGAGTAATCAGAAAAACCATCTCTGCAGCGGAGACATCAGAGCTGAAGGGCAAGAAAGTGCCAGACACAAGAAGAAGTGGTGGAAGAGTGTGCTTGCTACAGGAAACAGCAAGTGCAAAGGCCCTGAGAAGTCTCCTGACAACTGGAACTCAAATTTTCATGAATTGTATCCCATCCTAAAGGCCCCACCCCAGGCCGACAGTCCCTAACCTCACAGCCTGCCTTTTCCTTCTCCCAATTAATTAACAAAATCAAGACAGACATGAATTTTCCACAGGAGAGTGTGTTCTGAGTGAGGGCACAAAGGAAGACATGTGCACCATCTCAGCTCCATAAAAACTGGGGCCTTCCCTGGACAGGGGGTAAGAACTTGTACCTCCCTACCAGCAGTTCAAAGTCTATTTTTGTGGAATACAGGCCTCTTGGAGAATGCAATGTAAGGGGAAGCCCCTGGAAAAATACACACCTGTGCTCTGAGTATTTCATGTACATTTCAAGAGGTTCCCAGGGCCCCAGATTCAGAACTCCAGTCTGTGGAGTTCACGAAGAAAGAAACTAAATGGGTACAGTCCAGGGAGACTATAATGATGAAAGCAATAATCTGCTGGAGGTGATTGAATGGGAGAGAAGGGGACAAGATCAGACCCATGGACCCTTAGACTCCTACACTTAGACATTAGATGTCAGCCTGTCCTGGGCCGCAGGCCTAAAGGAATCAAGTGAAACCTCATCCACTCTACCTCCCACTCCACCCCCGAGAAGCAAACATCCAGTCACACCCCCAAACTTCCAGAAAAGGTTCAAGACCCCACTTCCCAGGAGTGTCCTTGACAAAGGTCATCTCTAATCCCACGTTCTGAGATACACTATGCACAAGCCTGTTACTGCAAAGCTGTTACTGCAAAGCCCAGGTTTTCCAGTGCAGACGGGGGCAACCACAGCTACTGCACAAATAATGACAGACCCCTAGCAGAAGGGGAAAGAGCAGGAGTCTGCACACCCACCTCATTAAGAAGGCAGGGACGTGGATGCACTCTTAGATGCCAGCAATAATAACAAGAGCAGCTAACGCACACACAATTTACCTTGTACCAGCCACTATTTTAAGCACTTTAACCTTATACAACCGTTTTAAGGTTTGCACTATTGTCATCCCCATTTTACAGATAAGGAATCTGAGGCATACTTAAGTGAAGTAACTTGCCCAAGACTACACAGCTAAGACAAAGACACAGCGAAGCTCTCCTTTTCCACACCCCAGGGAAGAAAGCTGTTATCCCCGGGTGGTGCACGAAATGCTTGAAAGCAAGTTTCTGCCGGCGCATTCAGGACCACCACTGTTTGGCAGTTCTCACATCCGTGCCCAGTGCTGGAACCCAGCCTGGTCCAGGCAATAAATCCAGCAAGCCCAGTCCTCTAGGAACAAGCTGCTGTTTCCGCCACGTTCAAGCCCAAGATGAGGCCGCTGACGGTGCGAGGGCAGCTCTCCTCCACGGCAAAGCCCAGGGGAACTGATTTCCACTCGGCTCGGTCAAGTCCCCCCTCAGAAAATGCTCACCCGTCTATGGCTACGAGGCACCAACGTTCGCCTTAACCCCTCGACGTCTGCCACCCTCGCCTCCCGTCTTAGGACCGTCGTCTGGTCGCTCAGTTTAAAAGACGCAGCCGCCGGCACAAGGGCCCGGGCGGGCGGGGACGCGCCCGCTGCTCCGAGGGCTCAGAGCCGGACTCCCCCACAGCGAAGTGACCGGGGGCCCAGTGAGCCACCGCCAGCAGCGCCAGCCGCGACGCCGGCCTGCCGGTGCTCCGCCAGGCTGGAGAAAAAAGTTGAGGGAAAGGGGCGCGCCCCAGGACAGGTGGCGCCTCCCTCCCCGGAAGTGGCTCCGGGAATTTTCGCCCAATAGGCTACCAGGGGACCCAAGTCAGGGTCTCCAGCAGGAGCGGCGGCTGGTCTGGGCTGGCGGTGCCACTGCCCACCTGCGCCGCGCACAGGCGCCCAGGGCGTCCGGGTGCGCTCCGTGTGCCCCGGACCAGGAGGCGCACAGGGCCAGCCGCGAGCACCGCGACTCGGGCGGGAGGAACTCAGAGGTGGGTGGGGGTCCAGCTCGGGGGTGATGGGTTAAGGCAAGGAAGGATCCAGCCCGGAAGAAGTTCCCGCCGCGGGGATCTAGCTGGGGTGTCCCGCCAGGGAGGATGTAGCGGGGGACAAGGGGACGGAGGGCAGGGGTTCCCGGGTACCCGCCCGCACTCACCTCGGTGCCCAGCGCTGGCTCGGCCCGGCCAGGCTGGAGAGCGCACCACGGCAGCCGCGGTGGTGGTAGTGGCGGCGGCGGCGGCTGCGGGGGCGGCTCCCCGGGGCGGGGCGGGGCCGAGGGCGGGGAGGCCGGGCCGGCCACGTGGGCGGGAGGCGGGCCGGGGACCCCCGCGGGCTCCTGAACCGGGTGGCGCAGGACTTGGACGCAGCCACACCCGGCCACCTCTCCTCACCCCGGCTCCCCACGCCCTGCTCGGGTCTACGGGAAGGCTAGGAGGAGACGGGGACTGGGGTCCCCAGGATATCCCCCGCCACCTAAAGCAGATAACGGTGGAGAGAATCCACTGAGTCTGAGTGGCGGTGTGCAGCCCGTCCCTCGCTCCCGCTCCCCCAGCCGAGAACGCGCCGCAGACCCCGAGGGCTGGTCAAGGGACAGGTATCCCAGCGGGAGAGGACTTTGGCGACTCTCGTGCCAGGGCTGGCAATGGCTGCCCTAGCGGGCCAAGCCCAGAGCCTGCGCGAGGAGCCCCCACCCCCGCAGCTCGGCTGACACTGGGCGTGTCAGATCTTGCCCAAACCTCACTTTCCTCGACAGTGGAGGTGAGAATGATGAGCCACAAGCGGCGCGAACCCTGGCGTCCAGCAGGTTCTCAGTAATTGCAGTTTATAGGTGGACGCTGAGCTTGACGGTGAGAGGCCCGGGTCATCCGTGAGGAAATAAACGTGAGCATCTGAATAAAACTATTTCTCGCATTCATTCAGTTATTCAACAGATTAACGCTTACTGTCCTCTGCACTTCCTAAAATCAGGAATAAAGAATGCCCTAAAATGTAGTTACTGGGCTCTTAAGAAAGTGTAAACCGTGATGCTAAAAAATCAAAAATTCATCAGTTGCTTCCATGTGGCAGCCGTGCATTTTAGGTACTTGATCGAATTTAACATTCACAACGAACTTACGAGGTGTAGGGCCTGTACGAGCCCACTTCTCAGGTGAAGCAATTGGAGCTTAGAGAAGTGAAGCCAGCCCCCAGGTCAGAGGAGAGACCCTGAGGTTCACAGTCTGGCCCTGTTTACGGAGGAAGGAGCATCTGCCCAAGGTGCTAAGGGTCTTGCTAGGTCGAGGAGCGCGGTGGGGATTGAGAGCTCCCTGGAGGCCACCTGTCCTGACAGCAGCCTCTGGGATGTAGATCTTCCCGTCTGGGCCCCCATGACCAGCACAGGGTGTTCAGGACTTGCTCTGGTCCAGCTAAGACTTTCTTCACAGCAACCTCTGCCTTTTGTTGTAAATGCTTGTCCTTGAAGTACTGGGTAGCCCCTTCCTGGCCAGCAGCCCACGTTTGGGGCCAGAAATCAAGTGTCTTGAGCAAATCAACTTTCATTCCAACAGCTGCAACTTCATTCCGTTACAGCTTCAAGGGGGCTCCTTGACCCCAGACCAAGTGTCTCATGACCTGTTTAGGGAACACACTCTCCCCAGTACTCCATTTCCAAGAGTAAAACCTATACCCAGACCCCTAGTCCTCAACCTTTCCCCAAGAACTCCTTTCATTATTCTCCCTCCTCCAGACTGTGGAAGATCCCTACTACAACCAGCTGTGTTTATTAGGTCATTAAATTCATTAAGTATTAAGCAAAGAGCTTCCACTCCCTCATTAACCCAGAGCTCAGACCCATAAGCTGACACCTGGTGTTCTACCCAGGTAGTCTTGTCAAAGAGAAAAGTTTCTTTGCATAGGGTCAATTTAACAATTATTTGAGCATCTACTACATGCCACACACTGTGCCAGGTTCTAGGGAACAGCGGTGACTGCCACCAAGACAGACATGGTCCCTGACCTCATGGAGCTCATGAGCTGATGAGGGAGAGACAGTCAGACCCCACACCAGGCAGGAAGGGAGCAGGATGTGGTGACAGACACCTGGGAGAAGTGCTGGCCCGGACAGAGGGAGGCCTCTTGTGGGAAAGGGGGCCTGGGCTGAGCCCTGACAAGACAGGGGACCGGGCAAGGGAAAGAGTGAGAGGACAGGCGGTGTGGAGCCCACAGAGAGGGGAGCTGGGAGAACAAGGCTAGAGGGGCCTTGATGGCCAGATACCAGACCTTGTCCACTGAAAGATTCAGGCAGAGGCCTGGTTTGGAGACACCATGCTGGCTGCTGAGTGAGGAATGGATGCAGAGGGTGAGTCTCCTGTACAGAGCCAAACGCAATGTGCCTTTTTATTACTACTAAAGGCAAACTCCTTGACTTCCTCTGTTTTACAATTCAGGGTTTCCAGAAAGCAGAACACATCTACAAGCAGGATGTGTAGACCAGCAACCCAGCAATTTAATCCCACAGGGTTTATATGTGCATCTCCCCAGCTCCTCCCACCCTCACCATGCTTGGCCCTGCTGCTGGCTTGGGGAGGGCAGGAGGACTTGGTTCCCGGCCACAGGTTGGGAATCTGTTGGGGGAAGAGAGGATACACCCAAAAACAGTCCTTTGTGGGGCTGGAGAGGGGATAGGCAGGAAATGGGGGGGGGGGAGGGTCTAGCCACAGAGTTTGGACACTGGTGAAGAGGCCAGAAAACACCAACGATCAGCCACCTTTTCTCCTTGAAATAGCTCATTCGTGAGGGCCCACTCTTGAGTTCAGCTCTGCCTCCCCTCACTGCAAGGCAGGATGGGGCAGGGCAGTTACTTCACGAACGCATCAATTGGGAAAGCCAGGGTGCCTGCAGGAGACCCCCACGTGGAGGGGCAGATATGAGCTGTGACTGACACCAGGTGGGAAAGCAACTGCCAGGGCCTGGGGCAAGGGGCTGGCTGGCACAGTTGAGGGAGGCAACCGGCACAAGAAGGCATGGCCAGGGTCAAGGGCGAACACTGAGACCACCAGCCCCAGACACCTAGTGCCCACCCTGTACCTTAACCCTTGCTGATCGGCTGTTGCGTGTGACTGTACATTTAAAACCCACTGCTTATGCAACACCGCTTACTGTAAAACAATGTAGAAAAGAGATATAAAGAATAAGCTAAAACCCACCCACAATCACCCACCCAGATTTAGCCACTGTTAAATTTATTTCCTTTATTTTTCATTTAACATATTGTGGACTTTTTCCTTTGCCATGAAATATTCTACAACATGATTGTTAACAGCCCCTTGGTCTGTTGTATGAATGTGCCCTCTTCTTACAATCAATCCCCACTGACTTGGTTTGTTCCTCTTTTCAGTATCAGGATAACGCTTGGTGATGAAACCTTTGCACAAATAAACTTTGACACACATTTCTGCTTATTTCCTAAAAATCAAACCCTAGCAGTGGAATTACTAGAAGAGACATTCAACTCTCTGCTTGCAGCCATACTCCACTTCCCCCACTTTTTTGGTATTTGAAAGGTATGGAACATCCAGTTGATGAAGCAACACTAACTTGGTGTGGTCTTCACCCAGGGGTGGTGACTTCTGTGGAAGGATTAAGGTGTTAGTTTTATTGTTCAGGCCTAAGCAATGATCTGCAAGTGCTAATAAAAGGCTTCTTTGGAAGCAAGTCCCTTCTGCTCTCATAACCTGGGTTAGAGGAAAACCTGAGGAGCAAAGTTGAATGGTGGAGAGGAAAGACAGGCAGTGGAGTAGGACATATCTGCTTCAAATCCAACCTGAGCCTCATCTCAGAGGTGGGATGTTACCCTAAACTCCAATGCTCTGTTGGGAGGGTGAGGAGAGCACAGGCAATGGCACGGTGCTTGGCACAGTAGCAGGTCCAACACACAGGAGTGATTCTAATACAGCCATATCTCTACCTAACCTGTGCCTACAGGAATCTGTCATCCAGTCTGGAGACAGGACCCACAGGGGTGAAACCTTGAGACAACATGAGCCATTCAGGGGGAACTACGTGGGACAGCCCAGTGGTTCTCCACTCTGGGGATCCTCGTAAGTGGATGGAAGCCTTATCCCAATTTGTAAAGTAGGGAAATCTTTCTCCTTCAGGAAACCTTTTTTAACTTACTAGTGACTGTTACTGCTTATTTTTTGATGACAGCTGAGACAAACATTAACGTGGCCAGGCACGGTGGCTCACGCCTGTAATCCTAGCACTTTGGAAGGCTGAGGCAGGAGGATCACTTAAGGCCAGGAGTTTGCGGTTGCAGTGAGCTATGATAACAAGACTGCACTCTAGCTTGGGTGACAGAGCAAGACCCCGTCTCAAAAGAAAAAAGAAAATTAACGTTTTTGAGCCCTTGCCACATGCCAGGCACCGGGTGGGCTAACCTCTCTGCTTGCTTTACCCTCACAAAAACTCTATGAGGTAGATGCGTTTTTTTTTTTTACCCCCACCTGACAGGTGAGGAAACTGAGAACCAGGGAGATGAGGTGACTTGCTCCAGTGACTATTCAGTGTTAGGGCTGGGGTCCCAAGCTGCTTATAGCATTAGAATCTGAGTCCAGCCCAGACAGAAGGCCTCTGCAAGGAATATAACCTGCCCTCAAGGAGCAGCACTCTAGTGGGCAAGAGAGTCTGTCCCATAATTACACCTGAGATAAGTGCTCCTGAAGACACATGTCAGATCTAGACTGGGGGTGGACAGTGGTCAGGGAAGGTTCCATGGCAAAGGAGGAATGGAGACTGAGAGAGGGCGATTCAGGCAGAAGAAACAGCATATGCAAAGGCCCTGGGGCAGGAATACAGAAGTGAGGAATCCCCAAAATGACTGGTATGGTCAGAGAGAAGAAAGGGACATGAAGAGGAGAGGTCAGCAAAGGGGCCACATAGAATTTTGGTGTTCACTTCCAGGGCCACTGGTGGTTTTAAGCAGAGTGACATTTGATCAAGTACCCATCTCCCTGGAAAGCCATTCCCAGCTGCCCTGCTGAACCAAGACCTCCAGGAAACAGGAATTCCACTTCAGTCTATGACCATACCACCCTGAATGCACCTGATCTTGTCTGATCTCAGAAGCTAAGCAGGGTCGGACCTGGTTAGTACTTGGATGAGAGGAATTCCACTTCAGTTAGCCACGTCATCAGCTAGCCAGGCCAGGGCTGAGGGAGTCTTTTGCGGGGAATCCTACTTTATAACTGTACACCCTGTAACCTGCCCTTGGTGACACATCCCACAGGAATGGGGCTCACCATGTGCCTGGCTGTGCCCAGAATTTCACCTAGCCTCTCGTTCAAACCTCACAACAACCCTGTTAGTTACTAAATTATTACTCATTTTCTAGATGGGGAAACTAAGTCCTAAACACAGCAAACCACCTGCCCAGGGTACACAGAAAGTGGCAGACTGAGATCTAAGTTCAGGATGCCTGAGACGAGAGCCCTCACTGTAATCACAATGCTAATCATCATCATCATTATCATCTCATAAATAATAATACACAATTGTACACACACATGCAGGATACTAAAGAACATCTACCTTCAACAATACAGAACCGAAGGCAGGATCTGACTGTATTTGCATCTGGCTCCCAGGCATGCTCCTGCCTTTCTTTGCTGCAAGTTTCTCCTGGTCTGGCCCAGCCTGGTGGGAAACATCTGTGGTTTGTCTTGAAGCTGACTCCTGCCACCCCCTGAAATGTCTCTGACCAGCCAGAGTAGAAAAGACCAAGCAGAGCTGTCTCATCCTGGAGGACTATTATTTGATCTCCAGCCCCCGCCACCCCCTGCCAACTTCTAAAAATTAGAAAATTCCCCTGACCTCACACTGATAGTTGGTTTGAGAAACAATCCCTGTCTTTGTTCACATCCAGAGCAGGGCATAGCCATCTGCCTGGCACAGGGATCTTGCAGCAGCAAGTCCAGAAAAATGTGTCTCTATCAGGGCTGAAAGGAACCAGGGAAAAGGAGTCTGGTGAATGGAACATTAGCAGATCTCAAGGTGTGTAGTCAACTATTAAGCACCCCAGAATTGATTTTGCTAAGAGCACCTTTCCCCTCTTCAGCCCCCCACCCCTTCCTTCCTGGACCACCACCAAAACAGCTAGGTGGGGACCCATCCTCTTCTCTTAGGGGATGAAGATGATTTAACTTAGCACCTGGCAAAGTCCTTGGGCTAAACGTCCTTGTGGGTATGGAACTGTCTCCCACCCATCTCCAGATGGCCTCCAAAGAGCCTGAGACCTGCTCTTCCATAGAATAATAATAGCTATTATTTACCAAGCGCCTGGCACTTGCCAAGCATGGCATTGGGTGCTTTATATAGCCCATCTCATTAATCCCCACAATAACCCTGTGTGGTCAGTATTAATCCCATCTTGCAATTGAAGAAACTGAGGCCAGAACATTTAAGTGATTTGTTCACAATTCCATACATGGAAAGAGGAGGAAACAGGAGGGAAGGGATCATGTGTGCACCTTGTCCATTACTGTGTCCTGTGTCCTCAGCACACACTTTGGGATAAATGTTGTAAGGAGGTTGTATCATCTATAAATGTGAAAGATGGTGCAAGATCTGATCCAGAAAGAGGCTAAGGAGCCAAGCTCACTGATCTTGCATTACTTTTCCTTAATCCCCAGAAAGCCATTTGAATTTTGTCTCATTGCAGAAAGTCCTTACGCCATGTCTGTGTCCATCCCTCCCCTTCACTGCCTCCTCTCCCTACCCTGTTCTTGGACTGCTTCTGATTTTGTTCCCAGGGACAGCAAGGATGGGCTATGTTGGGGGTAAGGAGTGGGAAACAGACATCTACTGTAGACCCACTACGCTCAGGACCACAAAGATGTATTTTCTGTCTCCTCCTTTATCCACCTGCTTAGCTTATCACCTGTAGTTTCGTATTTAACTAAAACAAAATGACATTTTTTTTTCTTATTAAAGTCTGCAAGAGGAAGCTGGTCTTTGCTGCTCTGAAGTTGGCATTTCTAAAACAAAGCAAAACCGGTGGCAAGGCCCACAGATGTTGGGGACTGCAAGAACCCTGAACAGCTGTAAAAACAGATTCTGCTTTCCAATGCTATGGTAAAAATTCAGGCTTCTGATGCTGCCCAAAGAGGATTTTTTTAAATATAAAGTAGTAGGTATAACTTTTATTTTAACAAAAGAAAAGGAAAGAGGAATTCACTTATTGCGGCATCTGCTTAATTAGAGTCTTCAAATGGAGACCCATGTGCTTCACCTCTGAACCAGATTTACTCTCAATATTTGCATTGAGAAAGAAAGCAAATCACCATAACTTGCGATTCAACGTTCTCCTTTCCCCTTAAATTGCACCAAGAGACAGTGCAACCTACTGATCAGGAGTGATGCTGCTTCAATCCCAGTGCTGCCCATTCCTTGTTTGTGCCCTTGGCAAAGCTACCGAATTCCTGGGCCTCAGAATCTAAAAACTGAGGGTGCTGATAGTACCTTCTGTATGGGGTTGTGGTGAGAAAAGACACGACGTGTACTTAGAGCAGGAACCAGCCATGCTAACGTTCAGAGGCCGGCAATTATCGCTTCCTAGCCAGGTGTGGGATCATGATTGGTTACAGCCTCTCTGAGCCCTGGTTTCTGCATCTGTAAAATGGAGACAGGGAGATTACCCACCTCACAGTGTAGCCAGGAAGGCAAATGAGATTATGAGTAGAAAGCAAGTGCTAAGTAGCAATCCCAGAAATAAGGAGAAATGACAGAGAGCATGGGAAAGAAGACACCAACAGGCGAAACGACAAGTATCCTAGGTGAATATGAACAAGGAAAATGAAGGATATACCAAGGTTAGGAGGCAGCAATTTGTCAGAATTGCCTCTTCTCAGCAACCAACAGTGCTTCCCTCAGAGCCGCATGTTACCACTCCTCCTCTTTCCTCGCGCTCCCCAAACAGGGCAGGTCGCAGGACCTCCGCACACTAACATCACGGGGAAGCATGAGAAGGAACAAGGAAACAAGGAAAATGCAATTTTTAAAACCTATCCCGCTCCCAAGACCCAAAATTTAGACTATATCCTTTTCAGGCAATGACCAAAAGCTTATTTTCTGTGTCCTTGCTATTTGTTAACACTCCTTGTCCTCTGGTGGACACTTGTCTTTTACTGAGCACTGACTATGTGCCGGGTACTGTGCTAGTAGCACTTCATATTCATCACTCGGATTAATTCGCCACCCTCTGAAGTAGGGCCTTTGACTGGCCCGTTCTATGGATGAGGAGCTAAGGACCAGAGTCTTACAGTCACAGGGTCACGCTGACAGTAGCAGAGCTGGGAACCGACCCTGAAGTTGATGGGCACCAAGAAATTAACTCACAGAGCACAGAGCACACAGGTGAGGGAGAACGTCTGCTGCAAGAATGAGCAGGCATCTTTTGCTGTTTCAATGACAAGAAATCTGTGTGTGGCTCCCAAGTTTCAGTGGCTTTTTTCAAACTTCTAAAAAGAAAGTTGATTTGATCTGAGAGTCAAATTTCTTCTTCATGTAAGTAGCCCTGTAGCAGCAGGGAGGCCTCCTGACACCACACAGGTAACAGACCACTGCCCGTGGAGGCCGCTGTGAACAGTCAAGGGCAGCAGCGTCCTGTTCTCTAGTAGGCAAAAAACACTGGCCACCCTCGCCGCCCCATCCTGAGGCAGAACCCTCCGAAAACTGTGCTAGGAACCCTAGCTAGCCAGAAAACAGCAAAGATGTTCTAAAATAATAAACCACTGCAATCTTAAAACATTTTATTTGATGCAGAAATTCTAAGGTACAAAAACATTTTGCAAATGTCAGCTGTGATATACTATCACCTATTTACAGGTATGTACAAACCAAATAAGTCATTAACATTTTCAATGTAAAAATACAGCACACTGCTACAGTCTGTCAGTGCTCACCATTCTACCAAATCCCAAAAAGGAAAAATTTAAAGATGAAATAAAGACAAGGACATCAATATCCACCATATTCCACAGGCTTTTCCCCCCTAGGACATAGTAACAGGGAGCTTCTGCAGTGAAGAAAAAAAAATTTTTTTTTAACTAACAGTGAAAACAAAAGTTACTCTCTAAATGAACACATTTGGTTTTTACAAAAGCTTTTGTTGCTGTCCAGATTCACCATGCTTTTTTTCTTGAGAGAAAAAACCAAACTTTTAAAATAAGAGACAAGCACATATTAGTGTAATCCAATGGCAATTTTTTGTCTAACAATTAGAACAGTTCATTTTTTCTACATCACGTACAAACAGAAGATTGCCTCTTTGAATCTTCTTGACTGAAATTTTGATACAAACATCAAATAGACAGTTAGAATGGTTTGCTGTTGTCAAAATTCTGATTGTGCAAAACAGTGCTTGGTCAATTGTGAGTAGAACACAGAAAAGGTCCTGGAGGTGTCTATAGTCCCAGATGAATTTCAAGGAGGAACCAAGGAGCAGGAGGGAAGACAATTGGCTAAAATTCCCCAGAGGTCCTCTGCTGGGGGATTCAAATGTGTTTGCAAATTAGCTCTCAAACAGCAATGGGGAGGTGATCCTTAGCAACTGCTGCTATCACCTCACTAGTGGTTTAACCAAAGTCTGCACCATTTAATAATATTGTGAGTCATGAAATAAAGGTGATGTCTAGAGATATGTAAAAATAGAATCTAAAATTGGGGGGGAGGGGTAGCTGCCACTCAGAAGGTAAGAGCTGGTCTTAAAAGAGTATCTCAAAGCTCAAGAATAACATTAACTACATCATGAATAAGCACCAAGTGTTTGATCTCAGGAGAAAAACCCACAAGACATGATAGAGGACTATCACCAAGAAAAAAAAAACCACGTGGCAGTCAAATTCTCAAAATGAACATAGGCGACATACCATTTTTAAAAGTGCTATTATATTTTTAAGTAGTAAAAGGAGCTGGGCATGAGAATTTCCCCGTAATCCCCACCCTGAGCTTGGCCTTCACAAGGCACCAATGTGAATAAGGCACCAACATTCTATTTGGGCAACTAAACTGAGTGTGAAGCCAAGAAATAGAATAGCAGTGAAAATTATTAAGCCCCTGGAAAACAAGAGCTATAAAGAATGGTTTAAGTGGGTGGAATTATTTATCACTGAAATAAAAACACCAGGGGGATGACTTCACTGTGGTTTTCAAATACATGGAAGGCGACCAGCTGTTCTTTCTCCACTCCACGCCAAACAAAAGAAAGCCGGTTTGAATTTCTATAAGACATACAAAGAATTATCTGATCAGCAGGGTAGGTTATAGAATCTCCTTCTCTGAAAATCCAGAATCCCATCTACAGCCATATGTCTGGAATAATTCAGGCCCAGCCCTGTCTGACACCAGGGGGAGAACATGCTAGATAATCTAAACTTTCTCCTAGCCCACAAACTCTGAAATCAGAATCAAAGCTATTGGCTTACAGTCAGACTTCCTTTTGTTTATTTTCACCCTCAGCCTGGAAAGGAGGTGATATGGCAAGGATGACCCAACACCCCATTTGGACTCCTGCTATCGCAACATCAGGAAAAGCTTTTCTCTGTATACTGTTTCACACCTCCAAAACAGAGTCAATTCACAGATCACTTAAAACAGACGGCAATGTAAATATCTGGCTCTAGTGGACGCTAGGAGATTCCTTGTCTTATTCCCTACAAATGCCTGCTTTCCTAATTACGTCTTGGCCTAAGCTTAGAATTGCACACCATCTAAAAAATGATTATGCTAAGAGCTAAAACTATAAATAAGGCCTTTTATGTTGTGGAGTTCAAATGAAATTGTTCCAAGCATCGTATTTTTTAAACTGACAGAAATCTGATTTTTTTTTTTTTTTTTTTTTTTTGAAATTAACAACTGGCTTGACTTTCTTCTAAGTTGTCATGAAATATAAAGAAGAAATCAAAACATTTCAAATGCATTCAGAATCACATCAAATTTCTTTGGGGGAGAAAGAGGGGAAAGAAGCCGATCCAGCTACTGGCTGCATTTAGCAATAGCATTTTTTTTTGTGGCACCTGACATCTGTAATTACAATGGATGCCTTTCATTTCAAATCTTAGAAATCTAGCAAACTGGTAGCCAATGGACCCAGTCAAGTGCATCCATGTGTACTTGAATTCACTTAAATTTTTTTTTAACTTAGTTGCCAATATTTTAAAAATCAGCATTTTTCATATAAAACTCCAGATTCTCAGCTTCTCTTCAAAAAATGGGATAGGAAATAGTGCATGGCCACAATAGCTTGCCCCTGTACATGGAATAGGAGCTCCTCGGTTTGCCACAGTCCACATCACTCCCTATTGCTGACACTGAGAAGGCATGTCATTGCCATTTATCATCACAGCTGTTTTCCTTACACCTGGGCTGCTACACTGGCTCCTCCTGAAGACACAGGATCTGCTAAGTAACCTTTATATTGGCATGTCCACCTCTCTCCAATAAAGACAAAGAGTAATTTCTCTTTCCTTAGGGAAGCCAAATTAGTGGTAAGGTTGGTGGGGACTGCAGTTTTCTTTCTTCTGGGAGGAGGGTGTGTTAATTCTCCTTCAGGAATAAAGTATGTTTGTCCCACTTTGCTTCTTTTAAAGGAAAAAATGCTCATCTCTGAAGAAAAGGCTCTGAAAATCATGCAACCCCACATTTTTAGACGGACAGCATTCCTATTTATTTGCACTTAAATCAGGAGACCTGAGACTACAGGTTGGTATTAACAAAGAGATACTTGTGGCTATGAAATTGTAAGACTAAATTTTGACAGAGAAACATACAGGAACTTATATATCCATAACTTACTACACATTGATTCCAATGATATCATTGCTAAAGACATTTTATTGAACTTCTGGTCTGGGACTATCTTTATTTATTGCTAATGTGTCAACCAAAAACTCTGTCTCCTGACTTTATGGTCTGATCTCATTTTTGGCTCAAAATACTATTACCTGGCTGGGTCACCACCTGAATACCTGGGCCTGGACTGGAATGACTTCTGATTCTTTCTGGAGATCAGTGTGCCTGAAAGGCCCAATATCCAGCCTTCTAGAGGAACTTCTACACCTTGTGTGGCTGGGATGGGCCTGTAGAGGTGGTCCCTGTTGCTTGTAGCCAATCTCTTGAGAGAAAATCACACCTGTACCTGGGCTTTAAATACCCCTGATCACTCTCCCAGCAAGGCTGACTACACCAGATGCTAAGTCCTTTCTGTAGGACATGGGTGAATTAAGATGAACTACTGGCTCCCTACTTTTAACTACTTCTTGGTTTTCCTGGAACCCTGGACTTACCCTGGTCTCCTTTCCTGATGACAGCGTCTAATTTATCCACACAAGCCTTTTACTCTCAGGATCAAGGCCTTTCATTGAGATGATCCCTATATTCTATTTCTTGCTTCTATATCTAAAAACCTGTGACTTGGTAGAAACTTTTTCTTATCATTTCCACTGTCTGGGACAATCTGAGTCAAAAAAATGCAGCTATGTTTAAAACATGTTTTGCCTTAATCTGCAGCTACTTCCATTCCTAGCATAATGGGGAGAGTGAAAAAAGAGAAACTAATGAAGCAAAACCAGGAAGTTTGACTTCTCAACTTTTTCTGTGTTAGGCAATCACACGGTCATTCCATTACTTGGTATACTAGAGTTTGATTTTACAGATCAGAAACGTTAATATTTCAAAATAAGTACCCAAACCCTAAATCCAAACTAAAACATGACTTGATTTTTGGACCCTTCTTCCCTTCCATTTTTATAACAAGTGCGTCCATGTAGCAAGCTCTCTGCTCCACAGCCTTAGAGCCCAGTGAGTGCTTCCCCTCCCGGTCTTCCATGCTGCTCCTGGGCCACTTTCTCAGAGATGCTCATTTCATAAGCAAAGCTGAATAGCTACCCCAAAAGCAGCTCCTAATAATTCCTCTGGGGCAAAACATTTTTTGGCCTCAGTAAAAAAACTCTCTGATAATGTTCCAAGTGAATTTTCCTAAGTTATTAAGTTTGGACTGACCATATGCCTAACGATGAAACGGCAGGGCAGTCATGTGTGGGCAGGAGCTGTGTGCTCATCCCAGATTCCACGCTGACAACATGAAACATCTCTCCTCTGAGATGCCTGGTTTTTTATGAGGAGACAGTCTTGCAGCTCCCTGTCTCTCTCTCAGAGCAGCTGCAGGAAACTTGATGCCAGAGAACAGACGAGCACGTTCTTCTCCCAAGAAGCTGCCAGCTGCCTTTACAGAACAGGGAGTATGACATTTGCATCAAAAATACACACAAACTTCTCCTTTCCAGCAGGGGTGCAAGCCCTCCCTTCACCACCTGCCGAGCATGTGCTTGGAAGGGAAAGTCCTGCCCTATTCCTACCCCCCAGCCCTTTCAGGATGTTTCTAAGCATCCCCTTTAATGTTGGACTTATCTGATGAAGGCGTGGAAACTAGGGTCCCCAGGCTGAACACTAAGAAAACAGGGTGCCAAAATCTAACATCACCCATGAAAAAGGTGGAGAAAGATGCTCATACCCATTCCAGGGCATGGGGAGAAGAAGGGTTTCCACAGGGGAGACCAAGACATCATTCATTACACACACGCTAATCAATACACAGGATATGAACAGTTGTTTTCTCCTTGGAAAGAGGAATTCTGTAGAGAAGTCATTCATAAAAACAGAACATTTACTTTTACAATAGTTCCCTCTTTTCTACCTTCTTAAAAAGAGGTCTGTCATTAGTCAAAACCAGTTCAGCAGACTAACTGGCCACCACCTCCACGCCCTGCTGTATTTCAGTGAATTCTAATCTTTAATATTCAGGACACAGCTTTAGACCAGAAGGCCAACCAAAGCACAAACTGCAACTTCCAATAATACAGCCCAGCTGGGTAGTTTCTTAAAAATAAACTTCCAGAAAGCAACATCTGAGATGCAGCACAGTAAATGTAACCCAGGGAAATGGCAGGCAGATCTGGCCCCCACATGATGCAAGAAGACGCCTCCTCAGACCAAGAGCTGAGGAGGGCCTTCTTCTACACGTTGACCAACCCATTGCAGATGGAATGGTCAAGATGGTCAGCCTGGCCCTGCCCACTTTAGCAGCTATGCCACCCAGTAATACACAGAGACTCCTTTTATAAAAGGTGACTGTATATTCAGTCACTTTCTTGATCTTTGACTCAAAGCTTATTTAACACCCATGGCGTCATAAGTTCTGCATCAAAAATGGGCAGGAACATCATCTACGAGTTCCAGATAGACTGGCACTTGATTTCTGTGGCTGTAGTGACATTAAAAGTGCTTTTTCCACAAAGCATTTCAAATCAAAGTAGCCAACAGCAAACAGGCAAAGTTTGTGGAGCTCAGTGAGGTCTGAATGATGAGTGCAGATATCCCCCTATTCCTCTATACATGCTTCCTCCCTGTCTCCCGGAACCAGCTCTGATCCCAGGACTGACCTAACATGGCAAACTGTTGTCAGACCTTATGGACACGCCTTTCAAAGCTCCATATGGTTTTAGAAAATTGGAGACTTTGCCTGTAGAGGGTTGGGACAAGAGGGAGCAAGTACTGGCCAGAATTTCCACTCCAAATATCATTGCATGAGACCTCAGCTCCAAGTGGGCCATGCAACCAGAGATGAACTGGGGAACCAGAGAGAGGTGGCAGCTAAAGTGGCAATGCTTAGACTCTTTCATTTCGTTACAAAGGGGCAACCGCGTGGAGTTCATCAGTGTAGCTGCGGCAACCAAGTTCTGCTTTGCACGCCCCAGAGGCAAGGAGCTTAGAAGGAAGGGCAGGAGGCTCCTCCTCACCTAAGGAGAGAAGAAAGGACAGAGTCACACAGTCATTGCATTTCACTGGGCCACGTGTTCGTGCCAGAACGTGGCTGGATCTGAGTTTGGAGTATGGGCTTTGCACAAAGGAGGCAAGCATCCCAACCAGCTCAAGATGAGGGGCGGTCTCATCCTCCTAACACGCTCTAGTTCCTTTAGTTGAGGAAGAAAGAGACCTTCCTTGAGGGTCAAGGGTTTGCATGCATGACTCCAATTAGTTACAAGCCTGGTAAGGAGCACCCTGAGATGGCATCCTGCTGGGGCCCCCTGGGGAAGTGGGCCCTCCTAACTGGGGCCCTGCGCTGGGCTAGGATGGAGAGAATACCATGCCCATGAACCGCAAGCTCAACGCCTACAGCTTTAAAGACAACTGGGGGAGGGCTGAACACTGCGGGTCCCAACAAAGAGACAGGTCCACAGACCCTTATCCAAGACCCTTGGGGACCAATGGGTTTGGAGTTTATAAAGGTGATAAAATGCACATTCTGTGTGTTTCATAACACCCCTCACAGTCTCGGCAACTCACCGTAATTTAGAGCATTTCTGCAACTCAAACGTGTGAGTATTCATATCACCTGGGATGAATCAAAACTATCAAAGGAGCTGTGTTCCCATCAGGTTTCGCCGCTTAATAAATTGGCACCAAAATTAGAAAAACGCTTTGAGGGATTTCTTAAGTAGCTAAAGGCAACGCCCTGTGTCAGTAACCAGACCCCATGGCATCTTACCCAGGCCTGAAGAGGAGGACACGCTCTCCGTCAGGGAAGACGTTTCTGTCTGGTCCGTTGAGAGTCCCTCTATCAGCGGCAGAGACAGCTCCGACGAAGGCACAGAGGAGTCGTAGATGCCCGAGTCCCGCGGCATGTCTGAGGGGCTGCCGGCTTTCACCATGTGCAGCAGGGGCTGCAGGGCAGCGCCACCATCAGGGGTGGGCCGGGCCTCGGCGTCTTCGTCCAGGCCCATGTGCTGACTCTCTGGGTTCAAGTCGGCTGGCCCAGTCACCCCAAGGGCAGACGCCTCAGCCTTAAGGCAGAAATCACTCTCGGGCCCTGGTTTGCACATGACGTCGTTTAAAACCAAGCCGGAATCAAACTTCTCCAGGACTGGCTCCCGGCAGCGCAGTGGGGGAGGATGGAATGGAACGAACTGTTTTTCGAACCAGTCGGGCTCCTCGTCGATAAACTGGTGCATGTTGCAAATGGCGACATACAGGGACCTGCCTGACTTGCTCCGGAAGTAGTTCCTTCTGCTGCCGGGTCCTGGCTGCTGCCCTGGCTCCTGGAGACTGTGGTCTCGGGAGTGCAGGTGAGAACAGAGCTGGGGAAGATTGTCCATGAGTTTGTATTTGGTGCTTAGGTCCAGGACGCCAGGGACATCTCCCTCACAGGAATAATCAAAGTAGACGGCGATGAACTTGCTGAGTGCCGCGGATGAACTCTGCTTGGCCTGGCGGAGCTTTTCAGCAATGGCCGCCACCGCCACCAAGAAGAGCTCCCCTTTCCCTGAGCCTCGGCTGCCTCCTTTGTGTTTGTAGTTCTTCTTATCCACAAAGTACTTCATGCCTTTGGAACAAACCACAATGATGAACTGGGACTCCTGGATCTTCTGGATGACCCATTCTCTCTGCCCTTCTCTACAGAGGTTGAAGTCTTCCCACAGGTCCAGAGCCACCTGGGAAGAGAAGGCACCTCACTCACTTGTACAAAACGCCCAGGAAGAGTCTGGAGAAGCAGGTAACAAGAACAGAAATGTCAGAGGAGGTTGCATCATCTGTCCCTTAACCATTAGTAGCACAGCTATGTTTAAGCTCCACATTACCTGGTACCAAGGAACAGCTAAGGTTCTGTGGATGATGGTCATACCCCAGTCCTTCTGCAAGGACTTGCCACCCATCAGCTCATTTTAGCATCATTTGGGATCATTCCCACTCCTGTCGTACAAGTGAGAAGACAGAAACACAGAGCTTTTGGCAACTTGCCTGAGTCACACACTACACAGGACATCTTCAAGGAACCTACAGTGTGGTGGAGAGCACAGAACACAGAGGAATTGGGGTTGGTGTACCTGGTAAGTGAGGCTGCCTGGAAGGGAGGGGCAGATCCTGGAGAGAAGGCTGGCAGGCTCTGAGAAGAGGACGTGGATGAATGACCTCTAAGTGGGCTAGAGATAGGACCCAGGCCTGGATGCCACAGTCACCCACAATGATAAGTGACTCATGTCCAGAGAGCATGACTGACAAAGAGGACCTCCCTGGCCACTCTCACAGCCCCACGGTCAGCTATACTGTCTACCAGTTGGTCAACAGCTGTGGAAAAAGGTAGTGAACTGCAGTAACACGGCCATTCTGGTTCACTTACTTGGGAGTGAGTGAACCAACCTCCATGGCTTCATAGAGGCCTGTAGGGTCACATCTCTATAAGGCCTCTGACAGACAAGGCATTTACCTCCAAGGGGGGTCTGGTAAGGAGGTTGGGGCGGGGGGTGGGGGGAGGGGGGCGGCGGCCCTGACAGTGGAAAGAAAACCAGGCATGCATGGCCCCTCACAGGGCTTCACCTTCTCAGACCACTTTCATCTGATTCTGCTGAAAACGTCAATTGTGTTGGTGTCTTCCTTTCTGTAGTTCAGAAACTAATCCCCAGTGGCTATGACCAATAAAAGTAGCCACAGTCTCTTACAGGAGAAGGGCATTCTGAAATGACTTTGTTGTACTCTTCTGCTCTAAGACATTACCAAAGGGAAGGGAAAAAAGCCCCAACATCCATCACTTGTTGAAAATAATCCTTAATTGTCTTATACTTTCCTTAATTCTTGCTAATATTACACATGCTAAAACTAACTGGGAGCATACACCAAGTATTTTTTAAATGTTCCTGTCTTTGATCCAGTAATTCCATTTCTAGGCATCTATTCTTGGGAAATCATCAGAAATAGGGCAGTATTGAACTACTGAGATATTTAACAGTTTGGAGTAACTCAGTTCTGGTGAGTCATTATTGATGATCATGTAGTTATTTTAAATTGCAATTTTAGACTACTATTAATAATGATGTAGAAAATTGTTAAGTGAAGAGACAGAAGAAAAACATTCAAATCTGCCTAAAATGCAAATGTTTATGTTAGTTCACCTATGCAGAAAAAGACTGGATGGACATGCATTAAGTGTGGTTCTTCTTTCTCCAGGTTGGGATTACAGGTGATTTTTTATTTGTCATCCTTTTCTAGTTTCCAAATTTTCTACAGTAAACATTACAATCATAATTGGGAGACTGTTTTCCCCAGAGGCTAATTATCTGCAAAGTAGAGCAAACTGGGTTGTTTGTGATATCTGAAGACTGTGCCACCAGCTAGTCTGCCCTTGTTTTTCAGCAGAGCTTTCCTGCAGGGGGAACCTGGGCCCCGGCCTTGTAAGTACATTGTACTGACACCAGAGGGCATCCTCTCCACATGGAGAGATTCTGAGAAACAGGCCAGTGGGCAGTTTGAAATTACAAATAACTTCTAATTACACAGTTATTGTACAAATCTTGCGTTTGTAAGAAATAGGATGTGCCTTCCACGAGAGCTTCAGACTTCACTCTAAAAATGACCACTGTGACATTATAGAAAAACTACATATTAATAGCTCAACTCAAGAGAACAGCAAAGAAACCAGAGAAGACAATTTGAGCCCCTGACACATTATTGTCTTCTGGGGGTCCTCCCACCTCCTGCTTCTCTCCAGCCACTGCCCTCTCCTGCATCACCAGTTTCTCCTTTTCCATGGCTCGTTCTAGTCAATGATCAAACAGCCTCACAGAGCCCTTTGTTAACCATTCCTGCCAGGACCCCACGATCCCCTCCAGTGGCAACCCCATTCTCCATTCCCCTTCTTAACAAAGCTCCCCCAAAGGAATTGGGTCAACTCACTGCTCTACTTGCCATTCTCTCTTCGACCCTCCAGTGGGGCTTCTGTCCCGAATATGCTCTTCCATGATGTCTTACACAACCCCCTTCAACCTGGCTTTATGTTCCCATGGCAGCTGCTGGTCTTTTTAATGCTTACAAAACTCCATCCAGGTGGGTGTTACTCAAGGCTTTTGAGCAGGAATGTGTCAGGGTTAGAACTAAGTGTCATAAAACATTTAGTGCTGCTTATGGGTAGGTCAGACTGAAAGACTGACAAGACTGTCCCCAATTTGGAAGCTGTGGTACTGGTCAAGGGCAGATGTCACTGAAGCAGGCCTGGAGGAGAAGAGAAGGCCGTGGGGAGACAGTACAGAGCAAGTGTCCTGCCCAGGGTAAGAGAAGAGACTTTCGATTCCGCACCTCACAGCCGCAGAAGTCCTGGAGGAAGTAGGCGAAGCACTGGACGACATTCATGTGATTCTGGCCATCTTTACTGGAATAGCAAAGAAAGACCTTCGGCCTCGGCCGGAGCCTCTCTCTGGGGAGTGCTGCAGTGTAGGTAGAGGACTCAGAGCTCTCTTCATCTAAATGTGAATATATATTTTCTAAATTGGAAAATAAGATAGTGTTTATACTTATAAGCAACGCTTTGTCCTGCTCCCTAAGACTTGGAACCCAATGCTATCTTCGAGAAAGAACAGTTGACATGTCTACCTAGAACAGTCCCAGCACCCAACCCCATCAGCCCCTTGAGTCATTGCTGGGAATGGGACAGCTGATTTCTGCAGTGGAGCACCAAATGGTCACAAATTGTTCTTGACCTGAAATTGACCTTGGACAAGCCAAGAAATGCTGCAGGGGCCAACCTGGTTAGCAGCCAAGTGTGCCTACTAGACCAATTAAGCACTGGCAAAGCTGACCTTTAAAAAACAAAGTTTTTATTAGAGTATGGTTTACAAAGGTAAAGTGCGTAAATCCTAAGTGTACATCTCAGTGAATTTTTATGTAAGTATACACCTGTGTAGTTGCCACCCAGACCAAGATATGGATCATGTCCATCTCCCCAGAAGCTCTCTCATGACACCTTTTATAAGTGATCAAGTGCTACTTATAACCTTACTCATGGTTTAGACTTTCTTTCTGCCCTTGAATTTATTATACTGAGTCTGAGAATAGAATTATGCCTGTCCTTTTAGTGGCTCCGAGGCTAAAAGCCAAATTAGTTTGATTCTGGGAACTACAATACGCAGGGAACTGACTAGGACCTAAGAGGCTTCCGAGACACCAACCTGGAGGAACCACATACTTGCAGTCTCCCTCTCTATTGGCAGCGACCCACGATCTGCCCCTTGTGTGGGGGGACATGGCACACAAAGAGATACCTTGTTGCTTCTTGCGGCACATCACAGTGAAGAGCGTTGCGAATGCTGATATTACGACCAGAGGCACAGTGATGGCCACAGCTCTGATGGGCCCAGCCCATGGGGAATGCACTGGGAAATTTCAAAGGGAAAGTTTTTAAACATAAGCAATGTAACAGGTTCAAAGAGAAACAACTTTTTTTCCTTTTTAAACATAAGCTGCATAACAGGTTCTAGGACCCCACAACCACCTTTCTCTAGTGCGATTTGGTGATTATAAAAGGATTCAACAGTTCATTTTTAAAGGGTTGTAGAGAACAATTCAACAGTTAAGAGTCTGCTGGGACATTAAATACCTTTGAGTGGAAATTTTGCCTAAGGAAACCTCCCCTCCCACCACTTTTCTTCAGAGGACAATTGAGTATTTATTTAGTCCCAGCTACACACACCACACTGGCTTTGATCTTCCAGGCATCTACATTAGAGTGGAATGAAAGTCAGATTTGATGGAACATCATTTAAGAGAGAGAAGCTGGATTTAGTTTTGTTTTTGTAAACCATGAAGTATAGAAAGTATCAGATAGCTTGGTCTATGGTAGTCTAGAGCCAAAATTTCAAACAACAAAAAAATACCTACCTGGCTTTAAGGCGTAATGCACCACTTTTCTTGTTGTATTAGTGTCATCCACCAGCTGCAAAAGAGAGGATGCTGTATTATTTCTTTTAAGTCATAGCGTCTCAACAAATTATGTCTAGCGGGTAAGGGGAAGAAATGCTGATTTCATTCATTTTTCCATCAGTGGGCAGTGGGGGACGTGGCCGGACGGGGGGCAAGTATAGGAGAATGACAGAGGGAAAAGAGAGCTGTTGGTGCCTGTCATCACTGGCCAGGCCTAGACTAGGCATTAAGTACATGCAGGTTCATCTCTGCTTTACCAGCTCAAAACTTTAAGCTTCATCATGTTTCCGTTCATGAATCAAAAGGCTATTTATTAAAGAACTCAGCTGGCAAGTCCCACATTCTAACAATTTTCAATTAAACTGGCTTCCTACCACTGATTTTACTGGGCCTTCATTAATGCTCTATGAAGGCGTGTCAGTCCAAAACCACATACTGCTGCTACTGAGGAATGCCAGAACTAGGTGTTTCTACCAAGACGTTAAGACATGTTTGTTGTCCTTGAATAGTGGGGCTACGGACAAATCATTAATTTCTTTTTCTATTTTCCTTTTACTCATTTTTTGTAGTACCAATTTGGTTCTGGAAAAGTAATTTTAAAAAAGAAAAGAAATTTCATTCACAAGCTCTTTGAAGTAGTGTTTAGAAATCCTATACATTTACATAGAACAGCAGCACAAACTCTAGAGAAGTATAGATAGATGTAATAGGCGTAACTTTTATTTTGCTGTTTTAATACTAAAACAAAAAATTTTAAGCTAAAATTTGGAAAATATATCTTTATAGTATGAAGGACCTCGCTACATAGATTTTATTCTAGTATTTGTTTTTTTGAGACGGGGTCTTGCTCTGTTTGCCAGGCTGGAGTACAGTGGCATCATCATAGCTCACTGCAACCTCAAACTGCTGGGCTCAAGCGATCCTCCTGCCTCAGCCTCCTGAGTAGCTGGGACTACAGGCATGCACCACCATACTCAGCTAATTTTTTTTTTTCTATTTTTTGCAGAGACAGGTTCTCACTATGTTGCTCAGGCTAGTTTCAAACTCCTGGCCTCAAGGGTTTCTCCTGTCAGGCCTCCCAAATAGCTAGGATTACAGGCATGAGCCACTGTGCCCGGCCGATACATAGATTTTAAACCATGATTATATATGGACTATGTGGTTACATAAAAATATTTATTTAAAATATTTAATGAAAAGATCAAAAGTCAATTATATATAAACTTTTTTTAAAAGCATGCTAAGAACCATATAAAAATACAACTGTGCACACCTTTAATGGCTTGAGATTTCAGTGTTGCAAACAGTTGGAATTCTACATGAACTGGGTTCATTCTGTAGAATTAATAATAGGGTTTTCCTAAGTTATACATACCTCAATTATATAATCCCCTGGAGAAACATTTGGAAGGAGGCAGCTGGTTGTCTCTGTATTTTGCTCCTGCAAAAAGGCAAAGAACAATTTAAAAAACTCACCTCTTGGAACAAGGTCATCAGGACACTTCTTCTCCCCCAAAGCTGAAGGAGACTCGGCACCAATTTCAACTATAGTTTTTAGAAGATGTGATTAGAAAGCAGCTGTGTTTATCTGTCATGTGTTGTCTGAAATTCATTTTGATAAAAGGCCTAGGAGAGCTCAGGATCCCTGTCATAGTCTGTGCTTAGCTGGTGGCACCCTCAGCAGGAATATTTGGTTCCAAGACAAAGAAACTAGTTCAAATAACCTTTACTTAATAAAAGGGTGGGGAAAGAAATTACTAGTCTGTGTTTGTACGTATTTTATTTGCCATAATTTTAACATGGGCAGAAGGTCAAAGATGGTCAATGACAGAGGTGAGAACCAGCAGGAAAGCAAACCTATGACAGAACCCAGCATACACAGGATCATGTGTAGGAAGGTGCCAGGCTTTGCCACTATAACCAAAACCTCTCTTGGTGCTCACAGGGGGCGATCTGGCAGTCCTGTGAACTTCTATGAAATTTTTCCCACTCCTCTGACAGCCCCAGTTTAAGAACTCGGTTACTGAGTTTCTTCTTAACCTTGACCTGCTTATAAAATCAGTGGCCACTGACTTGCTAGCAGCTTGGCTCCTAGATCTGGTTTTCCTACTTAGTAGCTGTGTGGCCTTGAGCAAGCCAGGTGACTTCCCTGAGCCTTAGGTTCCCCATCTGTAAAAGGGGATGACCACTCTGTTTCACAGAGTGGTAAGGATTCAAGGACCATAAAGCTCAGGGCCTGCCACAGTGAGCACCTGATGAATGTTTAAAATACAGAAGAACAAACAAGAAACACTTCATTCTTTTTGATTCCTTGGCAATACTTTTACCAGGCTACATCACCGCTGGGACGACTGGGGTGTAGATAGCTAGGGAGTGAAGGCCAACAGCAAGATGGCCCTGAGATGTACCCAGTGATAACATGCTGGACCATCTGTTGACCACTGAGAGCCAACAAAGCCTAATGCTCACATTGAGCCACCCAAATTCCAGTGGCCCGGGGGCACTTTAAAGCATGCACTGTTCCCTTATGCACACCCAGCAGCTCACCTGCTTACACATCTTTCTCTTGAAAGATCCTTCATGCTTGAGCTTGTAGTGAAGATAGAAGAAACGGAAGCCAAAGTTGTGTGGTGCATGGTCAAAGGACACCTGCATGTCCAAACCGTGCTGGGTGATGTTCAGATTCCGAGGCTTCCAGACTGGGAGGAGATAGGACCCCAGAATGAGCACCCAGAGGCTGCCCCAACACCATGAGACTTGATAGATAAAAACAGCTGTACTTACAGGGTTTACAAGCCAGGTTGTCCGGCTGTAACAACAGGTCGCAGGCTATTAAGAGAGACACATATTTTTAGTTTTAGAACAGTTTGACACTTTCCTTGTCCAACCATTCAATAATAAAGATGCTGTGCTGCATAATGCTAGAAAAGGTATAAAATACATCAATTCAACAATAATTTTCACTATAGTGCTGTTGCAGCATATGAAAATTTAAATGGTACAATATAAAAATATTAATGCAGTTCACTTTATGCCACATAAATGGAAACAGTGTAAAGTCACCCAGATTTTAAAAGCTTGTCAAGTATTACATAATTTCAAGGCTGGTTGGTGGCTAAGAGGAGTAGAACTACGTTCACACTACGGTCACACGTAGGCTCTGTTTTAGCTGTGAATAGAACTGATGCCAGCCTCTGCCCCACTGTAGAGGTGTCTAGGCATAACAGAACTTCAGAGTGGCCCTGTTAATTGCTGCAGGATTATCTTAAGTTTTACTAGCATTCTAATTTAAAATCCTTTTAATGGATTCTAAAAATGACGTACAGGCATCTACTAAGAAGTAGTGTCAGCACTGAAAACCAGGTACCAAAGCCAGTAGCTTTGAAACAGAATTTAAACACAATAAAAACAAAATGAGAGAGGCCAGAAAACTAGTCCAATATGCCACGCTGCTAACCCAGGGAGAGTTTTTGGGAAGTGTCCATAAAATACCAAGAAAATTGAAGGCAGCATCAAAGCCACAGTGCACTGAAATAGTGATAAATATCTGCATTCCAGGAACACATCCCTGCCTCCACCTCTCCCCGAGACAGGCACATCAATTCAATTCCAATGGGAGAACTTCATCTTGCATTATGCTAATTTTGATTTAGGCAAGGTTTTCATAAACACAGTCTTTGAATCCTCTATCTGGTTAGTATACACAAGGCATCAAGACATGAGACATATACATGGTCTTTGCCCTATGGAATCTTATTTTAACTAAGAAATGAGACCAATTATTATAAAATAACTTTGATGTATAGAAAACCACCATAGTCAGAATTCTGCAAAGGGAAACACTGATGTAGGCTGGAGTTGAGAACAAAAACATCACAGTAGATGAGGGCTACAACCAAATCATAAAGGAGGGAATGCCAGATAGGACTGGCAGCTGACCATCCAAAGCCTGGAATGCCAGACAGAAAGACTGACCAGGGAAGACAAGAGGGAGCTGCTGCAGGTCTCAGGGTGGCCAGCCACCAAGTTTGAAAGAAGTGATTCAGGGAGATTAAAGACACACCACGTATACAACAGAGGAAAAAGGTGAGCAACTGGGAACCCAGCATGGCTGGTGGTTGAGCATGTGGACTCCAGAGCCAGACTTCTGGAGTTCAGATCCCAACTCCTAGCAAGCCCTTCAACCTCTCTGTGCATGATTCCACATCTAGTAAGTGAGGATGGTAAGATCAAATTCTTTGTAGGGTTGCACAGAGGTAAACTGAGTTAATATTTGGAAAGCATTTAGAATAGGGCCTGGCACACAGATGTTAAATGAATAAATAAAACTTTCTAGAAGAAGTGGTCTCAGGGATATTGCTTAATTTTGTTAAACTAGTCCTGAAAATGACAGGCCACCCTCCTGAGGACAGGTAAAAGATGGAATCATTTCATGCTCCTACCTTTTACCCCAAAATCAACTTATACTTTTTGTGCCTGTTTTTTACCTTAATCAAATTGTTTTGATACATGGCTTTTGTTTTTGTTTTATTTTTGAGATGGCAGTCTTGCTATATCACCCAGGCTCCTCCCAAACTCCTGGGCTCAAGTGATCCTCCTGTCTCAGCCTTCTAAGTAGCTGGGACCACAGGTGCGTGCCACCATACCTGGCGATACATTGCTATCGTAATGGTGGGTCACAGCATCCTCAAAAACTCTACCGTGGAGTCTGTTTTAGAACAAGCCAGGAGTGCGTATCTCTGGTGAGGTTAACAGTCATGGGCCTAACCTTAATTCTAAAAAGTGCTTTTCTGGATACTTTTTCTGGGTGCTTTTCTCCTTGTCATGCTTGTTTCATGCCAGTATTTGGTGTGCTCTTGAATATATCTCCGAAAAATCATTAAAAGCAGCAGAAAAGTCTCCTCATGGGAACCAGGCAGGAAAGAGCATACTTACCACGGGTTCTGAAGAAGAAAGGGTGGTAATTGCTTTCATTTTTAATGGAAGGAAAAGGTACGACCTTTACAAAGTAATCCGTTTCAAATTTCATATTCAGGAAAGGTTGAGATTCCATTCCCTAAAAGGAAACAAAAACACACATGACATCATGGAGAAATTACCCGCCCCTCCACCTACACATGAGATCTTTGCTCCTACCCCAGCTGTCACCCCGACACAATTCCAGAGCTGCAGGACATGCCCCAGGGAGGCAGGAAGTCAGGTCTATTTTCTGGACCAAGTTTAGGTTCGGATCCCTAACCATGAGGATGGGCAGTGCTATCTGCTCTTTGGCAAGGAAGCCACAGCTTATTAGTCTAAACCTGAGAGCTGGAGGGCAGGGTGAGCCACATACACTGCAGAGCACAGAGACACCTTCCAGGATCGCTGCTCGGGTAACCCGGGAGGTATGTTTACCACAGAGAGGTGCTGAAGAGTTTTCCTGGGAGGCTGAGCAGGCGCACGGTGTTGCCACACCATTCTCGCCCACCTTGGTGGGAGGAGTGGACCCCACCGCCCCTCCTTCTCCAATTTCAGACTTTCAATAGACCATTCAGACCCCCAGAACAATAGCACGTCTTCAGGAGTACATTCCCCGAGTGCGACTTACAGTTCTTTTGAAGCTACTGTTGAGCTGCTTCGGGTCCTTTAGAATCAGTTGTTGGCACTGTCTTCCCTCCGACTTCAGCTCCTCCAGTATTACCCGAAATCCTTTCAGGAATTCGATGCCTAAGCAAAACAGAATGGTTTTTTTTTAAAAGCGAATCTAATTACTTCTCAACACACTTTCCTTTCTCTAAGATTACCGTGCTCTCTACCTATACACCAGAGTTAAAGGAATTCTTACTGTGGTCAGGGTATCTGAGTCTATAGAAAGGAAAATACACATACCCTGAATTCCTCCAATACAGACCAGGTGATTTTCTCTGTCCCACCATTACTAATTAATTAATCTTTAATCAAGCCAACCATTTCACAAATATCCATTGCCTCTGTGGCATTAGGGTTCAAATACTTAGACTCAAGTTACAATCGTTCATAAAAGTCTACAGTGGAATATATAATTTCTAGGTCATTAAACAGGGTACATTCAGCTGATGATAATTCCCAGTGTTCACTAGGGAATCCCCTAAACCAAGTTTCCACTTTAAGTTTGAGCTCTATATTCTTTGGCATGTTTCACTGAGCAACGTACAAAATTCCCAACAAAGTGTTTGTCTGCACCCAAGGGGTTCTGAAGCTTGAGATTAAATAGCTTAGGGGAATGCCTATGTGATTTACAAAGCGGTTCTTGCTCTAATCACGCCTGAAAGGCCGACACCCGAGGGCTGCCCAGTGTGTGCTCTTCATACAATCCTCACAAGGTTCTGAGACACCCACAGCGCTGCTGAAAAGCGCCGGCCCAGCCTCCCGCCACCTGAGCTTCCCCCACTGCACGTCCGACTAGATGCTTTCAAAAGGATTAAGCTCTGATGGCCACAAGAGCCAGCACCAGAGCTCTGTATCCCATGGAGACTGGAGTGGTCCAACTGCAGCTGGAGATCTCCAAAGGCGGCCTCAATTGGCGAGATATCGATTTCACATTCTTTCTGAACACTAGACAAGGAGACATTTTCAATCCTTCCTCTCCCAGGGCAAAAGTAATTACACAGGATGCAATTAACCAGGTGGGAAATTTATTGGTGGTAAAGGCCAGGAAAATCTTTTTCTCTTTCGAATAGGTTCTCCAATCCTATAATTATTTGGTGAAAAACACATATTTCACGGTGAGTAGGGCAGAGGAGCCACAATTAGAGTTTCACATTTTAGGGGTTCTGAGGGCTACAGTGGACAGGTACTGACTCTGCCATGTCGTATTTCAATTACAAAGCTTCCCGTGGGACAGGACAGCCTGAGATTCAGACATGGTGACGGGATACAAAGTCTTTAGAACAACAACTATGTCGTAGATCTCCCAGGAACTTGCCTTTTGAGATTAAGGAAAAAAACAATTTTGAATAAATCATTACTATTTATACTAAGATTTAATTTATGCAATGTAATTTATGCAAACTACTGTTTAACAAAAGCCAAGTGATTAATATGATTAACAGCTATACATCTCACAATTACATAAAAATTCATCAGCTCTTGTGGTTCTTGTTCTTATTTTTAAAGGACTAGCCTGAAAACCACAATGTCAAATCTGAGGGTGGGGGTAGGGGCAGCAAATGGTGTTCCTTTATCATTGTGCTGTATCAAAATACTATGTAATATTAACATCTTGTAGCTATATAATGATTAGCAATTTTACTGAGCAGCTTCCCATGAAGGAACTTATTATTTGTTCTCTCCCCCATCATTTAAACTCATTAAATCCTCCCAACAAACATAGGAGGAAGGTATTATCCCCCATTTTAGAGAGGAGGAAACTAAGGTGTACGGAAGCTAATGACTTGCCCGGGGTCACGTGGGAATGAAATGGCAGAGGTGAGATTCAACCCCAGAAGTGTCTGGCTCTCAGCCAGTGCTCTTTACTCACACGCTTTTCTACTTTCTAAGAAGTTTCCTTGATAGGACCTGATAGAACCTGATAGAACCTGTCGAGCCACCCCCACCCATACAGAAAGCATCGTCCAGGAAAAGCACAGCTTCTGCCCTCCCCGGTCCACATGCCAGTTCTCCGACAGCCAGTTCCCACTGCTCACCTTCACTCTAAGCAGGGAGCCTGCGATTCGTCAGACCAACCCTTAACCATTTAAGCCATACATGGAATGACCACTTCCCTTTCATCTACAGAGAATGTTTTTTATCTTTAAATGTTAAGATAATATTATTTTTGGAAAACCCACTGGGTTCAGACCCAGAAGTATTTATGTGGAGAAGTGGTTCAGGCCACAGGGCTGCTCCATCCTCCTCCTCCCTGCGTTCGGCCCTCCTGCAATCCGGTTCTTCTGAGACTTAGCCTGTTCAGATTAAGAAATTCAAACTTTACTTCTCCCTTGGCCAGGTTTTAAAAACCGTGTAAGATCAAGTTCCCATTGGGTAAGATGTCAAAGGGGCAGGCCAGAGAACCAGGCTCTGATGATGGCGACAACAGCCACTATTCTTTGAGACTCTCTCGGGAAATGTACCGTGTGTCTGTAACCATGAGGCAGTTCTCACCTCCACGTCACAGACGGGGAAGCTGAGGCTCAGCGAGGCTTCAATGCCTTGTGTGAAAGGTTGATTCTGGGTTCAAACCCAGGCCCATCCGAACAAACGGTCCCTTCCCATGTTTCCCACTTGACTAACCTGCCCTCTCCTGTATGTCCTCGATTTGCTCAAGAAGACAAACAGTGTAGCCCCAACCTGAATCTGGACAGATAATGTGGGTTTGCTTTTTTCTGTTTCTTTGCTTTGGTTTGTTTGTTTGGTGTTTTTTTTTGTTTTTTTTTTTTTTTTTTTTGCCCACAAAGTTTAAATAAAAATTCAGGCCGGGCGCAGTGGCTGACGCCTGTAATCCTACCACTCTGGGAGGCCGAGGCAGGTAGATCGTTTGAGCTCAGGAGTTCGAGACCAGCCTGAGCAAGAGCGAGACCCCGTCTCTACTAAAAATAGAAACAAATTATATGGACAACTAAAAATATACATATATATATAAAGTTAGCCGGGCATGGTGGCACATGCCTGTAGTCCCAGCTACTCGGGAGGCTGAGGCAGGAGAATTGCTTGGGCTCAGGAGTTTGAGGTTGCTGTGAGCTAGGCTGACGCCACGGCACTCTAGCCTGGGCAACAGAGTGAGACTCTGTCTCAAAAAAAAAAAAAAAAAAAAAAAAAATTCAATTAGTTGCCAACATTTAAAAATTCATTGATTTCATGGTTTCTCATAAAAACCTGGATTTTCCTTAAAAGTCACAACATGTGCCATTGGTGGGCCTGTATATCTGGGTGTCCATGGAGACAGCTAATGCTGGATGTTGAAGCCATTACACCCTTAGGTGGGCCACAGACTCCCTTGGCACTGCCGCCCACCCACCCCTGACTACTGCTGGAGACAGAGAGGCCAAGGCCTCAGTGCTATTTGTCACTCACACACTATTATTTTTCAAACCTACATTTCTCTCAATAATAGTCAAGGAAACAAAAGAGGGAGGTGTGTGTGGACAGCTTCAGGCCATGTGTATGCCTAGCAAGTGTGGGACAAAGTACAAAGTGTGTCTGTGCCCAATTCTACATAAGCTTCACTCACATCAAGACCTGCCTGGCCTCTGGAGGCCATCACAACTGGGACTCTTGCACTGGGCACTACCCACCGTGGTGGACTCAGCTTTCAACCACTCACCGAGGGCCCCTGGCGACCAAAGAATGGTGACTGCCACTTGGTCATGGCAAGCATACTGGCTGATGGTGATGTTCTGGGCGTCGGCAATCACGTGCTTCCCCACTGGGTTCAAGTAGGTGGTACAGTCTAGAGAGTTGGGAGAACAAGAACAGTTAAATTAAAAATTTTGTTTTTATTTTCAGGTTCATCTCAAATTACACAGAGCCTGTCTAAAGGCGGCCAAACCCATTCTGTTTAACACCATGTACCTTAAAAGCCTAAATATGACATCAAAGGTTGACTACTGCTTGGGAAACCATGGGATGCTACAGAGGGATTTATTTACAGCTCCACCATCACCACCCACCCCCCCCCAAGTGAAATTCCAGAACAGTGCTGGGAGGGTCATACACAGTGTGGAATTTTGTGTGTGTATTTGGCACTTTTTTTTCACTCTTATGACATTTTACCTAAATCAATAATTATTTATATCAATTCAGCCAGTTTTCAGCATTGAAGAGTGATTTGAAACAAAAACAATGGCTAAATAATCTGGGCTTTGTTTTTAGAAGAAACCTAGAGGGCAAGGTGATTAGGGGAAAGGAGCTAACCTTGGGATGTGACTCCAGGGGCAAGTGATTCACAGTTAAGACTCTGAAACAAGCCCGTTAGTATCTGTGCAAGGTACTAACTTAGTGACCGAATGACAAGGATGTTAACTGGCATAGTTCAAAGGTAAAACTGTTGTTCCAAAACACTATGTGTCATCAAGGACCCCCACAATCCCCACTTAATCCAAAGGGCCCCACATAGCTCAAAAAACAAAAACCACATCAATCTTTGATTTTGTCTGAGAACATTATTCGCTGCCACCTGTCAATGTAGCCCATGTGAGCAGCTGTGCCACCTAGTATTGCTAAATACGCTCTCCAAATCTGCACATTTCCTAAAAGCTGCCAGAAGCCTCCTGTCAGAATTGGGCTGTGACTTCAGGGAATGGCCGTGGTGAGCTGTTCTAGCCACTCTTGCAGCGGGAACCATCAGCCATCCCCAGCAGACACCACTGGCAATTCTTCCACTGCTGCTTCTCCACTTCTTTCCCAGTGATTAAACCTGAATACCCTCTTTCAGTACCTGCTGCAAAGGGTCATCAGTGTCATCAAACGTCCAAACCTGCCCATTACCCCTCTGAAGTCAGGGAGTTTTTCTTTGAGGTGAAGCATTCCAGGACATTTGCTAAGAAGCTCAGGGAGTCTGCTGCACCCTTTAAACTGTACTGCACATTTCCTATTTTTATGACTAAAACTGTTCATTAGAGACATTTGAAAACCATGAAAAGAATGTAAGAAAAATGTAAAAGTCATTCATAACCTCTCACCACACAGAGGTGCTATAAACATTCTAATGGCTACCCTGCCAAACCTGTTTTAACAAGCACATAATATTCCTTCTTTTAAATTTCTTTCTTTCTTATTCTTTTTTTTTTTTTTTTTTTTGAGACAGAGTCTCGCTCTGTTGCCCAGGCTAGAGTGCCATGGCGTCAGCCTAGCTCACAGCAACCTCAAACTCCTGGGTTCAAGCAATCCTTCTGCCTCAGCCTCCCAGGTAGCTGGGACTACAGGCATGTGCCACCATGCCTGGCTAATTTTTTTTCTATATATATTTTTAGCTGTCCAGATCATTTCTTCCTATTTTTAGTAGAGACGGGGTCTCGCTCTTGCTCAGGCTGCTCTCGAACTCCTGATCTCTAGCGATCCTCCTGCCTCAGCCTCCCAGAGTGCTAGGATTACAGGAGTGAGCCACCGCGCCCAGCCTTAAATTTCTTACTCAAGTATAACAAACAGACATGAAAATGAACCCCCCCTTTAAAACTCCATCCTCCACGCTGCCTTCTGTCTTGCTTTCTTGCCTAACTACATTAGGCACACTGTCTTCTTCTAAACTCCATCTGCTTCAAAAAACAGTCGCATTTACATTTCAATTTTACTTCTTTTGAAAGGATGTTAATAATTGAGAAAACCAAATTTTACTTCTGATGAAAATTCACTCTCAAAGCTATCAACATGTGTGCTCTGGATGCAGAAGAGAATTTTAAAATAAGAAAAAAAAAATTTAAACATCTGGTTTAACAACCCCATTGTACAAATGAGGAAGTTGCAGCCATGAGAAATCAGTTAGGTGGCTTAGGAGCCCCCTGCTCCCCAGCCCAGGGTGAGGACCAGAAAGCAGCCTCTGATGGCTGACCCAGGGCTCTTGCTATTCTATCATCAGCACGAGCTTATTACTCTTAACATAAGCTCTGAGTCAGGGATGTTCAACCTGCAAAACTCCTGGTTGAGACTAGCTTCTCAATATAAAAAAAGACAAGATCATATCATACTTGTAAAGTTCAAATATTTTTATTTACTGAGGTCTATAATAAAGGAGAAACTTTTAACTCAAACAGCTCTGAAAAGATGCATGAACAATAGCAAATCAGGTTTTCTTCTTTGCTCATTCCCAATGCCAACATTAATATCCTTGGGGTTTCTGTAGATACAATTATGCAAATATAAATTCTAAGAATTAAGAAAATTTATTATAACTGACTCAGGCATATCACCTCAGAGCCTACAGGAAAAACATGAATACAAGGCCAAAGGAGGCCAGGAGGCTTGGGAAATCCAGTTTTGACTTAATGGCAAGACATTTTCTTCCTTTATAACATTAAATGATAAAGGAATAGCAAAATAAGATTTTGTAGTTTAGTAATTCTGGTGAAAACTCAGTAATTGGCTCTTAGCTATTTCAAACTTAGTAATTGGCTCTTAGCTATTTCAGAACTAGTAACCAGTCAACTGAGCAATAACACGAACTTCTTTGTGGAAGAAAGAAATATCTTTTTCAATAGAAAACAATAAGTTTTTTTTTTTTTTTTTTAACACAGTCTGGATCCAATTATTAGCAAGTCTAAAGTTTTGGATTCTGGTTGCAAAAACTTTATGCCTGAATGACATTTGCCAAAATGCAACTGAGCTTCAAACATTTCAGGAGTCAGTGTGAGCTGTGAATTAAATTCTAATTAAAAAGAAAGTTATGACTACAGCAGGCATAGGCATGTGGGCCAAATATTTAGCATTGTGAAGAAAATAATAAGATAAAAACTTTTTAAGTTTTACAGGTAAAGATCCTCTTTCACTAACCCCATATTAAATTAGATATCCAAATGCTAGTTTGCAGCTGACCGGAAAATTTTGAACTCTTGAATGTAATACAAGATCTGCCAGAACCAAGAACATATATTAGAAATTAACTTTCTAACTCAAAGAAAGATCCCTCCTTACACATCTTTACTTAGCTGAATCAAGTGTCATGGACGTGCAAATCTTTCATTACCATCCCAGCATTTACCCAGAACATGCACATACCACTCATGTGAAATGTCTGAGTTTCATGTCTAAGTCCTCACTGGCTAACCTAAAATACCCAGGGCCAGCAACTGTGGGTGTGAATCTGACACACATATTTGTATCTTAAAATTGTTAGATTGTATCCATGACCTCCAAAACCCTGCTGTGGCAGTGATTATTCCAGAGGCCTCAATATGACCTAAGCCACTTACTTACATTGACTCATAACCATGTCCAAGAGCTACATCAGATGTCAGGAGTCAATAAATATGAGTCAAGCTCGCTCTTCTCATTTTTACTTATAAATTATGGCTCCTAAGGCTAAAATGCTCACAATTCTATACAACTACCTTCTTCTGAATGAAAGTAGCTGCTTAGAAGGGATCCTATATGTTTAAACAGAAAAAGCACCCCCGCCCCTGGCTTAGAAATCAATTCAAGCAGAAAAAGTCACACTTTCTTGAGAGAAAGGGCAAAAAATGGTGCTTGTATTCAAATTCCAGTTGGGCTGACTTCTAATATTAATAGACATCAATTATTGAGTATACACTGCAGGCCAGCTACCAAGTTGAGCAGCTATAAGCATTATCTCATTTAAGCCTCAATATGATGCTGGGAGAAGGAAACTAATCTTTATTTGATAAGAGAAAACTGAAGCTTGGAGAAGCCAAATGACCTGCCATGGCTCACACAGCTGGTAGGTGGGGAATTGGGGTTGGAACTCAGGCCTAAGTCAGAAATGGCCAACTGGAGACCACTGTGCTAATCTGGGACCCAGATTCACTTGACCCGCTCTGTGTCTGTGAAAATTTTTAAATAACTGCCAACATTAGAAATGTTCACACAGAGCTGGGTGCAGTGGCACATGCCTATAGTCCCAGCTACTTGGGAGGCTGAAGAGGGAGAATTGCTTGAACCCAGGAGTTTGAGAGGAGCCTGGGTGATATAGTGAGACACCCCCCCTCCCACAAAAAAAAATAAAGTTCACACAAAAAGTACAGATTGTCCACTATTCTTGGAAATCACAATTGGCTACATTTAGCAGGATTTCTTCAAGGCTACAACAAGCTAGAACCAAGGAGTCAATGCTCCCTTCAGACCAGACATGGGCTATCCAGTTTGCCACAGCCCCTACCATTCCCTGGCATCCTGCACGTGGGCAGCTTTGTTTATTTGTCCCCTGCTTGGCCCTCCTGGCATCTGCATTTGTTCTTAAGGATGTGGCTAAGTCCCGAGGAACTCTGGGAAGGGCTATGTACATAACTTTTCTGAACACCATGGAAGACACTTGACTGTTCAAGATTCTAAATACTTGAGTGGCTTAATTGAGACTGAGCTGCTTTAGCTCTGTTGACAAACCTGAACAGGTTCAGAAAATTCCTCAACCCCAAGACCTGCAGTGTCCTTGATTAAGCATGACTGTGTAAGCCTTAGGTTACTGAAAGGGCCCCATTCTTCAGCAGGCGAGCCAGTTACTTACTGTCATATCTGAAGGTGATGTTGTGCAGCCCACTGTTTCTGCTAGCCGGCCCCACTCCCTGTGGGAAAACGAGAACATGATGCAGAGTGAAGCCAATTTGCTTTTCCAGTACAGATCCCCATGGAGTCCAAATGCACGCAGAATTGCTGAGACCCAGGGTCATGCCAGTCCCTGAACACCACCCACCACTCTTTCTGCCTGCTCCATGGCCCTCTGACACCAAACTCCCTCCAGCCCGGGAGATTCCTAACTGCCGGGCCACTGGGATCATGAGTGTTCACTTGCCTAAGACAAGAGAAGCAGGCTGTTCTGTTTAGGGGTTAAATAATAATTCATTAACAGTAAAATTGGGAGAGGGACCAAGAGCTGCCAGCTGGAGCCCATCCAGTTAGATCTACTTTGAGCACTGATTGGTTATAAAATTTGCCTACTCCAGACGCCCTCATCTGCAAGCTCTATTAAGCCAAGACAGATCGGCAATTCCTCCAGTCTAAGGAAACCAGTTTCTCATTCCAAGACTGGGAATGAGTGTGGGAATAAGCCGTTACTTTTAATGAGAAAATTCTTCACTGCATCCATACCTATGCTTGGAATACATAGGGTGGGTCATAAAAGAATAAAGACTTGAAAAGGTCTAACTCTTAACTCTTGGGTGATGTGGCCGTTAGCCATCTGCACTCTTAATAGCAGTGCTAACAACTCCGCCAGACTTCCCACTCTCATTACAGCACCCACAGAGGGAGCACCGAATTCCTCTCGTTGACCTGCCTTTTCCTAACCTACCACTTACCCATCATGGGAAAGAGCAGCTACAGATCTTCTGAGTCTGATTTATCTGTTTCTGAAATAATCTGCAAATGTGCTGTATTAAGTGCAGAATTCTCCAAAATATGTTAATTCTGACATGCTAAATGATGTGAAAATATCCTAACCACACAGCTTAAGTTTCCATTTAACAAGGAGGATGTTGGGGAAAACCATATGTTGGCAGCCTGGTATTTAATGGGCAATTGTTACACTGAGACACAATGTGGAGAACACTTCTGATGGAGCCCAGGGTTTCAGACCACAACCCCATCACATCCAGATGCTACAGGCATGTTCACACTGCTTATCCTGAAGCCAGGCACGCCCACTGAAACTGTATCCCTTAGCTCAGATGTACTTGGGCTTTGGGAAAGCACAGCTGTGCAGAAAGAGGCACATGGACACACATTCATATTCTCTCTCTCTCTCTCTCTCTCTCTCTCAAGCTGTGGTCCCCAATCCCCAGGCCCTGGCCCAGTACCCGTCCATGGTCCATTAGGAAATGGGACATGCATTACCACCTGAGCTCCATACCTCCCCAACCCTGGTCCGTGGAAAAATTGCCTTCTATGAAACTGGCCCCTGGTGCCAAAAACGCTGGGGACCACTGTTCTAAAGTAAGGAATAAGCAGTAATACAAAACCTAAATCAACGTGGTGCACCAGCCCACAATCTACTGGAGCTCCCTTTCTTCCTAGTTCACCTTCCTTCTCCAGCTTTCCTCCTTCCATCCTCTCTTCCCCACATACACAAGATTACAGAATTTCTCACCCAAACTGAAACACTTTGGAATGCATTGCTACCTTATTAAAATCCTGAGAGTGTCCATAACTCCTTAGGGATAAGGTCACAGTCTGTGGAACTAGAGGCTGTCCAACCTCCAAATGGCGAAGACCAGAGTAATATAACCAGGCAAGAGACCAGGAAAGAGACAATCCAATCCCCCACAACCTTTGGTCTCTGCCCAAGACAAAAGCTCAAGACCTCCAAACAGTATCCTTCTGCTGCCTTACAAACTCCTAGGATATAAACCCACTCATCATCTATTAATACTATGAGCTAGACAAATTATGCTAGGTGGCAAACAAAACAGCCACTGTCCCTGACCTTGTGGAATGAAGCAGCATGATGCTCATCCTTTCAAAGAGTTAACTAGCTACATGGATCACACCTAAGGCATACAGACAAATCTCGGATCAATCCCTGGCCCTCCAAGAATGCCTAGTTTAGAGAGCAAGACAAGGTACATGTATCTAGGGTGAAAGAGCAGCCATAAATAAACATGCAAGATATGAAATGCTGCAAGGCAGCCCCCGAGTAAGGATGAATGAAGGGTAAGGAAGACAAGTGCCAGAAGCCTAAAAGAGGGAAGGATAACTGGGCTAGAAAAGAGAGGAAAAACAGCAGCGTCATGGGAGGGAAACAAACATAATCTAAGCCAGGCATGGTGGCTCAACCTGTAATCCTAGCACTCTGGGAGGCCGAGGCGGGTGGATGGCTCGAGGTCAGGAGTTCGAGACCAGCCTGAGCAAGAGCGAGACCCTGTCTCTACTAAAAAAATAGGAAGAAATTATCTGGCCAACTAAAATATATATATAGAAAAAATTAGCCGGGCATGGTGGCACATGCCTGTAGTCCCAGCTACTCGGGAGGCTGAGGCAGGAGGATCACTTGAGCCCAGGAGTTTGAGGTTGCTGTGAGCTAGGCTGACGCCATGGCACTCACTCTAACCCAGGCAACAGAGTGAGACTCTGTCTCAAAAAAAAAAAACATAATCTAGAGGCCAAAGTAAGCATCACAACCCACATCCTCCACCTGGTGACCAAGGGCAAGCTCTACTCCACTGGGCCTGGGTTTCCTCAACTGTCTTTTAAAAACAATTTGTGTGGCTTTCCTCTAGGAGGAGGGTTTGAGGAGGATCACATAAAGCCATGTAGAAGAGGAACTTTTCAAAAAGGAAACATACTCCATTTAATAGCTGCAAGGTACATAGGGACTCTAGTGACCAATCACCTTACTTGTGGGACTTGGTCAGCTTCCCCCTATATTTTGTTTGTTGGTTTGTTTCCTCCGTATTTCCATTGCAACATGTTTTTAACAGATTGTGTATTAGGCACTCGCAATGGCCAATGCATTGTGGAAAGGAGCCCAAGACCATGAGATGTGCTATATCATGCATGCAAGAACCTAAATCCCTCCAAATAAAGTCTCTGTGATGTGTGTGGAGCTGTTCAGAGGAGGGCCCAGTGAGCTTGCCTTGAAGGATGGTGAGGCTCACATGTAGCGCACATTCACTCCTCACAGAGCATTCCACCTTGGCCTAAGCCCCACAGGGCTGGGCACTCAGTTATGAACCAGACCCAGATCCTGACCTCCAGGGGCTTGACCACCAACGTGATCTTCAAACATGTATATATGCTCTCACTCCCCTACTCTAAGCCCTTCACTGGTTCCCTGTCCTCCCTAGACCACTCCTGATGTGATCCCTCCCAGCACTCCCTTCTCCACCTTCCAAACCCCTTGGGCACTGCAGTTATGCTCAGAACATGTTCTCTGGCACTCCTGCTTTCCCAGAATCCCCTTTTCTTCTCACCACATCCCCTATGGAGCATACCTATCATGCAGGTCTCAGTCCCCTGGTGGGCTGCCTGCCCCTGTCATACTGTGTTCCTGACACATCAGTCTGCCTGCATGCTCACTTGATGGGAGCACAGTAATGCATCCCACAATTTGAACAGCATAGCACTTCAGTGGATATAGATGCAAAATGGTCACTCCAATTCCAAAGAAAATCTGAAACCAAAAGACTCTATGACCATCCAAGCCTGGTCATGGAGCTTAGATGCAAGAGACACCATCCCAGGTACCAGTTCTTATATGCACTTTAAAGACCTTTTACTCCTGGAAGTGCTTGAGAGCACAGCTTCTCACACATGCATGACAGGTGCTCTATGGGGCTGTCCTTGGCTCACACCCAGTGATGCCCTCAGAAACCAGTGTGCCAGGATAGCCCATAGTACCCCTGTTTTCTTCACACTTTGTGGTAGACAGAACGATAGCCCCCCAAACATGTCCACATCCTAGTCCCCTGAACCTGTCACTATGCTATTTTACACAGCAAAAGGGACCACGCAGATGTGATTAAGTTTAAGGGTCCTGAGATGGGGAGAATAGTCTGGGTTATCCAGATGGGACCAAAGTGATCACAAGTGTCCTCATAAAAGGGAGACAGAAGGGTCAGAGTCAGAAGGGGCAAAGTGACGAAGGAGGCAGAAGACAGACAGATGACTGAAGATGCTACAGGGCTGGCTCTGAAGATGGAAGAAGGAGGGGCTGATGAGCTGAGGAACGCGGGCAGCCTCCAGAGGCTGGAAAAGGGAAGGAGGGGTTCTCCCCTGAGCCTCCAGACCCTGACAACACTTTGACGTTAGCCACATAAGATCTATATTGCACTTCTGACTTCCCGAACTATAACATAATAAATCTGTGTCATTTTGAGCCATTAAGTTTGTGGTAATTACAGCAGCAACTGAAAGCTAATATATACTTGTATAATTTCAGCTGCAATGTGGACGAAATATTAATAGATTTCGATGTCACACCCATCTAGAACTGTCAGCTTGTCACTGCACTTTCCCCCAGCCCCGGCTTCAGGCAGACGCTGATCCCTTGGAGCTGTGGCTTCAGAGCCTGCCACCCCAGAAACAGGCTTCTGTGGGCTGGCCTGGGGCTTACCTGCAGTAGAGGAATGGTTAAGAAAATGGATTTTGGAGTTCCACAGATGTGTGTTCAAATCACCCCCTTTCCAGCTGTGTGGTCCTGGGCAAGTTTCTGAACCATCCTGAGCTATAAAGCGTTTGAATAAAACTTTCTGGAAAGGACTGGTGTGGGGGCTGCATGACATGATATATATCAAGTACTTGCACAGCATTTGACACACAACAAACTCAGAAATGTTTGTGTCATCCTTCCTGAGAAGACTCCCACCTCAACAAACAAGGTGAGTGTCGTACTGCAGGGCAAGTTACAAGGAGATACATGAGGGAGACCCAGGAAAGCTTTCAGGAGGTGCATGTCCCAGGTATGATCTGTCTCCAACATCCAGAACTCTAGAGGATTGCAGGAGACGAGGCAGACAGACAGGTCAGGGCAAAGTGGCAGAAGGCACTGACCACCAGACTGGGAGTGTGTTCTACTGATGGTCACAGTGGGAGGTGGGTGGCCCAGTAGCTCCATTTCTAGTAGGTGCACAAGTTGGATTAGAGGAGGAGAGACTGATGACAGACTGCCAGGAGGGCAGCCTCCAAAAGCCCTGCCCCATGGTCCTAGACCTGGCACACAGTCAGCCCTTGATAAATATTTATTTTCTGCCTGAGTAAACGAATGCATGATTAAGCCAGGTAATACACACCAAGAACTCAGCTGGGTGCTACACAGTGATTTTCAGGGCCCACACTAAGAGAAAACAGATAAGGCAACTAACAAAGCTGGTCAACAGCTTTGTAAAATGTCCTTCAGGAAACAATCCCAAGCTTTTAGCTACTACACTGTTTTGATATTTAATGAGCTGATGATTAAAAATACTTGTTTGTTACCTCTTACTTAAAAACTATAAATGCCAAAGCTATGGCCTCAGGGTGCCACATTCTTAGTTAATTAACCACCCCCATTTGCTTCACTAACGGGTAGCTTTTAATTTGTTCCAAAGCGGGCCAGAAGCAAGCTCCAGGTGCCTGGAGCTCCGCTATGAAATTCCTTTGGTTGGCGCTCTATGGTCAGCAGGGACCAGCAGGGACGGAAGCAGCAAATGGAAGCATAATGGAGAAAACATCTTCTACTCAGGAAGGGAGGAGAGGATAACCCTTAAGTGTTCTAAAGGAATAAAATTCAAAAAGCAAAAACCCACACCATGCTCCAGCCATATGGCAAAGAAGCAAAGGCCTGGACACAAAGACGGCCACGGAGTGGGATCCCACGTGCAGCCGCCAGGAGCAGCCGCGAGGGTGACCAGACAGCCAATTTCCTGAGGGCTCCTGGGGATTCTAAGCCGTGTGAAGACACCAACTTCCCAGAACAATATTTCCAATTTACCTCCAAGACAGTTTAACTGCCATTTTGGAAAAATGCATTTTGAAAAGAACTGTGCTAAATATAGCAGGCCAAATGGTGAGGCCCACACAAGACTGCTTTCAAATCAATTAAGGACTTTCAGAAAGCCAGTAAATGTTTTTGTGAGCAGAGTTTGGGTGAAAATTTAAATAAGAGCATTCATCAGAAAGAACTGAGAGAGGATGGGTTTTTAAAAGGTACACCTAGTAACTGCCTAAAACTAAGGCCAAGTTATACTTTCTACTTTTCCATACCATTTTCTCCATCTTGGGTTTGCAGTGTGTCAATAAGATAAAAAGATATTCTAGCAGACAGCTCTGTGAGGCTTAAGTTGTACAACAGGACTGACGCCTTTGCCTGTGACCAACAGACCTGGGGAGAGCAGGAGGCAGAACCTGCAGCCCCTTGACTGCGCCAGTTCAGGTGGTTTCGTAAGCCAAAGACAGACCCCACTTACTTCAGTACAAACCTTGGGGAAAAAAAAAAAAAAAGTCGGCAAAGGCAGAGAAGCCCCAGGTGATGTAAGCTGAGGAGAATGCTGGCTTACCCAAAACACAAGGAAAATAAATCACAAAGCCAGCCTGGGCCTGGATCTATTCAAGATATTCCCTCCACATTCCCGGGAGCTGTTTTCTCTCTCTCTCTCTCTCTCCAAACAACTTCAGAAGTGAAGGATAGTGAAGGATGCCTTGGAAAGATGAGGTGTTGGATGTGTAGCAAGGAACACACAAGCTTGGGGGTGGGGGGTGCTGCTGGGTTCCCACCAGCAATTACCATATCGGCCCCAAAAGACCCAGCGTTCTTAAGCTAATTAAAGAGATTTGCTCGGGGAGGTAGGAAATCGCTACTCCAGAGCATGGCCTGTGCACCAGACCAAAGCCATAATCATGATTCATCTCTGACATGTTGCTAATCAGCACACACATGTTCCTAATTTCATGCTCCCCAAAGGAAAGCTGAAGGGACAATTGTTTCTGAGCTCTAACGTGGCGCCGACCTATGCCAAGTTACCATGTGTCCTGCTTATCAAACTGAAAGCTCCAGTGTTCATCCAAGTTTCTTTTCACTAGCCCACCCCTCCACCCACCCCCCAATCCATTCATTAAAGATAAAGATGTGTTAGGACATTTATATGAGTTGTTTTTCAGACAGCAACTTCACTAAATGACAGTGGCCTACACAGAATTTCATGTGTTTTAAAATGTCCTTCCCCACTTGTGACTTTATAATTTTCTTACTGTTCTGCTGCTGGAACATACCTGTGCAGTTAAAGCCCAGAGACAGCAACACACACACACACACACACACACAACCCCCTATATACACAAAAGGTGACTTTCTTCCTGTGTTTCAAAACAAACCAAAGTTCTGCAGCCTCCTTTGGTTTTCACAAAGCAAAAGCCCAAGTACTTTTTCCAATGAGTCTGTTAAGGATCCAGGCTGCATGTTCTCCCGTGGCTGATACTCACAAATAGACAGGATTGTTCCATTTTCCCAGTTCTGAAAACGTCAAAGGCAAGCTATAAAACATGCCTCTGGACAGAGAGCCAGGCTTTCCCCTCCCCTTCACACGCCACTCCCATGCGCTCAAATGAGAACCGCATGTTGGGGAACTGGCATCTTTAAGGTAACAGTCCACCCATCTGTAGCTCGAAAAGCATACACAGACAACTCACAGACACAGATTAGCAGGCTTTCCGTAAATACTGGGTACAAAGGGAAGCAAACAACCAACCACCCAAATACCCACCCAGCAAATCAGCTACCGGCTCACTCATTTAGCTGTGAAAGGAACAGTTACAAAGACTTCACTCCAGAAGCCCAAGAAAGTCTCTTCCTAACGAGGGCAAAATAGTGATTAGACAATAGAGGAAAACTTGAAGCTATAAACATGATTGTTATGCCTAAACTGGGAGGAAATGTTCAGATCAAAACACAACTACTAATAAAAAGCCTTAGGACCACACAGAGAGCCATGCACCGAATTGTGCCGACTTCAAATACCACCGCTTCCGAGGCCCCAGGACTGAGTCTCTAAACACTGTGTCACATCTGGAATTCTGCTTTTACAGCACAAATGCCTGCAGAAATGGGGGATTGTGATGTTGCCATGGGGACCCACCCTCCTCCACCCCAACAGGTCCCCGGCAAGCCCCACGCCCGTGCTTCCTTCAAGGTGGATTTCGAATATTCGGAAATTATGGAAGGCACCGTTTTAAGTTTCGATGCTAATGGAAACATGACAGGATATGCTAGAAAACAAGGCAACCCTTCCGTCAGCCAATTAACTCTGTCCACATGGTGGTCTTAGACAGAAAAACCTCCTTAACATTAACAGTGGGAAGCAGCAAGTCAGCATTAGACCCTTTTTCAAAATTTGTGGCTTTCCCCTCCTTTCTCTAGGAAGGAGACAAGCTTCAAGCATTCTTTTTAAACTCTCCCGTTCTCTAGCTGCAAAAATCCAAGTGAGTCAACCTGTGTTCAAAGTTGCCTGCCATTGGTGGCCCACAGGAGGACCCCAGGCTCAGCCTTGTCCTTGCAGGAACTGAGCCTCTAATCCTACCCCTGCAGGACTACTGGCCAAGGCAGGGCACCATCACTTTTAATTATTATTATTTTTTTTAATCAATTTTTTTTTTTTTTTTTTTTTTTTGAGACAGAGTCTCACTCTCTTGCCTGGGCCAGAGTGCCGTGGCATAAGCCTAGCTCACAGCAACCTCAAACTCCTGGGCTCAAGTGATCCTCCTGCCTCAGCCTCCTGAGTAGCTGGGACTACAGGCATGCACCACCATGCCTGGCTAATTTTTTCTATTTTTAGTTGTTTTTGCTAATTTCTTTCTATTTTTAGTGGAGACGGGGTCTCACTCTTGCTCAGGCTGGTCTCGAACTGCTAAGCTCAAGTGATCCTCCCACCTCGGCCTCCCAGAGTGCTAGGATTACAGGCATGAGCCACACTTTTAATTATTGATGACCCTGTTGTTGTTAAGGGGAAAACGTTCCTAGAACCGTCTGGGGAGAATCCTGGGAAAAACATTCCTTACTGAATTTCCCTCAGAAACATTTCTTACACAATTTTGGGAGGGGGGGTTCCCAGAGCTCCTGAAGGCCACCCAAGGGCCTCTGAGGGCTTCATAGGCCCCAGGTGCAAAGCTATTTCAGACACAAAGAATCCAGAGACCTCACTTAGAAATTAAAGGGGTGCATCTTGGCTTCTGCACTCCCCTGGGATGCAAACCCCCAACTGACAACCCTCCCCTGCCCCGAGTGGATTCAGATATTCACATACATATCACAACCTCCCCTGGGTGCTGGCGGGTGCCCCCATCACCCCTTACCCTGCCATATTCCCACCTCTCTAGGACCCCAGCTGGTTTACAGCCTCATCTTTCTGTTCCTGGGGAGCATTCTCCCATAAGTTCTGACTAGAATATTCCAAGCTAAAGCCAGAATGACCCTTCTAATATGTAGCTACCTCTCTCCGCAAGGTCTGGCCTTTCCCAGAAGACGTCCTGGGGGTGAGGAAGGGAATCAGCCAGCCCAGAGATGAAGCAACTGACACCAAAGGCCCTGCCCTGGTTCAAAGGTGACATTGAATCATAGTGTGACCTCCTGATCAAACCATTTCCATCTAGTCTCCCAGATACCACATCCTGAAGTGTCCCCCAGAGTGCAGCCAGGGTTTGTGAGTGCTTGTGTGTCTGAGTGCGCACACGCCCAGCCAAACAGCCAAAAAAAGAAAAAGAAAGAAAAGAAAAAAAACCCAGGAAGTCAGCAGCGCCGGCTCCAGGTGTTAACACTTAGCGCATCCTGCCCAGCCCCCTCCAGCTTGAGGCCGGCTGCCTGGGAGCCGGACACAGCAATTAGGCCCTTCCCGGGCCGGGGCGCCTTTGTCTCCTCACTAACATCATTAGTGTCTGACTTCCTGTGCACAACGGGGCCTCCTGGGGGGCAATCGCCTGCTGACCGGGGCAGGGCATTAGACTTCCTTTGTCAGAGACCCTCAAATGTTAACAAGCATGTGAACAAGCTTCTCCTCCCCGACCCCCGCTAGCCCCCTCCCACCTCCGCCGTTCCTCCAGCCCACCACTCTGGAGGCAATTCTCAACTGTCTTGGTTCTCCCCAGTTGTGGGAATGTGAGTTGCTTGGGAGAAATAGCAAGTCTCAGTGCTGAGGGAGCAACAGAGCGGCACTGCCTTTCTGCAGAAAGGGCCTCCAAACCTGATCTCACGGAGCCCTGCTACAAGCATGCACTTCTCATTTGGTTGAGTGCCCACTGGTTAGGAGGGCTGTGTCACTTCTCCTGCACTGACTAGGGTGAAATAAGCAAAGGTGAAAGTGCTCAGCACAGGCGCAGTCCATTCACATGAGCTCATGGCCTCAAGATGTAGGGACTTGCTGAAGGTTTGAGTGATATCTCCAGGCTTTCAAACACTGCTCACATTTGAAAATGAGGTGAGTGTGAGGTGCTATATAGCTTCAATCCTACCATCATCATCCTTCTCTCAGCAATACTATCACCTCCAGGGCCCAAATCACTAACATCCTCTCATTTATCTCTCATTTCAGGGAGTCTCAGCTTTTTATCTGGGGGCACAGATGTTTGAGAATTTGCATGCATACACACACATTTGCACACAGTATTTCAGGGGGGTTTTGAACTACTGAAACCCACATAGGCCTCCCCCTGCCCTTGTTTCCACAATAGCTTGACGGCTTAAAACCAGGTGTATTGAATGACAGAGAACAGTTTTACTTTGGTGATTAAAAACAAAATTCAAATGGGGGAGGTAAGTGGTTAAGGTAAACTCTCAGTTTTAAATAGACTCTTGGATTAATGCCGCCCAACTGTAATCCTTTATAGGCAGTATTTTTTACAACTCACTAATTGAACACTTTGTTCAAGATGTTGGGACTCATCAACTTTACAAAGTAGCAACATAAAAGGCAACTATTTATGCTGTTGAACACATGGGCCCATTAAGAGAGAGGTGTCTACCACTTTTCAGATCCCAGATGACAACATTCATGTCTGCAGTCAAGTCAGTTTCACTGAGTCAAGCTAAAAAAAAAAAAAAAGTTAACTACAATGTAGCTAATTCTTAGTCTCTTTCTCTTTTTTTTTTCATCACTGAATGTGGAGGAAAATACTCATGGTATACAGGAGATGAAGACAGCTGATTTTTCCCACTGCTGCTCAACTGCCTTTGCAGAATATGGTGTTTGTGGTCTACACACAAAATCGGGTTAGGTTTTGGATATATTTTAAAATATTTGGCCGGGCGCGGTGGCTCACGCCTGTAATCCTAGCTCTCTGGGAGGCCGAGGTGGGCGGATCGTTTGAGCTCAGGAGTTCGAGACCAGCCTGAGCAAGAGCGAGACCCCATCTCTACTAAAAATAGAAAGAAATTATATGGACAGCTAAAAATATATATAGAAAAAATTAGCCGGGCATGGTGGTGCATGCCTGTAGTCCCAGCTACTCGGGAGGCTGAGACAGGAGGATCGCTTGAGCCCAGGAGTTTGAGGTTGCTGTGAGCTAGGCTGACGCCACGGCACTCACTCTAGCCTGGGCAACAGAGTGAGACTCTGTCTCAAAAAAAAAAAAAAAAAAAAAAAAAAAAAAAAAATAAAATAAAATATTTGCCCAAGAGCCACTATAGATTATAATCTAAAACTCCAACTTTCCAAAATGAAGAGTAATCTATGGTGTTGACTCCTACTCTAGCCATAGCAAAACTCATTCAGCTTCAAACCTAAAATGCTGGTATAAGGCAAAGGCCACCATCACTTATGTGATGCCAAGTCTCCCACAAGTTTATTCTGATGAACATTATAAGTTTCAAAAGCTAAAAAAAATTTCACTATTGGTTCTGACTTTTACCTTTTTGCCAAACTAATTTTAAAATAGTAGGCAATGGGAAGGATATATTCAAACACTAATGATCCTTGTAACTGAACATCTCCTGACTTCTTGGATGGAAGCCAGCAGTCTGCCCTTCAACTATAAGCAATAAATCTAGAAGACTCTCTTTCCTAATTTCCCAATGATACCACATGGAATTCCCATTAAAGCACACACACACATGCAAACACACACAATGACACACCAATTAAATCACTGTGTGATATTTGGGCCAGGAAATAATAACGCTTTCCAAGAAGTATTCAGCTTTGTTTTAATTTCCTTGAACAGCTAAGATGTCATTCTGAGAAGGAGGGTGAAGAATGATGTAAAAATGAAGTATCAATGTCTTGGTGGAGTTTAGGTTTAGATAAATGTTCCTTGTGGGTAACGGAGGCAGTGCAGCGTTCCCAGGAATTAAGCTCTCCCTGAACTCCCACTCCAAGGGTTTCTGGCATGGATTGGTACAGAGAGGTCGGTTACTAATACAAAGCAAATTCGTTATGAGGCAGACAAAGCAAATGGAACAGCAGGTAGGGGCATATTTCCTCCCCTGATGAAGTGTCCCTGGTGGTGAGTTCCTGCTCCTCTCCTATAAGGCTGAGGCAAGCAAATGGCACACACAACCTTCTTCCTTCACCTATCAACAGGAAGAAACCCATGCATCTCGTCCCCTTCATTAGGCTTCCCATGGAGAAATGTTTATAAAATCAAAGCAATATGGTGGAAATAAGTTAAAGGCCTTTAACATTTGTCATGATGTTAGCATGAAGCAGAGGCTTACCAGAAAAATTAAAAGCAGTGATTAAGTATTTGGGAAAAAAAAATAAAGGGCAGTCCAAAGGTTCCGGCTCAAATGATTTTGAACTAAGAATGGGGAGCCAGGTCAACGTGAGGCCAAGCTGTCAGGCGAGCAGCACTGCTTCTAGGGACCCACAGCCAGCAAGTTCCCAAGAGGGGTAGGAAAAGCCACACAGGCACAGCCGGTTCAGGACTCCATGGGTAGGAGGCCGGGAGGTGGCCAGGCTGGGATGTACCATTTCCTGCCTGAGTCTCCCTAACTGCCCATGATGGGGTAGGACTCAGTGGTACTTCTCAAACAGATTCCTTAAGAGTGGGTTTTCAAGTTTCTAGAACTATAGGCTTTTCATTGGAAGAGGGCTTTATTACTTTTATAAATACAAGTTCAAGGCAAAAGAAATCTAAGTACAAAAAAGAATATGAAAATTCTCCCACTCCTCCCCTCCAATGATTTTGAAGAAGACTCTTCCACTCTGTTGCATGCAGCACAGGGACTGTGACTTGACAGGAATTATAACCCAATACATGCAACATTTGTTCTGGCCAGGCGCGGTGGCTCACGCCTGTAATCCTAGCACTCTGGGAGGCCAAGGCGGGAGGATCGCTTGAGGTCAGGAGTTCAAGACCAGCCTGAGCAAGAGCGAGACCCTGTCTCTACTAAAAATAGAAAGAAATGATCTGGACAGCTAAAAATATATATAGAAAAAATCAGCTGGGCATGGTGGCACATGCCTGTAGTCCCAGCTACTCGGGAGGCTGAGGCAGGAGGATTGCTTGAGCCCAGGAGTTTGAGGTTGCTGTGAACTAGGCTGACGCCACAGCACTCTAGCCTGGACAACAGAGCGAGACTCTGTCTCAAAAAAATAAATAAAATAAAATAAAATAAAATGCAACATTTGTTCTGATAAATCTCCACCAGCCATCAATAAATGCAGTTCCTTTTGGCAGAAATAAAAAAAGAGCTTAATGAGGTGAGGGGACCACTAGGCCAAATTCTTTCAAAGGGCCCGGTCAGCTCTAATCACCCATCATTCTTTAGAAAGGAAAAGCATCATTATTAGGAAGTAGTAAAACAGGCCCTTTCACCTGCTCTGACGCCAGCTGTGTACATGGAAAAGGCAGCAGGACAGATGTAGGGACAAGGCTACTCACACAGTGCACACACGTGGCTATTTCAGTAGGTTGTCATCTACGTGGGTATCCTAAATGCTGTTCTGCAGTGTAACCAAATTACTATAATTTATCCTGTATGTTTCTTTAAAATTACATAAATTTAGGGGATTTTATGATTAGCTGGCTGGTCTCATGTGAATAACAGAACTGTGTAAAATTAAAAGGGAAACTGGCAAATCCAGGAAGCAGACTGACAATGTCCTCCTCCCTCCTGCACGGTAATCACATTACAGCCGTGAGGAAACCTAGGAGCTGCAACTCTTTCCAGAGAGTCAGGCGGCTGAGAAAACACCAGTGTGGGTTGATTCTACAGAACAAGCTGGGGAGATAAAACAAATTCACTGGTAAAAACTGTAAATTCCACTTTGTGACTAGACTTACAACATTGGTGTAGCCTGGGCATCGAAGGAGAAGAAATGATCTCTGCCTCAAAAGCTTATCCTGGTCTAAAATCAATAGTTAACTATAGCTTGAGGTTCTCTCCTGCTCATTTATTCATGAAAAAGCTCAGCAAATGCCCCAGGATTTATCAACCCGATGTCTCAAGAGCTTGAAATATGCTCTTGCATTTGGGAAGGCCATTTTGAGTGATTGAGAATAAGGCTAAAGATGACCCCTGCCTCCAGGAGGTTATAATTCATTTTGGAAAGCAAAGACAAAAGACATGAAACTACAGTAGATAAAGTTATACTTTATAAGTTTTATAGGATGAAAGGGGTGAGTTAAGCAATTGAGCTCCAAGTGTAATAGAATTTCAGAGAAGAGACAGTTGAACCAAGGCAGGCCAGCCGGAGAAGTGTCTTCAATAGAGGAGGCCTCTAGCTAGGTCCTGAGGTGTGTGAAGCTTTGGGATGGGGATGGGGGAGGGGGAGGGAAGACTGTTTCAAGCAGACGCAGACCCATGGGCAGGAGTAACCAACTGCACTGCCTGGTGCCCGGCATAGGGGGAGCATTCAGTGAATGGCCGCTACTCCTACTCCTCCTTGTCATCCAGAACAAATGCTCCCAGCAACCCCGGAGTAACTGACTAACACCCTCATCCCTTCTGTGTTAGACACCCACAACTGGCCTGAAAAGATGGGCACCATAGGGCTGGGATGGACAAGTGGGCTCAGCTTTGCAGGTGGCACATGCTGGAGCCGGGCAAAACCCAGAGTGGTCTTTACAGGTGTGAGTACAAGCCTGGGTTTGGCAGACAGCAGCTCAGGGGAAGGGTCTCTGATGCAAGCCAAGGTGGCAATGGGCTGGGGGGTTGGGGGGCCGTGGGGAGAGAAGAAAGAGGCAATAAAACAATAGCATCAAAAGATGAACCAAAAGGACCAGAGAACTGAATCAAAGGGATGAGTCAAACCCTAGGGCCTGGAGATCAGATCCGAGGTGGCACTGACAAAACAGAAAAGAATGGAGCTGGGGTCTCATGGGCCTGATTCCCTGCCCCTAGTGAAGATGGAAGGAGGAGGAAGGTGAGTCCTGGTCACCACCCATTTCTAATTGTTGCCTGTCTTCCCTCCATGATAAAAACTATCATTCACTTTTATGAGGTGAGTGCCACACAGGCCTGTCAGCATCTCTCTACTTTTCCCTTGTTGCTCCTACACACCTTGACTTTCCTGTCTGTAGTAGGGAACTCAGTGCCATGCTCCCAGGTAGAGCTTACTAAATACTGAAGAGGCAAGGAGAAGACTCAGAAGCAAAGGCGCTTGGTTAGCTTTTACCAACCCTTGGTCAAAATCCCTACAGATCAGGATCACTAAATATAATCTTTAAAAATCTTACATTGGCACAAAAGGATAGATACTGTATGATTCCATTTATATGAGGTATTTAGAACAGTTAAATTTATAGAGACAGAAGGTAGAATAGTGCTTGCCAGGGGTTGTGGGGTGAGGAGAATGGAGACTTACTTTTTTTTTTTTTGAGACAGAGTCTCGCTCTGTTGACCAGGCTAGAGTGCTGTGGCGTCAGCCTAGCTCACAGCAACCTCAAACTCCTGACCTCAAGCGATCCTCCCACTTCCACCTCCCAGAGTGCTAGGATTACAGGCGCCATGCCCGGTGGAGAGTTACTTTTTAATGGGTATGGAGTTTCCATTTAGGATGATGAGAAAGTTCTAGAGATGGATGGTGATGGTTGCACAAAACTGTGAATTTATTCAATACCTTTGAACTGTACACTTAAAAAAATGGTTAAAATGATAAAATTTTCTCCCATGTTTTTTACAGCACTATTCATGATAGCCTAGATTTGGAATCAACCTAAGTGCCCATCACTGGACAAATGGATAGAGAAATTGTGGTGCACAGACACAATGGAATATTATATAGCCACAAAAAAGAATAAAATACTGCCATTTACAACAACATGGATGGAACTACAGAATATTATGTCAAGTGAAATAAGCCAAGAACAGAAAGACAGATCTTGCAAGTTCTCACTCATATGTGGGAGCTAAATATTAAAAACAATATTGATCCCATAGAGACAGAGAGTAGAATGATGGTTACCAGAGGCTGGGAAGGGTAGCGGGGAGAGGAGGATAAAGTAGGGATGGTTAATGGGTGTAAAAATATAGTTAGATAGTATGAACAATATTTGATAGCACAAGTGACTATACTCAACAAGTTAGGATATACTTAAAAATAACTAAAAGAGTGGAGTTGGAATGTTCCTAACACAAAGAAATGATAAGTGCCTGAGGTGATGGATACCTCAATTACTCTGATTTGATTAATTCACATTATATTCCTGTATCAAAATGTCACATGAACCATATAAAGACATACAACTATTATGTACCCTTAATAATTTAAAATTTTTAAAATTAAAAAAATTTAATGGTAAATTGCATGTTATATATATTTTACCACAGTTAAAAAAAAAAAGAAAGTTAAAAAAAAAAGGAAACTAAACCATGAAAGTAGTGATAACAAAACCATGTTGGGGCTACATTTGCAGAAGAATTAGGAAGGGAGAAGACTGCAGCTGGGTAGATCAGACAGGAAGCAATTGCAGCAGTCCACACGTAAGGTGATGGGGATGGCAGTGGCATGGAGGATGATGAGAGGACAGGTCTGAGAGGCCTTTTTAAGGACAAAAATGGCAGGACATGGTGACAAGTACAATACAGATGTGATAATGAAATATTCAAAGATGACTTGCAGGCTCCTAAATGAGGAATTTGGAAGATAGTGATTTTAAGGTAATAAAGAGAATACTCAGGAAAGAGGATCTTTTTTTTAAAGGGCAATCAGAAAAAAACTGAGTGAAAGTGAGGTGACTACAGGATCTTGGTATAATCCCATATATTTGCAGGGGGCAGGGTATAGCATTAGAAGGCAGAAGGTCATGCATGAAATCATGCTACAGAACCGTAAGGACAGATGGACGAATTCATAGGAGGCATAAAAATTAATAGAAGGTACTAAAAAATAACAAAAAACAGGAATTGGGCTTTGTGGGGCTACCTATAGTTAGGGCATATGAGGAAGAAAAGAAAATTGAAAAATGTTGGTAAGGTAGGAGGAGAATGAAATAGAATTAAAGTGTAGAACACTAAATAGGTTACAGGTAAAAGAATGTCAGGTGGGTGTTTTCAACATGAAAACCACCTTTTTGATTACACAAATCTCTGAGCAAATAATTATAGTGATGGATCATTTAAAATAGCTCCTCCGTGTTAATTCCTATTTTTTTTTTTTTTGCTGCTATTCAGACTCACCTCCTGATTTTATAGGAAAAGTAGAAAGCATATTATAAGGACTGTCTAAATAAAATGTTTTTATATGTTTGAAAACATTAAACACACACACACACACACACACACACACATCTGCCACTGGTACTGGGAAAAGGTAGTGAAAAGACTGTGGTTTGCTGTCAGGCTTCTGTGTGCAGGTACCGAGCGCAGCACCATGGAGGAAAAGCTGCGGTCAGAACTCACAGTCCTGCCAGGACAGCTCTCTAGTCTCCCATGTTATGGAGAAGAACAGAGGGAACCAAGTCACGCTGTCCCCCAAGATCTGCTTAGCGCTTTACAGTTTGATCCACTGTTAAAATAATAACACCTTTTTGGCCGGGCGCGGTGGCTCACGCCTGTAATCCTAGCACTCTGGGAGGCCGAGGTGGGCGGATCGTTTGAGCTCAGGAGTTCGAGACCAGCCTGAGCAAGAGCGAGACCCCACCTCTACTAAAAATAGAAAGAAATTATATGGACAGCTAAAAATATATATAGAAAAAATTAGCCGGGCATGGTGGCGCATGCCTGTAGTCCCAGCTACTCGGGAGGCTGAGACAGGAGGATCGCTTGAGCTCAGGAGTTTGAGGTTGCTGTGAGCTAGGCTGACGCCACGGCACTCACTCTAGCCCGGGCAACAGAGTGAGACTCTGTCTCAAAAAAAAAAAAAAAAAAAATAACACCTTTTTGCAGTTTTTGAAACAATGCTATCTGGAAAATGTAGAGGCAACCAACACTAAACTACTAGTTCTAAATCAGGTCATTTTTTTTTTTTTTTTTTTTTACCAAACACTCCTCCTAACCAGCTGGTCTAAGCTAGCATTCAGAATAATTAGCAATTTCCCAGAACTCAAAGAGAAATAAAAGTTCAAAAAGATTAGCTAGCACATTATCAGTATGACTCAAAGTTATCAAATTGGGAATCAATGCAGGTAAACCCTTTTTGTCCAAAACTCATGAATATGGTACATTTCTGCATGAGGGCACTAATACAAGCATTAATTTTCAGACCAGCCTGTTTGGGACATTATCCAACACTTGCCACCATGTGACAGATGTACATCCGTAGCACTGACAAGCTTGGTGGGTCACTGTTGGTGTCATGGCTAACACCCTTCCTCCCCCAAAATAGGGAGGAAAAGCTGAAATTTGATTAATCTCTGAGATGAGGCCTATAGGAATAGTATACCTCTAGAGTTTATCTCCAGACACCCAGAACAGGTCTAGGGGAAGTAGTTATCGATCTTAGCCTTTTGGCTATTAACCAGTGTACTATTACACTGGTTAAATGGTTATCACTAATGAACATTTATTGGGTAGTAGCAGAGCTATGGCCCTCGTAACTTAACTATACTACATTGATGTCTTTCTGAAAGTACAACTTCAATTCCTAAACATAATTTTTAAGGACATAAAAAAGGAGAACTTCTGCAACCACCAGTTTGAACAGAACCATGTTGTCTTAACAAGTTCCCCAAAACAGCAAATCCTTCTGTATCTCATCTTTAAAAGCTTGACACTCGTTAAATCTCTTGCAATTCTCCCCATACTAAAAGAACTCCATGCCAAATCCTAGTAGACTGGTATTAATGGAAGATCAACCTCATTTTTTTCGCAACAGTAGGCTTCTAGAAGAATCACCTCAGAGAAAAACAAACACTATTTGATAAGGGAGAGAGGGATTCCATCTTCCATTGCTTTGGGCTCTCAGATCTGGAACAGTGTCATCTGATTTTATCTACACGATGTTCACCAAGAGGGCACTGCATAATAGAGAAAGGAAAAGAGATGGACAAGAAGTATGAATCCTCTTACAGCCACAGAAAGCAGAAAAAGTAATTTCAAAGAGGGACACACAGAGCCCCTACTCCTCCCCTTCCCACCCCCACCAAAAATAACCAACCATAAACTTTTTTAGCACCTCTCAAAGACTTCAAGAGAGGCATAAAGGACAACATTTTTCCTGGCTAAGGATTCTCTAATCAATGCAATTGCTCTCTCTACTGTTTTATTAAAATATGCAAGCACAGTACTTATAAACAAAGGAATCGTTTCAGTTTTTGCTTGGAAAAATGAGAGCCAATACATTCCTTCTGGGAATTCAGGGTAAGAGTTTTACAAAAAACAGTGTCCAGATGTGCTTAAAAATTCAGTCTGTTCTTTCTTTTGGGGAGGCGTGGAGGGAGAAACAAAGGGTGGGAGAGACATTTTATTAAAAATTGAAAAGGTTATTGGTTTTTCTTGGCCCGCACACTAACCCGGTCTCCACTGACAAACAAGGCAGGAGCACCTGAGGCAGAACCCTCCTCCTCCTGGCAGGGAGGCAGGGCATGGCTGGCCGCAGGTCGCCAGCCTGAGTCTTAGTGGCAAATGGTTCTACCAGGCGGTGATGAAATGGGGGCAGCAAGCAGGACACCCTGAAGGTCAAAAATTCTCAAGTGAGAAGCAAGCATTTCTGTATGAACACAACCACCCTTGGGACAAACCTTCAGCAAAAAAAAAAAAAAAAAAAAAAATTTTAACTGTAATGTTTAGTCAACATCACCTCCCAGTTTTAACCTAGAAGCTTTGCTGAGATTTGAAGCTTCCTCAATCCAATGATTTCACTCCCAGAGTCATTTTTAACCACAGAGAGATTTAAATAGATAGTCTGTTATAAAGTTCTCCTTCATTTTCAGAAGGGCTGACGCTGGCTCCGGGGTATTGAAGGTAAATGAGTGTTTCAAACAGAGCATAAATAAGGTAGACAGAGAGTCAGGCATATATTATGAATAAAAAGATAATCCTAATAATAGTTTACATTATCACAAACCAAAGTTTATACGAGCAGCTAAGCCCCCTTTCAAAGTGGAGAGCAGCTGCTGGTACGGCAGAGGAAAATGGTATGTCAAAAATTTGACCTACCTTAAAGTTTGTTTAACTCTGCTGTCAGCCACTGCTTCCTTCCGCCACCTTACACCAGGATGGGGGCAGGGGCGGATCCTTTTTGAAGTGTTTTGTTTGCACAGGCACACAACTGTCTCAGGACTAGAGGGACCTTATTTCCACTCTACCTGGACAATTTTGACAAAGGTCAGCCTCATCAGTACCCTGAGGGTAAAAACAGGGACCCCATCGGAAGAGCCAGCCCTGGGAGCGCCCTCCTACTGCTTCCCTGATCTCCAGGATGAGCAGTCTGTCCCTGAAGGCTGCCAGTAACCCTCCCAGAAGTAGGCAGGGGGCTGGGAGGCTGTGCTTACACACAGACTTGCCAAGTCACAAATCTCCTGGGCTTCCCATGCTCCAGAAAATGCTGACCCCACATAAACCCCTTTACCAAAAAGCCCTAAACGTGTGTATCTGTACTCATTAGGGTGATCCAGCCCTTCTTCATAGAGCATCCAGGATGTGGGAGTCCAGGGCTAGGCGGGGGCCATGTGCCCAGGGCAGTGACATCCAGGTGGAAGAGACACTCCAGGGTTGGCTGAGTCAAGACTGGACGAGAGGGCACCTCCTGGAAGTGGTGGCTTCACATTTCCAAATTGGAACCCGGCATTATAACTCAAGCCACTCATTTGCACTAAATATTTCTGTATCTACAGGGGCAGGAGGCACATCGCAGTAAGTGAAAGCGTCCCTGCCATTTATCTCCTTTTTTAGTTTCCACAGATACGAAGCCCATGTCAAGATGTTCTCACCCAGAGCCAAGAACTTTCTGTGAAGGTGGCTGAAGCTTCGATCAGCTCAGGGCATAAGGAGGGGAAGAGCTCCCAGCAATGAGTGGCCTCCGAGAAAACCACTCTCTCTTCTTCCCTTCCTTCTCTCCTGTCCTCTTAGCAGCAGTCCAGCCCCTGCCACCTAAGGACATGAATGCTCATTCAGCGAGTGACCAGCTGGTGGCACTGGGAGACCCTCAAAGGCTCCTGCAAGTGTAAAGGACTGGCCAGTGTGCCCGGCTTTCTCCTGGCAGAAGACTTCAAGGCATAAGCCACAGAAGAGGAATCTCCAAGTACTGCGGTATGGGGTAAAGGTTCTGGGAAGGTGTTCACAACCACACTTTATTTGGGGTGAGAGTATTCAGAGGTACAAGCTGCACATGCCTCGCACATCTCAGTCCTTTCTGCGGAGGATTAAGACACTGCTCTGCAACTGCTGCAGGTGGAGGCGCCAGTTTAAAACTGCCCAATCCATTCCCAGGACAACTTGTCATCACTCCTGTCTAAGCTCAGAGCTTCCAGAGGGCGTGACCCCTGGAGATAAGGCTCTTCATCAAGTCAGCCTTGTTGGTGTCCTGGAGCTGAGGCCCTGCTATCACACGAGGTTGCCCTTTTGGTCTCTGAATGGGTGACCTCTTCCCCAGCTGCCCATCATCTCTTCCCCCTCTGGCTTGTGTCACAGACCTTCTGGGGGTGTTCCTCTTCCTGGTAGCCTATCCGGCATTCTTGCCTCCTCTTCTGCCCAGCAGAGGATGCCAGCTCAAGCCTTCACCTTATCTTCTTAAAGCATGTCTCTGCTTTTATCTTCTCTCTCTAGCTGGCCCCTTTAAGGCCACCCACCCATTCTCTCTAAGTCCAGGATCTTCAATCTGGTCTGTTAAGGCAGAAGTCCCCAACCTTTTTGGCACCAGGGACCGGTTTCATGGAAGATAATTTTTCCATGGATGGGGAGGAGCCGGGGGCCAGAGCTCAGGCCATGGACTAGTAATGGTCCACAGCCCAGGGGTTAGGGACCACAGTGTTAAGGGTAGCCCCAGACTTACAGGGCTCTCCCAGAAATGTTCTTATCATATCTAGGGACCTCCCCAGGGGACCCACTAAAGCAATGCCACTGCAACCAGGACAGGTGGATGATTACTCAGGATGAGGTTCTTGGACCCAGAGGGAAGCCCAAGGGATGGCAATCCCTGAGGCAGGGGCAAGGGCCTGTGGGTGGGATGGGGATTAGTCAGGGTCCTTCTCCCCACTCCCTTCAAGCAGAGCTGCTGGACTCTCACCTGCTTCATACTGGGGTTCGAAGGAAAGACTCATTTTCAAAAACGAGTAAGGAAGGGGTAGGTATGTGTGTACGTGTTCACTGTTCTAATCTCTAGCTTTCCCAGTAAGATAACAGCTTGGTGTAAATGCGGCCAGGGAGATATTAAAAACTAACTACTCAGTTGTGCAATTACCCACATGCAGATTATCTATCAAACTACTTATTTCTGATCAATTTTTATCTGTGGCTGCCCTTCCCATGCCACCACGTAGCACAATACCCCAAATCCTCTCCAACCTAGACAGCTGTTGACAGAAGGGTCCAGGCCTCCAGGGCTGTCAACACCCTGACTGATTCAGAGCTCACGGGGAGTCTGAGGCTGTGCCCTTGTTTATGGATTCAGTGATTGATTGGGCCCTAAAAGCTCCTGGCCCAGAAGACTAAATGGGTTGAAACAATCAACAGTAGTGTCAGTGTTAAAAACTGGGAGATGCTCGGGGCCTCTGGCTGTGTAAACTTGCAGGACGAGCACACATGAGGTGACAAGGACGGGGGCAGGTGGAGATGCTGGGCACCCCCGTGTATGTACCAGCACAGGCATGTCAATAGGACCTGCAGAGCTGATGGGCCATGCTTTGTGAAAAATAAAGCTATGCCTCAATTTTTTATTTTTTTTAATTTCAGGATATTATGAGGATACAAACGTTTTGGTTACATTTTATGTCTTTGCCTCACTCAAGTGAGGTTTAGAGGCTTGCCCTTCCCCTCTACAATGCACACCACCACAACCATTAGTTGTGAGTTTGCCCCCCACCTCCCCCCCGACCCCACTCCCCTAATCCCTGGAGAATATTACTACTGTGTGATGTCTCAATTTAAAAAAAAAAAAATCAAAATCTATGTGGAGGACAAATACTTCCCTTTAATTAAAGAAAGAGCTGCAACAATGGCCACAGGTTGGGTGTTCTTTCTCAAGAGAGATCAAAAACAGACACCCAGGTGCAAGAGACAGGAGTCTAGGTGGCAAAAGAAGTGGCCAACTCCATAAGGACATAGAGTAGGCAGAATAGGACAATTATAGCCTCCAAATTAAAGGTTCAAGTTACTTCAATAAAAATAACAGTTAAAGTCTTTTTTTTTTTTTTTGACAAGATCTTGCTTGTTGCCCAGGTGAGTGTATTGGCTAGATCACAGCTTACCCCAACTTTGAACTCCAGAGCTAAGCAATCCTCCTGTCTCAGCCTCCTAAGTAGCTGGGACTAGAGGTAAATGCCACCACACCCCGCTAATTTTTTTTGTTGTTGTTAGAGTTGGGGTCTTGCTATGTTGCCCAGGCTGGTCTCGAATTCCTGGCCTCAAGTGATCCTCCCCTCTAGGCCTCACAAAGTGCTGGGATTACAGGCATGGGCCACCATGCCAGGCCAACAGTTAAAGTCTTAAGAATAATTCTAGTCTGACTATCCATTTTACAGGTGAGGAACCTAACATCCAGAGGGTCTCCTGCCCTGTCCACAGTCACAAGCAGCTGGTCAACCTAGGATGCTCACATGTCACACTGACATCAACATCTAACAGAGTGGCTTCCAGCCCAAGATCTGGATTTTCTTAAAACTCTAGTAAAACCTGATTGATTTATATTCTATTTATGGGAAATGTGTAACCAATCCAAAGTTGACCTTGGAAAATATACATATACACAAAGGTTTGATGGCCAAATCAGTGGCATAAACAGAATCCCCATGATAATACTTAGATTCAATTATTTTCATAAAATGCTGTTATGTCAAGAAGACTCACTCAATTAATACATCTTTTTCAAAACAGGGTCCAGCTCTGTTGCCTGGGCTAGAGTACAGTGGCACCATCATAGCTCACTGCACCCTCAGACTCATGGGCTTAAGCGATCCTCCTGTCTCAGCCTCCTAAATAGCTGGGACTGTAGGCATGTGCCACCATGCAGGCTAATTTTTTAAAAATTTTTTGTAGAGATGGAGTCCTACTATGTTGCTCAGGCTGATCTTGAACTCATTACCTTAAGCAATCCTCCCACTTCAGTCTCTCAAAGAACTAGGATTACAGGTGTGAGCCACTACACCAAGCCAATAATTCTTATTTTATTCATTAAACATCTTCCTTAATGCTGTCTACTAAGCAACATTTCATCCACACTTAGCTTGAATACTACTAGACTTAATTGCACTAAAACATACTCTGAAGATAAATCACCAGGTAGATTCAGTCCTTCTCTAATAAATCCAGAATCAAAAAAGTATAAAGTACCACCAAAATAACAAAGAGTAAATAAAAATTATAAATGTCAATACTTTTAGGATGTAGAAGAATGAATACACATATTCTGCTATAACAAAGACTGCCACCAGTCACCTAAGCAGTCACTATGATATTTGACCAGGCACAAAGCTAAATATTTCAAAGACAGTATCTCACTTAAGTCTCAAAACAACCCTGGGAGATGAACCATTATTAACCCACTTTACAGATGAAGAAACAGGCTCAGAAAGAAATCTGCCCAAGGTCACAATAAATGGTAGCAAATGGTAGAGATGGGTTTATGGATCAAACCCACCCTCTTCTCAAAACACAATTCTTACCAGTAAATTGGCTCAGTCAGTATACAGGGCAAGCTTGTAAACATGTGGGAACACAGGTAAACAAAGCAAGAAGCACAATTAAAAAGTATCCCAACTAACTTCTGGTAAACGTGTATGTAATAACAGCTACAAATCCTTTGACTCAATAATTCCACTTTTGGGACATATATGCTAAAGAAATAAACCAAAATGGCAAGGGGGCCAGGCAGGAAGCCAACCTGTATGAAGATGTTCCTAGCAGTTTATAGCAGCAATAACTTGGAAACAGCCCAAATGCCTCCTCAGTGGGGGAAGAGGGCTGGCAAAAAGGGGAGCATACAACATGAAAATACCATATGGCCACCACAAGTGACATGTCTGTGAACTACATCAATACATGGAATTACCTTTGGAAAACAAATGTAAATAAAAAATAACCATAAACAAATAAAATCAATACAGTGACTGCAGCTCTGCAGCAAGATGTGTTTGCGTGTTCAAGAGTGGAAGAGTTGGTATTTAATGCTCATTAAGCTCCACTTTTCTTATTCGGTTGAAGTTACCAATGTGTGCAGGCAACACAAGGAAACCCTCTTTAAAGATGCTATGATTCAGAACGTCCTTCTCTTCTTGATCCAAAAATGTAAAGTTTTCATGTAAAAAATAAAGAAAAAAATAAATAAAGGAATAGGCCCACTAATTTTAAAGCCTCTTCCCCCCTTTTAGGCTTTCAAGGCAGTTCTATTTTTAAATCAGATTAACAAAACCTCCTTAGTTATAGGTCCATAGCTCATGAAATTTTTTGTTAGCCATTTGGCAAATTTATTTAAGAACAAATAGGTTTACAAATTGAAACATTATTTCTGCCACCGTTTGGTTTGTTCTAATAAAAGTCCACACTCTCTGAATCTCACTCTTTTATAACACATTTGGAAAAGTAACAGTATTTAAGATAACGTAAATCCATGGGGGGCGGGGGAGGTAAGTTTAAGAGCATCTTGAACACAAGCCAAGATGGAGGCCATGTGCTCAATGCATAAATTGGGAAGTTTATGCCTAATTGCCATTTTTACGTGATCTCATTCCCCAAAAAGGAACAGAACATGACCACGCAGGTTCTTCACCACAGTCTGGCCACAGAGGCAGGTGAGCCCGGCGTACCCCTAGCCAGGCCACAGATACACCTCCACCCTCTCTGCACATGGCTCCCCTGGACCATCCAATGGCTTCCCGTATGTCCTATCACTGCGTAAGAATAGAAGAACAAACAAAGAGCATCCTAACCAGCCTCTGCATCTTTTGAGATGAACAAGGTTGGAAAGTCGAATAAAGAACTGGGCCAAAGATGGTACCACCTTTGGAGAAGAAAAGGCAGATTCCTCCACTTGGTAGGACTGTCCTCTGCCTGGATGGATCCCAGGTTGATCTTCATCCAAGGTTCCTCTTACTCTGCACTTACTAATCACGTAGGCAAGTCCTACCCGTGTTCCTATTCTGCCCTGTGCTTGGGATGACTTACTTTTGTCCCTCAAGAATCTACCACTGGGTTCATCTGGCACAGAACCAGAGCCCCATGGTATCACAATGGCTGTCTCTGAGGGCAAGCTGTCCAATAGGATAGCCTCTAGCCACGTGTGGCTACTTAAATTTAAACTGAGTTTAAATAAAATTAAAAATTTAGTTTCTCAGTTGTGCAGGCCACATTTCAAGTGCTCAATAGCCACAAGTAGTTAATGGTTACTGAATTGGACAGTGTAGGGAAGAACATGTTGATTGTCACAGAAAGTTCTACTGGACAGCCCAGGTTAGAGAATTCAGCACCTTCCCACGCTGGCCTCTGCGAGTCCAGGTGACATTCTCTCACTGCTGGACATTCTCTTCCCAGCTGTCACCAGGTACCATCTGCCACCTCATCTGGTACCTAGATAAGTCAGTTTCACCTGAGTAGCATATTTTTTTAAATTTACACACAGTAAAATTGATGGCTTCTTTTGGTGTACAGTTCCACACATTTACACACACATATACACCTGTGTACCACTACCACAATCAGCATACAGTCCCATCATCCCCCAAAATTCCCTTTACTGCCCCCCTATAGTCAAATGCCACCCCCCCCATCTCCCCCAACCCCTGGCAACCACTGATCTGGCAGCTTTTTTTAAAAACTCAAGATTCCTGGCCTTCCCCTGGAAATCCCACTTAAGCAGGTCTGGGATGAGCCCCAGAATCTCCCCCCAACACCCCAAGAATGTTCCTCAGGTGATTCTGGTATTCAGCCAGGTTTGGGAACCTTTGGGGTAAATGCCTAATCCGAGTTTAATTTAATTATTTGCAAAGTGCTATCTGGTATCTAGTCTGGCTCTCTTTCCACCCCCCCATTAGTTGCTTTGTTGCACATGGCAGACGTCCATCTCAGCCGGGGTGCTCGGGAGGCAGGGCAAGCCCGACTGCTGGGGGCACCGGCAGGGTAAGAACTCTGCGGCTCTGGTTTCTGGTGGAGAGAGGACTCTCCGAGTCACGTGGCCTCTCATCGTAATCCCTTCCTGGCTCTTTGTGTCATGGAATCCTCATCTGGAAAAAAAGGAACCACATCAGAAATAACTGTCTACCTCTGCGGCTTTCTGGGAAGTGATGACTTAGATAACATGTTCAAAGGCACCGGGCGGCCAGGACGAAAGGCACGCTGCCCTGGACACAGGCCCACGACACAGGATTTCCTCGGGATGGAACTCTCCTCACCCTGTTTACTTGATGGATGTGGAAGATCAGGACTCAAATTACAAAAAAAAATTGCAGACATTTTTAAAAACAGAAAAAAACCAGAAACGCTCCTAAATTCATGATCCCCAAGGGTGAGGTACCAAATTCCATTTTTAAAGGGGAATTCAGAAGAGTCAGCATCATCTCAGAAAACCTCCTCTGCTAAGAAAGTAAACAATTACAAAGAGGGTCAAAACTTAAGTCTAGCCATTCTCCCCTGGCTTGCTCCTGCTTTGTTGAGCATTCCTGGAAAACACTTTGAAAAGTTTAAGATGATCCAAGAAAAGGCAAGACCCAAAACAAGAAATGCTATCATTTAAGATCACATGTTTATTTAGCCCCTCCAAGCCAAAGAGGGAAGATTGTTTGAAAGGGAGAGAATGCCTGCTTAATCAACTAAAAATGCATTCATTACTATGCTATTCACTGCGGCTTTCCTGAAATCAGACACTTTTGCCCCTAGACCATAAGATTGAAGCGATTTGAAATGAAAATATTTCCTGTCCACTGCTTGCCAGTTTCTAGCCCCAGAGTGATATAACAGATGACATCCAGTACAATAAATGCTTTTATTATCCATAAATTTGAGACTGCTTTAGGGATTTGAAGTGTTGGGTTTCATGCTGAAAAAATGTAATGTTATCCACAGACCATCAGTGAGTAACAAAAACAGAGGCACAGGTTATGCTACTTTGATCAAATTATGGCAAAAGAAAAAAAAAATCTTCTTTTGCATTTAAAATAGTAGTTGCATTCAGGGCATATCTTCAAGCAGCACCACAATAGTTTAATCATATGTCTTGGAGACTTTAATGAAAATTCATCCTGAGCGCAGATTTATAGAACTAGCAGCTTCTGTGAAACAGAAAGGAAGCTGAAAAGTGTTATGAGGCTAAGTGGGCTGAGAAATCCAGATGCAAAGATGGGACCCCTAATTCAGGGTTTTCAACTTCAGTGCTACAGACATGTTGGGTCAGATAATTCTTTATCGTGGAGGGCTGACTTGTACATTTTAGGATACTTAGCAGCATCCCAGGGCTCTTCCCACTGAATGCCGCTACCACCCCATCCCAGATGTGACAACCCAAAATGTCTCCAGAAATTCCCCCAAAACACCCCCAATCAAAACCCACTGTTCTAAATAAAATTCTAGGCTTACTTAGCAAATGCTGCCTGATTTTTCCTCATCCAAAGAAACCATCAGAGCCTAGGGAGTTGCACAGCTTCAGCACTCTGTCCCCAATGCCTCCCTCGACACGGAAATGGTTAACCCCCAGTGATCGCTGAAATCAAAAGCACCCTGCACACCCTCTTCTACCAAAACTAAAGGTAGCATAGCCATGGAAACAAGAGCTCTCTCTCCTGTGACCAGAGCAAACTAGACTAAGCAAAGGCAAGCTGCCACCTCCTCCCGGCCTTTGTGTCCAACATGCATTCCAGCACAGGAGCCCCGGCTTGCTGGGCGAGGGCTGCACCCCATCCCTGCCAGCATCCAAATCGCTGCTTTCTGGCCTTTCACTGTCAGGCCACAGAGGGGGCTGCAGACTTGGTGCCAGAAAAGAAAATGAAAAGCAAAGTTGAACCTCTGGGGACCATTCTCTGGATGCTGAATGTCCCACTATTACCTCTCGGCATGACATTTCATGGCCAGCAGGGGAGGAGGCCTGGTCCTGAAAGCTGAACAAATGCCGGGCACACAGGCCCGCCTGCGCCCTTGCAGTCTCTCTGGACTTATGAATAAAAGATGGAGGTTTTGTCTCTGTCGTTTCCCTGGTACCCTGTAAGAATAACAACTTGTCGCTTTTTGACATTTTAACTTAGTTTGAAAAATGACCAATATTAACTTTACATGTCTTGGCCCTTAAATCTGGGGTGGAGTGAAAGAAAAGAAAGAAAAGCCATGTAATTAGGTAGAAGATAATAATTCCAGTTAAACTAATGAAACTGTCTCTAAGGAACTCTAATAAAATAATTTAGGCAACATGCAATCACAGAGCTAAAAGGCTGGAAACTGACTTTGAGGACATGTTTTGAGTGAAGTGGCCTTTACTGGAAATAAAGTTCAATGTTTTCTTAACACAAAGGAAAGAAATGGCTGGATTTTGGTGTGAGGAAGCACTCAACCGTAAACCTGCCCCGGCCAAATAGAGGTCTTTAATGGGAACTCATTCCCAGTCGCTGAGGGCAACATCTACAACCGTATGCAACAAGCCCTTGTGAATAGCAAAAGCCTTAAGCATTCTTGAGAAACAGTACTCCTAATTTTGAGAGAGCATAGTTGATTTCAAATAGTCTTTAAGGAAAGAGTTTATTACAGGATAGCACAAATGACACCCTGCACATTCTTTAGACCCCCAATAAAGTAAAAGGGAAGCCTTAATGTAAAATGCTGCATGTTTTAAAAGACAAATAAACAAGACTAAACTGGGTTCTACTAGTAGAAAGATATCTACGTACAACAAAGTCCAGCAGAAAAAACAAATTTTTCTTGTTGCTAAAACTGTATCCACATTTGTTACCAGCTGATATCTAAAATACAACAAGTCACAGTATCACCTTTAGAGGGATCTTGCCAAAATATTTAACTTGATCCTAATCATGAGGAAACAATCAAAAATCCAAACCAAGGGACTGTGGACACAAGTGACCTTGACTCTTCAGAATGTGTAGGTTATAAAGGCCGAAAAAACAGGTGGAGGAATTGTTCTAGATTAAAGGAGACTGGAGAGAGAAGACATTGAAAAGCAATGAGAGATCCTTGTCTTCCTCCTGGTACATGACTCAGAAAGAAATCATTAAGGACATTAAAAGGACAACTGAGGTAAGTGTGGCAGAATGTCAAGAACTGGTGACTCTGAGCAAAGGGGAAATGGGTGTTCATTTTACTGTTCTTTCAACCTTTCTATAGGTTGGAAAACTTTCAGAATACAAAGTGTGGGAGAAAAAGTACAGTGATAAGGAAGCTCCAGGCATAGGTGACTGTCAACAACTTCATCTTCCTTTTTAGTTTCAGAAAATTTATGCCCCAAAATATTACTAACATTTTAAAAGGAAAATTATATAATCTAAATATAGACGAGGCCCAAGATAAACAATAAATTAATTTTAAAAAACCTAATAACATGACTTGTTATTCACTTGGCTGGCGGGAGGGGTGTGCACACAAGCAGACATTTAAGACACTGATGTCTCTGCCTTTACAAGTCATAGGTCACTATAAAATCCCCTGTATGCTTTTCCCTAAAACTCTCCTCCAGCAATTTGTCATTTTCCCTCTCTTCTTATCAGAATTACTACTAACTTGAGAACGTTTTAGAACTCTTAAGTCCCCTGCCTTCTGCCCAAATTCTCTCCTACTATCTATCCCACTCCTTATTTAATGAGATGAAAGAAATGATTGCACTCATCTTGACCAACTAGAAAACCATGCGCTTTTTTTAAAAAAAAAAAGTGTGACCCTTTAAGTAAAAAGAAGAAAGCTCAGTAGATGTGAAATGTGCTCAAGCGAAAAGATGTGGGAGGTAGAATTTGTCCCTCAATGACTTTAAAACTCAGGGAGGAGAACAATGAGAGGCAGCCTATCTAGAGTAACCTTATAAGGGGCCTGGTGACAGTCACCTTGGGCACAATGAACACTGGGAACCCACAGCTCCTGAGGCCCTAATGCCGTCTTCAGCCAGACAACCAGATGTTACATTTTTTCTGCTTAATTTTGGTAAAACTCCATGACCTCTTTCTCAAATTAAAAAGGCAATGCCATTTTTTTAAACCACAGGAGCTATCTTTAGTGAAGACTTCTAAGGATTTCATTAATTCATAGCCAGCCAACCAGGACTTTTCCCACAGTCTCCCACAAAAAAGCCCGGGAAGTCACTGATTGCTTGGCTGGATCTGAATATGAGCAGAGGTAAGATCAGAAATATCTAGTTCCTCCCACAGGGAGGCAAGGCATGAAAATCAAAGCCGGGCAAAAACTCATTACCACAGCTGGCCAGCAAATCCACAGCCCCGGAAAGGAGGCAAAGAGCATCTTTGATTCTGGATGGACCTTCAAGTGACTTCAGAAAATGCAATGCGTGCACAACCAGAAGGGAATGAAACAAAAATGAGGCCTGTACCTCTGTTAAAAAAGATCGTTTTCATAAAAACCGAGGGCTACTGACGACTGAGATTTGTGTGGCTCACATCATTTCAGAAAGGACAAAGTCAGGATGTGCTTAGCTAGCGATTAGCGGTGACTTTTTACACTTTTCTCATGCACAATGTAGGGTAACATTGGCACTCCCAACATCCCCCCAAACAATACCCTCCCAGGCGTGGCTCCCACTCACCCCCTCTGTCACTCCCAGCCTCTAGCTAGTATGTGGCCCCTGGCAGGAGTGTCAACGATCTGCAGCGTGAATGAATAAATCGAGTACATTTTTTATGCTACTCTCAGCACCTAATGCCACATGATTAGTCAATGTTAAGAAAACACAATTTCAGAGGAAATTTTTATTACAGTTGCTCAACAGACACATCACTTAGCTGACATTGCAATGGGGGAGACAGACAACACATAGACAAGAAAATACTACGTATGTCTCGTGTGAAAAACTCTATAGAGGAAAACCTGAAAAGAGGACAGAGCGAGCAGCAGGCTGTTATTTTAAATAGGGTGGCCACGTCTGGTATTTTATTATCATTTGTCTCCCATAGTAAAATGTAAGCTCCAGAAATCAGGTCTAACACACAGAAAGCACCACACAGTCACTGAACGAAGGGATGGCTGTGGCGTGTCCCTCTGATCAGGCTGTTCACCTGCTGGAGAAACCTTCTGGGCCTCCCCACTCCTGACAGGGCACACGCAGGCGAGCTTCAGGGTGCGCTGTGATCTGGTGCCTGCATCTGCAGCCTACTGCCCCCTGCCAATGAGTCCCCTCCTCCAGCTTCGCCCACACCTTGCTTTCTGCCCAAACTGTCCCCCCACCTCCAGGTTCCACTCACCGGCAAGGCCTTGCTCAATGTCCCTTCGGTGAGTCTTGTCTTCTTCAAACCATCTCCATCCTTTCCTCTAAGCCTCCCATGAACCATTCAAATTCAACTTCTTGTTCATAAAGAAATCAAATTTCTGTTTTTTCCTCACCACATGGCTGCAAACATGGCTGGACACATTCTCACCAAATCAGGAGGGATGATGGAGTCGGTCTGACTTTATTAAATACAGGCTTTGTGGCACATGGGGAGGTTGGGGGGCAGTGTGGAGAAGCCTCACAGGGAGGAGGACCTCCTACAAACCATGGAAACTGAGGCAGATCAAGAAGCCAGAGTTAGTGGGAACCAACTGAGACATGGGCTTAAAAGGCAGAGTTCCTAAGGCCGCCTCCAGGCAGAGGCTCAGGCACTCACTTGTCATCAAATTGCTTTTCACACAGGCAATTCTAGACGGAGGAGCAGCAGGAAGCGTGGTTTGTGTTTCTCTGTAAGCAGTAGGGAAGCGTACAGAGAGGACAGGGAGTTCTCTGTACGGTGGCCTCAGAGTCCTTCCCGCACCTTCTTGTCATCCAAGCCCCCATTCCTCTGTCTTTCTCCCTGCCTGGATGGGGAACCACTGTGGATGGGGGCCTGGTCCTACTCCCATTTGTCTTTCCCCTGTGTCAAGCCACCATGACATGACAGACTAGCTGCTCAAAAACACTGTCTCTTGCCTCCTCGCTCCAAGTAAGTCTTTTCTGAACTTCAGATATTAAGCAGTTACAATAAATCCTAACTGTGTGAGTACCTGTGCCCCACCCAGAGCAAATGTGCACACTCCAGAGGAAGGAGCCATAAACTGTCACTCGATAGGGACCACGCTCAGGCTAACTGCTTCTACATTTGGTCTACATTGCATTGCATTGCATTTTCCTTAGTTAAAAGGGGAGCCGTTTCAGGAGAGGAGAAACCAGAAATCACCTGGACAGAATAAAACCACAGGGAAAGGGTTTCTAAACCATACGGCCTGTCTCAGGAAAATGTACCTCTTCGTTCCAAGGAAACCCTCCCTTTATCCCATTAACCATCCCACTGTCGAGTAAAACAGTCCATCTCAGAACAGAAGTCTGGGGCCACAGCCAGCGTTTTTTAAAGGGTTACTAGTCAAAGGAAGGCAGGAGGGGGACCTACAAAACTGACAAAACAGAACGCTTGGAAAAACTCTTAGTTTTTAAGTGAATACTTTTTAAATATGAAAAAAGTTATATTTAAAGCCTAATCCCTCATGCTTTCAAAAGGATTCATTTGAAGTATTTATTTAATATGTGAAATGTAAATATCCATCTAAACATTTTAATTAATGCTATCAATTTCCATTCCCTTTTCAAAGTTGATGCTTCAATTTTATATGGCTTTTCTGGTAAGTTCAAACAAGCTTCCCTACAATATAGTAATTTTAATGAAAAGCCTCATGATTAATGTCTATTAGATCAGGTTTGGAATGAAGAAAGATACGATAAAATTACAATTTATTAAGCTCCCAAAAATACTTGTAATCTATTGCCCTTTCAACTTTTAAGGTACTAGCCATATGCAAATAAGACATTTTACCATTACATTTACTATAAAACAAATGCTTCTTAAATATGCACAGTAGAGGTAGCTTTCATTTACACTATTAAATCAGAAAATTTATGGGCCAACTTCCGTTTTAGAAGAGAATTACATGTGTGTTCACATCACAGCTTTATTTTGTCATCCACCCAGTGATTTGTTGAGGACAGATGGTACTTATTAAATCCCCCCTTTAAATGTTGTAGCCTTAATTAGCTACATCCACCTTCCCCCAACATTTCCAAACAAGGAACCAAAGAAAAGGGAAGCCATTTTTATCATGGATACTTTGAACAATGGAGTTGCAAACGTTAAAATAATAATCTCTATTAGAAAGTAACAACAGTTATTTTTTAAGCTCCTTCAAGGTGTACAGACGGAGTTTCAATTTTCAGTTTTTGTTATTATATATAGGTAATTTTTAAAATTGTTCAGTTTTTAGATTCCTGCCCGGTGTTATTAATTAAACCTTCTCTTAAGATATTGTTTAGGAAAGGATGCGGGAGTCTCCCCGGAGATATTCTTAGTATTATTTAAGCTACAAACTTCTTACTTAGACTTCTAAGAACATGAGACCAAACAGAATCTGCAAGCAGATAAACAAGTCAAGTATGGTTTTTCTATGACAGATATCATGCCCTTCCCAGACACCACAGTTTCCAACTCACACAATGAAAAAAACCATTGTTCAAATTGCTTTAACCTGCTACGGTAGATAAAACACCCACTGATTTCAATTTACAATTTAGGCATTCCTTCTTTAAAAAAAAAAAAAAAAAAAGTACCCAGAACTTCAAGTGTGAATTATGTCAACAGGCTAAATTTTGAGCAAGATAAGGAGCCACCTCAAAGATTTCCCCCTTGGATTTGTTTCTTCCAAACTTGCCCTAGCTTTAATCTGCAGTAAGACTATCTGTTTCAATAGGATGTGATCACTTGAGAGCTTGTGTCTTTTCAATCAGGCAGTGGCCCTGCCGGGTTTAGAGTGGCAGAGGGGAAGTGGCCTGTGGTTAAACAGAGGAAATACCAAGGCATTTTAATAGAGCAAATAGTCTCTTTACTTCCCACCGGGAAGAGCTTCAAAGGCCCTGGGCCCCGGAGGAGACAATGTGTTGCGGGGGCCATCAGTCACCTAATCGTGTGTCAAGCCCATTCAGAACATCCAGGCAGCCAAGACAAACACAGCCGAGAAGGACAATGCCTCCCACTGGCTGGGCAAGTTCGGCGCCTGTGGCACCAGCATAGACAGCCCCTGGGCTTGCTGAGGGCAAGGAGACCCTCCAAATTTGGGGAGAGATTCGAAATGGAAAGATCTGGCTGGGTGGCAGGAGAATGGTCTGCTCCAAGGGTGTCCCCCTCACCAGCCTGTTAAGCATCTGGAGGTACCTGAGCCCCTGCCTCACCCCATGCTCTTACAAATGGGGTGGGGTGGGGGGCGTGCCCAAGCTTCCAGAAGCCTGAAAACCCATCCATCAGAGACAGGCATAAGAGGCAGTGGGGAACAAAACAGGACAATAAAATTGTTGATGGGGTGGACCCATCTGCTGGGGCACTATATGTGAAAAGTTCAGGGGCAGAGGAGGAAAAGGGGCTTGAAAGCTTTTAAAAAAGAAAAAGAGAGAGAGAAAAAAGAAAAACCAACACACTTTACGCCAAATGAAGCAAGAAAAATACTCAACTTAAAATAAAGACTTAAAAAAGCATTAGCAGTTCTTTCCTTTGTAGGGAAGCTGTTTGTAAGGTCTGAACTGCCGAGAATCTGATTTGGATCCTGCCCTACTCCTTCCTGAGACTGTTTTCCAGACAAACCCAGCTGTTCTGGGAGGAACCCAGTGGACGTGTCAAGTCCCCTTCACTCCAGGCCTCCTCTTCGGCCCCACGCCAGAGGCACCCACCCAAACCAGAGTGCCCTGCCCGACTGGCTCCCAATGCCCCCTCACACCCTCAGCCAGCCAGACTTCTTTTATTGGTCAGGGCTCTGACAAGGTTCCCACATTGACTCCAAGGCCAGGGAAATAAATTTAAAGCCAAACTCTGATTTTAAATGTCTAGAATGTGTCTTCTCTCACCCTTCTGATTGTGGAAGTCCTTATCTCTCAAAACAAAAGGTCTCGTCCTTGATATAACATCAGAATCCTCAGAGGAACTTGTTCAAATGCCAATTCCTGGGAACCATCTCAGACCCATTGTGGTCCCAATAGCCTTGAATCTGCATTTTTTAACAAGCTCCCAAGGCAATTCTGATACGGAAATCCCTGTTTGTCACTTTGAGAAACCATGCTTGGAAGGAAACGGTGCAACAGGCAGAATTCGGCAAGGGTGGCTGCTGGTCTTAGTCACGGAGCTGTATCCCCAAATCAATACGGAGCACAATGCCCCAGGTGCTGCAGGGGGTCCCGGGTTGGTTGGATGGATGGGGGTAGGGAGAGAAGGGAGGGGTGCTCGAGAAAGATGGATAGGGGCCAGAGGGTTCCCAATTAACTAGGCAAGATGGGCTGGAAGAAAGCCTTGCACTTCTTACACAAACATGTCTCTGAAAAACGTATCAACCAGGGTTAAGTAATTTTTAACCAAGAATTCTGTAAGGGACATGAGAGCATCTGTAACAGGGACAACATGGCCAACAAGACAGGCAGACCAGATGCAGGCTTGGGAGTCATAGGCTGCAAGTGAATGAAAATGCATCCAATTCAGAATCAAATAAACATGCCTGGGCCCGCAGCCAAGGAGAATTCTTGGATTGGACTTTTATCAGGAACCTAAATTTTAACCAGCTGGAACTTCTTTTTTTCCAAGTACCACCCTATTCTTTCCTACCTTTTGAGATGAAGTATTTGCCTTAAATGGGAAACTTGCACTTCGTTGTAAAGACAATGCCAGCATCCTGGCTTCCCAAATTCCTGAAGGAGCAGCCTTTTTTTAGGGGCGATAGGAATTGTGTTTCAGGGATAATAGAACAGAGAGGATGTACCCCATTTAGGTAAGGAGGCAAGAAATGTCCCCTCCTCCCCCACTGCAGGAAAAGGCACTAAATAAAAACCTGTGGCAGTAGATTCCTAACTCCTCATTCCATAAATAGGCTTCTCAACCAGCAAGACAAAGGGAGGGGGAACCTCAGTGCAAGGGACTGATATAATTAAAATTATCCATCCATTCCACTATAGAGGAGCAAGAGTTAAGAGCCAGTGTAAATGACGGTGTCGGCTCTTCTGGAGGTTTTACAAATTATTACTTCTTTGGGAAAACAGTATTTATTACTCAAAGAGCAACTTTAGCTGGCAAGGGCCCTAAGAGAACTTTTTTTAAGTAGTTGAGGAAGTGTGCCCACGACTCATTTCTAAAACACTGAGCTGTGTTCAAGATGGTATCAGCCTCTTAATTGCCCCACTAATAATGGGGAGGTTGTGAAACCTGACCACTTAAACCAGGCCAGCTCCTGGCTCCTCTGAGAGCAGCCCCAAAGGGTCTGTTAGCAAAGCTGCAGAGAGATGGCTAGCTGCAGTCACCTTGCAAGTCCTGGGAAAATACACACTCCTGCAGGAGCAGGGGTTCCTGGAACAAATGCTTCCTAGAGATCAAAGTAGTCATTTGCTCAGCTCCTCTCCTGCACCCAAATCCTGCCGCTCCTTTGGGGCTCATCTCTGCACAGTGCTGTCCCCTTCTTAGGTTCTGAGTGTGACCCAGACCCAAAGGAAGCCCTCTCTGGTTTGCATCACTTATAATTGACCCTTATTCTTATATGTTCCTATAGCCCCAGCTAGACTGTAAGCAACCTCAGACCTGAAGCCAACATCTACAGACTGAGTACCTACTATATGATAGGGGACCCAGATATGAATCAAATACTCTGCTCACTCTTGTACTTACTGGCTGGCCCTTGACAGAGCAACTTCTGGGAGATGTTACCTAGGAAGGTGTGGGCAGGGAAGGCTTCCTGCAGAAAGTGATGCTGAAGCTGAGAAAGGAACCCAAGGAGGTGTAAAGAGAAGAAACACAGGCAGGAACCACATGTGCAAAGGCATGCTGCAGAGAAGACACTGGAGCTTGGTGCTCTGATCTCTCCCCCCACTTCTTAAAATCTACCACTTAAAACAGGATTTAGCAAGAAGACAGCCGAGTCTAATTGGGTTCAGCCAAGATTTACAGGGCTCTGGACTCTGAGGCCACCAAGATGAGGTTCAGTGCCTGTCCAAAGAAACTAGTCTGAAAACATAGAATGAACAAATACTGACAATGCAGTCTGGTGAGAACCAAAGTACAAGGACCTGCATGAGAAGGCAAAGCAAGGGCATGGCATTCAGGGAGGGCTTCCCTGAGGAGGCATCACTTGAGCTGAGTCTTAGTCTAAGCAGGGGATTCTCAGGGGAGGAAAAGGCATCCTAGGAGGAGGGAAAAGCACGCCTTGGAAGCATAAAGGGCATTAGGAGCTAGAGAGCATGGTAAGAGGGGCTGAGGCTGGAAAGGGTGAGTATGCAAAGCAGGTAAGTGGCGCCAATCAGATGCACCAAGAAGCAAGTCCAGGAGAGAAGGAGCCAGGTATCAGGTTGGGAAGAGCCTGGAATCTGAGACATGGCCCAGAGGCCTCTATTCTCATCTCAGGAGGAGATGAAGCTACCCAAGGAAAGGACTGGGTGGGGCCAAGGCAGAAGCTGTTGAGAAAGTCACTCCCAACTGGGTGTTGTGGTAGAGGAAGGTGAGCAAGAGTGTGAGGTGACTGGGACAGGGCCACCATTAATTCTGTGGGGGTGCAGGGTTGGGGAGGAGAACACATTCCCTCACCTAGGAAGAACAAAATCACCAGCTTGGCTGTTTTGGAGCAATACCATACCCACAGCATTAAAACTTCTTAAGTTTTGTGCACTGCCATATGAAGCCACCTTGGCAACTGCAGAAAAACAGCAAACTGGACTGATACATCAATGCTGAGTTTTCACAGGAAAACTCAGAATAAAATGCCTGTGGTGCTGTTAGTTATTCAAAAGGCAACATCAGTCTAGATCCAAAATTTTAGCAGGATCCGTAAGTCACCGTAAGATAGCCTTGAGGAAACCTGGTATCTATTAAAAATTGTAAAAATATAACAAGAGTAGTGATGTTTTACTAAAATGGAAAAGAGTAAGAAAATGCGATGCTTTACTCAACTAGGAAGGAGTGACAGAGCCTAAGGTTACACTCACTACTGAGAGGGAGATGGGGCAGGGGTAATAACTGTCTAGGGTGTACCCGTTTGGGTCTGAAGACAACCCAGCTGCCTGGCTCATACCTGGCTCTCTGCACCGTTTCTCTGAATGTGAGGCAAGTGAGCTGGAGCACCAGCCTGTGCCCCTAAGGAGGTGTCATGTCCTAGGTCTGAACTGTGCTGAGGCTGTTTAGAGCCTCCCAGGAGAGGTGAGTCAATGTTGGCCTAAGCCAACTACCCCATACCCATCCCTCATCCCAGCAGTAAATCCCCGTTTTCTAAATGAAGAAATTGAGGCTCATGGCTATCCAGAAGCAGAGCCAAGGTCGTGCCCCTGCTGCCTGTGCGCAAAGCCTGCTTTCTCTAAGGCTGTGAATGCCCAGACGCCGGCCCGCCCTGGCCTCGGTGGGAGGCACGGGCAGGCGGGATCTCCCGGTCCTGGGCCCCAGAGACCAAGTGGGGGCCCCCGAGAGTGAAAGGCAGCGTCCCCGCTCACATCGCGCAGTGTCAAAGGAGCGCTCGGTTCCAGGGAGAGGGCTCCAAGCACACGGTGAAAGTCTGGGCAACTCTCCAGTCCTCTCGGGCACCTGACCGAGGTGACAAACTCACTCTGCCCTTCGGCGGAAAAATATCCCCAACTCAAGGGGCGCGGGGAGGCGGGCATCATCCGTGAGACCATTAAGGAGACGAAAAGCTGAACGGGGAAGCAGTTTCTCAGGAAGTCGGAGGTGAGGTGAGGTGAGAGTGGGGTGACTGCCCGGCCGAGAGGGAACAAAGCGACCACGAGAGGGGGGCGCATCCCTCCCCAGCGCTCCGGATCCCCTCTCTGGCCGCCCGAGCCTTGGCAGAGCTGTGGAATGGAGGTCCGGGAGAAGACCCCGACTCCCGCTCCAAAGCGCACCCCACCCCACGTCCGGACAGCTCGGGGGATTCCAGCCCAGATACGCGCAGCCCTGGGGCCAAGGAGGTCCCGGGCCCAGAACAAAGGGTGGGGCGCCCTCCCCCAGCCCCGCCGCCAGCCGCCCCCTCTCGCTGGCCGGCAGAATCGGACCCCGGCCGGCGGCCGCGCCTCATTAACAACACAAAGCCGGGGGTCGCGCAGCCCCTTTCATCCCAGCCGGGGCCGGCAGACACGCTCCCCGGGAGGGAAGGAGGGAGGATGGGCGGGAGGAGCTGCGGGGATCCCAGTGCCGCTGCGGACTCCGCGGACAGCGGACAGGTCGGCGCAGACTCGCCCGCCCGCAGGCACCTGTGCGCGCTGCGTCCCTGCCTCGCGGCGCGACCCTCGGGCCCCCGCGAGTTTGGGGACTGCGAAAAACCCGCCGTCCTCGCCTTACCCTCCAGCCACAGGTGTCGGCAACCCGCGTGCGGCCGGAGCCTCCCGCGGCCACAGCCAGCTGCGAGCCATTAAGGCAGGCGTTGACCGTGAAGAAGACAGAGCACAGTTGCAGCCACGGGGCCATGGCCGTGCACTCGCCCAGCCGGGCCCTACTCTGAGCCCCGGCCGCCCGCCGCTGGCCAGCCCCGAGTGGGCGGTGGCGCTGGCGGCGGCGGCAGTGGAGCGGGCCGCACCGAGCATGCGTCGCTAGCCCGCGCCCCGCCCCTCCCCCTAACCCCGCCCCTACCATCCGTTCTTGCTTCCTGGACCCTCCTCTCCAGTCTTGGCCCTGCCCCCCTGGGCCACGCCCCTCGGGTCACGGCCTCAGGCAATCGCTGAGACTATGGCCTCCGCAGTTTTTTCCCCTTCATCTAAGGAATCTTTTTTTTAAATCCAAAAAATTTATCCACATGATGCCTACTCCATGCAAAAACTCGGGAAAATACAAAGAATATAACATTAATTTTAATAATAATAATTTAATAAGCACTTGCTATGTGCCAGGCCCCTTTTTGTACCCTCCCAGCCACAGAGGGAAGTCTCAGTATTATTATTGTCCTAGTTTTAGGCGCAGAAAAGTTAGGGTCACGTGGCAGTTAGAGAAATCCTCCACGTTTACTACTAGCACCTTGGACTAACACCTTGCTATCTCCACAATACTGTTCCCTCACCTGTAAGCTAGAATGAGAGTAAGTACCCTAGTCTGGGGAGAACTCTGTTGGCTGACACATAGCAAGTGCTCCATAAATGCTACGATCTAAATTAACTAACATAAGGTCACACAACAGTACCTGCCAGACCTGACATTCAAATCCAGATTTAACTAAAAACAATACTCTCAACCATCACACTTGTCAAACTCACCCTCATGAAATGGGTATGATTTCCATTTGGGAGAGGAAGCCAAGGCTCTGAGAAGTGGAGTAGCCAAAGCTATACATTTTTCTCCACGCTCCTCCCACCCCTTGCTTTGTATTTGTGCACCCAAACTCCACCACTTTGTTTCTCTCCACTGCCCCCTCCCTCATCTAGGACACCACTTCCTCCTCCACAACAGCTTCCTAGGGGCTTTTTCTGCTTCTGATTTTACCCCTATGTACAAATATATTTCTCCACCCTGGACCCAGAGCGATCTTCCAAAAAGGTTAGACCACTAATTTCTGATTAAAATTATTCCGTGGTGGCTTTTGTGCAAAGGCCATTTAGAATAAAATCCACACTGACCTCCTCCTTTCCCACATCATCTCTTCCCACTTTGCCTTCACTGCCTGGCTGCAGCTACACTGATCTGCCCCCTCGACCTCATCCTGGTCTGCTTACCTCAGCAACCCTTGGAGACTGTTGCCTTTGTCCATCCAAGAAGGCAGCCTCCTCTACATGACTCCCCCTCCAGGGCCCAGAATCCCCTCACTCTCCTTATCTGGCCTGGCCTGAGCTCAGCTGCTGCTAACACAGGATTCTTGCACTTTCCCTAGTGGCTCCACACACCTGCCCACACCTTTATACCTAAACCCTCCACAGAGGCAGAGGTGGCCCCAGCTTTAAATGCTACCCCCGTGGAGGAATAGGACTCTTCCTGGTAATGCCAGCAGAAGTCCTGGGGATTGGCTCCAAAGTAGCTATTCCTGGAACCACAGAGTAGAGCCAGACTTACTGAGACCACAAAGGCTGAAATGTGAAAGAGGGGTTGCCTAAAGGAAAACTGGCATTTTTGCCAAAGGGAGAATTGGTGCTGGGTTCCCCAAACAATAGCATCATCCACCACAAGGCCCAGATGTTGGGATTTCCTGTCCATGTACACAGCTGGACAGAAATGTTTTGTTTTTTTATCTCATTGCCTGGATATTCAGCGAGACCCAGTGACAGCAGGTACCACACCATCTTTGGTCATCCAGAAGAGCCAGGATCCACCGGAAGGCTGATTCTCTGGATAGACGGCAGGAAGCACATTTCTCCTCTGGGGGAGCTGCTGGTTTGGTGATCTCCCCACTCTCCCTCACACTCTTGGTACCCCTCTCTGGGTCATTCTCAACCCACACAGCAGTGGATGTCCAGGGTTTAGCCATGAGAGTCAAGGGTGCCGGGGCCTGAGATGAGGTCAGGACCACCAGGGTGTTGGTGAAACACCAAGGAAACCATGAGACTACCAGCTCCTTAATCTATATGACGTTCCATCCTAGATATGCTCCATAATTTATTAACCAGTCCCATGCTAAGGGACATCTGTTATAATCAGTGATTCAAAAATATCCTCATACTTATCTTGCCTCATTTATTTGACTGTTTTCTTAGGATACATTCCTAGAATCAGGTTTGATGGATTATGCACATTTAAAATTGTCAAACTGCTTATTATCTCATTGCCATCTTAATTGGATTCTCTGGTTACTAATGAGGTGGGCTATATTCCCATTTCTTGACCATTTGTACTCTTCTTTCATTCAGGAATTGGACTCCGGAAAATGAGCAGTACTGGGAGCTTATAATAGAGGGAGAACCTTAAGGAGGGCCTTGAGGAGAGGGGAGTGTTTCTCACTGGGTTCTATTCACATCACCATGTGATTGCATGACAGGGAAGGCAGAGCCACACTCCTGCTCCCTTTCTGTCTTCACAACCACCCACTATTGAATTCCCTTCCGTCCACAGCTCCCTGCAGACTCTGGCAACTGACAATCTCTGAAAACATGCCGATGTGTTCAGAGTGTGCTCAAACTTTTCTAAGCAGGTATGGAGAACACAAAAAGGAAACGTCCTATGTGTCGTCCAAAACATGGTTAGAGTGACATCCCCCAGGACCAGGGACTGACTAGCCCTCGTATTTGCCTTCCAGGAGGGCCACAAGCATGTGTAGGAGTGAGAGGGGACCCACATACATCAAAGGCTAAAATTTCGTCAGGAAATTAAGGTAATAAATTGGCATTTGGCAACATCCTCCTCATTCTGGTCTTTTCCATTGATTCTCTTCCTCCCATTCCCTCTTTTTATCCTGACCCTTCAGAATATCTGTTAGGTTGCAGGGGGTGGGGCTCTGTCCTGGAAGCTGAGATAAAATGAGGGGACCAGGCCCCCACATGGCCTCCATGGACCACAGTTTCCTCCAGGCCACACTAGAACCCAGCTCTGTAGGTGACCAGAGGATGAGCCCGGGAAACCTTCCCCAAATACAACACCTGGTCTCACTCTCCAAGGCCAGGATTGTCTGCGGTGCAGCCACACTTTGGGCCACCCCTCACCACCCGTGTCTGATTCACTTCTCTGCCCTAGTGCCTGGCACTGTCTGGCACACATCACTGGACAAGAAACTGTCACCACTTCCCTGTTTGGAATAAAGCTGTGGATTAAACAGATAAAATCACCTTAAAATAAGCTGTTGACTAAAGTGCACATATATTTCCCCAATCTACCTAGAACCTAACCAGATAAGAAAAAACCTAACACAAGGATTGGATTTTGTTGGGGGTCAAATTATCCTATGAAACATAAGGAAGGATAAAATAATGGTGGAAACAATTTGTGTCATGAATCATTGTTCGCTGAGAATAACGAAAGACTATTTTAATGAACAGTGTTAGAAGCAGTGGGCCGAAATTCTAATTTATTTTCAGTATTGTGATAAACGAGTATATGTTTTCTGTACTAATCAAGACTTTAAAGGTAAAGGGTGTCCCCTCCACCCTGACCCCAGTCTCCCAGTAGGATGAGGGGCGAGGTTTCCCAGGCTTGGTGGGGGAGCAGTCTGTGGAGACCTGGCACCCGCCTGCGAGCGCCCCGCTCTGTCCGAGCGCCACAAGACTGCCTGGATGGCAGTTAGAGGTCCCCCGGCAGTCTTGGCTCCAGTGGGGTAGGTGTCATTGTCCCCACTTCATAGATGGGGAAGCCTCAGCGAGGGGAAGTCTGCCCGCGGTCACAGAGCTGAGGTTCAGACCAGGCGCAGATCATCCTGCCTGGGACGGGAGGCGCCGGACTCAGCTGACTTCTCCAGATTCTTCTGCCTCGGGCGCCAGAGCCACAGCCTTGGCGCCCTGGGGACTGCCTAGAGACCCAGGGCGGGGCGGGCGGAAGACCTAGGGCAGACGACCCAACCTCGCTCCCCGGAATCCCAGGACGCGGACCCCAAAGTGCTGGGGAGGTGCGCGCCTCGGCCAGTCCACCGAATTCACCCGCCCACCGCCACTTCCCATTTCTTTTCCAAGGGGAAATGAAGCACGGGGCGGCTCGTCTCCACGGTGACCGCGAGGGGGCGCGCGCAGTCCGGGTCGGAGACACCCCGCCCCAACTTCCACCGCCCCCCCCAAAGCCAGGTCCGACCCCGCATTGCGCCCAAGCAAATGCAAGTCTTTTGAGGACAAAGCTCCCAGGACAGGTGCAAGCGCTCTGCTGTTACCTGGCGCTAGCTGCTGCTAAGTTTTCGGGGAAATCCAAGAAGCTGTAAGAATACAGCGTCAAATATCGAAATCCCAGTAATCATGTGACTTTGGGCAAGTCAACCTCCCTGGATGTCATTTTTCTCAGCGGCAATTTGAGAATGATGAGGATGCAGACCTCAGCGGGTTTTTGAGAATCTGAAGTAAGCAAATGGCTAAGAGGGTGCGTGAACATTACTGCCTGTTGCAGGTGGTGGACCAGGAGTTGACGCAGCCAGGCCCGGGAGCAGCTGGAACCCAGACAGGAGCTGGGGAGGTGGCCGCCTCTGTCTGCAGGAGATAACACGCTGTTTTGGATCTGCACTGGAAGGCTATGGACCATATCCTGTTTACCACTCATTCATGCATTCATTCAACGAGTACTCATGGAGTCCCTGCATCACGTCAGGCGTTATGCCAGGAGCTGGGGATGAGTGTGAACAACAGGACACTGTCACAGCTGTCACAGAACCCACAAATAAGCATACCATGGAGGACACTGGCATCACTCAGCCACATGACCGGGGGAGAATTACAAATAGATGGGTTGTTTTTGAAGAAGTGATGCCTGAGCTGAGATTTTAAGTATAAGAGGTTACCTGGGCAAAGGGGAGGGGAGCAGAGAGAGGAGTGTTCTGGGCAGAAGGAACAGCATGTGCAAAGGCCCTGGGGCAGTAGGGAGCTTCAAGGAACTGAAACAGGTTAGTGTGGTTGGAGAGCAGTCAGGTGTGGGGAAATGGTACAAGGTGAGTTGGAGAGAACTGCAGGGGCAGGCAGGCAGGACTTTATGTGCTGGTTTGAACCTGAAAGTAGCCAGCAGCCTCTGAGGTTTAGAGTACGACTGGGATTATATTTTGAAAAGGTTCCTGTATTCTAAGTGCTGAGCACAGGATATTGCCCAACATTTAGCCAGCATATTTTTATTATGAATTTTATCTTTCTAGATATTCTTTCCTTAGTTGTCATGTTGCAGCTATTGTTGATTATGAATTTTATTTTTCTGGCAGAATTTTTTTTAAGAGATACAGTCTCACTCTGTCACCTAGGCTGTGGTACAATGGCACCATCATAGTTCACTTCAGCTTTGAACTCCTGGGCTCAAGGAATCCTCCTGCTTCAGCCTCCTGAGTAGTTGGGACTGTAAGCTCGCGCCATCACCCCTGGCTAATTTTTGTATTTTTTGTAGAGACTGGGTCTTGCTCAAGCTCAGGCTGGTCTCGAACTCCTGGCGTCAAGCAATCCTCCTGCCTCTGCCTCCCAAAGTGCTAGGATTACAGGCATGAGCCTCCGTGCCTGGCATGCTGATCTTGCTATTTCTTCACTGACCAGTTTAGATATTAGCTCCTAACTTCCAGCTCTTCATGACCTGTGAAAATTGAGCTGTCTTTAAATTCCCTTCTTCTGTCCACCCATTAAGTTTTGTGCTGGATGTATTCCCTTAACTCTTCCAGACCACTCGGACCTGTACAGACCATATCAATAAGCCTTCTGGTCAGTTGGGCCAATGTGGGGCACAGACAGGCAACTGGGGGAGGAAAGTGAATAGAGGTATTTAAGTCCCCAGGTGCCTCCCCTTTCGGTTGCTGTGGGGCTGCATCCCTGACTCTGCCACTAGGCACCCTCTCTGTTTAGCCCTCTCTCCAGCTTCTGACAGCTGCTCCCTGCTTGCCTCCTCAGGCCTGGGTGTGGATGGGGTAATGCCCCCCTTACTGATACTGCAGCCTCCTTCATACAGTTTCTTTTCACCTTGCCCATGAAGTCTCTTTTATGAAATTCTCCTCAAATTATCCCATTTAAGAGCTGTTTCTGATGGGATCCTGATATAATTTTAATTAAATCAAGGTTCAATGTTTATATAATTGTGACCATGTAAACATAATTCACCTTTAAGGCATTAGTGTTTGATGATAGTATTTCCTTTCTTGTTACAACTTTTTGAGCTTTCGTGTGTGTGTGTGTGTGTGTGTGTGCGCGCGTGTGTATGTGTAGAGTTGGTATTTACCTTTTTAAAAAATATTTTACCTGTAAGTTTTTAAAAAGATAAGCACTTGCTTTGTTTTATATACCAGGCTTGTTAACTCTTCCCATACAACTCTCCTTGTGGTCCAAAGCTTTTCTCTCAGTCCCAGCAGAGCTCCCACTGCGTCCTGATGCTCCTGCCCTGGGCGGGCTTGGTCTGACTGCTCAGCTGTCATTCCCTCTTCTCTTGTATTGGTCCTGTTTTCTAGGTCTCTTGTCTCTGGGGTTTCTCCTTCATTTTGGTGGGGCAGATCCTCCATTAGAAGAGGTATGGGAGAGCTTGCATGTCTAAAAAAATATCTTTAGTAACATCACTGGTGATTAATAATTTGCCTGAGTACTGAATTTTATGTTGACAGTAATTTTCCATTGGAATGTTGAAGGCTTTGCTCCTCTATGTTTCAGTTCCCAAGGTTATTGCAGTTTAGAAGTCTAAGGGCATTTTTAGTCCTGATCCTTTGGAAGTTCTCTCTCTCTCTCTCTCTCTCTCAGTTTTTAGGCTGCTCTTTTTATCCCTCCTGTCCTGCAGTTTCACAGGAATGAATCTTTTCATTCATTGTGAACCTTCATTTTGGAGATGCATGTCCTTGAGTTCTGGGGAGTTCTTTTGAGTATTTCTTTGACATTTTCCCCCTCTCCTTTTCCTCTGCTCACTCTCTTTCTGGAAATCTTGAGTTGGATGACAGGTATCCTAAAATTTGTCCTCTAATTTTCTTATCGTTATCAACTACTTTCCATTTCTTAGTTACTTCATTCCATAGTTTAAAACATTTCAAGTGAATCTTCAAAAAAAATAAATTTTTATTTCAATTATTGTATTTCTTAATAGACAAGAGCAGCTCTTTCCCATTTAGTTGTTGCAGAGCATCCTGTTCTTGCTTAAAGGAAGAGGAATTCTTTCTCTTATCTCTCTGAAGAGTAGTTCCATTGAAGTTTTCTTTGTTTCTTCCAAATGCCTTTTTTCAGTTTGTTTGAAACTTTAAAATGGAATCTTTTCCTGGCTCCTCTAAAACTATTCTTAAGGAATATAGATATGCTATGTTAGCAGGTTAGGACTTAAACTGGGTAATCGACATCCACAGACAAAGATCCCAGACAGGTCACATATATCAAGACGGAAGAGGCCCATTGAGGCACTTACATGAAATGTGGTTGATAAACAACCTGGAGCAATGTGCCAACTCTTGGCCATTTTATTTTGCAAATTTTCTGCTCTCCATTCACCTTTCAATGCTAGATTAATTGTTTTTTGTTTTCTCCAATACCATCACGAATCTACATGATATGGCTTGTGATGTAATGAATGCATAATCGTAACAACTAGCACGTTTATATTCAACTGTTCATTTAGCAAGCATTTATTGATTGCCTATTGTATGCCAGGCACTGTGCAAGGGACTGGAAAAGAACGTGATCAAGGTCATGATATCCTTGCCCTCTGGGAGTTCATTCTTCAAGACACCTGAGTTCTATTTACCAGATGAAGGATCTGAGGCTCAGCGAGTTTCCCTGGTTTGCCCAATGACATGCAGCCATTTGGAGACTGTGCTGCATTATGAACTCAAATCTTCCTCTCTTCACACTCTTGGTTTTAAAGGCTTAGGTAAAAAGAGAAGCCAGAGAAAATGGACCACAGGAGAGTTCAGAGAGACAGGAGGAAAACCAAGAGGAAGCCAAGGGAAAAAAGAGTTTCAAAGTATTTGCTGAAGCCCCAGCCCTGCAGTTTTAGTAGAGACTAGGTCAGGGCAGGCAGCAGGGAACAGAGCTGCGGGAGTACCTGGGAGACAGGGAGAGGTTTCAGAGGAAAAGAGGACAGAGGGGAGGAAGAGACACACTGTATCTCATTTTGCAGTTGCAGGAGTGTCTTCTCTACTCCTCCAGAGTTAATCCCAGTGGGGAATAATCCTCACAGTGAATAACTTGCATACTTACAAACATCAGGCAGCAGCCGGGTGGGTCAGAGCTTTCTAGAGTGCACTTCCATTGCAGGTGGAGGGCCAACCAGCACCCCTTGCTTGTGAAAATATGCAATGCACAGTGGCTCTGGTCTCTAGCCCAACCCAAGGCTGTCCCATAGGACATTCTAAACTTTCTAAAGCTAAACTAAATTTTTCTAGAGGTGGAGCAAGGATTACAGATTGCAAAAACAGCGGCAGAGCAAGATGTTGAGCCAAGTTCATGAGCAAGAGAAGACAAGCTTCACGCCAGCAACAAAAAAATGCTGGGGCCAGGCCACTGGCTTCTTCTGCAGGAGCTGCCGTGAGGATCCATCTGGGACAGGTGTAATGCCCTGCAGGTTTGCACAGCCGGGGGTAGGGATGAGAGGAGCGTGAGGAGAATGGTTCACCCCTGCCTTCATTGGAGGGTCAGATGATGACTTCCACTGGCCTTCCTCAGCTCACTTAAACATGCATATATTTAAACTGGAAACCTAAAATAAATTCTTCCACTGCTGCTGGCTGCCATTATGTAATGTCTCACAGTGTTTCCCAAGGACCCTCCAGGCGGTCTCATTTACTGCCGTGGTTGCTCTTCCAGCTTTTTCATGACTTCCAAACTGCTCTCCATAAAACTGAGCCATATGTACATTGGATACTCTGGACATAGTTTGTACCTTTAAAAGTATGCACAGATAGTGTCCAGGCCAATGTTGAGAACCGTATGCAAGGACATAGATTGGGTTCCTTTTTTAAAAAACTGGCAACATTACAAGCTCATTAAAAAAAAAAAAATGTGTCTTTGAAATAATTTTTAACTCATAGAAATGTTGCAAAAATAGCTAAAAAATTACCCATATACCCTCCACCCAGCTTTCCCTGATGTTAACCTTTTGTAGTATAACCATAGCACAACTATCGAAACTAGAAATGTAAAATTAATATACTACCAAGTAATCTACAGACCTTATTGGAATTTCACCAGTCTTCCCACTATTGTCCCATTAGAGATAGGATCTCACTCTGTTGCCCAGGCTGGAGTGCAGTGGCTATTCACAGCTGCGATCATAGTGCACTACAACCTAGGCCACCGCTTATTAGGGTTTGGATTTTTTTTTTTTTTTTTTTTGGAGACAGAGTCTCACTCTGTTGCCCTGGCTAGAGTGCAGTGGCATCATCGTAGCTCACTGCAGCTTCAAACTCCTGGGCTCAAGCGATCCTCCTGCCTCAGCCTCCTGAGTAGCTGGGACCACAGGCGCACACCACTATGCCCAGCTAATTTTTTTCTATTTTTGGTAGAGACAGGGTCTCGCTCTTGCTCAGGCTGGTCTCAGACTCCTAAGCTCAAGCAGTCCCGCTTTGGCCTCCCAAAGTGCTAGGATTATAGGTGTGAGCCACTGGGCCTGGCAGGTTTTGGATTTTTGAGAGCAAGGTCACAGAAGTAAAGTGTCACTTCACCACATCGTATCAAGGGTCCACTAATGTCCTTTCTCTGGTTCCAGGATCCAATCCAGAATCCCACATTGCACTTAGTTGTCATGTCTCCTTTGTTCTCCTTTAATCTATGAAAGTTCTTCAGTCTTTCTTCGTCTTTTCTGACCTTATAAAAAATACTCAAAAGTGTCCCTTAATTTGGATTCATCTGTTGTTTTTTCATGACTGGACTAAAGTTATGAAATTTTGGTAAGAATGCCAGAAAAACAATGTTATGTATCATATGAAGAGTACATGATGTCACCACGTCTTCTATACTTCTGATCATTAGGTTAAGATAGTGGCTACTAGGTTTCTCCACTGCAAAATTACTATGTCCCCTTGTAATTAATTCATATCTTGGTGGAGATACTTTTAGATGGTACAAATATACCGTTACTACTCAAAGTTTTGTTTGCTAATTTTAGCATCTGTGAGTGGATCTTGCATGCAAAAAGTCCTGTTCTAATGGTGATTTTTCTATTTCCCTCTACATTTATTAATTGGAATTCTGTAAGGAGAATTCTCCTGTCCCTTTTATACCGTTAATTTATTTAGTCAATTATTCATATCAGCATGAAGCCATGAATATTTTATTTTGTGGGTTTTATTCCAGTACTATCATTATTTAATTTGTTGGTCAAATTCTTTCCACTTTGGCCATTGAGAGGTCCTTCAAGATGGCTCCTGTGTCCTTTCTATATGCCCCTACAATTTTTTGAGTATGTCCTTACCTACTGGTACACAAAATGCACCAGGATCACCTTGTATTTTTCCTGTCCCCATATTAGAATCATTTCTATAAGGATCTCTGGAGAATCGTATTTAGAAATCAAGACCTGGGAACTGGGGTGTCATTGTTCCTAGGCGCTCTCAGCAGACAGAGCTAGGAAATATATGTATGTATACTAACACACACACACACACACACACACACACACAAATAAAACCATGAGTTCATATTAATGAATTCAATTCTAATCCAACACCATAGGTCCAATCCAGCCTTCCCCTTTCCTTATTTGTCACTTCTTTCTTCTACAATGAGAACACTGGCTTTCATTATTCACGATATATTGCCTTATTAGCTTCTGCCAGAATCACCATATTGTTGTGGACATACGGAATACCTTATCCAACACTATGACATTCCTGAAATCATTGCATGTGATCAAGATTCATTGCACAGCAAAGGAAGCGTAACGGTAGACTCAGGCTCATGAAATTAATCAATCTTATTACATTCCCCGTCACCCTGAGGTGGCTGGCCTAATTAAAAGTTGAAATAGTTTACTGAAGCCTCAGTTATGGTGCCATTTGGGAGACAATGCCCCGAAAGGATGGGTTCTATCTTATGGGATGCAGTACATGCTTTGAATTAGAGATCATATATGGTGCTGTCTCCTCCTTAGCCAGAATAAATAGATCCATGAACCAGGGGGTGGAGGTGGGAGTGACTTCTCTCACTGTTATACCTACTAAACTTTTTTTGCTTCCTTTCCCAGCAACTTTGAACTCTGCTGGTTTGAAGTCTTAATACCCAAGGGAACCCATGGGTGCTAGAAAAGCCACCCATGCTACAGTAGCTGGGTGCTGGAGAAGCAGCCCGCACTGCAGGAGCCTGCTGGAACACCCCAAACCAGGTTTTCCTCCTTCCTCCTACAATGCCTCTCCATCACCCTCTACTGACAGAGTTTAACATAGAGCTAGCTGACAAAGGAAAATATTTAAATGAACCATTATATTGAAAGACAAGACTGCCACATAGCTGTTTTGGACTCTTTGTGCCGCTGAAAGGTATTACTCTACTGGCTGGAGTGATTGGTCCCTATTACAAAGGGTAAATTGGGATGTTGCTACACAATGAGGGCAAGAAAGACTGTGTTTGGAACTTGGGGATTCTCCAGGGCACTTCTTAGTACTTCCATGCCCAACAGTAAAGGTTAATGGAAAACTAGAGGAACCAGCCAGAAGCTGTGGCTCACATCTGTAATCCCAATGACCCAGGACTGAGGAGGGAGGATCCCTGGAGGTCAGGAGTTTGAGGCTGCAGTGAGCTATGACCGTGCACTGCACTCCAGCCTGGCTGACAGAGTGAGATGCTGTCTCTAAAAAAAGAACAGAAAAGAAAAGAATGCTACAGAAACAACAACAACAAAAAAAGGCAGGTACTCAGTTGAGTTCTCAGAGTTTTGGGGAATTACCAGTATACCAGGTAAAGAACCCCAACCAGCTAAGGTTCTAGCTGAGGTGAGGGAAATACTGAATGGGTGGTGGGAGAAGGAAGTCATAGACATTAATTATGTCTTATGACCAATAAAAGAAACTATATTCTATTTGCTTGTTTTATATATGTGGTTGTCTATGTTAATCATTTTCTCCTTTCTCCATTCTTACTTTGGATGCAAATTGCTGAAGTTAATGTTATAGTTTAGTCTTTAGGTAACAGAATATTCAGTGGGACTGTTACTGACTATAAGGAGTAATTAAAACAACCAAGAATGGATACAATGATGTTAGGACTGTATGTCTCATTTTGGGAAGAGCATGGAACATCTTCACTGCTAAAATGAATGGCTGTATCTTGTTAGGCAGAATTTTGTTGTATAAAGATTCAAATGTTTGAAGAGAGCTTATGGAAGGTGAGTAGCCTAAGGGGACTCTACCAGTTATCAATTTATGGCCTCTCAGATACAAATTCATCCTTCATTACCTGATATACAAAAACTGGAGCTGGTCCATTGAAGTATTTTCCTTTGTCAGCTAGCTCTATGTTAAACTCTGTCAGCAGAGGGTGATGGAGAGGCATTGAGGAGGCAGCAAGAAACCTGGTTTGATGTGTTCTTTCCAGCAGGCTCCTGCAGTGTGGGCTGCTTCTCCAGCACCCAGCTTTTCTGGCAGCTTCTCCAGTGTTTGACTCCTGCTACATGGACAGCTTCCCCAGTGCCAGGTTCTCATAGCAAGTGGCTCCTGCAGTGCCCAGCAGCCAAAAGTGCCAGCGGCCAGCAGCTTCCTCTGGCACCGCTTCTGAGCAGTTTCATAGCAGAGGTGCCTCCTGTGCCACCTTCCCATGAACAGCTTTCCCCAGCAGGTGGATTTCTGGCAAGGTCTGACATCGAGGCACCACAGCAGCTTCTTTGCCATTTGGTGAGGCGTGGCTATGCTCCCTCCAACAGGGTCCGGATCTCTGCCCTGGGGGAGGGCACTCTTCTGTGTTGTCTCACTCAGGCCTAGGCAATGGCTGCTCCTTCTATGCTATGCTATTCTTTTTTTTTTTTTTTTTTTTTTTTTTTTTTTGAGACAGAGTCTCACTCTGTTGCCCAGGCTGGAGTGAGTGCCGTGGCGTCAGCCTAGCTCACAGCAACCTCAAACTCCTGAGCTCAAGCGATCCTCCTGTCTCAGCCTCCCGAGTAGCTGGGACTACAGGCATGCGCCACCATGCCCGGCTAATTTTTTCTATATATATTTTTAGCTGTCCATATAATTTCTTTCTATTTTTAGTAGAGGTGGGGTCTCGCTCTTGCTCAGGCTGGTCTCGAACTCCTGAGCTCAAACGATCCGCCCACCTCAGCCTCCCAGAGTGCTAGGATTACAGGCGTGAGCCACCGCGCCCGGCCAATATGCTATGCTATTCTTATGTTCTTTAGCATTCTCTCCACTTCTTACTACTCAGTGCCTCATTTCTCCAATTCCTTGTTATAGTTAATATTATAATTCCCTGCTCAAATTACTGTGTGGTTTCTGTCATCTGATTGGACCCAGGCTAGTCTCCACGTAAAGTAGTTTTAGCAATTCTAACTCATTCCCCTGTGAGAGCCATAGAGAAAAACAAATCTACTAACTAAACTGCAATCTTTGAGCACAGTTCCTTTCCATCTTTAGTCTTATAGTATCTAGTCAAAATATTGTTTTCCAGAGTCACTTAGTTTAGGTCTTTTCTTACCTTATTCATAACCAGCTGTACTGGAGGAGGTAGGTGAGAAATACACTGAGATCCATTGGCGTTGGTGTTCCATTGAGGGTTCTCTTCTCATCCTGGTTGATTTTAATTATCTACTTATTTTGAGAATGTGTGAAGCATTGCCATGAGTGTAAGAGCCACAGCTACATAAAAAGGTCTGCTCAGAGAAGTGCTGTGCCCCTCATTCCCAGTACCAGGCTCCCATTCCCTCCCTCCTTCCATCTCATCCCCATCCACTCACGCTCTGTAAGTGGGTAGATGATCCCTACTGGATTTCATTTGCACAAATAAGCAGGTACAAGTATATTTTCTTATATCCCTTTCTTTACACTACAGATACTCTTTTGCATTTTATTAACCCTATGTTTTAACCAATTTGTGTATGGGAGACCTAAAGATTAGTCTTAAGCCTTCCCAGGGGGCAAAGACTTAGGTTGTTGTTCCTTGCTTTGTTTGGAGCCCAGGGTGAGTACATTCCAAAGCTTAATAAAAAGAAGTATTTACTGGAGTTGACCACTGAAAGTCACATTGGAGGACCATAGAACTGGCCATTTCTATTAAAATAAAACATACGAATAATCTCTAATTTCTGCCACACAACAATTCTACCTTTTGATATTTAACCTCAGAAAGAAATCACATTTGTGCACAGGTAAATGTGTATAAAGTTGTTTCCTGTAACTGTTTTAGTCTATTCAGGCTGCTGTAACAAAATATCATAAATGGGGTGGCTTCATAGCGACAGAAATTTATTGCTTACAGCTCGCTCTGGAGGTGAGGATGTCCAGGACCAAAGTGCCAGCAGATTTAGTGTCCAGTGAGGGCCCATTTCCTGGTTCATAGAAGGCACCTTCTTGCTGTGTCTAAAGATGGCAGAAGGGAAAAGGGAGCTCTCTGAAGCCCTCTTTTATAAGGGTATTAATCCCATTCATGAGGGCTCTGCCCTCATGACCTAATCACCTCCTAAAAGCTCCACCCCCGATACCATCACCTTGGGGATTAGGGTTTCAACATATATATACCTGGGGACAAATATATGGCCCATAGGGGTAACATTATTTTTAATGGTGGGACAAACAACAACAGCAGAAACAATCTCAATGTCTAGCAAGAGGGAAATGGGTAAAAACACACTATGGAATAGCCAACCTGGCACACTGCACAACAGCTTTGTTTGTTTCAATAAGGTAGAGCTATGAGGAGCTTAGAAAAAGCTCCAAAACATACCATTGAGTGGAGAAAAAAGCTAATTATAGAATGATAAATATGATATGATATCATTTATGAAAAACCAACAGATAAATAGAACTATAAAACAATGCCACATATTTTATGTGAGCATATGTACATGTACAAAAATCAATAAGAAAAAGATTTGGAAGCATGCATATCAAACAGAAGAAAAGCGGTTTCATTGAAGGGGGAGTCTGGGGGTTTGGGGGGAAAGGTCTCAAAAGGAACTTTTATCTGTAATGTGTTCATTTTTTCATTGTTAATGTGTTTATACATTATTTGTGTAATTAAAAACAAACAAACAATTTTTACTACATTAATTAGATCTCAAAACCCTAGAAAAGGGACTACAACCTATTGTGGGAGTGGGTGGACACACTCAAATACTCACTATCAGTATCTCCTTCCTATAGAAAATTCTGGAAAATGACAAGAAGCCCTTTTCCTGCCCCTCACAAAATGTGAGAATCCTTTTCCATAAGTTGCCTGCCAACTAAGGCTTGTCATCTGCTAATAAAACCAAGCAGTGTAAGTAAAGCAATAATCTAGAATCTAGGTCTACAGTGAACACCATACACCCACCACCTGCCTTCTGCAGTGACTATTCCTGCTTTATCACATTCGAGCACTGAGACGTAAAACCCCACTTCCCCCGATATACATTGTCTGCTTTGATGCTTTTCTTTGCTGAGCTACGGGGTGTTCCACGTGAGGAGCACAATTGAAGGCTGAGGATGGAGTTCAGGTCCTCCGAGGCCCTTGCTTTCTATTTCAACCGTTTCGTTACTGAGGTTAGAAAGGAGACTTACTGTTCTCACACTGAGGTTATTAAATACACTACTAAAGATAGAGAGTATATAAATACTTTCAAGTCTGTACTTAAATTATTTTCCCCTGGGGGAGAATGAAAAAAAAAATAAAACTAGAGTCTTAGCCTTATTACATTAAAAAAAAAAGATTAAGATGATAATGAGCCAAAAAGCTGACTAAGCCACTAATCAGAGACAGAGACACAAAGACAATTAGTGTTTCGGGCAAGCTGCTCGGAGGATTCTTGGCTAATCCTGAGACATCTAGAGGCCTCACATGGGGACACAGGAAGGCACTTCCTGCCACTACTTTCTGGTTTTTGTGCAGCTCGGGTTAAGACCATGCAAAATAAACAACGGAATTTTGCCCAGGTGTCACATTCCCTTCTGGGAGGAAATTACCCCACTCATTTCTAGCTTCTCTGTTTGGAGCGTATTTTAATTTTTAAATCCCCTAGCCCCTCTCCTGCCTTTTAGGAAAATTACTTGTGTTTTCTGACCATATAGACTCAAAGCTATTCCTTTTGAAGGTCACTTTTTGACTTAGAAATTTGTACAAACAGCAAAGAAAAAATTGTACACGTGCAAAATGCATGTGTCCTCGTGTAGAGAAGGTCCGAAAGGATAGCAGTGGCTCGGGGTGGTAGGATCGCTGGCGATGCATTTCTTCTATTGACTTTCCTATATTGTTTAAATTTTGAATATTGAGAATATATTATTTTCACAATAAAAGGAACATTTTCATTTTGGAACAACAACAAAAGGTGGGGAGGGGTAAGGGATAAAATAACTGCAACAGAAGAAAAGGAGAACAGGAACAATAAAATGTGCCAGGACCGAGGTTCGCGCTCAAAATCCCACAGATTCCGTGGTTGTCCAGCTTCAATCCACTCCCCTGCCGGGCCGCCCTCCCTTCGGCCTGCACCGATACAGAAGTCTCCTGTCTGGTCCTCCTGCCTACCTTCTCGCCCTGTGATAATCTGTTCTGTACAGAACAGCCACAGTGATTGTTAGGGATGGAAAAACAAGAGATAATGGAATGAAAGGAGGAGAAAAACAAGAAGGAGGAAACAGTCAAAGAAAAACAATAAGAAGGAAATAGTTACAGAAAAATAACCAGGGAAAACAGTTATTTCAGTCTAAAGAATGGGGTAATTAGACCATGGAAGAGTGACCACCAATCAGAAGATAGAAAAACACCATAAACGGCGACTTTCCCCATCCCTCATATAGGAGAAAGGAATGTCTGGAACATAACCTTTAAGTTATGTCCATACCTGGAACAATTCAGACCCCAAAACCTGTGACATATAGTCATAAGTCATTATAACTGACCTTTACATCAACGTACACTCCTAGCGCGTATAAAAGGAAAAACATAGAAGAAGACAGTGTCTTCTCCACTCACACAGACCCATTTCCCCTTAGGAAATGTACTTTCGCTTTGCACCCTTAAACTTTCCTTACAATAAATTCCTCACGCATACTTGCTGAATGTCTGTCTTCTCTCTCCATTGCGTGGGCCAAGGCTTGCGGTTCCTCCAAGCCAGGAGCCCAAGAACTGGAGAAACACTTTAAAGTCCAGCCATGGACAAGACCGTGACATGATTTTCTCAAAATGAAAATCGGATCCATCATTCTCCCCCGTAAGACCCTCAGCGGCTTCCAGTTGCACTTAGGTCAAATCCCAATCTCCTTATCCCACTCCAGGCCCTGCCTGTTCTGGCTCTTTCTCCTTCCCCTGCCCGTTTTCCTTTTGCTCACTTTGCTGACAGTTTCTGGAATACTCTTTCCTGCCTTAGGGCTTTCATACTTGCTCTTCTCAATGCCTTTCCCTCAGCTCCTTGCATGGTCTGCCCACTCCTCAGTCTCCAGGGCTGGGATCCATTTTCAATATGTGCTTCTCATCATGCTCATGCACACTCTTGGTTCAGAATCCCAGGTTTTGATGAGTATGTAAGGGCAGGGAGTTCAAGAACAAACTTTCGACAGATACCTGGAGCACAGTTACTCTCTTTCAGCCCCTTGCGAGACAAGGTAGGTCCTCTGGGCCAAGATGTTCCTCAAGGAGGACCCGGGTGTGCTGGCTCACAGAACGGTGGGGTTTCAAGGTCTCAGAGTTCCTCCACCAAAGGCCGGAATGACCCAAATTTTAGCTAGAGAGATTTTTAGGGGTGAGCATTATTTTGTCCTCTATTCTTAAGTGAAACATAAAATATCTATAACAAATCAGCCTTTCCTTTAAGGTGGGGTTTAGGGACTGGGCCAGGAAGAATTCTGAAGCAGATATATTCAGACACCTGTCTCAGATATTTACTACCGAGAACTAGTGCACCCTGGAAGGCCCACAGAGGACAAACAAATTATCAGGGTCAAATTAAGGGCCCCCTTTGGAAGGTACTAAAGGCAGGTTCCTGTGCTAGGCTCCGGCATGGGGGTGGAGGCAGGGAGGACACCAGAGATGATAGGCCCGGGTCTGCCCGTGGGGGCTCACAGCCCCTCAGAGGAGCCTGGCATGAAGCAAAGTAGTTTGGGTAGTTTTTTTGTTTTGTTTTGTTTTTATTTTTGAGGAATTTATGTATTCCTGCCTGGTAGGCAGGTGATAAAGGTAAACAGAAGACTGAACTTTACAAAGAGCCTGTGGCAAGGACAAGCAGTGGACAGTCATTACTGTTTTGTCAGCCTCTCCTCCCTGTGCATTCTTTTAGGAACCCCTCCCGGCCTCCCTGCAGCTCTGGGTGGGGAGTGGGGGAGGGCTGCCAGCCAGAGATGAGCTTGTGCTGTCCGATTCCACGTGCCCACCCAGCGGAGAAAGCTGAGAGGCGCAGAGACAGCGTGGGAGCTCTAACGACATCATTTGAGCTCCAGATCCAGAGAGACCTGAAGCGAGATCCATCCCTCCTCTTTCAGCGATGGGCCCTAAAAATCCCCTTGCTGTTTCAATTAGTTTGAGCGCAGCGTCTTCTCTTGCAACAGAAAGAGGCCTGACTAATGCACAGGCCTTAGACTTTGTTTTGTTATTGTTCCAAGTCTCAAAATAAAAAATGTGCTATTGGCAGGAACTCGCCTTTGTAATTTAATAGTGAAGCCGTGCTCAGAATGTAGATGGGCAGTTACAGTCCTGAAGGGTATGGGGCTTCGGTAAGCACAGGGCTAGGCATGAGCCTGCCACTCACAGCTCTCAGAAGCCGTTCCCGTGTGTTGGAGTGTCACAGTCTCGATCCCCCAGACATGCTGCTGTCATGTGCCACGAGTCCACACTGACGCCTCCAATTCCAACCCAACACCACAGTGTGCATCCCGGTCTCCTTCCTTTTCCTACTTGCAACTCCCTTCCCAGCAGGGAGAAACCCGCCTCCCGCTACCCTCAACATATGTGCTTACTTGCTCAAAACCTGTAATACACAGAAAATAGTTTCAGAACTGCTAATCCATACCATACAAAAAGCAGGCCTATTAATTGGAGTTCAACATTTGCTTAGAATTCTTTATCTTTAGTCTGGAGGTATATAGTCAAAACACAGTGTGCCAAAGTTACTTACTTGGGTTGGTTCTCCCCCACCCTGCCCTACTTTCACGTGTTTACCCTATTCATTTGAATTAACATCAAGTTCATTATTTTTGCCTACATTCAAATTTAAGGGATTTTTTTTTTCCTTCATCCTTTAAAATTTTGAGTATGTGAAACACTAATACAGTTCTGAGAGTCAAACTACACAGTGGTGCTGCGTGCAGGCAAGCGTACCCCCCTTCCTATGCTCCCATCCCACCACACATCCCTGGCCCCTGAAGGTAACCATTCTCATGCTCTGCCTTTGCTTTCCTGTGTATATCTTTTCTGAAATAAGCAGATATATCTATCGCTCTGTCACCCAGGCTGGAGTGCAATGGCACGATCATAGCTCACTGCAGCCTTGAACTCCTGGGCTCAAGCTATCTTCCTGTCTCAGCTTCCTCACTAGCCAACACTACAGGCTCACGCCACTGCACACAGCTTGTTTTCTTATTTCTCCTTTTCACACTGTCGATACTTTTTAGCACTTTTCTTTGTTCACTTGATAATGTCTATCCTGGACACCACTCCTAACCAGTTCATAGGCTGTGTAGTTTCCCATCACGTGGCTGTACTGGGGTTTACTCAACTACTCTCCTATGTACTAGGTTTTTCTAATATTTTGTAATTACATATATGCTTCAGTGAATAATCTTATGCATAAGAAGTTTTGTATTGATAGATAGGTTTCTTTAGAGTAAATCCCTAGAAGTTGTATTGCTGGTTCAAAAATTAAACACATAACATAATGTAGTTTTTGCTAGATGTTATTAGATTTCCCTTCATAGGAGTTTTAGCAATTTGCATACCCACCAGCAACATACGAGAGTACCTGTTTCCCCACAGCCTCGATAGCTGAAGGCTTTATCAAATTCTTAAATTTTTGTTAATCTGACAGGTAAGAAATTGTATCTCTGTGCAGTTTTTAAAAAATGTATATACAGTGAAACAGTTCCATGAATTTTAACAGTTGTATAGATTCATGTAACCACAGTCAGGATACAAAACAACAAGCTCCATCACCCTCCAAAATTCCCTCATGCTGCTGCCCCTTTTTTAAAAAAATTTTTGTCCTGCCTCTCTGCTTTGTGAGCAGCTTCCTTTTTGCCAGACACTCTCCGCACTCATAAACCCTGGCCGCCACTGATCCATTCTCCACCCCCATAGCTGTGACTTGTCCAGTGTCACATAGATAGAATCATGCAGAATGTAACCTTTGAGATTTGCTTCCTTCACTCAGCGTACTTTGAGATTCACCCCTGTCATCACGTGTACCAAGAGTTTGTCTTTATCATTGAGCAGCATCCCACTGTATGGATGCTTGACAGTTTGTGTACCCACTCACTCATCGTTTCCAGTTTTTACTGCTTACGAATGAAACTGCTATAAACATCTGTGTACAGTTTTTAAGGTAAATACCTAGAAGCGGGATTGCTGAGTCACATGGTAAACATATGTTTAACTTTATAAGAAACTGCTAAACTGCTTTCCAGAATGGCCATGCCATTTTGCATTCCCTCCAGCAATAGATGAGAGTTCTGGTTGTTCCACATTCTTGTCTGCACTTGTTATTGTCAGCTTCTCCCCTCACTTCTCCCTAGCCATTCTAATAGGTATGTGGTGCTATTTCATTGTGGTTTAATTTGCATTTACCTAATGGTTAACAATGTTGGGCATCTTTTCATTTATTTGTCATCTGTATATCTTTTTTAATGAAGTGTCTATTCAAATGTTTTGTTCATATTTATTGGGCTTATTTTCTTATGGTTGTGTTTTGAAAGTTCTACACTGTATATATTCTGAATTCAAGTTCTTTGTCAGATAAATGACTGGTAAATATTTTCTAGTCTGCAGTTTTTTTTTTTTTGTTTTTTTTTTGAGACAGAGTCTCATTCTGTTGCCCAGGCTAGAGTGCCCTGGTATCAGCCTAGCTCACAGCAAGCAGCCTCAGACTCCTGGGCTCAAGCAATCCTTCTGCCTCAGCCTCCCGAATAGCTGGGACTACAGGCATGCGCCACCATGCCCGGCTAATTTTTTCTCTCTATATATTTTTAGCTGCCCATATTTCTTTCTATTTTTAGTAGAGGCGGGATCTCGCTCTTGCTCAGGCTGGTCTCGAACTCCTGAGCTCAAACCATCCTCCCACCTCGGCCTCCCAGAGTGCTAGGATTACAGGCGTGAGCCACCGCGCCTGGCCTGCAGTTCTATTAATAGTATCTTTCACAGAAAAAAGTTTTATATTGTAGCAAAATCCAATTTATCATTTTTTTCTTTTATAGATTATAATTTTTTGTCCTATCTAAAACTCTGCTTAAGCAAGGTCACAAAGGTTTTCTCCTATGTTTTAGTCTAAAAGTTTTATAATTTTACACTTTACATTTAGATCTATGATCTCTTTTGAGTCAATTCTGGTATAAGGTGTAAGGTTTAGGTCAAGGCACTTTTTTAAAAAACATATGGATGCCCAATTGTTCAAACTCCATTTGTTGAATAAACTGTCCTTTCTCCTGTGCCCCTTTGTCAAAAATCAATGGACCACATTTGTGTGGGTCTGTTTCTGAATGCTCTATTCCAGTGGTTCTCAACTTCAGGGATTTTGCCACCCAGGGGATATTTGGAAGGTCTGGAGTCAGTTTGGGTTGTGACAACTTGGGGAGCAGGGTGTTACTGGTACCGAGGGGATGGATAGAGGCCAGGGATGTTGCTAAACATCCTATGAACAGGATAGCCCCTCGTGACAAAAAAAGTAATCTAACCCAAATGTCAATAGTGCAAAGATTGAGAAACCCAGCTCTCTTCTGTTACATTGATAGGTGTCTATCTGGTCACTAATATCATACTGCTTTGATTACAATAGCATTATAGTAAGTCTTAAAATCAGGTAGTAGGATTTTTCCACATTTGCTCTTATTTTTCAAAATTGTGTCTATTCTAGTTCCTTTGCCTTTTGATATGTATTTTGAAAACAGCTTTTTTATACAAAAAATCCTGCTGGGATTTTGATGGGAATTGTGTTAAATTTACACATAACTTTGGAGAGGACTGACATCTTAGCCATGTTGAGTCTTCCAATCACTGAATTATAGTATGTCTCTCTATTTAGGTCATGTTTGATTTCTTTCATTAGTCTTTTATGGTTTTATATCCTGTACATGCTTTGTTAGTTATAATTAAGTGTTCATTGGGGAAGGGAGGGAGCTATTTTTTTAAAATTTCAGTTTCCAATTGTTCATTGCTGGTATATAAAAATACGATTGAGGCTGGGCGCGGTGGCTCACGCCTGTAATCTAGCACTCTGGGAGGCCGAGGCGGGTGGATCGCTCGAGGTCAGGAGTTCAAGACCAGCCTGAGCAAGAGCGAGACCCCGTCTCTACTAAAAATAGAAAGAAATTATATGGACAACTAAAATATATATATATACAAAAAATTAGCCGGGCATGGTGGCACATGCCTGTAGTCCCAGCTACTCGGGAGGCTGAGGCAGTAGGATCGCTTAAGTCCAGGAGTTTGAGGTTGCTGTGAGCTAGGCTGACGCCACGGCACTCACTCTAGCCTGGGCAACAAAGCGAGACTCTGTCTCAAAAAAAAAAAAAAAAAAAAAAAAGACAGCAAAAAATATGATTGAGTTTTCTATGTTGACTTTGCATCACCAACCTTGCTAAACTCACTAATTCTATGAACATTTTGTAGATGTCTTGGGATTTTCAACATAGATAATCATGTTGGTGTGAATAGGGATAGTTTTATTTCTTCCTTTCTAATCTTTATGCATTTTTTTCTTTTTTTGCCTTATTTTACTGGCTAGGACTGCAAATACAACACTGAATAGGAGCGATGAGAGTGGATATTGCCTTGTTCCCAATCTTAGGGGAAGAGCATTTGGTCTTTCACCATTAAATATAATGTTAGCTTTAGGGTTTTTCGTAAATGTTTTGTAGATGTTAAGAAAGTTCCCTTTTCAGCATCAGTTGATATAATAATGTGGTTTATCTTCTTCAGACTATTAATATGATGGATAACATTGATTGATTTTCAAATATTAAACCAGCCCTGTATTTCCCCAACTAAATCCCACTTGGTGATGATGTGTTATTCTTTTTTTGTATTGCCAGATTTTATTTACTAATATTTTGTTGAGGATTTTAGCATCTATGTTAATGAAGGAAATTGGATTCTAGTTTTTTTTTCCTTTTACAATCTTTGTTTAATTTTGATATCAGGGTATTATAAGCCTCTTAACATGAATAGGGGACTGTTCCTTCTCTTCTGTTTTCCGGAAGAGATTATGTAGAATTGATGTTATTTCCTCTTTAAATGTTAGAATTTGCTAGTGAAACCATCTGGGTCTGGAGTTTCCCTTGTCAGAGGTTTAAAATTATTATTTCAAATTTCTTTAATGAATATAGGATGATTAAAGTTATCTGGGCTGGGTGCAGTGGCTCACATTTGTAACCCTAACACTCTGGGAGGCCAGGGCAGGAGGATCACTTGAGCTCAGGAGTTCAAGATCAGCCCGACCAAGAGTGAGAACCCGTGTCTACTAAAAATAGAAATATTAGCCAGTTGAGGTGGCTCATGTCTGTAGTCCCAGCTGCTCAGAAGGCTGAGGCAGGAGGATCACTTGAGTCCAGGAGTTTGAGGTTGCAGTGAGCTATAATGATGCCACTGCACTGTAGCTGGAGTGACAGAGCAAGACTCTGTCTCAAAAAGAAAAAAAAAAAAAAAAAGAAAAAGATTATCTGTTTCTCCTCAGGTGAATTTTAGTAGTTTACAGATTTGATCTATTTTTTCTAAGCTAGTGAATTTTTGTGTGTAGAGTTTTTTATAGTATTCCCTATTATTCTTTTAATATTGATGGGTCTATAGTTATAGCCCCTCTTTCATTTCTGATGTCAGTGACTTGTATCTTCTCTTTTTTGTCAGTCTGGCTAGAGGTTTATCAATTTTATTGATATTTTCAAAGACTCAGCTTTTGTTTCATTGATTTTTCTCTATGCTTTTTCTGGTCTTCTCTTTATTATCTTTCTTCTGCTTATTCTGAATGTATTATGCTCTTCTTTCTTGATTTTCTTAAGGTGGAAGGTTAGATTATTAATTTGAGACCTTTCTTTTAAGTCTTTTAGCTGGGGAGTTTGTTCTCAACTTTATAAGATTACCTTTTCCCTCCTTTCTATGATCTCCCCCACATTCTCCTGGTCACACCCTCTCTCAACCCTGGCCCTCTGGAAAGCCAGGGATTCAGTCTTCCCTCTCTGCTGTGCATTCCTGTGACTATTCTCGGGTCAAACAGTGGGAGGATAGGGAGGAAAAAAAGCAATGGGGATTCTGCTACACTCTTTGTGCCATAGTTCCTCTGGTTAGAGTGAAGGATTATTTCACTCTGAGAGCAAAGAAATGATAGTGTGCTTATCCCATCTTAACTAGAACCAGAAGTCTCTCAGTACAGTTTTAATATACATTTCTCTTATTTTAAGTGAACTTAACATCTTTTTGTATCTTTAAGGTTCATATTAAAATGTATTTTTGGTTAATTTCTTGTTCCTCTCTTTTGTCCATTTTTTATTGGATTTTGGGTCATTTTTATCTTTAAATATTTAATAATTCTTTATATATTATGGATATTAGTTATTTATCTATGATATATATTGTAAATATTTCTCCTAGTTTTAAATCTTTTACTTTGCTTTTTTTCTTTGAGACATAGTCTTACTCTGTCACCCTGGGTAGAGTGCCGTGACATCATTGTAGCTCACTGCAACCTCCAACTCCTGCGCTTAAGTGATCCTCCTGCCTCAGCCTCCTGAGTAGTTGGGACTATAGGAGTGTGCCGCCCGGCTAATTTTTCTATTTTTAGTAGAGATGGGTCTCATTCTTGTTCAGGCTATTCTTGAACTCCTGAGCTCAAGTGATCCTCCCACCTCAGCCTCCCAGAGTGCTAGGATTACAGTCCTGAGCCATTGCACCTGGCCACTTTGCTTATTTTTTAACCATGAAAAAAGTTTTTATTTTTCTGTAACTAGATTTATCAATCTTTTCCTTTATTGAATCTTATAAAGAAATTGACTACTGATGTTTCCTCGTACTACTTTTTTTTTTTTTTTTCAGAGACAGGATCTTGCTCTGTTGCCTGGGCTGGAGTGCAGTGGCGTGATCATAACTCACTGCAGCCTCGAAGACTTGGGCTCAAGTAATCCTCCTGCCTCAGCCTCCCAAAGTGCTAGGATTACAGATGTGAGACACTGCGCCAAGCCTCTTCTAGTATTTTTGTGGTTTTAACACTTAGATCTCTAATTCATTTGTGCATGGCATGAAGCATAGATCTATTTTTTTCCCCCCAAATGGCAATCTAGTTGTCCTAATACCATTTATTTAAAAGGCCATCTTTGGGCTGGGTGCAGTGGCTCATACCTGTAATCCCAGCCCTTTGAGAGTCCAGGGCCAGAGGATCACTTGAGTCCAGCAGTTTGAGGCTGCAGTGAGCTATGATCAGGCCACAGCACTCCATTCCAGCCTGGGCAACAGAGTGAGAGCCTATCTCAAAACAATAAATAAATAAATAAATAAAAGGCCATCTTTGCCTGTGTGATTTTATTTACTAAATTTCTATATGTATCTGGGTCTACATCTGAATTTTCTGTCCTATTCCATGGATCTGTTTGTCTATTCATCTGCCAATGATATATTTTTAAAATTATAAGGATTTTATAGCGTGTTTTAAGGTCTGATAGGGCTAGTCCCCGGTAGTAGATTTTCTCTTTTGTGTTTTCCTTTCTATTGTTCTTCGTTATTTTTCCATATGAACTTTAGCATTAACTTTCTAGCTTTACAAGAACTTTGTTGGTATTTTTGGTAATGGAGATAGGGACATACTTACCTTGTTCCTGATCTTTGTGGCAATGTCTCTAGTCATGAAGTAAAATATTTATGTTAAGAAAATATCCATCAATCTGTACTTTTAACAAAAATAGATGTGAAATTCTGTCAAAAGTTTTTTCAAGATCTTTGGAGATAAGCATATGATTTTTCTCCTATAATTTATTAATATGGTATATTATATTAATAGATTTCTAACATTGAACCAATTTTGCATTCCTGGAATAAATCCTATTTGGTCATAGTGTATTATTTTCTTAACATTGTATTGGATTCTGTTTGCTAATATTTTGATTAGTATTTTTGCAGCAGTATTCATAAGTGATAATGGCTTTGTGATTTTCTTTTCTTCTTAAAATCAACTTCATTAGGTTCAGTTACCAATGCTTGTACTTGCTGCATAAAAATAATTTTGAAGTTTTCTTTCATTTGCAATATTCTGGAATCATTTATAAAGCATTGGGACCACCTGGTGTTTGAAGGTTTGGTAGAATTTCCCTGTGAAATAATCTGGAGTTGGTGCTTTTATATAGAATATTAAAGCTCCTTGATAATTTTCTCTGTTTCTTCCACAGAAATTGGTCTATTTAAGATTTCCATCACTAAAGGAATCAAATTTTGTAAACTCTAGGGGTTTTTCTAAGAAGGAAATTCAACATTTTTTCTAGGTTTTTGAATGTTTTGCTTAAAGGTCTACAAAATAGTCTCTTAATGATTTAAAACATTTCTTCTATTTAACTTGCTATTGCTGTATCATTTCTTATTTCAAAAATTTGTGTTTTCCATCCTTTCTATTAAGTCAGCAAGTGGGTTGTTTATTTTGTTAATTTTTCCAAAAATTCAGAGTTTTGACTTACTCGGATACACTATTTTCCCATTCTCTATCCACTGATTTCTGTTTTTATCTGTATTGTCTCCATCCTTTTGCTCTTTTGTTGTTGTTTGGCACATTCTATAATTCTCTTCTAACTTCTTGAGTTTGGAATTTCTTTTCTTCCCACTCTCTCATTTTTATTCACATATGTAGTTAGGGGTATGAATTTTACTCTCATCCCTGCTTTATATGTATTCCATAGATTCTGATCCATATTTCATTATCACTATTTTTTAGAAATTCTATAATATCAGTTTGTTTTTCTCCTTCCACTAAGAGTTGTTTAATAGAAGGTTTTAAAATTTCTAGGCAAAAAAAAAAAAAAAGAGGCTTTTTGTATTTAAACAATATCAAACTTATGGAAAAGTTGCAAGTACAACACAAAGAACATTTTTCCTCGAACCATTTGAAAGTAAGTTGCCAATTTGTAACCCTAATCACCTCAAATACTTAATGTATATTTCCTTCAAATAGAGACATTTTCTATATAACCACAATATAGGTGTCAAAATAAGGAAATCAATACAACTAACATAGATATTCTTGCTTTCCTTTTGTGCTGCAGAATCCTAAATTTCTCCTCTTGCTTCTTTACCCCCTTACCCTGTGTCTCCAAACGGCACCTCTCCTTCCTTCTTACCCTCTTCTCCCGAGAGGCGTTGCCTCTGCCTCTACCAAGGCTGCCCGTGTACACTTTTTCATCCCTTTCCTGTCATCAGTGCTTTGCTCTACCAAGACACTTTCATGTTTAAGGTGGGCATTCCCTTTTTAAAAAAAATTTTTTTTGAGCTATAATTTACATACCATAAAATTCATTCTTTAAAAGTATATAATTCAGTGATTTTTAGTGTATTGTGATGGTTAATTTTATGTGTCAATTTGGCGGGGCCACAGTTCCCAGATATTTGGTCACACATTATTCTGGATGTTTCTATGAGGGTGTTTTGGATGAGATTAACATTTAAATCAGTGGACTTTGAGTAAAGCAGATTACCCTCCATGTTGTGGGTGGGCCTCATCCAATCAGTTGAAGGCCTAAATAGAACAAAAGACTGACACTCTTCAAGCAAGAGCGAATTCTGCCAGCATGGGTCTTGAACAGTACCATTGGCTCTTCTTGGTTCTCCAGCCTGACTGCTTTTGACCTTGAACTTCAAGTCTTTCCTGAGTTTCTAGCCTGTTGGCTGCTCACATCAGATTTTGGACTTGCCAGACCTCCACAATTGTGTAAGATAATTCCTTAAAATCTCTCTCTAGGTATATACATACACCTCCTGTTGTTTCTGTTCCTCTGGAGAACACTGAGTAATATATATATATTCACAAGGTTGTGCCACCATCACATCTAATTCTAGAACATTTTCATCAATCTCCCCAAAACCCCATAACTACAAGCAGTCACTCCCCATCTCTGCCTTCTGTCCCTGACAACCACTAATCTACTTTCTATCTCTATGATTTGCCTACTCTGGACAGTTCATATAAATGGCATCATACTATATGTAACCTGTTGTAGCTGGCTGCTTCTACTTGGCATAATGTTTTCAAGGTTCATCCATATTGTAGTATGTGTTCCTTTTTATGGCTGAATAATATTTCACTGTATGGATATACCACATTTATTTATCTATTCATCAGTTGATGGTCATTTGGGTTGTTTCCATTTTGAGATATTATGAATAATGTTGAACATTGGTGTACGTATGTTTTCAGTTTCACTGATAATATACTGAGGAGTGGAATTGCTGGACCACATGGTAAATCTATGTTTAACTTTTTGAGGAACGGACAAACTATTTCCAAAGTGGCTTCACCAGTCTACATTCCTACCAGAAATGTACAAGGATTCCAATTTATTTACATCCTTGCTAATACTTGTTACTGTCTTATAGCCATCCTAGGGTGTATGAAGTGGTATTTCATTGCTGTTTTGATTTGCATTTTATGGACTTTGTCTTTCTGGTAGTGATTTTAACAATCCTCTCTTCAGAGCCCCTGCTCCTCACCCTATGCTATAGCAGATAGCTGCCCTTTTGTCCTCTGCTTAATGCCCTCCCCATAATAATCACTTGTTACAGTTTCAATAATTTATTATATATCCTTCCAGACTTTGTCCCTGCATTCAAACACACTTACAGTTATTTTAGTTTACTTTTATCAATAGATGATATAACAAGATGAAATAAAAAAAAAATAAAAAAAAAGATGATATAGTATGCATATTCTATAACCTGCTTCTTTTTGATTCAATATTTTACATCTGAAAAGTCAACTGTGCAAATAATATGCATGTATTGTGTAAATAAGAATCATTATAAGTGGAATACTGGCATCTTCTAGATGAATGAGTACATTGGATTTCTACAAATTTCTGATGACAACTTTTGGAGAAAAGGACTTAAATCTAGTCAATGTTAAATCTCACTTACAAGTTTTAGTATTTAGACAGACAAGAATGCACATATTCTCTAGCCAAAATACCATCTACTGAATACTGACAATGAAATGTTTAAAAAAATAAAAAGTAAAAATAAACAAAATACCACTTACATAGAACATATTATTTCTAAAATATTCTTGGAACTTAAGAGAATTTGACTACTTTAGGCATCAAACACTCAGACCTCTACTCCCATCCCTCTACTCCCCTGCCCCCACAAAAAGAAAGGAAGGAAGAAAAGAAAAATTCAGTGCACTCTTCTAGGTATTGGCATCACAGCTGGTGACTCCACATTCTGGGAGGCTTAGTGGGGAGAGGCAACTTTGGAGTTGGCACTTGGTCTGAATTTTGGTTAAGCCGCTTCAGCTGTGTGGCCCTGATCAAGTTATTTAGTCTCTCTGTGTCACTCAATTTGTTCATCTGTAAATGGGGATAATAAGTCATCATCATAAAAATATCTGAGGCTAGGTTATTTATCAAGTGGGTTGAAATATTCACCTTGCAGAGCCATTCTGAAAGTTAAATGAGACAATTCACATGAAGCACCATATTGCGCAACTCATGGTGGACACTGTCCTAGTCTGTTGAGGCTGCCAGAAGAAAAGCACCATAGACTCGTCTTATAAGCAACAGAAATTTATTTCTCATCATTCTGGAGGATGGGAAGTTCAAGATTAAAGCTTAGGCAGATTTGGTGTCTGAAGAGGGCCTACTTCCTGGTACACAGACGGCTGTCTCCCTGCCGTGTCCTCGCATGGTGAAAGGGGTGAGGGAGCTCTCGGGCATGCCTTTTATAAAGGCACTAGTCTCATTTATGAGGGCTCTACCCTCATGATTTAATCACTCCTGAAAAGCCCCACCTCCAAATACTATAATATTGGGGATTAGGTTTCAACATATGAATTTTTTAAAAAGTTTTATTTATTTATTTATTTTTGAGAGACTGTCTCGCTCTGTTGCCCCAGCTAATTTTTCTATTTTATATAGAGACAGGGCTCTCACTGTTGCTCAGGCTGGTTTCGAACTCCTGGCCTCAAGCAATCCTCCCACCTTGGCCTCCCAGAGTGCTAGGATTATAGGCATGAGCCACCATACCCAGCCTTTATTTTTTATTTATTATTTTTTTTAGAGATGGGATCTTGCTGTGTTGTCCAGGCTGGTCTCAACTCCTAGGCTCAAGTGATCCTTCCACCTCAGCCTCTCAAGTAGAACATATGAATTTTGAGGGGACATAAACATTTAGTTTATAGTTGGCACTTAATAAATGGTAGTATTGTTGTTTTATTATTAGTATAATCATCTTTTACCTTTATGACTTTGGTAAAGAGGCTGGTTCTAGTTATTCTATTCATTATGCAAAAGGAAACTGATAGGACAAAACACGTAATAAAGGTGTATACATCATAGAGATAAGCTATCAAGATAATAAAGCTGATGATAAGAATGGGAAGGTGTCAAATAAACAGTGGGAAAAAAATCACAAAGGAAAAGACTGAAATTTGACTTACAAATACTTAAATTTCTGCATGTAAAAATCACAAAATTAAAAAGCAGATGTTAAGAAATTATGAGCCAAAATATGGGAATCAAATGCTTACTACATAAAGAACTGATACACATCAGTAAGGAAAACTCTAGGACCCTGTGTTGCTGCAATAATACTGTTTTTACAAGTCTTTAAACTAGCAGTTGAAAACTCACCCACAGGTCTGGGGGTCCACTAGGGTTTGGCAAAAATGTGGAGAGGCTTGGCTCCAGATGACAGGTCAGATTAAAGGGGCAGCAGCTACTCAGGTGCATGGGTATTTGCAAGCTTATAACATGGTAAACAGGACATAAGCTATGGTGTCATTTACTTCACTGAAATTACCTTGTCATAAAATACTAATTAAAGGAGATGATCCACTAGGCCATCCTAGGAGACCTGGAGGAAGAGAGCAAACTCTAAGTTCTTAAATGTTGGTGACACCAGACAGAAGGTAAGCAATACACTTTTTAGGCCGGAGGTTCATTTGCGGGACCCAATAATGCCTGTCAACACCAACAAGCTTGCCAAAGCATTAGCAAGGGAAAAGCAAAAGGGTGTTAAAAAGAAAATAAGAAAGAGGAAAATGGGAAGAGTGTAGAGTGGTGAGAGCCACCAAAAGCTGCCTTGGCTGCTGTGGGCTGGTGCCTCAGCAGGAGTCAGGACAGGCAAAATGAGCATTAAATTTAGCCATAGGCATATGGAGAGGGTTTTTATTCTTATGGGATAATAAAAAGTGGAGACAGTGGTCACTATTTATTAGACTGTGATTTGGGTTCCACTTTAGGCAAATGGACCAGCTCCCCAACTCCCTGCCTCTAGAAGGAGGCCCAAGGCTCAGTTGATGCTACCTTTGGTTCAGTAATGGGGGATTATGCCATTCATGTGCTGTGTGATAAAATGCAGGAGGTGAAAGCGGCTATTAACACTGATTAACTAAAAGTTGACCACCAACACACACAGCCATTGTTTCCAGCAGCACTCTTTAGTGATTGGCTGTGTCTGGCTGGCTTCACAAAGGACAAATGCCATTATGGGAGACCAAATAACCTTATTTAGGCAGTCCTCAGATAACAGAGACGCTCCAGGTATTAGCCTGACTTGCATTAGTTTGATTTGTTACTACTGTTCACCTTGTCCTGGGCATTAATGGAGACAAAGGCCTAGAATTACCAGGAGTAGAGATAAGCTGTGGATTAGAGCCTGTGTGTTTTGCAAGAAAGATAATTCTATCTTGGGTTTTTATTTCCATTTTCATTTTCCTTGATTTTTCCTCAAAGTTAAAGTCCAATTTTTCCCCCTGAATATAATATTTTCTCCAAATTACTAGCAATTGTAATTCCAAAAATATTATGGACTCATTATATCCTTTAACGAGATCAGCCTTTATCTTTTAGGTTTTTGAAAGTGATTTGAAAGGGGAAATATACTAGTGATCTTGTTAATTATCTTGCTTCTTGAATATTCTTATATATTATGAACTTGCTTCATAAAAGTTGTAATAGAACTGATATTGTTATTAGTATCAAAAAATATAAAATATGTACATGTTACATTTATAGTCATTTCTTTAATATTAAAATTTTAGGTATTATTGTAATTTTTCTGACTTCTAAGTGTTATTTGTTTGGTATAAATGTAATATTTCCATATATAAATATAGTATTTCTATATTTTAGTTATAAATATATAACTTCAGATATAAACACTATTTCCATTATAAATAAAATTGAATTTTAGCACCACATAAATCAGTTATATAAAATTGTTGCTGGAAAATATCGAGATAATGATATTTTCTCATCAAGACTTTTTTTTATAGGTGTGACCAGTTTTTATTTTTTTAATAGTTTTTTTCAGTGTGAAAGCTGTTGATCTATTATAATCTGCTGAGGGTAGAATGCCAAAGAGCCTTGATGCTTTTTAGATTTCAAATCTGTAGACAAGTGAAGTTACAGAAAATGCCTTTTCCCGTGAGAATTAGGTAGCACATGTAGCCTTGATGTTTAGGGTTATTTTACATAGAACCATTAAGCATGTAAAGTCCAGTTTAATGACTACAGGCAGGTATAATGCTGCCCAGAGGGGATTTCACCAGAATATATCAGACTTGATGTTCCTGTTGTCGAAGGCAGGTGTCCAGTTTTTATATTTTAAGAAAAGTAAGTGCATTATTAGTTGTTGATCAATGTCTGTGTTGCTGTTTCATTGTTTTCTTTCTTTTTTTTTTTTTGTTTTTGAGACAGAGTCTCACTTTGTTGCCTGGGCTAGAGTGCCGTGGCATCAGCCTAGCTCACAGCAACCTCAAACTCCTGGGCTCAAGCAATCCTTCTGCCTCAGCCTCCCAAGTAGCTGAGACTACAGGCATGCGCCACCATGCCCCGCTAATTTTTCTATATATATTTTTAGTTGTATAGCTAATTTCTTTCTACTTTTTTGTAGTAGAGACGGGGTCTCGCTCTTGCTCAGGCTGGTCTCGAATTCCTGAGCTCAAACAATCCACTTGCCTCGGCCTCCCAGACTACTAGGATTACAGGCGTGAGCCACCTTGCCCAGCCTGTTTTCTAGATTCTATAATTTTTACAGAATCCTCACACTCCTCAGGGATTTGGGGGTTAGGTTTAATTTTAGATAAATTCTAGATAAATTATGATTACTCTTTGAAAAAACTTATGAAAAGTACTACTTCAAAAATGTGTAAATATTAATGTTAATATTAATAGTTTCTTATTATGACAAGACTTGAAATCTTGTGCTAAACTAAGCAGACATTAAGGAGACAGCTAGAATTCTGACATGGAAAGAAGTAGGAAAAGATGAAGAACAAAATGTCAAGTGTGATCACATTAAAAAAAGTAACAGCAGCAAAAACAACAAATACATGTGTGCATGTACACATATATATACACATAGATGTTTCTATGATGCACAAAAAGGTCTATAAAAATGTTTAATGATGGTTATCTCTGAAGGATGAGATTTGAGGGAAATTTTACTCTGTTTCTGTGCTGCTTAAATTGTTCACAGTATGTACATATAACTGTCAGGATTAAAATAGAAGCTTACCTATGGCATGACACATTCCCCTCCAACCCACTCCCTCAAGGCCTGCTCCTGGTGACTTCCAGTCCTGCAACTTAATATAATTTCATAGGAACCTACTAGAAAGCAAAGAAAGCTCCTGTTGTATAAATTTTGATTAATGTATTTCATAAATAGTGCTTCAGATTTTATTAATGGAAGCAGTTCTTTATACTGGAACAAGTGGCCCAGTCTTTCTTGGAAAACATTTAATGCCTCTGGTCTCCCTGTTAACTGCCCTGCTATCCATCTTCTCCTCCCCTTCCCCCCCCCCTCCATCTCAGCAATAGTGGGAATAAACAGAGCTTACTGCTGACCGGTTGTTGGGACACAGAGCTCCCTACCCCAAATGGACTCTCAGTAAACGATTTTAAAGAGCTGTAAAATCTGAGTCATGCTGCTTTTCCTCAGAAATAATACACAAACTCCCTCTAGTTCTTTACATGTAAAAAAAAAAAAAAATTCCAGAAAAGAATAGTGGTTATAAATTTAAGAATTCATTGAGAACCTTCCACTCTGGTCATCACTGGAAGAGATAAAGAACAGCAGAAAAGCAAAAAAAAGAAAAGGGAAGCAACGGAGAATTCAATCCAAAAGGACACAGGTGAAATATGGCTTCCAGTGGACAAAGTCACAATCCTCAAGCTGATATTTCAAAAAAAAAACAACACCCACTTAAGACTTCCATTAACTGGAAAACAAATAGCCAGATTTCCAGTGGAGAGGACTCCCTTCTTGTCATACATCTTACCCTATTCCCATCTTTAATTGGCAGGTACAATGAGAAAATGGGAAATGAAAACACATAGTTTTTGTCACTTAGAAAGTGTCCTCACTATTTAGTGATTATGTCAGAGCACTTAGAAAAGGCAGATCAGTTATCCTACCTTCTCAGTCAATGTAATATTGTAACAACATATACAATTGATTGGAAATCATTAAACTGGGGTTGATATAAACCAGATGACCATTATCCCTTTAGTGAATGAAAATAAAGCACAGCATTAAATAAACTAGAAAACTATTTTTAACTTTGCGTTTATTTGCAGCTTATTTTGTACAATGCAATACCAATGGTATAAATATAACAGCTGATGCTTTTATATTTCCACTTGCATAATGAATTTGCTTTTAAAAAAACTTGAAACTAGCATGCTATATCGATTTGTTTTGATATATGGTGAGAAATTTCTCACTGCTTTATGCCATAAATCAAGAGAAACTGAAGATTCAAAAATAAATCATATTGTACAATACAGTTAAGCATAATCATGCTTCAAAATGTGGTTGGAGGAACTTAATTGAAACATATTGCACCTTTGTTCTTCAGATTATTTTACTTCAAATACTTTGTAGATGGAATCTTGTAGAATCACTTAGTCATGAGTTTATTGATTTTAGCAAACTAATTTATTAGATTAACTTCGCTCACTTAAAAAATAGCCATCTTTTCTGAAAATGTTTATTAAAAAATATATGAAAAGTCTTTATTGTAACTAAAAGTGCCCAAATAGAATATGTACCATGCTATAATAGTAATTATTTACAATATATTTTCAGAAAAAAATGAGAATATTCAGATTAAATGCAGGAAAGAAAAAAAATCACATTTTCAACACTTGATATTTCCATTTATTTGTCATGCTCTGCAATTAGAAGATAATTTCACATGTTTAATTTTCTATCTATTCCAGGAAGTTTGTGTTGAAATTTTTTTTCGCCATTATAAACTGTGATTCTCTATGGGACCTTTTCAGCTTTGCACGCCGATTTTGGAACCAAATCTAAAATTAAGGAAAAATAAAATAGGTCTCAGAAACATTATTTTATTATTCTTAATATTTCAATCAGCATGAGTAACAACTAAATTTGAAAATTACCTGGATTCTATCTTCCTCTAGATTCAATTTTCGGGCTAAGTCTTCTCTGATATCAATGCCAGGATAGCAGTTTACTCTAAAGACATTTTCCAACACTTCAATCTAAGAATAAGGAAATAATTCTTTAAAATGTTGATCTTCAGTATGTCCCGAAAATGCGCTTTAACTTTTATAGCAAAATAACTGCATTTAAATCTTTGGCAATTAATCTGAAAGCCTTTTTAAAAATGATTATCTAGAAATTGTTAAAATATGATAGTCTATTGTTTCATTAATAAAGCTTCTAAACTGAGATCCCAAAACGAATGGGCTTTTGCTCAACAGGGTGTCAGTTAAAGCCTTTGTATTATCATTATTGGATGGAAAAACTTCCCACCTGGTTTTGAGTAAAAGCAGTTCTGGGTCTTCGGCCTCTATACCAACTCAATTCTCTTTTCAAAGACAGTCTTTCTGAGGCTGAAAAGTAATTTTCATATTTCAAAGCTCTTTCTTCTGGCATTGGGTGATCCACGATGCAAGGGAATGCGATCCCATTGGGAAGACTCGGGACATGTAAACACAGGTTACCATCTTTCCCTGAAAACAGAAAAATAAACCTTATCTTATATGGCCAATTCTGTGTTCCCCAAAATTCCATAAGAAGTAATCTCTGGAACTTGTCTTTAACTTCCTATTGGAATTCTTCTGGGTTTCACAAGAGAACTGCCCCCTCATCAACCAAAAACCAAAAACCATACAAAAATGAAGATCCTGCCTTGGTAAACCTGCCTTTTGATCTCTAAATGTCATTTATTTTTCATTGAAAATAGATTTCAAATATCTGGTGTGACAAACACACACACACACACACATCCTCTGAAGTAGAAGCAGGTTGTTGGCATTTCCTGTGTGTGAACTTTATGTCCACTTGGATCTTAGGCTGATACTCTTTTTATTTCCCATAGGACTCAGCTGGAGGTGTTAAAAGTCCTAGATGCTTCAGTTATGTAATTGAATGAAACTGCAGTTTCTCTCTATGTAGTATGAAATAAAGGCCAAATTAAACACTGCAATGAAATAACAAGGAGTTTAAAAAATTAAGCTGTGGCATACCTGACGTGCTGCAGGTGTCTGCCCAGGGCCTGTGGGGTTTCACTGATGGAACACAGTCTTTCTTCTGGTCCAGTCCTAAGATGCTCTCAATTGAAAAGGAGCAGGGTGAGGGTTTGCTTTCCCCAAGTCGAGCACCTTCCTGAAGGCTGGGAGACATCCTCTCGTGGGCTGCACAGAGCGACGGCGCTGGCCTCTCTGCTGGCTCTGCCCCACGTGTACAGGGCTGAGATCTTCCTCCAGTTCACCTTATAGCTCCGCTGACAAGGGGGCTGGATTTAGAACGTCACTAATTAAAATCCTGTCTTAGAAAGTTTTAGCATGTCAATGAACACTTGCCCAGCCAGCAGCTTAAGGAGTTAATTGTTTATTTGTTTGCAAGTAATTAGCAACTAATGGCTACACCAGGGGGGCCACCTACAGGGACAAAAAGTGTTATCTCTCCTAAGCAGAACACAGACTTAACTTTCTCGAAAGAAGTGATGCACAAACGTAGCACTCTTCTTTTATTTGAAATCATTAATGTATAAAATCATGCCTTTTATTCTGAAGTTTATACTTTCACGGACTCCAGTTACCTAAACATACAGGCAAGACAGGAGAGCAATCAAGTAATAAATAATCTAATTTAAGTGAATTTTCGTTCAAGGAAATTGGAAAAAATAATAATCTCTTAATGCTATTACAGTAATTCTGATGAAAATGCCTGTTTTTCACATGCATATGTAATGGTGAATGTTGTCAATGAAAACACAATGGTATTTGGAGTGCAGCATCCTGGAAAAGGTTGGCAACGTTATTAACACTGAGTGTAATTGTCTTCCAAGTGCCTGGATTAATACATAGGAACAGTTGCACCAAGTATTTTAAATAATTAATGGGCTAATTCCTTTCCTTCATCTTTTCTTTTAAATGAGAGAGCCACAATTATGTGAAGATTCATATGTAAACACCTCCAAGCAATTTAAAAGCAAGGCTATTTAAGGAGAGTAATTTCTCTCCCTACCACATTTGTTTCAAAAAGAACATAGCTTACTTTGTAAAGAAAAATTTCCCCGTGTTGATCTTTTGAGGGATAGGACAGGGGGCAGGGGGCTTAAGAAGATGATAAAGCTTGTGAAAAATAACCAAGAACAAAATATTTTAATTTCACAATCCTTAAAAAAACTTGAAATTAAAAATAAAGTAGAACTGCTAATTGGGGAGGATTTTGAAGTGGCTACCCCCGCTCCGCCACCGCAAAAGGTATAATACTTGTAGTTCTTGTACTCTGCTCCTCCTCTTCTTCTAGTACCTTTCTGAAGATAAATTTAAGGGCTCAGCTTTAAACAACTGCCAGACTTTTCTTCAGGGAAGAGGAAAAGCAGTCTCCACTCACAGAGGAAATAGCCTCTACAGGATGGAGCTCAACTTCATCAGATTGTATCCTATCATGATCCCACAATGTTAAGCTAAATCCCTCCTTATGCGAGCTCTCAGCTGAACAAAGGATCTCTCACACAAAACATCAACAGGCACACAGAAGAATAAATAGGTTTATAAATATACATGTGAAACCATTCTGAGGATGAATAAACCAGTAAGCATTTATACTTCATGGAGATGTTGTATTTAATATTGAGAGGTGACTTTAATCTGGGAAGACTAGGAGGCAGAGCAAGCACTCAGGACCTTCCCAGATTTCTTTCTGTCCCTTGGACATTCCTTCCTTCCTTCCACAATTGGTTGAGCTCAGACTCAGGACCAGAAAAAATAGAATAGGAATTTTGCCTTCACAAGTGGTGCAAGGTTGGGGGGAGGGTGGCGGCAGGGAACAAACCGTAATTATAAGTAAATTATCTAGTCTGTCAGGGAAAAGAATGGGAAAAGGAAAGAGATGAGCCAGGTAAGATAGATCATCAGTGCAGCAGCTTGGGGTGCGGGCAGATGTCAGGGCAGGCCTCACTGAGACCCTCACTGCCACAGATTGGTGTCTCAGGCTCATGGCACAAGGATGTCACAGCACATGCTGAAGCAACTCCAGTTCCCAATTTCTTCTATATTAACAAGTACATTCCAATATTTTTATTCAGCTTGATTTGATTTTATTTGGATTTACAGAATCCTATTTAAATACGGATGACTAGATGAAAATAAAAGGCAGGAAAAAAGAATTCTCTAAAAGTGTGTGGACAACATTTTCTCATAATTCACTCAACAGATATTTTTAAGGCACTTCATATGTGCCACACACTATCTATAGGTGCTAGAGATCAGTGAAGAACAAAACATGGTAATTTCAGAGAGCCATAAATACACTGGAAGGAGTAAACAAGGTGCCAGTCAGTGAGGCGGCATAATGGGGAAGGGTCACTAAGTACAGTGGGCGGTGGTCGTGGAGGAAGGCCTGTCAAGGTAGGTGACACTTTAGCTGAAGCTCAGAATGAGCAAGCCAGCATGCCAAGAGCCTGAAGGAAAGCATTGCAGTCAGAAGGAAGAGCAAATACAAAGTTCTTGCAACTGAAAAGCAAGCGCAATATCTGAGTTGAAGAAGGAAGTTGCTGGAGTGGAGTTAGCCTGGCTCCCAGATGCATTTGGGGAACCAGGCCAGGCTGGACAACCGGATGGACTTCGTAAAGGCCACCAGAAGGAGTTCCAGTGCAAAGAGAAGCCAGGGTAGGGTTTTAAGCTGGGACTGACATGATAGCATTCATGTTTTTAAAACCTTACTCTGGCTGTTCTATGGAAAGGGATTAGAGGGGAATGAGTGTAACCAGAGAGATAAGTTGGGAGTTATTTATTCAACACATATTTACTGAGCATACACTATGTGGTAGGCATTGTTCTAGGTGTGAAGGATATGGTAGTGATGATACAGACAATTCTTTAGGGGCAAGAGATGATGGTCCTTGGACAAAAGGGTAACAGTGGGTTTGGAGAGAGGTGCAATTCATCAAGAGTTTGTGGGAGATTGAATAATTGAACACTTGGTCCCAATTCTCCAATCCCTATCCCCTTGCTGTGGCTTCATGGCAGACACAGTGTACTTTCTACCTCTTCACTTTGGGTTTGTCTGTGTGACTGGCTTTAGCCAATAGAAAGTTATGTGAGCAGAATATGCCAGCATGACTGGTCTGCCCTCTTGGGCTTCTGTCATCACCATGAGATCATCCCTAGGGTAGCTGCTGTCCTTCAGCCTGAGCCCCAGAATGGACACATATGGACTGCATCAGACCCCACTCCACCCTGCAGCCAACCAAGTCAGCAAAGCCCAGCTAAACTCAGCCAAATACCCACTGACCTGCAGTTCTGTAGTTCTGTGAGTGAGAAAAATATTCATTGTTTAAGCCACTGAGGATTTTGAGGTTAATTCACAGCATTCTGGAGGAAACTGCTCTTTGATTCAGGGGTAGAAGAACATGTCTTGCTGATGGATTAGATATGGAGGTAAACAAAAAGGAGGCATTAACAATGACTGTTTTTTGGCTTGAGCAAATACAGTGCCATTTACTGGGGTGTGGAAGCCTGGGCTAGGGGAGGAAAGTTTTGGGAAGAAATGAAGAGCTCTAGTGCAGATAGCAAGTCGCTGTTGGATATGTCAGTAGAAGCTCAGTGCTGAAGCTCTGCGTTAGTGCACGACCTGCAAAGAGATGGTCTTAAAAGCCATAGGTTTGTACAAGATCACTCAGTGAATGGTGCTAGGTACAAGAAGGGTCTCAGGACCACATCTAGGGTGCTCCAACATTTGGAGGTTGAGGCAGAAATGGTGCTGGGGAAGGAGCAGCTGGTAAGGCAGGAGAAAAATCTGGAGACACAGCAGCAGAGCCAAGAAAGGGAAAAGGGTCAAGGAGAAGGATGGCTGCGGCAGCATCTCTAGTGGCCTCTGCTTCCACCTGTGAGCCCCTGTGGTCTTCTATCAACACAGCAGCCAGAGGATCATTTAAAAACAGAAGTCTCTTATGTCACGATTCTGCTCAAAAAATGGCTCCTGATTTCAGTAAAAGTCAACACATCCTTGTTTTGTTTCTGACATGAGAATGGTGTTTCACTGTTAATATAATGTCTACTGTTGGTTTCTAATATTAAATAAATGCCACCTATCTGCCACAATATTACAGTAATGCAAACATCAAATATCCATAGTGCTTTACAGCTTCTAGAGCATTTTGGCATGTTTAATCTTCTCACAAATCCTCTACTATTTTATAGCTGATAAAACAGAAACTGAATACAGTTGCAATATACAGAAGTCACTAACTAGCAAGTAGCTGAGCCTTGACTTACATTTTGTCTCCAAATCCCCTGTTGTATTGACTTTACCAATTAACAGGCACTGGGGCATCTTCACTGAAGATCTCACAGTATAAATATCAAAGTGTACTGATCAATTAAGAAAAATAAGTGAAAACCTTGCATATGATATAACCTCACTATCTTTCAACACTTATTTTGAAATGAGAAATAAAAGACTGTCTGATATATGGACATTGAAGAGATTTTAGGAATAATAAAGTTGAAAGTCCATATTTTAAACATCTATAGGTACAAAATAAAGTAAAAACTGAGAGGTTTATGTTTTGTCTTGTTTTAGTAACTTGGAAATCCACCCAGGTTTGGGTAACAATTTATTTTTAAATTGTGTATCTGGATTAAGACTCAAATATCTAACATTGGGACAAATGTCCAAAGTCTTAGGTGTTTTGGCAGAGATTTCTGTAAACCAGCTATACAATTATTATGCTGTCAGCATAATAAGAAAGAAATGCAATAAGCAAAGCTTTAATGACATGTGCCTCTTAAACTCTGCATAGGAATCACACTGATTTGAGACTTTCAGTATTTTGCAGTGGTGTCATCACAGCTCACTGCAACCTCAAACTCCTGGGCCCAAGGGATCCTCCTGCCTCAGCCTCCTGAGTAGCCGGAGCTACAGGCATGCGCCACCATACCTGGCTATTTTTTTTCTATTTTTAGTAGAGAGGGAGTCTCACTCTTGCTCAGGCTGGTCCTGGACTCCTGACCTCAAGCAATCCTCCCACCTCAGCCTCCCAGAGTGTTAGGATTACAGGCGTGGGCCATCGTGCCAGGGCCCAGTATTTTTAAATGTTAAAATGTTTTCTAGGCCGGGCGCGGTGGCTCACGCCTGTAATCCTAGCACTCTGGGAGGCCGAGGCGGGTGGATCGCTCGAGGTCAAGAGTTCGAGACCAGCCTGAGCAAGAGCGAGACCCCGTCTCTACTAAAAATAGAAAGAAATTATATGGACAACTAAAAATATATAGAGAAAAAATTAGCCGGGCATGGTGGTGCATGTCTGTAGTCCCAGCCACTCGGGAGGCTGAGGCAGTAGGATCGCTTAAGCCCAGGAGTTTGAGGTTGCTGTGAGCTAGGCTGACGCCACGGCACTCACTCTAGCCAGGGCAACAAAGTGAGACTCTGTCTCAAAAAAAAAAAAAATAAAATGTTTTCTAAAATGCAAGTTTATTTTTTACTGCAATATCTTCAATGTTTCCTAGCACAATGCCAAGGCAGACATTCAACAAAGAGTTGTTGAATAAGTGAATAAATGAATGGATGGGAACTAGCAAGAGATGACATTTGAAACCTGACATGGAATTTAATTATTACACTACTGCGTAACAATTAATAATTGTTTAGTATTTAAGTTTACTTAAATAGGGTTTACTATTCTTGCCATTGCTTTTTAATGTGTAAGACAACTCCAGTTTTCTGTGAACTATGTATGTACCACTCCAGGGCAATCCACAAATTAGAAGACATTATGGCATTCTGTAACTAAAATTTAGTAAGAGTCATGTTAACAATTCATATCTGTTGTAGTTCCTGTGACCCTCATCTGCTATTGTTGTTCCTAGAGACAGTATCTTTCCCAGTGATTCCGAGGTTCAGGAGAGTTGGGACTGTTTCATACACACTTCTCTCTCTCTCTGCACCCAGCACAGTGCCTGTCATACAGGAAATGTTAAATAAGGGTTTGTTGAATAAGTTCACTTTATTTATAACATTTAAAAAAATTTCAGCCTCAAAAGAGTAAAGTTCCATATTTTTCATTTTCAAATCAGTTAAAATTGTATACAGTATTGTGGCCGGGCGCAGTGGCTCACGCCTATAAACCTAGCACTGTGGGAGGCCTAGGCAGGTGGATTGCTTGAGCTCAGGAGTTCGAGACCAGCCTGAGCAACAGCGAGACCCTGTCTCTACTAAAAATAGAAAAAAATTAGCTGGGCAACTAAAAATAGAAACAAAAAAAATTAGCCGGGTGTGGTGGCTTGCGCCTGTAGTCCCAGCTACTTGGGAGGCTGACACAGGAGGATTGCTTGAGCGCAGGAGTTTGAAGTTGTTGTGACCTAGCCTGACCCCACCGCACTCTAACCTGGGCGACAGAGTGAGATACTGTCTCAAAAAAATAAATAAATAAATAAAAATTATATACAGTATTGTGTCTTGCGTACGTATAGCCCCTCATTTAAAAATTTGATATAGGCCGGGCGCGGTGGCTCACGCCTGTAATCCTAGCACTCTGGGAGGCCGAGGCGGGTGGATCGCTCAAGGTCAGGAGTTCGAGACCAGCCTGAGCAAGAGCGAGACCTCGTCTCTACTAAAAATAGAAAGAAATTATCTGGCCAACTAAAATATATATAGAAAAAATTAGCCGGGCATGGTGGCGCATGCCTGTAGTCCCAGCTACTCGGGAGGCTGAGGCAGTAGGATTGCTTAAGCCCAGGAGTTTGAGGTTGCTGTAAGCTAGGCTGACGCCACGGCACTCATTCTAGCCCGGGCAACAAAGCAAGACTCTGCCTCAAAAAAAATAAATAAATAAATAAATAAAAATTTGATATAAAATCATCCAAAACATAAATGCATTTTCATTTTTAAAAGATTCATTTGGTACTGCAGTACACAGAGTAAAATATGATAGTCTCCTTCATGTCTATCCCTTTTCACCTCCCCAACTTACTGGCTCCCACTACTAACAATTCAGTGCTTTTCCTGCCTGTCTTTTTAAAATACCTTGACATTAATAGGAGGATGCACACATACATATTTTTATCCACATGGAATCAGACATGTATTCTGTAGTGTGGTCCCCTCTTCCATAGTGACACACACACAGTGTGTCAGCATGTATGGCTTTACCTCTTTCTTCAACAGCTGTTTGTCACTACATCCAGTGGATAAATCATAATTTATTGAACTATACCCCTGATAACAAGCACACATGTCTCCAATTTTTATTATAACAAACATGGCAATGAACACTTTCTACATACATGTTAGCACACACGCAGTCATATTTCCATGGAAAGATTTCTTTGAAGAGCATATTATTTTTTGGTGGATGCTGCCATATTTCCTTCTAAGTAATTTTTACCAATCAACACTCCCACCCAGTCTAGCCCTTGTTCTTATGGTCTCCCCAGATGGACAGTGGGAACAAGAAAATCCAGGGCTGAGCTCCAGACTCCACATTCAAAGATAAAATAGTTTAGGATTTAGGGCTCCAAAGGGCTCAGGCCTCGACTTTAGTGCCATTTAATCTAATCACTGTAGATTAAATATGAGTTGTCAGTTAATCCAAGAAGCTGATAGTTATTCAGAACATTGTTTCTGGGGGATAAATGTTACGGTTTTAAACCATTTGAATCATAACATTTATTAAACAACAGCATATACCAGGGAATGCACTAGGTACTCAGAATATAGAGTTGAAATCATTCTGCCCTCAAGAAACTCATGATCAGGAGGATAGTAATGAATGTTAATTTTATTAGGTATGATGTGATTATGGTTAAGTAGAAAAATGTCCTTTAAACGGTATTCTACTTAAGTATTTACAGGTGAAATTTCATGATGTCTGGGTTGTGCTTTAAAATACTTCAGGAAAACAGAAAGAAAACCGAGAAAGAGATAATTGAAGCAAATATTGCAAAATTTTAATAAGTATTGAATTAGGGGGTGAGTGTGCATGGATTCATTATTCTCTCTACTTTTTGTAAATGTAAATAATAAAATTGTCTTAATTTTCTAGGAACACCAGTAAGTATATACACAATGACATTATAAGAAAATAAAGACACAGGCACAAGAGGCTAAACAGAAAATGGCCCAAACCTGCTTGAGTGAGACAGAGTAGAACTGAAGAGTGGTTAAGAGCCCAATCCTGATGTCAGATTATCTGGGTCTAAATTCCAGCTCCATCTCTTCTTAGCTATGTGACTTTGGGCATATACTTAGTCTCTCTGGGCCTGTTTCTTCTGCAATAAAATAGGATAATTATAGCACCTAATTGAGGATCAAATGGGATAGTATCTGTAAAGCCCTTGGAATAGTGCCTGACACTAATAGACATTATATAAACTACTATTATTTATTATCTTTATCAACATCATGAATGAAGGCTTTTCAGAGATGTCTTGAGGCAGGGATGTTTCAAGAAAAGGTCAGAGAAAAGTAACATAACTTAAGGCCAATCAGGGGTAGGGATGTGTATGCACTTATATGTCCGCTGAGGGGAGGGAGAGGAAGGAAGTTAACTGGATTCCCTTATTTCTAGCTTAGATGACCAGGTGAATGATTGTATCATTACCTAAGAAGGGAATATAGAGGAAAGGGTTTATCAATCAAAACACTATGCAACTTATATTTCTAATTACATAAACAAATGAGCAAGTATTTGGCAAATTGAATTACTTCAGAATTACAATAAAGTTTTCAGAATGAGATGGTAAAATTTTAGTGAAAACTGGCAGAATGCAAAGATTCTAAAAGTACTTTAGGAAACAACTTTGTCTAGAAGAGTAAATATTATTGTCATACAACTCACACATATAATCTAAATGAGTTCATTTTAGTACTAGAAGACACTGCAAATAACATTATTTCAGAAATCCAGCAATTCACATATCACTAGAGTTATTTTACAATAAATATATATTTCTAAAAGCTTGTAATCAAGTAAGGCAGCTGTGATGGTTACCACTGGATTCTTCTATGGAGGTACTAACTGAGAATTCTTGGCGGTGTCTAGGTCCTCATAAAAGTGGATACTGTTTGCACAGCGGGGGCAGAGAAGAGCAGAAATGATTTTTGGAATATTTTACTTTGAGTGTGCAGAGGTCTCATCCCCTTCCAGGACCCACAATCTCTTCTCTTCTATAGCCAGGACACCCCCCCAGTTATTTAGTAATCTCTCTTCAAAAACAGAAAAATTTTAAGGGAAATAAACAATTTAGTAATATATCATATTAACTATTCTAATTCATGATTACGGTTATGTATCGGTTTTCATTTTGATTTTTAATGTGTTCTATTTAATTTTGAAACAATCTCAAACTTACATAAAGGTTGCTAGTACAAAAAACTTTCCTCTCTCCAACTATTTGAGAGTAGCTGCTGACATGAGGCTCCATTGCCCCTGAATACTTTAGTGTTTTTCCTGAAAACAAGGACTTCCTCCTACACAATCACAATAAAACCATCAAAGTTAGAAAATTTACATTGATCACATTACTACAATCCAATCACCTAGCCCCATTCAAGTTTCACCAATTGTCCCAAATAACGTCCTTTACAGCAAGAGTCCAGTTCAGAAACACACATTGCCTTCAATAGTGTCTCTTAAGTCTTAACTGATCAGCAAGAGGTCCTCAGTATTTCCTTTACCTTCATGACCTTGACCTTTTTTGAAGATTACAGTCAGTTACTTTGTAGAATGTAGAATGTCCGTCATTTAAAGTCATCTGATGTTTCCTCATGATTAGGTTTAGGTTGAGCATCTTTGGCAGGAATGTCACATAAGTGATGCTGTGTTCTTATTATTTCCGACCAGGCAGCACAGACTGTGATTTGTCCCATTGCTAATAATATTTACCTTTGAGCATTTGATTTAGATGGTGTCTGCCAGGCTTCTCCACTGTATTTACTCTTTTCTTCTTCATTATATAGTATTTTGTGGAGGAGGTACTGTAAACCTCTATAAATATTCTGTTTCTCATCAAATTTTCTTTTTATTCATTCCTTTATATCAGTATGGACTCATTGTTTCCTATTTTATTTATTTATTTATTTATTTATTTATTTTTTGTTGAGACAGAGTCTCACTTTGTTGCCCAGGCTAGAGTGAGTGCCGTGGCGTCAGCCTAGCTCACAGCAACCTCAGACTCCTCGGCTTAAGCGATCCTACTGCCTCAGCCTCCCGAGTAGCTGGGACTACAGGCATGCACCACTATGCCCGGCTAATTTTTTCTATATAGATTTTTAGTTGTCCATATAATGTCTTTCTATTTTTAGTAGAGACGGGGTCTCACTCTTGCTCAGGCTGGTCTCGAACTCCTGACCTCGAGCGATCCACCCGCCTCGGCCTCCCAGAGTGCTAGGATTACAGGCGTGAGCCACCGCGCCCGGCCCTATTTTATTTAATGGGTTATAATCTCATTGTTTATTGTGATGCTCAGATGCCAATGGAAGGCCCCTTCAAGCTGACTTCTGTGTCCTTTGACACATAATTTTTGAGCATTTTCTACTTTCTGGCACAAGAAGATGTTCCAGCCACACCTTGTTCTTTTCATGCTGTAAGCCCTAGGGTCAGCCATTTCTCCAAGAAGCCCTGGTTCTTTTTAATGGAGAATGGTGTTTGGAAGCCAAGATCTGGGCTTTATGTGTGTTCATTGCTATTGCAGTATCTCTGCTCCCAGGTTCTCTCAATGAAAGAACTAAGAAATGTATGTATGTGATACATGCACACATTTACATCTATATTTATTCCTATACATTTACTGAAATCTGAGTTCACATGGATACCTCTAATTCCAATCCCAGCACCACAGGGTTCATTTTAACTTTCTTCTTTTCCATGTTTGCAATTCCCTTTGACAGTGAGAAACCTGGTTTCCATTATCTTCAATATACTTATTTGATCTATCCATGTACGGAACCAAACTTCCATTGTCACCATCCCCTACCTGTAGAGATGCCTTCTTTCCTCATTGAGCTCTGACACCTCGTCTGGGCTACACAGAAGCCTTCCTTGCCCCACCAATACCCTGTGCTAGTGCTGGGTGCTCCCCGTGGGCCAAAGCCCTTCTCTCCCTGCTTGGGCTCTGACATTCCAGCCCCAGCCCCTCTCTATGTGGATGCTCTTAGATGCAGGCTCTGGGACCCTGCACCAGGCTGCCCTCCTTGGTGGACACTTTCCTCACCCCTTGGGTTCTGAAATCCTGCATCCGGTTCCCCCCTGTCCCCTGCCTTACAAAAGGTCCTCAGGCTTGGGCTCCAACTGCCCTCTCAGGCAGATGCCCTCCTCACCTGACTTTTGTCCCAACATCCTGCCTCTGTCTGCCAAAATGCCCTCTTTACCCTTCTTGTGCTGACACTCCCCATGCAGATGCCTTCTTTACCTTGCACAAGCTCTGACACCCCACACCAGGCACCTCCTCTGTGAGGATGTCCTCCGTACCCAGGTTGGACTCAACACCCTCCTGTGGGTCCCCATGGCTTCCCCACCCTGCACAGGCTCCTAGTTCACCTGGCCCCACCTAATGGCTTTAGGATAAATTGGTATTCAGGAAAGGAAGAGGAAAAGCTATATACTCATTTTTAGATTAAAACATTGTCTTCTGTTATTAAGACATTGCTTTATGTCCTGTATGGTCAGTGTGATTTAGCCAATTCACTGATGCAATTTTTTCCTTTGAATCAATGTATTTCATAAACTCCTGAGTTTACTCAACACAATGTTAATTTTTGCCAGTAGTTCATGATATCTTATATCACTAATTCATTCAGATTCCCCAACACTTCTTTCAAATCACCACCTCTGTTAAAGGTGTTATTGTCCAAAGTCAAGGTAAAGCCAAAGTACTCGCAGTAGGCTGCAAGGCTTTGCATGATCTGGCCTCCTCTCCCCCTACTGCTCAGGCTCTCTCCAGGCTCCCTCTTCTCCTGCCAGTCCTGCCTTAGAGCTTACGCCTCTGCCCTGGTGGTCCCTCTTCCTGGAATGCTCTCTCCTCAGATGTCCCCATGGTTCACTCCTGAGACACCTTTAAGTTTTTGTTCAGATGTTACCTTCTCAATGAAGTCCACCCTGAAAAGGCTACTTAAAATTGCAGCTGCCCCCTACTGTTTTACCTGCTTCATTTTCCATAGCATTTACCACCTTCTAATATACTGTACTTCCAATACTACTTACTATGTTTATATTTTATTGTTTGGCTTTCTCCTCACCACACCTACTAAACTGTAGCTCCACAAGGGCAGGGATTTGTAATGATTTGTTCATTATTCAATAAATATTTGTGAAATGGAGACAGTCATTCCCTGGGGTAGTTTGAATCACAAAATTAAATTAGTGGCGCCATCTAGTGTTCATGGAAGGATGTGCTGATTAAACCCTGAGAGTCAGGCCCGGCGCCATATGGCTCACGCCTGTAATCCTAACACTCTGGGAGGCCGAGGCAGGAGGATTGCTTGAGTTCAGGAGTTCGAGACCAGCCTGAGCAAGAGCGAGACCCCCGTCTCTACTAAAAATAGAAAGAAATTAGCTGGACAACTAAAAATATATACAGAAAAAATTAGCTGGGCATGGTGGCGCATGCCTGTAGTCCCAGCTACTTGGGAGGCAGAGGCAGAAGGATTGCTTGAGCCCAGGAGTTTGAGGTTGCTGTGAGCTAGGCTGACGCCATGGCACTCTAGCCTGGGCAACAGAGTGAGACTCTGTCTCAAAAAACGAAACAAAACAAAACAAAATACCCTGAGAGTCTTATTTGCATTAGCCATGGGATAAATATTAATAGTACTGATTTAATCAATTCTCAGTTACTGTTTTTTACTGCCCTCTGTGGTTCTGCAAAAATTAAAATGTTTTCAATGATTAAACAGTCATGGGACATAATGACTTCTCTAAGAGCAATTTCTTCTCCACTGACTTGTCTGTTCCTTCCAGAATTCCTATAGGGATAGGAGTGTGATGAAGGCTTCGACCTTTTAAACCTGGGAAACTTCTACCTCCCTAGCTCCAGCTCCCACCAAAAAAACAAACAAAAAAACTCAATATGGTAATAGTGCTTGCTGTTTTGGTACACCTTTTCTCCAGAATACCAAAATACATATTTATTGATTTTTAAGTTTTGGTTTTGGCCTCAAAAGCCCCTAAATTAAAGTGATAAAACATTAGCAAGGGCAATGGTAATATTGTTTAAAATAGCATCAGGAATGTCTAAGATAATAAACACAATCTTCTGATTTAGAAAATACTTGCTTCTTTAAGTTGGAACCCATTATACTAAGTGAAGTATCCCAAGAATGGAAAAATAAGCACCACATGTACTCACCAGCAAACTGGTTTCCCTGATTATCACCTAAGTGCACATTTGGGAATAACACCAATTGGGTGTCGGGCAGATGTAGGAGGGGAGGGGATGGGTATATACCTACATAATGGGTGCAATGCACACTGTCTGGGGAATGGACACGTTTGAAGCTCTGACTCGGGGTGGGGGGGGGGATTGGGAAATATATATAACCTAAACTTTTGTACCCACATAATAAGCTGAAATAAAAAAAAAAGAAAATACTTGCTTCTTTAGGTATGATAAAGAGGGAAAAATGCAGAAAATGAAAGCTGCCTTAAAAGTAAATAATGAAAAGGATAATTAGCTAATTTTTACTGAATGCTTATTGTGCTAGGCACTACTCTGAAAGCTCATTAATCATATTAACAACCCTATAATGTAAGTTTATCTGAAAAATTAAGCCTCATTTTTCAGATGATGGAATGGAGACACAGAGAAGTTAAGAAACTTGACTAAAGTCACAGAGCTAGTAAACAGTGGAGCCAGTACTCAAACAAAGCCAGGTGGGCTGCCTCCATAGCCCATGCCCAAGAGTTTACATCCATGCTCTCATCTGTAATACCTCCCCACAGAAGTGGGAATGATGCCGCTTTGTGTCAAAAGTTCTTGGCCTCATCAAAGAAGTTAATTTATTAATGTCCTCTTCTTCCAAAAAAGAATCAGGGCAACCACAAAAGAAGCAAAAGCATATACAATTATCCTAGAAATAAGGTTTTATTTTCTTTACAATTAAAAAAGTAGAAGCTACAGAATTTGCCCTGCATTCTAAGGATGCTGTGGCAATGAGCAAAAGCAACGTTAAGATCAAAGCCATGACCACTGAGATCATGGTTTGCAGCGGCACAGTAAAGAACCAGTTGGTCTTTTCTGCCCTTCTACTTGTTTTTGTAACCCACTCCTCAGAATTTTTCGTTCTATTCTTCAATTGCCCAAAGCTTCCCCCTACTCTACTACTGGTTCTAATGTTTTAAAATAGATAAATTGAATCAAGTTTTAAATTATCAATTAATATACCTATCTCTTGAATTTGCTTTTTCTCAGCTGGATGTTAAAGAAATAACTGAATTATCTGTTAAAGTTAGTCCCACTAAGGAGTGATTTATTAGGTAACCTTCAGAATTATTTGCATTGTACATTATGTTCTTAAAAGGAGCATGAATTCCCCAAAATTTCAGATTGATGGAGTCTTTCAGAGGATATTTGTGAGTAGGTGGTTTCCAGGCTCTTTCTTGCCTGGAAATGATGTCTCTCTTACCATTCTCAGCTAGAACCTAGAATTCTTTTTCTAAATGTCTGATTCTTTAAATTTTCTAAAATACAAGGTTATTTGGGAAGGGGAAATGGTCATTCTCTATCTTGGATAGTTTTTCAACACGTGATTTGAGGATTACCTGCTTCAGACTTATCTGGGGGAGATTCTCAGCCCTACTTCTGACATACTCCATCAAAATCTTCCAGCAGGGATCAGGAATCTGTATCCTAACAACCTCCCAGGATGATTTTTATGTGTGCATAAGTTTGGAAACCACTGACCTAAAGGGATAATTTTTAAAAGTAAAGCAGAAGCGTCATTTGGGTTTTTGGATTCTTTCCTATTACAGACCACAGACCAGACTTCAAGGAGTATCATGTAAAAACCTAATTATAAGAAGATCAAACATAATTTTAGGAGACTAATAATTAACAAATCTCTTTACAAGATTGTATGTCCTTTTGTTGTAAATTATATACGTGAAACGTCTCAATGAATTATACGTGTGAAACATCTCAAAGAAGTCTTTGGTGGATGTAGTTTAATCCTGACTTTCCTTCCATAAAATTAACCAGCTGCCCAAAGTTTTTACTACACTACCCACACATGAGTCTCCAGTAACCCCTGAGGCATTCTCTGAACAAGCCTCATTTCCTGTATAAAAGGAAATTGGCTTAAAATGAACTGAGTTTGGTCAACTGTACAAAACTTAGGCTGATTAAACTTAAACTGGTTATCAAAGGGGACTATGCCCCAAAGCAGCTTTGGAGATGTTTTAAAATAGGAAATACAGCTATTTTTGGATGAATAGGGTATATAGTTGTGGCCTAAAGCTAGAGGATCCAAATAGAAGGTTAAAACTAGATTCCTTCTAGTTTTATAATTTGATTAAACTTACCTCCCGCCTCCACTGAATATTAACCTGTTTTTGTTTTGTTTTTAACGAGCTAAGCCTGGCAAGAATTCCTTGCCTCTCTCTGGTAATGTAATAGCCTTTGGAGAATCCTTTACAGAAATAGTTTAGATGCACATAATATACAAAGAAGGAATCCATTTAATTTGATGATAATACCACACCCAGATAATTCAGATACCTAATAGAATTTTTCATTAGAATTATTTGGTTTGGCCAAGTTAATTGAGTAACTCCTCCTCAGTTACATCATATAATTACTCTTCTTTCTTATACTTCCTTTTCACTTGTCACTTACTCCTGATTCTTATCAGTTGTCATTACCTTTCTTCTCCTGTTTTTAACATCTAAATCACAGTTCAACCAAGAAGCTCACTTACCTTGAAAGTATTCCTTCTTTACAGCCTGGTTGCATGGTGCTTGTGCTGGCAGAGTAGAAAAGAGATATCAAGGATAAAGGACCCATAACACAACTGGGAACCCTTAATACATTATAAGAACTGACTCCAAATCAACTTTCTCAAAAACTAAAGAACTCCTCAAGAGAGTGACTAGTTGACAAACAATCTAAGAGGAGAGCTTTTATTTAAAGATTATAACACTAAAGATAATTCTATAAAACTACATACAATGCAAGTCTACCTGATCAAACTTTGAAAACATAACTTTATTTTTCCTTTAAGACACCATGAGAAAATCTAGTATTTTAGTTTAAAGTATGTAACTTCCATTCCTGTTACTATATTTGGATTTGTTCCACTGTATCTGGATTTGTTCCAACGTATCTGTGGAACCAGGCAGCTAATAATCTTTACTTAGCATCTCTCATATTTCTGGAATGGAAACAGAATGGATTAGTGGGATTAATGGCTAGATTTTCAGAAGACAGCTATTTTGTTATTTGGTTATTTTGCTATTTTCTTTGTACGCAGATAAAAGCTTGTTATAACTCTCCAGAGACATAAACGAAGCAGTGTGAGATTGGGAAAGGATGAAGACGCAGGAGGAAAGACTGGATTCTAACCCACATCCGGTCAAATTCCCCAACTTCTTTGAGCTTCGCTTTATTGTATTAATAAAATTAGGAGGTGAAGAAGCTATTTAAAGCCTTTTCCAAAAGTTTTGATGGAACAGAAATGCTAATCAGTTACCAACATAATTAACCAGTGTATCCTGATTTTGAAAAGACGTTTGCCATTGTGATTGAAAAGAAATATGGAAGCCAGAATTTGCAGCGTCAGTACTGAAGGACTGATCTTGAAAGGTCGGGTAAAAACTGATGAACTGGGAACAAACTCACGTGTTTTTAACTGGATATACTGATATCCAAGTGACCAAAAAAATAATTTCGAGTCTATGGTCCACGAATTTTCCAGAAAGCCCTGTTAATGACACAATTTAGGCTCTTAGACATCTGAGTTAGCCAGCACCATTTTGCTGGAGGGGACTAAGACTGGATGCTTCGGGCAGGGCTGAGAAGGTTATAATTTGAGGAAACTAAAGAAAGGCGCCAGCAGTAGGGCTTTCCCAAGGTCTCTGATGAAATATGTTACGGGAGAAGTAAAACCTCCCCAAATTCCCCAGTGTGGTCCTCACTGGAGGCTCTGGTTGCCCGCACCGGCAAACCATGGAGACAGTCCCCTACGACTTACATCCAAACGCGCGCGCGCTAGGAAGGCGCTAGCCCAAAGCAGACAGCGCGGTCTCGGCCACTACCCCCAACGCCTCGGCGTCCTGCGTTTGCTGTAGAGCCGGGCGCCGAGAAGGAACCTCCCGACCAGCTCCGCAGCGCTGACGGGCGTCGCCACGAGCCAATGGGCGCTCCGGGAGGCGGGGCAGTGAGGCCGAGAGGGCGGGATTTCCCGCGCGGACGCTCAGCGCCTGGCAAGGGCTGTGCGGGCGGGGACCGCTGTCGCGCCTGCAAGAGAGGGCTGGCCCGGGTCAGCTGCTGCGGGCGGGCCGGCGCGGGGAGCTGTGGGCGGCCGCTGCGTCTCCTGCCGCCGCCCTCCCTCCGCCACGATGCCGGGGATCGACAAGCTGCCCATCGAGGAGACGCTGGAGGACAGCCCGCAGGTGAGGCGCGGGGGGTGGCTGGCGACGAGGGAGACCTCGGTGGGCCGACCCCAGGCCTGGGCCACCGCAGGTGCCCGGCCCGGCCTAGGTGGGCGCCTCCGCCGCCCAGGTGCTCCCGCCCGTCGCGGGCCGCGCCCCGAGCCGCCCAGGCCGGGCCTGCCGCCTCAGGCCCGCGTGGGCCCGCGCTGCTGGGCCGAGGGCCGCGGACGGAGTCCCAGCCGCGTTCGTGGGCCCGGGGGTCACGTACGCGCGCGGGTCTCCTTTTATTTGACGAAAGGTGCTGTTTTTTATCACCGTGATATGAGGTGATAAATCCCGGTCGTGGAATTTTCTCCCCGAAAACCTCTTCGGAGAAAATGCAGAAGGGGAGAAAACCCGGTAGTCTAATGATTTCCGAGGCTCAGCAAGGTAGGGAAGGAAATGCATAGTTTTTCTTCGAGAGATGCTGAAGGGTGTGGAGAGCTGTTGGCGAAGCCCGTGACGGGTCCTGGAGCCTGCGTCCGCTCTCCCTGCCCAGTGTGCCCGTGTCGTGGCCGTGACTGTGGCCGCTGTCACTCGGGCTGTGCACGGCATGTGATGGACGGTGCGTGCCTTCACGGCTCCACAACTGCGGCGCCGCTCGCTGCAGACTCGGCCCTAATAAACTCATCAAAATAAAAGCCCTGTGTTCTGTGTTTTGTGCGTTGGAGATGATACTGGTATGGTGGTTCTAGCTTAAGACAGTTTTGGAAAATGTAACCATTTGATATTTTTTCAATACTGAAGCTATTTTTTCACTACTGAAGCTATATTAAAAAAGATGTTGGTGGAGGGCTGCAATATGCATAGAGAAACTTCATCTCTAAGCCTGTCTTTTACACTAATTGAAACGATTTAAGACGATGTTGCTGGTTGGATATCACTTAGAATGAAAAATTTCTGGAGTATTTTCGTTAGAAATACAGTTAATATTTAGAAATACTTCATGTGTCTTTACAGATTAATATGGCCCCCAAAGAAGAAAGGAAGGAAAAGTCTAGATCCCCCTTTCCTGGATGGCACTTCTGCCATGGATTTTGTGCCAGTCTTAATTTTCAAGTTGAAATGGGGCTCTGATTGTAGAATTGATTTGTTCTTTTTCATTCTGAAAGTTATCTTCATACGCCAGTTGTCTACTGGTAATGTACTCTTATCAGCTTATACTGACAAAAAGAGAAACCCACATTTTGGTTTATCTTGACTGCCGTATAGCTGGTTCAAATTTTTCTTAATGATTTCCCTAGTATAAAGTTAAAAAGTATATTTGTTTCAGGTGATTTGCAAAAGCTTTGTGGGATGTATTGGTCAGGTGCATTTTGCCATTTTACTTTTTTATTATGTAATACTCAACAGGTTGCCTTACCTTTCTTCTCTTACCTGGCTTGTTTTTTATAGCTCATAAAAGCTATAAACAGCTCAGAATGGATTGCACAGTGCCCTAGCGATGACTTCTGAGGCAGAGATAAACTGACTCATCTGATTAATTTCTTGAGCTTTTCACAGAATTAGTTTACAATTTGAGAATTAGGGTTTTTTTTCTCCTTTGGACAAGCATGCATCATATTAGTATCAGTTTCACAATAATTTTTTGTTTGTTTTTTTGAGATGAGAGTCTTGCTGTGTTGCCCAGGCTGGAGTGTAGTGACTATTCACAGGCATTATCATAGTGCACTACAGCCTCAGACTCCTGTCCTGAAGCAATCCTTCCCCGTCAGCCTCCCTAGTAGCTGGGATTACAGGTGTGCACCATCAAGCTGGCTACATTGATTCTCTTCCCGTTTGTAGAGGCAGTTGAAATAGGTAAAATTCATTTGGAAAACTTGGGACACTTGGGATTTAGGAAGGGTAGAGACTTGGAGGGGATTCTTAGGCAGAACCTGTGGCAGGATGGAAAGCCTTGGATCTGGGATTGAGAAGGCAAGGGTTTTAATCTTCACTGCCACTTAGTGCCTTTTGCTTTAGGGCAAGTTCCTCAACTTCTTTGAACCTCGGTTATTGTAGACAGGGAATGTTTCTATTTTGGACCCTGATTATACAAAATACTAGTTGCTGGTTCAGAATAATTGGAAGGTAGAGGAAAGGGTACACATACAAATATATACATCTATCGGGCACCCAGCAGCAAACCCTAATAACAGTTTGCTTTCTTTAATCTTTTTTTCTTATACATATTTTAATGTAATCGAGGTTATATTGTGCGTAACAATTTTATTTTACTTTTTTTTTTTTTTTAAGAGACAGGTCTTGCTCCTTTGCCCAGGATGGAGTGCAGTGGCATCATCGTAGCTCACTGCAACCTCGAACTCCTGGGCTCAAACCATCCTCCCACCTGAGCCTTCTGAGTAGTTGGGACCACAGGCGTAAGCACCTGGGCGTGCTTTTAACATAACATTATAGCTTAAATATCTTCACATGTTTTTACATTCTCAATAAAAAAAATTAAAGACAGCACATTTCCTTAACTGACTTAACAATTAACCCATCATTGGACTTTTAGAGTTTTCTCAAAGTTTTGTTTTTATAAATAGGGTTGAGATTAATGCTTTTGGGTATAAATTTTTCTCAGTTTGGACTATTTTATCTAGTATAGAGTCCAAAGATGTAGAGTAACAAAGGATATGAAAACTTTTAAAGCTCCTGATAAGTTTTTATTAGATCATTTGATCCTAAGTGGCCTGCCAGTTGCTATGTAAAAAAATTAGAGCATTGGAGTCATGGAAGACTATCCTTAATTATAGTTTTCCTTTTTTAGTTTTGATATATAGTAACTATTGAAATAGGGGAAATTTGCAAGTCCAAATCCAGCTGGTCAAAATCTTTAGAATTATCTTGCCCAAACCACACGATTCTGTAAAAGATCTCTATCTGTTGAGGCAGAAAATCCTAAGCCTACACTAGATGCTTTGTCCATGTTTATATATTGTCTTGAAAATCAGAATCAAAATTAAACTTGTTAATTACTAAGAACAGGTATGATCTTTAAAAAATAATTGATTTTATGTGTATTAATAGATAAACATCTTAATGATTATCCATCCTTGATAAAACAGTGAAGATAAACCCCAGTCCCAAATGTAGGTATCTTTCTTTGCATAATATGAAATACTCATAGAGTATGAGACGTGCATTTCCCCCCCATGTTTTAATATCTCTGATTGGGATTTTCCTTAGAGTTGATGGTATTTTAACAATTGCTATCAGCCAGATGGCAGTTGTAGTGTAATTGGTATTGCCTACAAATGTACATACTTGGTTTTTTCTCTGAGCATACAGGCCAAGTGTAGCCTTTCTGTGTTCAGCCAATGAATCAATTAAGAACCATTTGAGAAAGGAATACCAGTCCTGCTTTGCCTGAAAACTTTCCTTTGATACCTGGTGAGATGTCAAGCACTGCCATCAAAACTTGCTGGATGAGTCAATGGCTTAGAAGAAAATATTAGGGACAAAAGTGGATCACTTCTAAGAAATATTTGTAACCTCCTCTGGGCATAGAGAATAATAATGTATGAGAAAACATTGATAATGATGACTCTTGAGTTGAAAAGTGATTCATTAGAGTTGAACTCTGAATGTGAAGTTTTAGAAATATATTAAATTTATGCTGCTTGTATTTTCCTTTTTATGTTTACATGAAAGATATACAAGATAAAATTCTATCTGAAGGTTTATTTCTGTAAATATAAGGTAAGAATTTTAAGACATAAGATAAATCTTAAATCATAGCTTAATTGCCAGCATTGTTTTGTTTTAGTAGAACATATATAAAAATCGTGTATCTTACAATGCATACCATCATAGATTCAATGAAATGGTACCATATTGATTCTATTTTTGTAAGCTGCTAACTTTAAATGAACAGTAAATATACAATGCTGAACTTGATGTTGGTAGCTTCAAGTAGGGAACTTGTTTCAACCCTGTTTTGTGTAATTCCTTAAATTGGAATTACCCATTTTTAGGAAAAAAATAAAATTATGTGGCAGGTTTTTCTTAAGAATGTCACTAACCAAACAAGATTTCCTGATGCTTTCTTAAAACTTCTAAAAATAGCACTATAGGGAATTGGAGTGGAGTACTGGAGTGAAAGAAATTCTGTCAAATCCAAATCTCTGAGGCCTGGGGAAGCAGAGGACTTAAAATGAGGACTTCATATATTGGCGTAATGATCTTGTGTCTTTTTGTTTTTCCCTTATACTATATTGATTTGCTTCCTCTTCTGAAAATAGGAAGCTAAAAAATAAGTTGATTTAAAAAAAAAAAAAAACTCCTAAGGCAGAGGCATAAATTATTTTTGGAATAAAAATACAAAGTCATGTTTTGGATTTTAAACTGCAGTTATCTCCAGTAGTAGTTGGTATTTTAATTCTTCCCCTGCCTTTGGACTATAAAATAGTGAGAGTACCTTGCCTCTGAGTTTCCTTATCTTTGATAATTTTTATTGATATTCTTAACACATATTGACAATTTTTTCCCTCTTAAAATGAAGATAATTTTTACATGTTCATAGTAAAAACAAAACAAAACAAAAGTCAAACAATATAGAAATGTATGAAGAAGAAGAAGAAGAAAAAAAACCCAGATTTTGCACTCAGAAAAAGCTAGGCTGAAAAGTTGGCCATGCTGGGGAGGGTACTGTGGTATTATTTTAGATTAGGACATGGAGGGGTTTGGCACTACTAAGAGAGACCATGGAAGAAGAGAAATAATCATACTAAGTTATCTTGGAATAAGACATTTAAGATATTTATAATACATGAAAAAAACCAAAAAATATATGTAGAATGCTATTAATTTAACTTTGAATGCTTCTGTTGATTTTTTGTTTAGATATAGAATTTTTAATTACAAAAATATACCTCTGTTCCTTCTAAAGTTTGTATGACATAGTTGGAAAATACCTCTGCTTTAGTGAAGTGAAACAAAACAAAATACCCTGACTTCTTAGCATTGCTATCAAAGGAGAGAAAATAGACTGAAACTCAGAATTTTTGCTTCCTTTAGGAAAAAATGTTTTTCTGTCTGATTTATACAATGATTTACATAAACTTATTGCTTTTATTTTATACAGACAAGGTCTTTACTGGGTGTATTTGAAGAAGATGCTACAGCTATTTCCAACTATATGAACCAATTATATCAAGCTATGCATCGAATCTATGATGCACAGGTAAAAAGCTAAGAGCTAACTCAATACTGTTATTCAAAAATGAATCTTTAAGCCCCAGGAGGATAGAGATAGTGTTTGTCTTATTTACTGATGTTTAGCCCTATCCTGGGCTCATAGTAATAAATCTTTGTTGAATGGATGAATGATCATTAAGTATTTTGTATTACAGAGTTTACATTTCAATTATTAGTGTAGTTTGTATCACTACAGAGTTGATGAAGATTGAAGCTTCTGCCCATCCTCCCCAAATGCAGTAAGAGCTTTCTTACTGAAACTCACTGATAGTAGTGATCTTTGCCTAAGATTTGACTGAGGACCCCATATTGTCAGTTAGTATTTCCCCTAATCATACTTTTGATATTATGGAACACTTCTCCTTTTTGAGTAGAGGATTTGCAAGTAGTCTGCCTCTATCTAGTTAGAAGAAGGTAATAAAAATTAGATGTAGCTCTGGAGTACAAGGAGATGAATTTAAGAAGGGTATGACTAGATTTTCTTGTTGACCAGGCATAAAATTTGAGGTTATATTTGGGTAACTTAATCATAAGCTTTAACAGCAGCCTGGGTTCTATGATAATACTTTCTTTGGGATTAATTAAGTGTACAAGTTTGATTTTTATTTTTTTTTTTTTCCCTTCTCATTTTCTCCCCTTTCTGGATTCACATTTTCATTATGTACTTGAAAAGTTATGATAGTTGTTTATTTTTTCCTTGTGATAGGTCTCCCAGTCTTTGATTTCTGACCACAGAGATAGTCAATGAACATGTAAAAGAAATATTATTTTTGTCATTCTGAAAAAAACTTTAGAATTAAAAAAAATCTCTTTCATATGGCTTTGTTGCTACGTTGTGTGACTAATCAACCACATTTTGGTTTTATGTTATTAAACAGTCATTATAGTCTAGCATTAGTATCTAGAGAGGCATAATCAGTCATCAGTGTAGACTCTAAAGATTTTGCTAAGGTTATGTCAGTTTACTTCTAGCTTTAAAATAGTTTAATGCTTAAGTTTTATTAGCAAAAAAAAAAAAAGCACATACCTAGAACACTGCTGAATTCCTTTACATAAGTGTCTGTTTCCTGGTTTGAATTTCTTTTTAAAGTTCTTTAATGGTAGTTCTCTTTCCAGTGATTTAATGAGGTTTTAAAAAGCATACTATATAGTATTTATATTAACTGATATTAAATAAAAGTGGCCTAGGTATCTTCAACAAAAACTTTTTTCTTAATCAGTAATATTGTGCTAATTTGAATGTTAATCTTTTTCCATAGAATGAATTAAGTGCAGCAACACACCTGACTTCAAAACTTTTGAAAGAATATGAAAAACAGGTATCGTATATTAGAATTTTAAAAGCATAATTTAAAATATGCAGTGATACATGTTCTTATCAAGAATTTTTAAACTTTTTTGAGTTCACAGGTTATGCCATTAAATTTCACTATGGCATTTACTTTGAGATACTTTTAATGATTTAATGCTAGATACAGAGGCTCTATAATTTACCTCTCTTCTCTTTACAAATGAAGAAACTGGGGCTTACTCAAAGTTACACTGTTGGTTATAGGAGGAACTGGAGCTAACCACCAAATCTTTGTACTCCCAGTATGGTATGCCTTCCAATATACCATGTTAATTGGTTACTTAGCAACCATCGTAACTAATGTTTATTAATTACATAAATTATGCTGTTTTATTAATGACATTTTTAGAGCTTATTCAAAATTTTAGAAGTTTTCTGAGGTTATTTAAAAATGTAAATTACAATGTTGTCATTCACAGAAGACATATAGCACTGAACCTCCACCTTATCTCTGTTTCTCACTTTTCAGCGTTTTCCATTGGGGGGTGATGATGAAGTTATGAGCTCTACATTACAACAGTTTTCAAAAGTTATAGATGAAGTAAGTGTTTATTTTATTTTGTTTGAATAAGTGGTCTTATAATTAGTTACTCAAGATGTGTAGCTTTTACTGGTAACTTTGATTATTTTATGAGTAATATTACAAAGATTGCTATAGAAGGGCTTTATTTTCATAAGGCCCTGACGGCTGGCTCATAAAAACAATACTTTCTTTACCTGATGAAAGGAAATTATTTTCCAGGAATAAACATATAGATGTGTTTTCTCTACTCCTACTCCAGATACCATTCGATCTTTTTTTTTTTTAATCTTTTACTTTTTTAGTGATAGGATCTCCCTCTGTTGCTCAGGCTGGTGTGCAGTGGCATGATCATAGCTCGCTGTAACCTCAAACTCCTGGGCTCAAGAGATCTCCTGCCTCAGGCCCCCGAGTAGCTAGGACTATAGGTGTGTGCCACCAGGCCCAGCTAATTTTTTTTTTTTTTTTTTAGAGATGGGGGGGTCTCACTATGTTGCCCCAGCTGGTCTCAAACTCCTGGTCTGAAGTGATCCTCTGGGCTTGGCATACCAAAGTGCTGGGATTATAGGCATGAGCCACTCCAGCTAGCCCAAAATCAACCCTTAATTTCTCAAACCAGTCATCCTAACAAATCATTTAAAAAAAAAAAAAAGACCTGGAAGGTAGGAGAAAGAGGATAGTGAGAGATGTGTGGAGAATCCATTAACTGTTCTCTACTGTTGCAGGGAAACTGCTTCTTTTCACATGAACCATTAGATAGTTTTGTCTATTTTAGTACTTTTAACTGGAAAAGTAATATTTTGAAATACTTGAATAGCTCATTATAACAAAATGTTATCCTAGGAAATCAAGGTAAAGAAATAGTACTTGTAGAAAATAGAACTTTTTTCATTTTTAAAAAAAATTGTGGTAAAATACATATAACAAAATTTGCCACTCATGACATTTAGTACATTCACAATGTTGTGCAACCATCACCACTGTCTATTACCAGAACATTCATCATCCCAAAGGAAACCTTGTACCCATTAAGCAGTCACTTCTACCTCCCTGCTCCCTCCAGGCCCTGGCAACCACTAATCTGCTTTATGTCTCTATGGATTTGCCTATTTTGGATATTTCATATAAATAAACTCATATAATTTGTGGACTTTTGTGTCTGTCTTCCTTCACTAGCATGATGTATTTATGGTTCATTCATGTTGTAATATGCATCAGTACTTCATTCTTTTTTGGCTAAATGAAAGTTCATTGTATGGATATATACTACATTTTGTTTATTCATCTATTGGTGGATGTTTGGATTGATTGCATCTTTTGGCTAATTTGAATAATGATGCTATGAGCATTCATATAAAAGTTTGTTTTTTTGAACACCAGTTTTAAGATTTTTTGAGTATGTACCCAGGACTGAGATTGCATAATTTTATGTTTAACTTTTAGATGAGGAACCACCAAACTGTTTTCTATAGTGCCTGTACCATTTTACATTCCCACCAACAATGTAAGAGGGTTCTAGTTTTTCCACATCTTTCCCAATAATTGTTCTTTTCTTTTTTTTTTTTATTATAGGCATCTAAGTGGGTGTGAAATGGTATCTCATTGTGGTTTTGATTTCTATTTTCTTGATGGCTAATGATATTAAGCATCTTTTCATGTGGTTACTGGCCATATGTTTATCTTTGAAGAAGTGTTTCAGATCCTTTGCCCGTTTTTTAGTTGGGTTATTTGTCTTTTTATTATTGAGTTTTAAGAGTTCTTTATTCTAGATACTAGTTCCTTATTGGATATGTGATTGGCAAATATCTTCTCCCATTCTGTGAGTTGCCTTTTTACTTTATTGATAGTATCATTTGATGCACAAAATTTTGATGATGTCCAGTTTATATTTTCTTTTGTTCCTTGTGCTTTTGCTGTCATATCTAAGAAACCATTGCCAAATCCAAGATTATTCTTTGTTTTCTTCTAAGAGTTTTAAGTGGAAATTTTTTGTACCATATAATGTTTTGTATCGAAATTTTTAGTGTTTTCTTACATAAAATTTATCAAAGCCTTTTTTTACTAGATTTTGTTTAATTTATGTAACACTAGCTGAATGTCTCTGTATAGTTAGTTATTTGAACTTTTTGGTCTTTCTTTTTCTAGCTTAGCTCTTGTCATGCAGTACTTTCAACTCAACTTGCTGATGCCATGATGTTCCCCATTACGCAGTTTAAAGAAAGAGATCTGAAAGGTATTGAATTCAAGCTTATATTTACTTTCATCAGCTGTCAGAAGATCAGTGCTTATGCAGTTCTGATTACTCTATTCTGACCACAGCCTGTGCCACTTTAAACAGTTATCAAACATTTTATAGGGGCTCCTGCTGGGTGTCAAACTAGATACTGAGAAATATTGATTTGGATAAGATATCCTTTCCCTGGAGAAATCGTAGAGAAGGAGATGAGTAAGCACATAGTTATGACACCATGTCTCTTATAATTAGGGAATGAGCAAGGTACTGTGGGTGCTCTTAGGAGAGGGTGAGAAAGGCTTCACCAAGGATGTGACATGAACATTGAACAATGAAGAGGAATTTGCTAGAAGAGAGTCATTGTTCTGTTGGAGGGACTAGAGTGAACAACAGTATGGATTGCAGAGATACATAGAGAATAACAAGAAATTCAATGTGGCTGCAATGATGAATGTTTCAGGGTAAGACAGGAGATGAATCTAGAAATAGATTATAGATGGGCCTGGATCATGACAAAGAGGTTAGACTTGAGTTTATGAGCAAAGGAGAAGGTTATGGGAGTTTTTAAGGAGCAGAAAGACACAATCTCTTTGTTTTTGGAGTATGGAATAGAGTGGATTTGGTGTCAAGGAGACTGGATTAGGAAGTTGTGGGAGTCCAGTGAGGTATGACCAAGGCCTTAATTAGGATAGTGGTACAGAGTATAGAGGTGTGTGTATGGGCTGAAGTGGTGAGAGGTAGTCACATGTAACAACTTGCAACTTAGTAGTTTTTTGGTTTTTTTACCCATTTAGAACTACTAGGTGATACACAATGAGAGTTTTATGGAATTGGCTTTGCTTTTTCATAATTTATAATCTCAGCCATATAGACTTATTTCCACAATACGTAGACAGGATAAAAACATTGAACTAATGTATCAGTGAATGGTGAAGTACTTAAAGTATACATGAAATAGAGAAAAATATACTTTAGAGATGGAGTTAATAATTGTGCTCATGATCTTCAAAAATGATCATTTATAAAGTCAAGAAACAAGATCTCTTTTCTCACAGTGTAAAGGGAATGAATGGCATAATGTTAATAAAATGCTTCTCATTCAGCATTTGTGCTTATTAGAGTTATATATCAAAAATGAATTAATAAGTTAGATTCTGGCACTAAATCAAAATATTGCATATCTTAGCATTTACAATGGGTTTTAAAATTTGTTTTTGTGTCATATTCCTTAGTTGTAGCAAGTAGATTTGCTAGTGGTGTAACTCTTGCTAATGATAGGAAATGGTCCATAGACTAGCTGAAATACAGAGTAACTGTTTCACCTTGAATGTTAAAGGATGAAATATTATTTAGAGTTTTAATTACAGTTTAACTGGCAGTTATTTTCTAAACAAATGTATTTCATAAATATGCTAAACTTAAATTATTCTTCAACTTTTTCAGAAATACTAACATTAAAGGAAGTATTTCAGATTGCGAGTAATGGTAAGCCCTGAATACTTTGCACACTTATTTCTTGTAATGTTGCATATTTCAGTGCATATCCATTGCCAGATTCTTTGTAACAAAGAATGCACCTGATTAAATATATAAGTGAACATTGTTTAAATCACATTACTACTTAAAGTACACTGTTACGATTACAAGAAAAATTTTAAAGGCAAGTAAATCAATCTTACAGTTTACTATCTTCATAATACTTAGGGAGATGATGTAATATTTTATCTTCCTTGTTTTTCTTTTTTTTTTTTTTTTTTTTTTTAATAATTTATTTATTTATTTATTTTTTTGAGACAGAGTCTCACTCTGTTGCCCAGGCTAGAGTGAGTGCCGTGGCGTCAGCCTAGCTCACAGCAACCTCAAACTCCTGGGCTCAAGCGATCCTACTGCCTCAGCCTCCCGAGTAGCTGGGACTACAGGCATGCGCCACCATGCCCGGCTAATTTTTTCTATATATATTTTTAGCTGTCCATATAATTTCTTTCTATTTTTAGTAGAGGTGGGGTCTCGCTCTTGCTCAGGCTGGTCTCGAACTCCTGAGCTCAAACGATCCGCCCACCTCGGCCTCCCAGAGTGCTAGGATTACAGGCGTGAGCCACCGCGCCCGGCCTCCTTGTTTTTCTTATATTTCAATTTTTTTTAATGAGCATTTGCTTTTTTTTTTTTTTTTTTTTTTTTTTTTTTTAGAGATAGGCTCTCACTATGTTGCCCAGCCTAGAGTGTGGTGGCTTGTCCCAGGTGTGATCATAGCTCACGACAATCTTGAACTCTTGGGCTCAAGCAGTCCTCCTGTCTTAGTCTCCTGAATGAATAATTGGGACCACATGTGCGCACCAGCATGCCTCACCCCATTTGCTATTTTTATACTAAAAAAATACTTTAAAAAACTTTTAGTGCATTGTAGTTTTCTTGCAATTAATTTTTTTTAACCAATTTGGTAAGTAGATACATAATTTAGGGAAAATTTGGCTATGGGGAAAATTTGAGTGCAATAATCATGTAGTTGGTAAGGAATTCTTATCTTGCATTAGTACATTTGCAGAAAGATGCACATGTGAAGACCATTTAAAGCATTTATAGGTTTTGCAAAGTACTGTTGTACTGTTGTTAACACTCATTTCTGTTTTCTAGATCATGATGCTGCAATTAACAAATACAGCCGATTGTCAAAAAAGAGAGAAAATGACAAGGTGTGATACATCTTTAGTCCTTCAGGATCACAATTAACAATTATTGCATTAGAGGGTCTAGTTTTTCCTGTTTAAAAATAGAGCCAGCAGTTACTTTGTATGTTTTGCTGTATTGCTCTTAGTTTATTCTTTCCCTCTAGCTGTTCAAAACCTTTCTTATAATCATTAATCTATTTAAACAAAATATTTTTCTTCTGCCAAGATCTGATGTTATAAGTAAACATAACTATTTTAAAAATGTAATTGATGCCTTGTAGTTTTACTGTCTCCTGCTTTGTATTTTGATGGCATTGCATTTGTTCTGTTTGAACATGCATATGTGTTCAAAAATGTCTTCTGAGATACAGTAGCTGAAAAGTTGAATTGTTGCACACATAATTCAATGAAATTCTGTTATGAGGCCCTCCTCATTTACAGGGAACATATATCTTTTGATATTTCTTCAAGGAGTGAAATACAAAAATATGACACTATAGTTGAGAAGAAATGCATTCAAGTAGAGATCAAAGAACAGAATATTAACCAGTTCACCTGGATATTCTTTAAGATCATGTCTCTCTCCAGAGCCTAATCCAGGGCTTCATCTGTAGGCCTTACTAGATCCTTCTGAGTGAGGTGATCTCTGTGCCTGAGTACTGGTGCCTGTAGCGTTGGCTGCGGCTGGTGGTAGAGACACAGTGACTACTTATTAGAATCCATAATTGGGTAGGAGTTACTATGCAACAGCTACTGTGACAATAAAGGGGATGTTTCATACACAAAATGGAGTACAAAAATCTGCTTTTCATTTCTAATTTTAGTTCACAGAATACTTGTTGGTACAAGTATTGATAAAATATATACATTTTGGGATCTACATTAGTCACTTGGCCTTAAAGAAGTAGTTAAAGGCCCTAGATATAAAATTTGGTGCATTTTACATTGCCTCTGGCTGTTCCAAGTATTTTTAAAAAAACATTCTTTCACCAATTTAATTTTATTTTAAAAATTTATTGAGCATCTATTATATGTCAAGCCGTATGTTGAGTACCTTGGGGGAACAATGTGAGTAGGCTCCACTCCTGCCCTCAAGGGGTGGATACTCCACATTTATTGAGGGCTTGCTATGTGAAGGCATGCAGCTGGACTGGGTGCAGGAGTAAAAGGATGAAGAGAAGGCATGGATTAACTCTATTATTAGTTAAATGCAATAATAGAGGTTTTAATAAAATCCTGAGAGAGCACAGAGAGGGCAGCAGTTAACTTTGGTGAATTGGGAAAGATTATACTTTTAGGAGGTGACATTTGCATTGAAGCTACACTGGTTTGGGATTGGAGAGAGGGCGTTCTGAGAGAAAAATAGCCTTTGCTGGAAGTGCATGATGGGATTGAGAGAGTGTAAAGGTTAAGAGCACTGGCTCTAGCTCTGCCACTTACTTGCCTGAGATTACACTTACTTAATTCCAAGCCTGGTTTTTTATTTATCAAAAGAACTCAATTATTGTGAAGATTAAATGAGGTAATGTATGCAGAGTACCTGGCTTATGGCAAGTTTTCAGTAAATTCTAGCAATAATTATGATGACGATGATGGAAGATAATCATTTCAGTGTGTCTGGAACATAGGATGTATTTGGGGAGGTATGGCACAAATGACAAGGAAGTAGTCTGGGGCCAGATTACTATATTAATGGCCTTGAAATTTGTGTTAGAAGGAGTGGGCAGCCACCAAAGGATTCTAAGTAGGCAAATAACACCATGCAATTGTGTTATAGGACAAAAATACTAATGAGAATATGAAGGGGACAAGGCTAAAGGTAATCCAATGAAAAGGTATTAGAATAGTTTGCAAAGACATAATGAAGGTCTCAGCTAAGGTTACTAATTGAAAGTGGTGAGGAAGGAACACTTCGGGAGATATTTCACAAATTGAATTGACAAGACTTATGGTAGGAGAAGGAATAAAAAATGAGACCTAGATTTCTTTGGTGACTGAATGGATCCTAGAGTCATTAAGAGAGCTAAGAAACAAAGTAGAAGAGGAGGTTTTGTGGGGAAGATACTGTCTTCAGTTTTGTTCACTTCTAGCACATAAACTTACATATAAAGAACCCAGCTGGAGATATGTTTCCTCTGGCACTTGGGAGAGTGAAGGGCAGGAGATAAAAATCTGTGGTCATTGAGGCATTGGTATATCGGAATGTTCTTGTTACTTGATGAGGAATTCTAAGGGAATCAGGAAGACAGAAGAGCCTAGTGCATATTGCATAATAGGTGCTTAATAAATATTTGTTGACTGAATAAAAGAACTCAGGAGATCACACATAGTTTAAGTATGAATAAAGGAAGACAAGCAAGTACAAGAGAGGAAGAATGGCATGAAGAGAACCAGGAGGGAGAGTGGTGTGCTGTGACCTGACTGAGGTCAAGGACTAATGGCTAAGCCAGTAGTAAACAGTTGTCTGCCTTTTCTCCACGTGGCAGGCTTTCTCTGCCATTTTCAGTTTAGATACTATATCATTTTCAGTTATGTACAGAATTCTGTTTTTCATATGCATTGTATAAATGATGTGGTTGCTAGTAAAACAAGAAAATCAGCTTAACCAATATGTTGAAGGTTTCTAATAGATCAGAAAACAGGAAAGTTATGCTCAATTGCTCATGATATGCCATTTTCCTTGGGTAGGCATTTCCCTACAGCCTCTACTGAAAATAATTCAAAATTAAGTAAATAATAGTATTTTTAATCTTTTCATTCAAAGGTGAAATATGAAGTAACAGAAGACGTGTACACTTCCAGAAAGAAACAACACCAGACCATGATGCATTATTTTTGTGCATTAAATACCCTTCAGTACAAGAAAAAAATAGCATTGTTAGAACCTCTACTTGGGTACATGCAAGCTCAGGTAAATACCGTACTATGTTGTGGATTGTAACTGTGGATCTTTAGATCAAGCTTGATATTTACATTAAATATAAAAGATATTACAAACTTTTGTCAATATCCTTGCTCATGTTTATGCTTTAAAAAGTAATTTTTAAAAATATCATTAGAGTACTATTTTAGGGAAGTTAGGAAGAATGGTTTTCCTTGCAGATGAAGATTTCAAATATTTTAGGGTCAATGAAACCATGTACCTTGTATTTAGATCTTGTTCACCAAAATTGGGGGTAATGAACGAAAGCTAAATGAATTTCAGAGTTACACCTCTTGCTGGAGCTTTTACTCACTCTTGCTTCATAATAGATTTGAAAGAGAATGGACAAGTTTGAATTTTTTTTCCTACGTTCCTTGTGTACTGCCTGAGTTAAAAATAATAGATGAACTGCAAAGTGCCCAAAGAGGTATACATTAGGAAGGAGGCTAGAAAATTAAGTTTTGGATAACATAAGATATTAGTCCCTTAAAAATCAAGAGTTTGAAGAAATTTGAATATTCCCACAGGTAAAAGAGTACTTACTATACTTAGTATATCAGATATAAAACTTATCTTTATAGTAAACATGAAATAGTTTATCTGTATAATTTATTTGAAATGCTTTAAAATTTATTTTCCAATTAAAATTATTATACATATATATTATTTGTTAGATTCAAAAAATATAAAAGGATATACGGTGGAATTTAAGTCTAGCTTCCTCAGTGGCTTCATGCCCAGTAGAAGTCACAAACTACAACTTACTTTTACACAAATGGAAATAATCTTCTTTTTTACTTAACCATGTATCTTAGAGATTGTTTATATGATTTACTTTAAGTATTTTTTAATGTGTGTTTGTGTTGTTCAACCCCTCACTCCTCCCAACCCAGATAAGTTTCTTTAAGATGGGTTCTGAAAATCTCAGTGAACAACTGGAAGAATTTTTAGCTAATATTGGAACAAGTGTACAGAAGTAAGTATTTTTTTCTTTAAAACTGAAAATGAAATGACATAAATGATAAGTTAACAGCTAAATGCCATAATTTAAAAATATTTAATATCTGCCATGATTGCTTCTTGGTTTTTTCACTATTTTTTCCATAGAATGTGAACTCAATTTCATAACACTGTCAAATCAGTTTTGTGTCTGAATATAGCAGACACTTAATAGTAATTATCCATAAGTGAAATTATCCTTAAACTCTAAATCGTGAGGGTTAGATGGGAGATTACTAAATAAATCCTGTTTCCAAGCCATGAAACTTACAGAAGGAGAGAAAGCTGTTATCATAAAGTTCAAAAGGCTGAGCAGTGATGTGGCCAGGCTGAGGCATGGAGAGAGATGAGAATGATTGTTGTTGTAAAGGCACAGGACAAAGCAGTTTGAAAATTCCTCCAAAGTCAGGCATTCAGTGTGGTTTTATTAGTTTTTTTGTTTGTTTGTTTTGAGAAAGTCTTGCTCTGTTACCTGGGCTAGAGTGCAGTGGTACGATCATAGCTCACTGCAGCCTCAAACCCCTGGGCTCAAGCAAGCCACCTGCCTCAACTTCCCTCCTGAGTAGCTGGGACTACAGGTAAATGCCACCACACCCAGCTAATTTTTCTATTGTTTTTTTTTTTTTTTTTAAGAAAGGGTCTCAAACTCCTGGCCTCAAGCAACTCCCACCTCAGCCTCCCAATGTGCTAGGATTACAAGTTCGAGCTACTGCACCCAGCTGCTTTTTTAGTTTTTGAATTTAGTATTGTTTCCAAAATATCTAAATTTCAAATAAAATGTAAAGCTATTTCAAAACGTATTCGCGTTACTTTAAGCACCCCTGCCACTGTGTCTCTGTTTAAGAAAATATATACAAAACAAATAATACAGGTAAACGTGATTGCTAAGGAGTTTTGTCAGTTGTGGTTGGTAGTAAATAATCTGTTTTCTGTGTTAGTGTTCGCAGGGAAATGGACAGTGATGTAGAGACCATGCAACAGACAATAGAAGATTTGGAAGTAGCCAGTGACCCTTTATATATGCCTGACCCAGACCCCACCAAATTTCCTGTTAATCGAAACTTAACCCGAAAGGCTGGATACCTTAATGCTAGAAAGTAAGAAAACTACTATTACTTTCACATGCTGTATATCATGTAAGGCAATGCCAAGTGAATATAATAAATAACTGATACTGTCTGCCAGATTGTCTTGATTTTACTAAAGGTTGAACCTTTTTAGTAGTGTTAGCATTAATGTAACCTTTTTGACAGATAAGGTACATGTATACTTTTCAGAAGTAAAATTCTACCTAGATATTTGAGTAATTTAGAATTATAAAAGTGAAACCAACTTGAGTTTAAATAAGTCTCTCATAACATGTGAATGCTATTAAATATCATTTATCATACCTTAAAATATAGGTAATTACAGCATCAAGTCAAATTTTAGTTTTCACCTGACAATAGGATGAAGCAGGTTAACCCTAGGAGTCAAATAAATTTTTTTGTTTTGAATTTATCCCTTGGAAGTTGAACTATAACCCTTGTTTTATGGATTATCACTATAGCAGCTGCAATTTGATAATTTCCAGCCTTGTTTTGGAAACGGCATACATTCACACAAGTGAGTCAACATACATGAATTTATTTTAGGGACTGAAAAACATATTTATATTTTCTTGGTACCTTGCTGCCTTTTTGCAAGCTATTTCTTATAACAAGCTTTATCTTGTGTCTGGCTGATGATAAGGAGATTTCAGGTGTGTCATTATTAAAGCATGAATGTGCTTTCTTTGTTTAGTAAAACAGGCTTGGTGTCATCTACCTGGGACAGACAGTTTTACTTCACACAGGGTGGAAACTTAATGAGTCAGGCCCGTGGGGATGTAGCAGGAGGCCTGGCCATGGACATAGACAACTGTTCAGTGATGGCTGTGGATTGTGAAGACAGGCGATACTGTTTTCAGATCACCTCTTTTGATGGAAAAAAGTTAGTATTTTTTTCTACTATTAATAATGTCTGTCATATTTTAAACTATTGAAATGTAGGATAATTCCTTTTTGTTCAGAAATGTTATAGATACTCCAGACTTACATACTAAGATAATTTGCTTCTTAATCTTGTAGAAATGTGTTGAATTTTTGTTTCTGAATTGGCTAGATGGTATCTTAATGTTTTGAGGTTGTCAAAGCAAGGTCATATGATGAAGACCTGTGATTTCATGTTAAGAGGCTGGAACCAAAAATCCTGTATATTATAGGGAAGATAGCACAGGTTAATGGAAAGAATCCCAATCCTGGGATCAGAAAGTTCACATTCTGGATCCATTACTTACTGTGTGGACTTAAACAAGTGACTTGACCCCTCTGAGCTCCATTTTTCTACATATAAAACGTAGGTAGGGGAGTTGTAATCCTTACTTGGTAAATTGTTACGAGGAATAGAAATCTAATATATACAATGTGCCTAACATATAGTAAGTGCTAACAATAGTGTTATTTTTAAATGTTAATCAAATATTTGATATTATTTTGTTCATTAATGTTTATAATGCCATTTTGAAAAATTTCTATTACCTTTGCATTAAATGAGAATCTTTAGCATTTAGAACAAATTTTCAAAGAGCATAGAAAAATATAAAAAGGAGTATGAAAAAAACCTATAATCTCATTAACCAGAAGCAACAATTAACTTTTTGATCTGTTGCCTTCTAGCTTTAAGTACATTTTTTAAATAGTTGAAGAAATATTGTGTATATAATTTGGATCTGTACACTTACTAAAAACATTTCATAGTGGCTGCATTATAATCTATTTAAGGGACATATATTACAATTTAAACATTTTCCTAATGATAGATTTTTAGGCTATCTGCAGTTTTTTCCATCTACTTAATTAAAATATTGTTTTTAACCTTTGAACTTTCATAATATTCAGAAGCAGCCTCTGGGTACCCTTGAAAGTCATTTTTCCCCTATATTTATGTACATTAAGATACTATAGAAATAAATAAACAAACTTGAACTTTGCCCCTTAAAGAAAGATATTATGCTCACTATCTTTTACCAAAATTTCAAATTTCAAATATCAAATTTGAAAATACCAAATTTCAAAATTTCATATTACTTTTTTTTTGACAGAATCTCTGTTTCCCAGGAGTACAATGGTGAGATCATAGCTCACTGCAGCCTCAGACTCCTGGACTCAGGCAATTCTCCTGTCTCAGCCTCCCAAGTAGCTGGGACTACAGGTGCATGCCATCATACCCACCTAATTTTTAAAAAAATTTTTTGTAGAGATGAGTCTCCCCATGTTACCCAGGCTTTTCTTGAACTCCTGGCCTTAAGTGATCCTCCTACCTTGGCTTCCCAAAGTGCTGGGATGGCCTTATTTCATTCTCCTTTTATATGATATATAATGAATGCCAATACTGTGTTTCACTTATCACACTAGATGTCCCTGTGTTCATTTATCAGAATTACCAAATTGTTAATATTTTACTACAAATACTTATATTTTTATATTTTCAGTTTTTTGGCTAATGCTTAACGTGATTTCTCATTTCATATTTCTGGTGTGATGCAAAATTAGTCAGAATTTTTTTCTCTACCTTATAAAATATTAACAGCTATAGGAAAGCTAAGTATTACTACATTAGTGATTAATATACTGAAATTTTTTATTTAACCCTATTAAAGGAGAAATAACGAAGTAAAGTTTTTTCTATTAGGATCAATGATTTGTATTTGAAATATATATGATAAGTACAGAAGTTGAAGTGCATTGTCTTAGTTGTTGAAGTGTACCTTTATTGTGGTCTGTCTTCAGTGGATTAGTACGTGTTTCCTTTGATACATTTGGCATAGATAGCCAAAATCAGAGCTGTTAGTTAAAGTATGAGTCTTGGTGCCTATGGTGGTCTCATTTTCCTAAGATACTGTTGGCTGTGTTTTGTTTTTGTTTTTTAATACTGATTGGTTTTTATATATACTGATACCATTAAAGATAAAAAGTTCTCTCAGATGATGTTCAAAATACTTTTAAAAAGAATTGAGGCTCAAACTTCTTTTTTTCCAGATCTTCAATTTTGCAAGCAGAGAGTAAAAAAGACCATGAAGAGGTAAAATTTTATTTAGTTATTTTCTTCAGCAACATTTAAAAATACTTTTCTGATAACAACACACATATTCATTGTGAAAATTTTGGAAAATCCTAGTTAATTAAAAATCCTTTTTTATAAAAGTCTATTGTCCTCAAGCAACAATCTTAAGTTTCTCACAAAATTTTATAGCTGGTAGACCTTAGTGATCATCTCTCTGCTATCTTAAAAGCTCCAATTCAGAAATGACCTTGTGACTGCTGCCATCTGGCAGGCTGTCAGTATCATGGGACGACAGTTTAATTTATTCCCTTCTCTCACTAACCCTCTGAGACACTATCTGCTGCAGTAAGAACATAGTGGCAGCAGATGTGGCACGGCAGGAAGCAACTAAAGCTTAAAACTTTGGGGAAATGAAAGACAGGAAAACAAAAATTTGGGAGTGTCTGTTCTTCCTCGTGAGTCTTTTATTTTTAGCTCCATTTTTACTACTGGTACACCAAATATGGAAGGTAAGGGACTAGCAAGAACTGATGCTTCAAAAACTTTGTCTTGAGAAATATTCTTCCACGAAAATATACCTTAGCTCGATTTTGAGCCTTTTTATCTGGTGTTATAATTGTGTTGGCAAAAGACAAAGTTGGAAATTCTGCAGAGATCTACCTTTATTACTTCTTGTGGAAAAAAGTTAATATTAAAATTTGATTTTGGTCTCTGAGGAACAGAAACAAATGTCTCTCTGCTCTCTGCATGGTTTACCAAACAAAATATTTGTTTAGTTTAGTGAGGTTCATCAGCCACTGGAATCCTTGAGAGTGAAGTAGAAGATGTGCAGAAGAGAATGTTTTCTATGCTAATTATTCATAAACTTGAAAGAAGGGAGGTAGGTAGAATATATTCACCAGGAATATATTTATCTCTTAACTTTTTTTCATTGGTGTTAATTACAATACCTGAGTGCAGACTGTCTTGTTTGGTGGGGATTATGGGGGAAAGTGTTATAAGAAGATAAGTATAGACTATTACATTGTAATTTAGTATGATTGCTATATTTTTATTTCCTTGTATGAAATAAATTTTGGATCTTTAAATAATAAATCTGCTAAATGTTCTCTTGTATGTATGCATATGTTTAAATAATTACTAACACTACTGAATGTTCTCTTATATATGTACCTTCCTTATAAGATGTCTTACAAGGAAGATTATGTGTTAATTCTAATGAAACTTCTATTTCAATTGAATATTGAACATCTTTTACCTTTAGAAGAGAAACTTTGTAGATAAAAATTATTAATTATATTTTTCTATTCTCTTGCAGTGGATCTGTACAATAAACAACATATCTAAACAAATATACTTAAGTGAAAATCCGGAGGTAATATTTTTATTTTGTCACCCAGATCTAGCAAAATTGAATTCTGTGGCTTACATGCTTTTATTAAGTCATAATTTCTCAAGTTCTGTCATTTTTTTAATTTAATCTGGAATAGTTAGCTTTAATGTACCATATATGTAATGAGCGATCTTCTTAGAACAATAATTTCGAAAGGTACTGAAATCAGTCAACCAACAAATATTTACTGGGTATTGACTGTTTAACTCTGTTGAGCATGTGGAGAAGGAAAATATAGGAGAAAAATAAGCCATGGCCTCTGCCTTCCAGGAGCCTATCTGTATGGGGAAACAAAACTAAAACTTTAAGTAACATTTCAGATAAAACAGGATGGAACTGAAAGCATATGGTAATGGTTTCAGTTTTGAGAATGTTAGGATCAGTGTGCACTTTAGCTTTAGATGAAGCTCTGTGGAGATGGTAGAAACCTGAGCTGGGTATGATTTGTTTGAGTTTTGAGGAAAAGAAGAGACACTGCCAATAAGAAAAAAAAAACAAAAGCATAAATGGTATGTTTATGAAATGAGTGATGTAATTAGAGTTAAAGGTCTTGGTAAAGAATAATAGAAAACTGAAATGTACATACAGATCACTTGGGGATCTTGTAAAAATGCATATTATGATTCAGTATGTCTAGGTTGATGTAGCTTGAACTTCCAGTTTTACAAATTATACCTTGAAAGCAAGGATATCAAAACAGATGAACCCTGCAGTGTAGACATAGCCATAGGTACAGTCCAAACATTCAGGGAGAACCCAGAAGTACAGAGAATTCTGGAAGGAATCAAGTGGGCCCAGATTGTAGTATACTTGGCAAAACACTTGGCCCTACAACAAGAGCAGTCTTGGTGGGCCTGACTGTGCTATGAACCCTGGCAACTCCCAGGGCTGGGCAGGGGCTGATGATTTCAGGTGAGGCCGAGAAGGCTAATTTCTTTGGGAGGCCCTCGCTCTTCTAAATCTTAAACTGCTGTTGATGTGATGGTGGATTAGACAGGAGGGTCTAGACTAGTTTAGTAACTGCTTGATGTGTAGGATGAAAGAGATAAGATAAAGATGACTTCCAGGTTTTAACCCAAGGAAAGAGAAGAATAATTTGGAAAAGAAGAGTTATTCTGTTTCTATCTTAATGACTTTGAGGTACCTGCCAAGAAAAATGATTTAGATGCCTAGGGGGAAGTTTTAAACTAAAGAAACAAAAATCTCATGACATTCAGAATATTAGTAGTTTGTTAGTTTTATAATAATGAGTTATATGAAAATATATAATTATATATTATTATAATAAATTATAAGTTTAATCTTAGAAAAATCATTACAAACTATAGGGAAAGTTTTTGCTTTTAGTAACTTGATCTGCCAGTCTAGCTTTTCTTTTTTGTAAGGTTACTTGGGAAAAACAAAAAATAAAATTAAAATGCAAATTAAATTATCACCCAGGAAATACATAGGGAATACAATGTTTGGGTTTGACTAGTTCATACTTACAATCTTTTCCTAACAATTATCAGAACTCTAATTTTTAGTTAGTATTTTCCAGGTTATCCAGAATTGTTTTATCTGTATTAATGAGAATAGAAATTTTGATCAATTTGTGGCATTGTATTGGTATTTTTGCTAACTGTAAGGCATAGAAATACAAAACTGTTTTGCAATTATTTTTTCTAATTTAAAGACCATTTTTAAAATTATGGTAAAAACCAAATTTATCATCTTAACCATTTTTGAGTGTACAGAAGGGTAATATTAACTATATGTACAATAAAACAGATCTTTAAGTACCATTTTTATTCAGCCAGTCTTTTAAATAAAACAATAAGTCTAAAATATTTCTAATGGAAAGCTTTCTTTCAAATTTTGGTCTAAAAATATCCATAACTTTATAAATTAATAAATATATAGATATTTCTGAGCATAAATATATTCTGGAAAAATTATGAAAACTTTACCAGCATAGTTATACTAACTTTCATGTTTTGTGAATATTTCCTACTCCTTCTAAATTTCTTTATTCAACAAACATCTGTGCCAGGCACAGTGCCGAATGCTAGCAATACAAACCTTAATCCAAAATATCTAGTAGCTAAAAATTTAAAGAAAAAACAATCTTTTCTTTAAAAATTTAATGAAAAATGATTTAGAATAATTATCTATATTAGTAGAAAATAATCAGATGTTTTTCTAGATTAAAGGAAGCAAGAGGAAACTTAAGTTTATAATGTTGTGAAGTTAATTATATTCCTTAATATTGAGATGAGAGAATGTGGAACTACTTTAGTAGCTCTAATTTGTATTTTAAGTGAACTCAAAAGCATTCTAACAATTCAGAGTTATATTCAAAGTTTTGGTTTTCTTACTTTACTAATATTAGTCCTTTTTTAAAAAAAATAATCAAAATAGGAAACTGCTGCACGAGTAAATCAGTCAGCTCTAGAAGCTGTCACTCCTTCCCCATCTTTCCAGCAGAGGCATGAGAGCCTTCGGCCAGCAGGGTGAGTTACCACACTGGGAGCTATTTAAAGAACTATACAGGCTATTTAAAGTGTTGGTGAGCACTTTGATTTTAGCAGTACTGCTTATATTAGTACCAAATGGTTCCTTGAACAGAGAAAGTATATTTTCAAAATGGTAAATTTGCCAGTAGGGTGCTAAATAAATAATTATTTCAGATTTTCCTAGTGTTTCCAACTAAATCTCTAGGTTGAGGTGATTTATGTTTTTGAGTTTAATAATTGGAAAGAAAAAAGTCTGCTATTAAATAAATAGCTATGATTTGGGATTTGTTTTTATTGAAACTTGTTTTACTCTTCTCATTGAATTATAATACTGTGTTTTCTTTTTTCATAGTTTAAGTATTTGATTTCCAAAAGAAAAAACTAAATGCAGTGCCTTCTTGTTTTCCTTTGTTCTTAGGCAATCTCGGCCACCGACAGCTCGAACCAGCAGTTCAGGATCCTTAGGATCTGAGTCCACAAATTTGGCTGCCCTCTCTCTAGATTCTCTTGTTGCCCCAGACACCCCGATACAATTTGACATAATTTCTCCTGTGTCTGAAGATCAACCTGGCCAAGCAAAAGCCTCTGGCCAGGGAGGCAGGTGGGGACGTTGTGCTATGGTCTGTAAAGTTTATGATTCCATTTCTACATTTGAGAGTCAGCTCTTACATATCAAGTGCATCAGCTATGTTATAGTTTTTTTGTTTAATTACCTAACATAACTTTGTTAGGGAAGAATCATGCAGATTTTTCTTTAAGTCTTTTGCCTCAATTAAAGGAGTTAAGATAATTTAGTTTCAAAAATATTTACTTCTGAATTTCTTAATCATGTCTATTTCTTGGATAAGTTGATAGTTCTGTCTTTAGGTCATGACAGTATTTTAAACATAAGTTTAAAATATAAGTTTATAATATTAACATAATAAAAGCTATAAGTATATTAGAAAATATTATACCAGAATAAGAAATCTTTAGGAAGTTACTAAAACATTATCACTGTTATGAATTATTAATGAGTCATCTTTTATTTATATAGTAAGGAATATTCTTGTCAAAGCAGTTAAAATTTTTCTTTGGGTGTAGATTAAGGAAACATGATTTAAGGCAAATCATTTATTAAGTAGGTTGGACACCTAATAAATTGATAATATGCTAATTTGGATATACATGGCTGTGACCCAGGAAAAGTAATTTGCATTTGATTGCATTTATAAAAATATGCTTAGCATTTGATATAATAGATCAGACATGTATAAAGAGATTAATTTCCTGTTAATCTTAATGCCAACGTTATTTTAGAACCATTTCGCTTTGTTTGCTTCCAAAACCTACTTTGAATTGTACTTTTCTTCCTTCACTGTGGGTGTACCATAAGCCATGCACACTAAGGAGGGAGGTAGCTTCCACCTTCAGTTCACTTTTCTTCTTGCATTGTTACTCATACCTTAAGAAATATAGGTTTAAAACTAGAAAATGTTCAAATCATCATAGTTGACTTGCAACTTGTACTTAGAGAACCTAAGAAGAGATTTTTACAATCCTGGGAAATCCCTGGCATTTTTCTCAAGCAGCTGAGATTGGAGCTAAGTCAGTGTTCCTCTGTGCTAGCTTATTTAAATTCAAGAACTTTTGCAACAATGGTTTAGTTGATTTTTGTTGTGTGTGGCTAAACTTCTAAAATGTAGCAACATTGGGTGCAGCCTGTTAACTCAATGTGTGAGGGCAGAAGCCATCATCATAGTAATTTGGTCATCAGTGGTGTTCCTTACCAGGATGGACCATTTTAAGAGTTTTTCTTTCTAAAATGTATGTACAAAGTTTTGTGACTCTTCATTTTAACTTTGGTTTCAATAATTAGATTTCTTCCATGTAACTGACCATATGTTCATATTTTTTTCTCAACTTTTCAGGCGTACAAATCCATTTGGAGAATCTGGAGGAAATACAAAATCTGAAACTGAAGGTAAAACAGATGTGCAGTATTTTAGAACTGCTTCTCAGTAGTAAACTCTGTGAAGAATTTGTTGTTTACATTTGCTCTCCTACTATGCTCAATTTTAATGTTAACTTCAAAGTTTTCTCTATTTACTCGTAGTACACTTGAAACAACAGAACTTAATCTGACTTAAGATATTGTTACTCATACAGAATTACAGAGAATTATAGAATATCATACTTTTGACTTCATAGTCAAATTCTCAATGCATAAGATATCCTTTAAGCTTTTCCTAACAGCTGATGTTTAAATTCTAGTACTGGAGCATAACTTATTTTTTCTTTTTCCTTGTATCTATTTAATATAATTTCAAACTGACAGAAAAGCAGTAATAGTGCAAAGAATTCTTTTTACCCCGAAACACCAATTGTTGAAGCACTACCCTTTGCTATTTGAATTTGAGACCTTAATTTTCCTGTAATTTGAACACTGCAGTTAGGAGTTATTTCTAAATACCTCCCCTTTAGGTTGAATTTTTCACTGGGAAATCTAAAAGGAGGCAGCATATTTTATTCTTTTGGAAAATAAATGTGGGACTTAGAAATACATAACATATCTTGTTCTGTTATAGATTCTATTCTTCATCAATTATTTATTGTCCGGTTCCTTGGTTCTATGGAGGTGAAATCAGATGACCATCCAGATGTTGTTTATGAAACAATGCGCCAAATCTTAGCTGCCCGGGCCATCCATAACATCTTTCGTATGACAGAATCACATTTATTAGTCACTTGTGACTGTTTAAAGTAAGTAATAACCCCTCCCTAAAAAAACTGTACAAAAACAGTTACATAATTTCAGCCTAATTAAAATTTGTTTTCCAAATTTTTAATTATTATTGTAGGTTAATTGATCCACAGACACAAGTTACAAGGCTCACGGTGAGTTCTACAGATTTAAGCTTTGTGCATATACACATCTTACAACTTGATCATAATCCTGATCCTCTATGTTCAGGTATGGTAGTAGCAATTATGATTGGCCTTTAGCCTGTTACAGTTAAATCTATGGCCATCTCCAAAAAGTTATAATTGAACATTCCATGTAACTTAAAATAACACAATTTTGTGCGATAGTGTTTACCTCTCAGTTAGGAAGCATGTATCATACACACCAAAGAACAGTAGCAATTAAAAGGTGAACATGATTGAGAGTATTTTATAATTATCTATTGCAAATAGCTGCAAGTGTGTGTGTGTTTCTATTTATTAAAAAGACCATTTTTGTTACTGAATTTGACTTTGTAAAATGTGTTGACTAATAAAACAAATTCAGTATTTAACACCCTCTTGTTCTGCTTGGTTATCCAAAACAAATATGACATTGTTCTTGGATTACCAGTCTGTTAAAAAAAATTGGCTTTAATATTTATGATAATTTTAGAATTTAGCATGTTAGTTTGTCATATATAAGTGCTGTCGTAATGGTTTGAAAGATCTCATGTTTGCTTCTGATGTTTTCTGTGGCAGTTTCCATTACCCTGTGTAGTTTTGTATGCTACACACCAGGAGAATAAGCGCCTTTTTGGATTTGTTCTTCGGACATCAGGAGGGAGAAGTGAAAGTAATCTGTCATCAGTCTGCTATATATTTGAGTCAAACAATGAAGGGGAAAAGGTACATGGCTTTTCAAAATGTTTCTGATGTTAAATACTTAATCATAATCACTAAGTGATTCTCACTAAGATTTAATAACAATTAAATTCTTACTAATTAAAATTACTATTAATTAAAAATTACAGGATTAAATTCTTATGTAATTCTGACTGAGATTTCTGGAAAAAACGCCCAGATTTTGCCTAGTTCTCCTGAGCTGCTTGACCAAAGCATGTTGCTCTGAAGAGAGCCAGGCTGCTGGGTTGGGCCTTCTGACTCAGACTCGTGCCTCCCTGGCCACTGATAGCTGGTACTATCTTTTAGCTTCATTAACTTATCCTGGAAATGGAATATATTCCCATAATCAGCCATTTTCAGATGTTTTCAGCTTGGAGCAGCTGATAATGTCACTGTTTGCAGGCCTTACTATATCAGTAAAGAATCTGAGATAACAAGAAGTAGGGTACATAAAGTGGGTGAGAGTCAGCCATGAAAGCTCACAGACCCTGAAGAAAACATACAAAGGCTTGGTTTGGGGGCTGGAGCATTCTTAAGTTAGCTTTTGTTTGAAGCAATGTATTATGACTAGTTATATCAGATATTTGAATACTTGAAATTATTGCTTTGATGTAAGAACTGCCTGAGAACATACTTTTTGTCATTTTAGATTTGTGATTCTGTTGGATTGGCAAAACAGATAGCTCTGCATGCTGAACTGGTAAGAATCTGAGATGCTTGATTTTCCAAGAATGGTAACTAAAGTGGTATAATAATATAAGCTCTTTCATGTTAGCAAGTAGATAAAATGATTTTACTAAGCAAGATTAATAGTGGATGCTATTGCTGATACAGCATTTAGACTTTGGATAACTGTCTACCATAGAATGTAAACTGTGTTGATATGCTTTCTCATATATAAATGCAAAAAAAATTCAAAGGTTACAAAAGAAATATTAATTGAAATGTCTAAAATTTAAAGTTATTTCATATTTAATTTATTAGTTTTATTCATCTGTTCTTTAGGATCGTAGGGCATCAGAAAAACAAAAAGAAATAGAAAGAGTAAAAGAGAAGCAACAGAAAGAACTCAGTAAACAAAAACAGATTGAAAAGGTATGCAGTCTTAATGTCTGGAGCTTCTCTTTATATGGTGTTTGTGAAAACTTAATTCAGCACTGTGACTTTCAGATGTGAATTTCCAAGTGAAAGGTTTCTGCTTGCTCAGCCACTCCATAACCAGATGATTCATAGCATGGCAGAAAAGGGTAACATCTGTTTTCTGATGTGACGTTTACATTATAGTTATATTGACATGTAGTATGACTTACTGTTTAGCAAACATACCAGAACTTTCATATATCAGTGAGGGCTCTCTCTGTCAAAGTTGTTCTTTTCAGAGGCTATACAGACTTAACTGCCATTATTGAAAGCCATTTTGCCCTCCAGGGGGAAAACATACTTTTTCCCCCTAGAGGGCTATATGTGTGTATATATATAATATGTTATATAATTCATCATAATTATATATATAACATATATAATATGTTATATAATTACATTATCTATAATAAATATTATGATTATGTATAATATAAATTATATACTTATATATGTATATAATAAAAATACATATATTAATGCTGCCAGGAGTGTCAAATCATTGTCCATCCAATAGGAATTTCATGCTAGACACATTTCAGAGCAAAACCTGGAGAATGCATTTGATAGGTGATCCATGAGGAGATTATTAAGAGTCTGTTACGGGTTGTGGCATTGACAGTAGGAATAGAAAAGAGAAGACAGTTGTGGGATACTTCGAACAGATCAGTATGAATTGGCAATTGATTGGATATGTGGACAAAGAAGAGGAAAGTGGCAAAGATGACACTGAAGTCAGGCTTTCTTGATAGGCTAGAATGGACTGAGGGAAGGTGACACCTGATTTAGCAAGATGAACTGGACAGGAATGCAGAAGAGTCCTCAGAAGGGGAAAGGAAGGGATGTGGGGTGATCCCTTATAAGGCTTTTACTGTAGTGTATAGTGAGAGATGATGATGGCCTGGATTTGGTGGTTAGCCGTAAAAAAGAAAAAGGAACACACTCCAGAGATTTTAGTTTGAATGTTGGCTTTGGTAAGATTTCTAGAATGGCGTCAGAATTCACTTTGGTGTTACATTGGTTGGATGTGGCCTTTCTTCTCATCAAAATTATAAATCTGTATTTTTGACAGAAGGATTGAAGTGGCTCTCAAGTATGTATTTTAACTGCATAGTTTTCCATTTGACTTCAGACAATTAACTTAGTTTCTTTTCTCTTTTCCACTAGGACTTGGAAGAACAAAGTCGGTTGATAGCTGCTTCCAGTAGACCAAACCAAGCTGGTAGTGAGGGGCAGTTTGTTGTCCTTAGCAGTAGTCAGTCAGAAGAGAGTGATTTGGGAGAAGAAGGAAAGAAGAGAGAATCAGAAGCATAAACTTACCTTTGCTTTTTGATTCATATTTCCCCCCTTGGAATTTGACAATTTCTGTGGTGAAATGGCATAAGGTAACAACTATGTTGAAATATCAAGGAGGAGACTAAGCTTTATATTTACTTGTTTTAGCTTCATTTTAAAAAATAAGACTGAACTTGATGACTTAGGTTTGCATTGATTTTTTCCCCCTTAAACATAATATACTATGCATTAACATTAAATTCCACATGTCTAAAAGAAACCTGTTCATCTCTGCAGTAGATTGCTGAGGAGTTATATTTGCTCAACCATTTTTTTTCTTCAAACTGTGAACTTTTTATCTTGCATTGTAATTGGCTGTGACCGTAAATTATTTATCCTTCAGGCTCAGATGTTCATGGATATGCTCTCTCTTTCATTAGGAACGTTTTGTTGGCAATGAGGAAGCCTTCAGCTGAATAAGTTTAAAACCCTTTATACAGAGAATTCTACAGGTTTGCAGATATTTTAACAATATTAAATGTGCAATAGAACTTTTGTAAAATAATTAGAACCGAGATTTTACACTTAAGGTTTCAAATTGTGGCAGATGGTACTATGGATTTCAGGGCACTTGCTTAGATTGCTCACATTTCTCTGATGTACTATACCTGATGCTATTAGGAAAGATGCTTAAGTGTATTCAGTTCAAGATTGATACAGCCCTTGGCATTTTATTATCACACTCTTAGTTCTCAGGTTGGGACTTCAATTATTGCTGCAGAGCAGTAATGGTTAAAAATAAGATTTTGGAATTTATTAAAAGATTTTTTGTTGTTCAGATACATTTTAGATTAGGATTGATGTGTAAGGATGTTGTAACAGGATGATACATTGTATTTTCTGCATTATGTGAAATAGTTTTTATTGAAAATCAAGTGACATTTCAAAAGAAATTCTATAACAATTATGTTTCATGCTTAAAGTAAAAATTCTCAGAGTTTAGTTTAGAAAATCTAATCTTTTAAATTTCAGACTGATATTCCCAGTATTTTCATAATCCCATGTTTTGATAAAGTACTGAATCACCACTTTATACCCACAAAGGCAAATAACTAATGTATGAGAATAGAGTAATTTGCACTAATTATTCTAAGTACTTCTAACTCTTTAAATGAATAACAGGTCCAGTTCCATGAAAGATTGAAAAGAAATTGAATGCCTGGTACAGTGTAGGAGAATTTGACCAAGGAAGGATTTTAGCCTGGTGCCAAGGTTAAAATATTTCTATACTGTCTATCTTCTGTGTCAAATCTTGATTTCTTTTTCTTTAATCACATTTTTAACATTGCTGATAGAAATCACATTCATGTGTTTCACATGAAAAAGTATCTATATATACAAGTTAAATATATTGAGTAAAGTATTTTACATAGTCATACATTTATAAATTTTCAAGAGGTTAGCCACTAAGACTAATTTCACAAGGGAAACTTTGATACACAGTTTTTTTTCTTAGTTCTGAATTAGAAATGTCATCTGTTTTAGTTCTCAAAACATAACTCGATTGTTTCACACTGTGTATGTACATTGTTTTCTGTAGGAATGGGATAGATAATTATATATAGGATCATGATATTCTTTTTGTCCATGTGCCAAATGGAAATAATCATTATTTAATACTCTTTGACGCCTTATGTTACCAAAATATATAGTAAAAAAGTAGAAATTTATGAAATACTTTATTTTGTGCTTACCAAAGGGAATGCTTTCACAATAGTATATCATTCCTTTTGTTGAAGTTGAAATTTGGAATTTCGTCTGTTGTCGGCACTTAGTCATGGCAAGTCCTGCTTTTAAGACCTTTTTGAGATTAGTAAGCTTTCTGTTTCACTAAATCTTTTGTGTATACAAGTTGTCACCTCACTGAGTTCAGATAAAATCTGTTGCCCTGTAAGGAAGGTGGTCATCATTAGGAGGCATTTTGCTCGTGCTTTGCATGGTAGCAAAGTGCTACCCTTTATTAGCACTCTGGGTCAAAGTGTAGGCTTAGAGTTAAGGGTACTGGCAGACTTAGGGATGCTGGACAGACTTGTTCTTTTAAGTTATGTTTCCATAGGAATTTCCATGATGACATACCCATGTCTCCATGTCCATAGGTCAGACCAAAATGCATTCCAATGCCCAGTAGAAGTCATGAGTGGATTTTAACAATTTTAGATGATTCAACTTTTGTTCTATTACTATTGAACTGTATGAACTATTCCATTACTGCAGATATTTAAGTATCAACTTCAATAAGCTCTTCCTGTTATTAAAGAAGGCTGCCCATGGGTTTCTGCCTAATGTTAAAGCTGATCTTGTTATCCTCCTGTGAAATCTCTTCTAGCTCTGGGATGCTTTGATGGTGATTAGATTTGGAGATATCTTTTCTCAAATTCAGATTTACACTTAACGGTTTTTAGAAATTAACAAACAGCTTTTTTAAAAGCCTACCTAATTCTGCTATGCATTCTGCTACCTATATGAACAGTACTTTTGTAACTATGGTAATGAAGTCAGTTGGTAGGAAACCAGTTATTCCTTCTTCCTTTAAAATTTTTGAAAACTTGCTAACAAGAGACTGAAACTATTACCTCGAACAGAGTCCCCAAAGCTAGTATAGTTTTTGCCACATCTACAATGATTAGTTTATGTTTAATTTCAAAAGAATCCTCAGGCTCCACATTATGCTTGGGAAAAGGACAGTAAGATGTGCATCCGAGGTACTATAACATCTTATGTGGTAAAGGCATCTGGGTTAATTTTGAGTTATATTTAGGAAGCACAGTATTTAAAATTTGAATCTTATTAGACATGCTGACAGACCCTAAGAGCTAGTATATTGCAAAAGCTTCCGCCACATAAATAAAATGAAAATATTAATGTTGGTTTTGACAACAACCTCCTAGCATTCAGAATGTATTTTAAATATTTAAACACACCAATTGTACCAAGCAAGCCCTTCATTTTATTTTTAGCAAGTTTGGTTTACTCTTCCACGAAATTTTGTTCTCCTACTTTAATTAATATTGCATAAACATTTGAAACTGGAACCATATTATACTTTTTAACCAATCTCTTGTGGCTGCACTCATATGTGATTTACTTCAGTTAATATGAGAACTGGGAATTAAGTTATAACTAATGTGCAAAATTGCTTTGTATATTTGGTGATTTTGTAATGTAAGTGAATTGGTTCTTATTTCACTGATACTATTAATCATTGCAATGTACAATTAAAAATCATGCAACATTTTGCTTTAGAATTGGATTTGAAGAACTCAATTTTATGTGATCATGGTATACATGCGGGGCGGAAAACTTATTTTTTCATTTTTGTCAAAATAAGTATTTGCTGACAAGGCTTCAGGAAATATGCTGTTAGAAGATTTTTTAATGTATAATAAAGTCCATGATTTTTGTACAGTCTTTTTGTATGAAGTATTTGATATATACTCTGAATTTTATTTCTCCAAGTAATTTCAGATATTTGTAAAACTATTGGACTTTTTTTAATTGTTAAATTACACATCTAGTCCCATTACAATTTCACAACAGCTAGAATGAAAAAAGAAATTGTCACTTATTGGGAAAAGTTTGTTATTGAAGCAAACAAATTCATCACTGGTGACTTCTTTTTTCTTTTAGCAAAGTAAAGAGACTTCAAGAGACATCAATAATTACCCCAGACGTGTTACAGACGATGTACACTTGCTACTGTCTGGTCCTACTCAAAGAAATTCCTTCAATTTAAAGGGGCAGGTTATTGTGTATACAGTTTAAGTAGCTTAGATCTGTAGTTTTAAGACTAGTGCATATTAATCCTGTGTGCTCTTTATAGTTTCTTATAGCACTTAGTTCTTTTCTTCTCTGGGGAGTTTGTATTCTAATTTGTTTTGAATTTTATAGAAATATATATATACTTTTAGAAGATCCAGGGAGTAGGTGAAATTAACTTTAGAATTATGTAATTTATCTAAGTGCACATATATCCTAAATATATATTCACTTATATATATTCTACTACTCACTCACAAGAACATACCACAATTCGATTAAAAAAAAAAAGCTATTCATGTCAGCTAGTTTTACAGATTTTTTAATGTAAACTGTAAAAAGAATTTTAAGTGTGTCCCTACTGAAGTAGTCTACATAGCCATGAATCCCTGTGTCAGAAAGAAATCATATAGGGTCAGTTTCCCTAAAATGGATGATTTACTGCTAAAAAAAAATTCACTGAGACTACACATGGAACATCAAAGCTATTAGCTGACTGGGCCGTGGTGAAATGGACTACATCATCCTACCTTTCTGTTGTCCATGCTGAGACGCTGCCTAAATGAACATCTCAGTTTCTCTCCTCTCTTTCCACGTGTAGAAACCTGTACTTACATGAAACATAGAATATATAGAAATAAAAATTTACACTAACGTCTTATAACTGCTATCAGTGAGCCCCTCCATGGCCAGTACCAGGTTAGGTTCAGTACAGAAACCATAAGCCAGCATCCATTTGAAAACACTTTTAATTCCCATTCTACTGATCACATTAATCAATAAACGGTTTTGTGGAAAGAAGGGACACGTTTCCTATTAATAATGAAATTTCACTTGAAGGTTCTGTTTCAATTAACTGAATTACCCCACCTCTGTACTTAACTGTACAAGGAAATGGTATCAGACACTAAGCTGGCATTGGGACTTTTGTACAAGAATAGCTAACTTCTAGGTCATGTACTGGGGTCAAAATATATTCAGTGCAACCACTAAAACATACAGTAGTTCCCCTTATCCATGGTTTTACTTTCCAAGCAGTTTCAGTTACCCAGGGTCAACCACTGTCCTAAAATATTAAATGGAAAATTCCAGGAATAAACTACTCATAAGTTTTAAATTGCATGCTGTTCTGAGTAGCATGATGAAATCTCTTGCCATCCCGCTCCATCCCACTTGGGAAGTGAATCATTTCTTTGTCCAGCATATCTTCAACATACAGTATGTATGTACAGTCATGTGTTGTGTAACAACAGGCTTAAAGATGGGGATACATTATGAGAAATGTGGTGTCAGGCAATTTCATCATTGTGGGAACATCATAGAGTGTACTTACACAAACCTAGATGGTATAGCTTCCTGCACATTTAGGCTATAGGGTATAGCCTATTGCTCCTAGGCTATAAGCCTGTATAGCATGTGACTGTACTGAATACTGTAGACAATTATAACGTGATATTTGTATATCTAAACATAGAAAAGGTACAATAAAAATACAGTATTATATAATCTTATGGGACTACCAGTGCATATGCAGTTGACCAAAACATTGTTATGTGATACATAACTATATAGGAAAAAACATAGTATATGTAGGGATATAGGGTATTATACACAATTTCAGGCATCCATTGGGGGTCTTGGAAAGATCCCCTAAGGATAAGAGGAGACTACTGTATTATATATGTACTTCTCTATAACAAAGATACTGTTAAGAATTATCTTGAATTGTTAGAGGTGGCATCTATTATTTTGAGCACATAGAAATTGGATTCATACATTTAATATAGGATCGACATAGAGCTGGCACATTTCAGTTAATCGAAATTTTTATTTGGGCTTTATTTTTTTAAAACTGCTTTTTACAATGCTAGGCATTTATATATTGAGAGGCTATGTTCAGAGCACCTTTTCTTTTTTTTTTTTTAAGAAATGGAATCTCACTATTTTGCGCAGGCTGGAGTGCATGGCTATTCACAGGTACCATCATAGCACAATACAGCCTTGAACTCCTGGCCTCGAGTGCGCCTCCCACTTTAGCCTCCCCAGTAGCTGGGACTACAGATAGGTGCATGCCAACACACCCGGCTCAGCAACTTTTTAAAGAATGTAGGCTGCACTGAGATTTTAGTTGCTAGGTAAAGCAAAAAATGTGAATCTTATGTAACAAGTCAAATTTTAAGAAATACAGAATCAGAATTATACCTTTTCCTCTAGAATGGTTTGATTACCACGTTCCTGTAAAAATTCCTTGTTCATAAAGGTCATATTCTTTGTAAAGGATATATGCTTTTAAACGATTGGGTAATGGAAGAAATGACATGAAGACAGGGCAGCGCAAATGTAAACGTCCCATGCACTTCCGGATCTTCAGGCGGCACAAATGTTGTAGGGAGCGAGGATTTGCTAAAATGAAAGAAATAGGCACATTATCCAAAAGGAAAAAAAAATTGCTTTAGTTTTTAGTGATCTTAGGGTTTAGTTAGTAAATGCATTTGATACATTTCATTTGTTGTGACTAAATGGGAAAGTCGATAGGGAAATAAATAGCTTTTCAGTTCTCATTGCAACCCTTGTTGTAGATACGATTTCAGAGCTATGTCAAGTTAGAGTCCAAAGACTGGCATCAATTGTGGGTATGGCCTGTGAGACCTAAAGTCCTTAAATCTGCATGTATTAGGCCCCACTTGCTCCCCTTTTCCTCAGGGGCAGGCTAAAAACTGAAGATCACCCAGGAGGAAGTGAGATGAAAGAAATTCCTTTTTTTTTTTTTTTTTTTAAGAGAAGAGTCTCGCTCTGTTGCCCGGGGCTAGAGTGCTGTGGCATCAGCCTAGCTCACAGCAACCTCAAACTCCTGGGCTCAAGCGATCCTCCTGCCTCAGCCTCCCAAGTAGCTGGGACTACAGGCATGCACCACCATGCCCGGCTAATTTTTTCTGTATATTTTTAGTTGTCCAGCTAATTTCTTTCTATTTTTTTTTTCAGTAGAGATGGGGTCTCGCTCTTGCTCAGGCTGGTCTTGAACTCCTGAGCTCAAACGATCTTCCTGCCTCGGTCTCCCAGAGTGCTAGGATTACAGGCATGAGCCACCATGGCCAGCCAGATGAAAGAAATTTTTAATTTGACTTAAGTACTACTTTGAAATAATTTGGGTTGGAGAAGGATCATTTGATACCCTCTACAGACTTAGCTCTTAGCTTTTTCTCATCCCTTGTTTTTATTGCCATTTCATAGCTTTTAATTTCTGTGTCTATAGTGTTCCTTCAGAGCCATGGTTTAGGTGGATTGGGATAAAAGTATTACCTACCTATGTAATAAGTAGTTACCTAACAGATTTTATCATCCTGGGAAAAGGTAATAAGTACAAATTAAGTGTAGTTAGTAAAAATTTTTAAGATAGGAATAGTATTTTTTTGGTTTCTTTAGGTCAAGCTTTTAACTAGAATAGAAGAGTGTTCTAAAAAAAAAATGAGAATATAATTAGTATTTTGGTGAAAGTTTTCTACAAGAAATAGACTCACTTAAGATGAAATGTATTTCTGACCACAGCCCCTGTTTTTGGAGCACAGCTTTCAACTTTGAACAGATCCGAACTTGATCAACATAATCAAGCATCACTCGAACAACATTTCCAGAGAGATGTTGCAGCCACGATAAAGTTATTACTTCACAGAACTGAGGGGTAAAAAAATCAGAAGTATGAAAATAAATGAACAGCAGAAAGTATCTGTGGTTAAACATAGTAATCAAAAGAACACTAAAATCAGAGTTGGCAAACAAGATCTCAAATTCCTCATTTATAAACTATGGTCTTGAGCAAGAAAATCTCTTAGCCTTAGCTCTAATATTTGGAAAAATATGTACTGCTTTGCCTTCAAAACTATATAAGATGTAATAGGGGTGTCACAGAGAATGTCACATATTATCTGTTAACCCATTTGATTGGTCATGTGGCTGTGTGAAATAAAGGTGACCTTTCCAGCTTCACTTGCAGCTAGGTGTGACCACCTAAGTTCTAGCCAATGAGATGTAAGTGGAAGTGTGAGCAACTCCCAGAATGTCCTTGAGTAAGGGGCGTGCTGCCTCCTGCCTGCCTTCTTGTTGGCTGGAGTGTGGATACGAGTTTCTTGTGTGAATATGAAGCTCTCCAATTAGAAGGCTATTTACTTCCTGCCTTTATATGAGAGGGGAATGAGCCATCTTGTTAAAGCTACTCTTATTTTGGGGTTTTCTATCATTCATAACTGAATCCTACCTTGATACATGAGGGATAGAACAGTTTCTACCTTTAAGTAATTAATATGCTCTTAGACAAGATACCCAGATAGGAAATCTATATGAACAGTTAGGAAATGATGAAAGATGATATATGCCTAATACCAGACTAATGATGTGGAAAGTAAGTCCTACATTAATCACCTAAAAATAATAAATCATATAATATTAAAATATTTTGGCTTTCACTTTTCACAATTCAAAGTACTTTTTCCAATTCACCATTTCATTTCTATTTCCAAATTTTGATAATATGGATTCAAGTATTTATAGAGCATCTATTATGTGCTAAGCACAGATTTGTAAGCTGAGGACAGTGATGAACAAGAGCTTATGTTCATGTATTTGTGGGGGAGGCACAATCAGTAAAATATTAAAATGATAATTTTAGAAAGAGATAAATGCTATAAAAGAAATGGACAGCATGATAAGAGAATGATTGGGGAAGGAAACTACCTCAGACAAGGTGGACAGGGAAGGGCTTCTTTGGGGAGGTGACACTTGAAATGAGACCTGAAGAGTGGCAACCATTTGAAAAGCCGGGGGAAGAGCTCAAGTTGGGGAAAACAGAAGTGACCGTCTAGGCAAGGGAAAACTAGGATTGTGTGGTGTGATGAAAGCCAAGAAGGAAAAATGTCTCAAAAGGGAGCGGTGGTCAACTGTATTGATAGTGATTCTTCTTTCATTGGAAATGTGACCAAAGGAAACCATTCAATCAAATGTTAGAGCCCAAAGAAATAGCCAAACCTAGGGGTACAGGTATTGGGAACCCAAAAGCATTTTAGTTAGATAACTCATTCAAAGAAAAAGTATAACTGGTATTTAAAACTGCATTCATTCTTCAAAACCTTGCTCAAATATTGCTTCATTTATGAAACTTCCTGACAGTGCTAGGTAGAGTTAAATCAATTTTTCCTCTGAACTATTTCTGTACTTTTTACATCTTTCTATTGTGTTTATTTTATCGTATTATAATTATTTTATCATGTATCTATTCTACAATCTTTCTAACCATGAGCTTCTGGAGAGAGTGGATGGAGTCTATTTATTGCTAGAGTTTCAGGGCCACAGATGATGACTGTAAGGCAATGCAGCCAATGCTGAGGGCTTACCTTAGTATCTTTGATAACTGTAGATGTCCAGCCTTCAAAAGTACAGGAAGGATGAACTTTGTCCCCATGAGGACAATCAAAACATCGCTCTGTGTCATACCCATAATTCAACAGCATCCTGAGCATGACTTCATCTTTCAGTGTGTATTGCAGTGCTGATGGGAAATGTAAAGGATTAACTCTGCAGACGTAGTTGACATTGGCCCCGTGTCTTAGCAGCAGACTTATCAGCTCATAGTTGCCCATCCTGAGGGCAATCTGGAGGCAGTTAACTGGGTCTTGATTAGGCAGAGCTCCAGCACTCAGAAGGAGCTTAACTGAAGAAAGGTCACCATTTGATACAGCAAAATACAACGCTGACTTCCTTTGGTCATCGTAGTGTTTGCGAATCCTCTGATCTAGCATGAAATTCACATCAAACCCAGCCTGGATGAGAAGCTCCAGGCACTGAGGGTGTGCTCCCGCTGCCGCGCAGTGAAGTGGACTGATCCCACTCTGCTTAATGGCAGCAAGATCTGTAACTGGAATCAGTATCTTTAGAGCTCTGAAAAAGAATTTCAAAGTGCATTTCAAAATAGTTTTGTTAAGATGTAACGTTAACCTGTTTATGATTGCTTTATATTAACACTGGATGGTATTAGTATCAGCTGGTATTTAGAACCCCCAACAAATAAGCATAATTCCTTCATTCGAAAGCTCAGATACCAAGTAAAATCAAATGAAACTACTGTTTAGTTTATAAAACTCAGAATTAGCCCAGTCATTTGAGACCAGAGGCTTCCCATGTTGCCTGAGGACCTGATAATAAAAGTTTTATATCTCTTCAGAGGATGCTTGGCTTTACTACTTTCTAGCCAGTCAAGAGTTTCTTATCTTTAAAAGGGGTGTTTAGTTGTAGGATCAGAGAAAAAGAATATAAATTTCCTAGTAGTGGCTCAAAATAAAAGGTAGCTATTACTATTTCTATTATTTACAATAATGTAATGGAACTTACAATAAGTGGCCTCTGTCAGCTGCCACATGAATGGGCAGGTGGCCTGAGCTCTTAGGGATGTTGGCATCAGCTCCATACCCTAGCAAGAGAGTCACGGAGTCTGGATTTCCTCCACTAGCGGCTTCAAGTAAGATGGAAGAACAATCAGAGGCCTGACCATGAGCATTAGCTCCTAAGAGGATAAAGAGTCATGTTATGCAAAAATTCTTTTCCACTGTATTGCTCAAGCAATTAAAAAAATATATCACTACCACCAAAAAGCAATTAGTGAGCGCCTACTCTAGCAAAGCACTAAGAATCAAAGAAATAAAATATGACCTCTTGCTCTCAAGCAGCTTATAAACTAGATGGGGACAAAAAAAATGGCACAAGCAGTTTCTAAATTACAAGCAGGTTGGCTTTCAGAGTAATTTTATAAGTTGTTTGGAACTTGAAAACTAGTAGAAATACTTTGATAAAAGGTAGTTTTACTTCTAGACCAGCCTACAAAAGCCGCCTGATCTCAGCACTCCTACATACAGGATGGTACTAATAAATCTGTTGAACTATATCACTACACCATCTGATGATGCTGTTTTGGTTGAAATGGGCATTTGTTCTAACTTGTTCTTAGAGGACTGTTCATAGTAAGAGACACTGTAATTATTTTTAACTGATGGGGGACTGCTGATAGTTAAAAAGATAAATTGTAATACAGCTTGAGTATCCCTTATTCAAAATGTCTGGGACCAGAAGTATTTCAGATTTTGGATTTTTTTCAGATTTTTGAATATTTGCATACACATACTGATTTAGCATCCCTAATCCAGAAATCTGAAAGCTGAACTGCTCCAAGGAGCATTTCCTTTGAGTGTCAGGTCGCTGTTCAAAAAAGTTTTGGCTTTTGGAACATTTTGGATTTTGGATTTTCTGATTAGGGATGCTCAAACTGTACCCTGCATACTAAGTGTCATGAGAGTGGTGTGGATAGTGAGAGTACAAACACAGGCAAAATGTCTTCTAGACGATCTAGGGCTGGGTTTTTAAGGGGAGCTGGGAGGTGAAGGAAGGAGAAAGGAGTTGTGGAAGGCTTCTCAGCAAAATGGGCTATGAAGAAAAAGTAGCATTTGGATGGACAAAAATTGAAGAGAGCATTCTGGGCACATTCGTAGCTCATATAAAAAAGATATAAGGTTCCAAATAGCCCCATGAGCTAGGACAGACTCCAGAGTCATCAGGTACAGTGGCTGCCCCAAAACCCCATTCCTAGAATGTGCAAATAAAACCTAATAAGCCTCCATTTATTAAGTGCTCACTATGTGCTGGTTCCTTTATGTGCATAATAATTTCCAGACTTCACAACACCCCCCAAAGTAGATGCTAATATCCTCATTTTAAAGATGAAGAAACTAAGGCTCATTGAGTTTACGTGACTTCCCCAAAGAAGCACAACTAGTAAGCAAGGTAGTCAGGATTTGTACACAGGTATTACAGACTCGGGGTTTATTTCTACGATGCCATGTTGCCACTCCAGCAGTGCAGGGCGGTAAAATAATATAATTTGGAATCAGGCAGATGCGGCTTCAAATGCTGGCCCTGCCATTTACTATCTATGTCACTTTGTGCAAATTACTTTTTGTAAGGAGATCACTTAGAGGAAATGCTCACTCACTGACCTCACTGAAGTCAACCCATGCTGGTTTCTTTGAAGATTAGAGGATTTAACATCTGTTGCCTCTCTTCTCTTCTATGCAAAAGGTTACTCTTTCCTCAAAGTCGAAAGAGCCCGTGTTTACTTTTGTTTTTCCAGCTAATGATGCTGGACATCTCTTATACTGCTCATTTAAAACATCTTACGTAAAATGTCTTATGGCCTTTGATTGGAAACCAGCCTTTCCCATACGATAGGAAAGATTTAGGTAAGTCTAAAAAGTACAAGGTTGTTCTTAAGTATAGGGGTTCCTGCCATCTAGAATATTGGAAATCAGGTCCATGTATTGTTAAAGAATGAAATAGGCTTCTAGACATAAGGAGGAGACTAACGAAGATAATTCTAATATTGGGACTTTATTAAATCTTGGTAAAAGTTTGCTTCTTTGAATTAAAACTTTAGATACTACAGTGCTTCATCTAACAGTGTCATCAATGGCGGTCTCCTCCATGACAATAAATGCCAAAGTTCTAAGCCAAGGATCCCTACCAGTGAAATAGGATCTAAAATGGCCGTGGCTATGGTGCTGGGGGCAGGGGAGGGGGCATATGTGAAGGGAAGTCCTGCAACTGGTACCATCTCTGACCCTCACTCTCTCAAGTGCACAATGAGGATGGTACGTCCCTCACAGAGTTTTTAAAGGATTATAAGGCATCATGGATAGCTTAATACCTGTTGCTTAGAAAGTGCTCAGTAATTATAAGTTGCCTTCCTCCTCTCTTGGCATTTTGGTTATTACTAGAGAGAAGAACTAAGACCCAAAGAGAAAAAAATCAGGAAGAATGTCCTAACATCTAAAGCCATTTGATGACAAATTAAACTGCCTCATGATAGCCTAAGCAGAGGTAACATGTAGAGGATGTTGCAGGATCTTTGATTTTATGATTCTAGAAAAACACAACATAAAAAAAGTTAAAAAAAAAAACAAAAAACATCCTCTTAGCATGGTGAGGAAACACTAAGTAAAAGAGTAACCTGCATCTTAGTAATTTTAGGGAAATTATATCACACCCAATAAGAAATTCAATCTCTATTTTAGGCTTTTCAATAGTCAATATTAACACAAAGTTTTATCAAACATTTATATTAGGCTTAATGAAAACGTTAACTTCTGTTGAACACTTGGATCACATTATCCCTTGGCAGGTTGGGACCATACAGAAAATCTTGCCTTTCTGCAGTAACATTTCCATGATTTCCGTGTGCCCGTTTTGAGCAGCTAGAGCAAGAGGAGTGAATCCGTAGGAGCTCTGCGGGTCAATGTGCGCCCCAGAAGCCAGCATAAGCTTCACCATGTCTTGTCTGCCCAGTTTGGCTGCTTCATGGAGAGCTGTCCTCTCGTTGGCACACCGCAGATTGACATCTGCTCCGTGGCTGATCAGCAAGGAAGCCATGTCGTACGAGTCACGCAGAACAGCTGGGAAATGAATGAGAAGGGAGGTGGGCATTATGTTCAACGGGAAGTGGAGGCTGGAGTATCCTATTGGCTGTTGTCCCTCAAGCTTTCTTAAGCAGTTCTCCCTACCCACCCCCCACCTGCCCCAGCACTCCATGTTTAGGAAACAAATTGTAAAATAAGGCATACGTCAAATAATATCAATAATGTTTTCCATCAGTGGGCTGTTTTTCTGTAAGCCATGACCATTCATTGTCTGCTACTGTGGACAATGTGCTGATTATTCACTGGCAGCTTATGTGGTTGAAACACAAACATACAAAATTTTTATTTACCATCTTTATTTTCTCAAGAAAATGGGAACTTAAATACTCAATACAGTCCTGGAAATGCTTGTAGATGCTTTAAAAGAGGAAAAACAAAACAGCAACAGAACCTACCTCAGCAAATTACTAAAACGTAATTTAAATATGCATGTTTGGGTGAGTGGCTGAGGCCGTAGAAAATGGTTTTGGCCTCTGTTTCCCAAACCTATTGTGCAGAAAGCCCCTGGAGGTTCTTAGTGAAGAAAATGATTCTGTCATTAAAGAAAAAATACAATAAAAGACTTGGGAATGCTGTATATTCTAACACCCTCTTCAAGATTCATTTTGTACATTGGTATATTGAAGCCTCTGAGAAATCTTAAGTTAAGCAAGCCTAAACTTGCTTAACTTTGACCCAGCATTTTCCTTGATCTATCAATGGGGACATGCTGTTCAGTTACCACAAAAATGGAATCTTTTGACCTGCTGAACAGGCAGAAGTCAAGAGAGGAAAACCAGTTCTTTCCACCATCATTGTTATGACAGGCTTCACAGCCTCATGTTTTTTACATAGGTGACTTTTACACACACAAGATAAATACTGCTATTATCCCAACCTTATAGACGGGGAAACAGGTTTAGAGAGGTTAGACCTGATCCAGAGTTCTCTTCACTATATGGTATTATGCTATATAGTTTGAGTGCTTTCTCAGAGAGGGCTCTTCTTGGTGTTTTTTCTGCAAATGTAAAGCCTTAGAGAGCATCTTGAGACAAACCATGAAGGCATTCCAAATCCCAATTTTTGGCAGTACTCTGTTGCTGTTCTCTTTTTAATCTTTAGTTTTTGTTATGATAAAAGTTATATATATGCAGAATTTAAAAAGTCAGTTACTGTAAAGTCCACTACTGTTTCCCTAGCCTTTTTCTTCTTCTCCAGAGGCAGCTTTTAGCAGATTCTTTGATATTAACTTTTTTTTTTTTTTTGAGACAGAGTCTCACTCTGTTGCCCCGGCTAGAGTGAGTGCCGTGGCGTCAGCCTAGCTCACAGCAACCTCAAACTCCTGAGCTCAAGCGATCCTCCTGTCTCAGCCTCCCGAGTAGCTGGGACTACAGGCATGCGCCACCATGCCCGGCTAATTTTTTCTATATATATTTTTAGCTGTCCATATAATTTCTTTCTATTTTTAGTAGAGATGGGGTATCGCTCTTGCTCAGGCTGGTCTCGAACTCCTGAGCTCAAACGATCCGCCCACCTCGGCCTCCCAGAGTGCTAGGATTACAGGCTGAGCCACCGCGCCCGGCCAACATTTTTTTTTTAAATAAACTTCTTGTATTGCTATTTTTTGAGTTTTTGGTTTTGGTATAACTTAATGACTTCTCACCATGAAAAAATGAAGATTTAACTTTCTTTTCTCCTTCTGTCCCTACCACACATACACATTTTTCATCCAACTATCCTTCTAATGTTTTTATAGTGTAATTTTTGTTAGAGAAATATTGTGTTTACCTTATTATGTTTGCTATTCAAAGCTGGACTGTAATTATATTTCCTTTTCTGCACATCTTTTTGTTTTCTCTAGAGTTCATACTTGTCTTACATTTCATTTGCTTAGTTTTCAATTTGCTTATCATTAATTCAACCCCAAACTCTCTAAACTGTCTAAATCTCCTTTCAAGATATTCATTCCTGGCCGGGCGCAGTGGCTCACGCCTGTAATCCTAGCACTCTGGGAGGCTGAGGCGGGTGGATCGCTCGAGGTCAGGAGTTCGAGACCAGCCTGAGCAAGAGCGAGACCCCATCTCTACTAAAAATAGAAAGAAATTATCTGGCCGGCCGGGCGCGGTGGCTCACGCCTGTAATCCTAGCACTCTGGGAGGCCGAGGTGGGCGGATCGTTTGAGCTCAGGAGTTCGAGACCAGCCTGAGCAAGAGCGAGACCCCATCTCTACTAAAAATAGAAAGAAATTATATGGACAGCTAAAAAATATATAGAGAAAAAATTAGCCAGGCATGGTGGTGCATGCCTGTAGTCCCAGCTACGCGGGAGGCTGAGACAGGAGGATTGCTTGAGCTCAGGAGTTTGAGGTTGCTGTGAGCTAGGCTGACGCCACGGCACTCACTCTAGCCTGGGCAACAGAGTGAGACTCTGTCTCAAAAAAAAAAAAAAAAAAAAAAAAAAAGAAATTATCTGGCCAACTGAAAAATATATATAGAAGAAAAAAAAAAAAATTAGTCGGGCATGGTGGCGCATGCCTGTAGTCCCAGCTACTCGGGAGGCTGAGGCAGTAGGATCGCTTGAGCCCAGAAGTTTGAGGTTGCTGTGAGCTAGGCTGACGCCAAGGCACTCACTCTAGCCTGGGCAACAAAGCAAGACTCTGTCTCAAAAAGAAAAAAAAGAAAAGATATTCATTCCTATCCCATCATGATCTTGAAGAAGGAAAGGCCTCTCCCTGGGGCCTCCTGACCTGTTCCAGTCTGGACTTCAGTGCTTAGTAACGTATCATCACCCTAGGATCGCTGTTCCCATCATCTCTGGGATCTTATTTGCCTACCACCTGGGTTGGATCTCCTGGTTCCTGGATCCCGAGCTTTTGTTTTTCTAGTTTACTTCCATATTGGTAGCTTCCTAAGAAGGCGATGTGAAAGATGAATTTTTTGAGATCACCTATGTCTGAAAATATATGTCTTCCATGTCTTTAATCTACCGTCAGATTTGATAGTTTGGCTAAATATAGAAATTTAAGTTGGACACAATTTTCTCTCAGAATTTGTAAAACTATTCTCCACCAATTTATTCACGCTTTTAGTTTTACCATTGAGAAGTCTAAAACCATTCTGTTTTGTCATCTTTTGTATATGATGTATCCCTTTGTTTTCCCCCTTCTCTTAGGAAGTTTGTAGAAACTTCTTTTTGTCCCTGGTGGCTGTGTCTTTTTTTTAAAGCTTTTTATGCTTTTTTTGTTATGATAAAATGGGTTCATGTTCAATGAACTTAGAATATATATGCAGAAAATGACCCATAATCCTACTTCTTTGAAATGATTTTTGTTAATATTTTCATATCTATCCTTGCATTTATTTCTAATATTAAGTTTATAGAAATGATTTTTAACCACATTTTGTTAACAAATTCTCTACTAACTGGCTTTTCTGCATTTATACTGTTAATTCACATTTGGATGATGATCCTTAGTCCCTCAAGATCCTAAAACACCTGAATTTATCCATCTCACTATTCATTAACTAATTATTGGCACTAAACGTGTGTAAGGAATCTTGCTAGATGCCAGGGCGCTGAATCAATATGAATTCTGCCTATAACTATTTACAATGTGCCATAGAAAGTGCTCTAATTGCCCTGAGACTGGAAACAAAGTGCTAAGGGTGCTGGGTCATTTGCATTTCATTCAGCTGCCACTTAGTGTGCCCTTTCATTCTGGAAACACAGGTCCTTCATTTTAGGAAATCATTTTCTTGACTTATTTCATTGGTAATGTATTGCCTCCACCTTGTCTGTTCTCTCAGTCATTTCCATCATTCACATGTTGTTCCTCTTGGGTCGTCCTTCTAATTTTTAAATTTCTTTTCTTTCCTATTTTCCATTTCTTATCTTTTTCTGGAAGCTTCCCTAAACTTCAACTTCCAGTATCGTTATGAGTTTTTAAAGAACATCTTTTTGTTTTGGTATTTTTTTTTTTTTTAGTATCCTGTTCCTATTTCATTAATTTCTGAAGAAATTAATAATAATTTCACTTTACATTTTTATTTTCCCCAAATAATCTGTTTCCTCCAAGTTGCTTATCTGTTGAAGACTTTCCTCAGACACCCTTTGGCTCTCTGCTCATGATTAAGAATTGGGGACTAGGCCGGGCGTGGTGGCTCACGCCTGTAGTCCTAGCACTCTAGGAGGCTGAGGCAGGAGGATCATTTGAGCCCAGGCATTCGAGACCAGCCTGAGCAAGATTGAGACCCCGTCTCTACTAAAAATAGAAAGAAATTATATGGACAATTAAAAATATATATAGAAAAAATTAGCCGGGCATGGTGGCGCATGCCTGTAGTCCCAGCTACTCGGGAGGCTGAGGCAGGAGGATTGCTTGAGCCCAGGAACTTGAGGTTGTTGTGAGCTAGGCTGATGCCACGGCACTCTAGCCCGGGCAACAGAGCAAGACTCTGTCTCAAAAAAAAAAAAAAAAAAAAGAGTTGGGGACTAACAAGCTGATTGGAAATTCTAAACAGTGGATGGGGCTCATGGGTTGTGGGCTTAACTATAGGTTGATAACGTTTGAGCCATTTATTGGCAAACTCCCAAAGTCATTATCTTTAGATCTTTCTTCTTGTGCTGGTCAAATTTTCCAGAGAAGCCTCCTCATAGAGGGTCAGGGGCTGGCTGCCAGCTTTCTGGGTAGCTGGAGTTGGGGAGGGCTGGGTGGTCTCAGCCTATGTTTGCTTAATTCCTTCAGTATTTTCAGTTTAGTCCTCCCACCCTCGCCTTAAATCCTCTGGTCCAGAGACTCTCCATTTAAGCTATGGAGAGAATAAACCTCCAGAATTCTACTGGGGGCGGGGAGGAGTGTCTAGAGATCTGACTACCTGCTTCTTAATCATTTTCCACCAATCCTCCCATTTCAGCTGCCTATAGCCACGCTCCACGGGGTAACTTTGCTGTCCTCTTATGTCTCACACCAGAGTGAACTGGTTTGAGGAAGGCACCACGCAAGATGAGCTGCTCTCAATTGGGCAGAGATTTTGCCTTAGGCACCTCACAGGCAGCCTACAGAAAGCTTTTTGAGGGTCAAAAAGCTGGTCCATTGGGACCAGAGGGACAGTGCTCCAACTATGTCCCTCCCAAAAGCTGCCTTTGAAACCTGTGGGCATGAAGGAGACTCAGAGCCCCCGACTCTTCTGCAGAGACAAGGTGTTCATTACCTGTAAGAAGAGGAGAATTGCCTTCGAAATTCTTAGCATTCGGATTGCAGCCATTCAGAAGAAGAAAACTGGCATTTTCTAAGAGGCAATTACTGATGGCCAAAAAAAGTGGTGTTTCACCATTGTGGGTTGTTTGCTCCCAGGTGCTGGGTTTTGAAGCTGAAATAGCACACAGGTTAAGATATAGGAATACATTTTAAATTTATTTCTTAGAATCATGAAGAAGAGTAAAAGGGAGTTTACCTTTTAGGGTGATTTCCAAAACATTCCTATTTATTTGCACTGCAGCCCTATGCAAAGGAAGCCAGCCGATCTCATCTGCTTCATCAAAAGCAGAATGGTACTTGGTTAAGTGTGACAATGCATCTGCCTTACCTATTAACAAGTCAAATGAGAACAGATTCACTTTTGGCACACATACCAGGCAGCCAATGTTGCCTCTGAATTCCACCACCAGATTTAGTGTGTGAGACAACAGAATTCTAGCACCACCTTTTAAGAAAGACAAATTCCAAAGGCATAGGACAGCCAGTAAGGCCTGCCATCTAGCATTCCATACGACCTGGGCCTGTGAACACCCATCCCCGGTGTCTTGTCACATACAGAAGAACAGCTCCCTCTATGAGGAACCCTGGAGCTCTTTGCTAAGTTGTGTTGACATATTTTCTCCCAGAAAGGCCACATCAGACTCTTGGCAGTCAGCTGGGGACCCCCATAGTGTTCCGCATTTGGAAAAACCTGCTCCAAGGCTTCTGGAGCTTCAAGGGAAATGCGGCCAGTTGTCACCATCACATCTTACTGCAGTTAAAGGAGATAGAATAGGAAGAGTACTTAACTGTCTCTATTGTTTCAACTATCTTCTTACAGTCAGCGCTCAAAAAGGAATGGAAGCTGCATAGAAAAAAATACATATGTAATTCCAAAACAGAGGCAAAAACTAAGGTATCTGACAAAGATCAAAGGGAAAGGGTGAAGGCAGTAATAGTTAATCAGGGATGAACTCTCACATGAGGCAATGACTGAGGCTTACTAGAAATACTTCTATTTGCAAAATGTAAAATATTGTAAAATGTTTCCCATGTCTGTCTTCTCTCAATAGACTGTCAGCTGCTTTAGGGCAAGGACTGTGTGAGGGCCTGGATCGCAATAAGCCCCCAGTCAGTGTTTGCTGAACTGAATCAAACCTGCCTGGGAATGAAATGTCACATTATTGCATGGTAAAATTTAATGGCCATCCTGTAATGTCAGTAATTCTAGCAAAAATTATTTAAAAAATAGTAGACAGTCATGGTGTGAGTTTTTAACACAAAAGTATAGGACTAGTGTGTGGTTTAGAGCACAGACTCTGGAGTCAGACTGCCTGGCTCTTCATTTACTAGCCCTGTGGCCTTGGGTAAGTCACTTAACTTTTCTGTGCCTCAGTTTCCTCACCTCTAAACGGGAATAATAGTAGTACCTACCTCACAGAGAAGTAATGAGAATTAGAATTTAAATGAATTAATATTTATGAAGTGCTTAACATAAAAGTGATCACTCCATGAGTTTGTTTCATTAAAAAAATACCACAGGATTGATGTACTTCATCATCTCTCTATTTATTTATATTTTCTTTTTTAACATTTTTTTTATCCCCTGGCAAGTACGTAGAGCAATCTATATTTAATTATAAAATCTCCCAGGGTTAAAAGACATTTATCCTGTTTTACCTCAAGCAGGCAAATAGAGATCACCATCCCAAGCAAACTGGGTTTATCACCCCAGTAAAAACCATGGTTCCCACCTCAAGGGCTTGAGGCTGCAGATCACAGGGAGTGTTCGACCAGGTGTGCTTGACTGCCTATAGCCAGGGCCATTCTTACACCATGGAGGGACCCACCGGTCCTTTTCTACTGTTACCGTAACAGAACTCTGAATCCACACCTTCAGGAGGGGGTAATCTCTCCTGGGTTTAAGTTTACATAATTCCACCTTTTGATTTGAGTAGATCAAAGTCTGGACCCCATCCCCACCTACCCCACTAATGTTGAAAATAACTTTCTATGTGTCTTGGTTGGATTTATGCATTTCTTTAGCTCCCTAAAGACAAGATGTATCAGACCTTTCTTCTCTAGCCCTTCATAGCCTCATTTATTTCTTCCTTCTGATACCTAGTCTGCATCTCCTCACCCAGATTTGCTGCTTACCTCCTTCAACTATTTTTTTAACTGCCTAATTAAATTCTGAATTCTTTCCAGATTTTTCCTGTCTCATCAAACATCATGTCTGATATATATTTAAATGACAGTTCCTTGCATTCCGACCCTCTCTCCTGTTTTTGTCACAACACTAGGGTTAAGCTAATGACAAGTCTCAGCTGTTGAATACAGTACTTCATACATTGCCAATGAGGAAACCATTACCTCTCATCCTCAGGTGCACGTTGTGTTGTTCCTGGCTCGTAAATATCCTGTAAACTCTGTTGAATGATGAACTGAGTGTCGAAATCATCCTCTAAGTCTTCATCACTGGTGTAATTATCCATGTGAAACGCTGACAAGTTTACTTTAAAATCAGAATGAATTAAAAACATTTTCCAGTTGTGAAAAGATTATCAATTGCTTAAAATTATAAATGAAATGCAGAAAATTAGAAAATTGATAGGCTTGATAAATGAAGAAAATACAAAATTTAGAAAACAAAATATTCATTTAAAAAATTTTCCCTAAATTTACAACAAGTTCTCTGAACTGCCATAGATTCAACATAAATTAGAAGTTTCCATAAGTAGCCATTTACTTAAAGCTTATTCAGGAAAAACAACCTTTCATATAAGACTTAGATCAGTGCCATTGTAACATTGATAATGCTCATATTGATGTATTTTAGACTTGCCTTGTGAGTTTTTCTCAGTGATTGTAGCACTCACCCAAAATATCTTCAGAGTGTTCCGCTGAAAATAATATTTTACTTAGTAAACATGTTATAGGAATAAATGTACTCGTGTAATACAACATATAATAGGAATAGCAGTAGCAAAAACAAATGTATTTTATTAGACAATATCTAAATGGCTTTAAAAGAACATTTTCAGTTTTAGCATAAAATAGGTTTCATCACATATGAAAGACTCGTTTACCTTTTGTTATATCCTTTAGGACAGCACTGAAGTTTTCACTGTTAAGGACTAGCACATGTAAGCCTCAGAATTTTCATTTCTATTTAGGATCTCCACTCCCCTGTAGTGACCATTCCATTAATAGCTTTACTATAAATACTTGATCATAAGACAGTCTGGCACATTCTCCTTGTTTTTTACATGTGGGTTAGCTCTCTTTGGAAACACGATCTCTTTTCTTCACTGCTGTAATTCATCAAATTTAAAGATTAAATATTTTATTCCTGGCATAAAATGCTTTAGCAAGGGGCTGGCCATGCAAAGAGAATTCATTCTCTTAAGACTCACGTGCATAGCCACTGCAAACCAGAATCAATTTTCCACTTACGAGAGGCCAAACATTTTGCTCGGACTGAATTATCAAAAGTGACTGTCCCAACAGTCCAGATTCACTGGGTAGCTGTACCTGTATTTTCCATGTGCTACACAACTGTGGCCTTACGTGTCCTTGGAATCCTAAAGAAGGAATTAACTCTACACAAGACAATAAAATTTTGACTAAAACTTTGTTTTGTTGAAACATTTTAAAATCGTTAATATACACTAAAAATAGCAAAGGGACCACTTTGACATTTCCAATTAAATATGCAGCAAATGCCAAGGTGCACAATGTCACGTCAGGTATAGAGTTAGGGGTGCTCTCCAGCCACCTGACTGCCTCTGTGAGTCAACTTCACTGCTTTGTGTTTCCTTTCCTAGTCACAGGGGTACTGTGAGCCATGGAACTAAGGTCTTAAAAGTATGAAATAAGGGGTTTAGTTACGTAGTTGTTTTTAATATTTTCCTTATTTACAGTTTCTTAATTTATGTATTTGAAATGTTTGTGCATAATTCCTTCAGGTAGGTGAATGAAAAGTAAACTATTACTGAAGCTGAACAAATGACTTAACTTGTAAAAGAGATAATTTCTGATATTAGTTGAATTTTATTTAATCACTCAAATCTTTTTTTCACATACATATCAAACTTAAAAAAGAAACTAAATAAAACCTTCAAAGATTTTTCATATGCTTCCAACAAACACTTCTTTTCACATTTTTCTTCCACACACAGGTAGAGTCTGGCTGTAATCTCAAAAGAATCCATATAGAAGGTCATATTCCAAACAAGAGTGGTATATCAAGGAGAAGAACAATGCAAAGACCATTCCAAAGACCATTTAAAAGAACAACATCAAGATACTTCATTTTGTAATATATATATATTTTTAAGTAAGTGAAGACAATATACTTTTTTTTACTTCTTTCAGATGTTTTCTAAATTTGTCCAGTTTAGTCATCCAATTGACAAAGCAAAGCAACCCCACGTTTGATCCAGTGTTGAGTGGGTTGGTCTGTTTTTAACAACATTGCAATGACAAAGTTAGTAGAATGTCCTGTAGTAGAAAGAGTTCCTTTCCGCTCACTTGTCTTATACAGGGGACAGACATAGGCATCCGACTTTATAATAAGAGACTTTTCAGCTTGAAAAAAAAGAAATACATTCATTTGATAAAGAGAAAACAATTATTCTAGGTACTAGAAGAACAACTATTTATCTTGCATATAAAATGGCCAGTACTGAATCTAAGATCATTATTATGATATTTAAAGGTTTTTAAAGTTTGTTGAAAGTTTGGTATAATATGTTTGTGAAACAAGGTGAGTGATTGCACATGATGCATGATTCTAGGTGTCGAAGACAGGAATTGATTTTTTAAGTTCTGATCTCTTAGCAGGCATGAAGGAACTAAAGAGGGACTTGGGAGGGAAGGAGTAAGAGAAGGAGAGGGTAGGGAAGAGGGAATAAAATACAGTAAAGGTAATGGGGGAGAACTGAAAGGAGAAACACAATCGCTTAGAACTCTAATACAAGAAATCCATAAATTAGAAGAAGCTGAAGTTTCTATTTGTTTTGAGCAGGTTATTAATAAGAAAAACACACCAACTCTTACCAATTCACAAAAAGAATCTATGTGCAACCCCAAAAAGCCAGATATGAGATGTTAGGAGTCTTTCTAAACTCAGGTTACATTTCTCATAGCTATAATTGAACCACATTAATAATGAAAATATTTCATAGGGTTAGGTGATGATTCTGGATGATTTGTAAATGCTTTCATTTATTGTTATTTAAGAATAAAAAATTTAGGGAAGAGAAAACAAAAGAATGAGCCTCATTTTTTCAGACTTGTGGAAAAATTAGGATGGCAAAAGGAGGGAAGGAGCAAGTGGCTTCTCCACAGGGGGGAAAGAGGCCTCCACGCTATGTGGCTTGCAATAGCTACGCGTTGGGGCACCAGGCTGGCTCCTAGGCCTGGGGGTTTCTTACACCCAGAAAATGCTAGTCACTAGCTGGAGACTGTGTGAAGCCTATCTGTGCCTCTGGGCAGCGTGCAAAAGGAGTCCAGAATCAAAACATGGCTGGGCAGCTATAGGATCTTTGAAACCCCTTGTAGAAGTGGGTGGGGAGAGGGATAAAGAGAATGGTACCTCCCATGGGCTAAGAGCATAAAGAGGCAGAGAGATATTACAAAAATAGTCTAAGTGCCACACACAAAAAAGGGAGAATAATATATTTCCAATGTAAATAATGTAAATAGTCCACCAATGTTTATTATAATTGAGCTAAAATCCTAAAAAGTTGGAGCACAAACTTATTTGGAGGAGCAATTAATAATATCTAACATTATTCTCCCTAAAACTCAAAAAAAATTTTGTTAAAAGAATATTTACTTGGTTTTATCCATATGATGGGCATCAGGTCAAACAGAAGTTTGGGATATTGTTCAGCAAGCAATCCACTGTAAAAAGAAATTGACAGAAATTATTAGAAATAACTTATGAAATTTGCTTCTAAGAAGAGATTGCTACTTGGCTTTTAATATAAGGACCAGAGATATAGAGGAAAAGAAATGTGAAAAAAGAAAATGAAGAAGTAGCAATGAAGAATTGAGGTAAACAAAAGAAAATTATGGAATGGCAAAGTGTAAAACAGTGGACAAATATCAGTGCCTACCGATTTTTATCTTTTTTTTTTAAGAAACAGGGTCTTACTGCATCTCCCAGGCTGGAGTGAAGTGGTGTGATCACAGCTCACTGCAACCTTCAACTCCCGGGCTCAAGCAATCCTCCTGCCTCAGCCTCCCAAGTATCTGGGACTACACTCACACACCACCACACCCGGCTAATTTTTTGAAAATCTTTTGCATAGATGGGGTCTTACTATGTTGCTCAGGCTGGTCTCAAACTCCTAGGCTCAAGGGATCATCCACCTTAGCCTCTCCAAGTGCTGGGATTACAGGTGTGAGTCACCATGCCCAGCCCTGCCAATTTTTAAGTACCATCCCGGAGGCAGACACTATGCTATCACATTTGATCCTCACAAATGATCCTGTCCCCATTCCTATTCCTATTTCACAGATAAAGATTGGAGGCTCAGAGTCACTGAGTACTTTCCTCACAGTTATATAGCTCTTAAGTGCCTGCGTCAGGATTCAAACATAGATCTGCCTATCTAGAAAATCTAGTTTCTTTTCACTATGCTACATTGTTGGGTGGTTGGTTGGAAGGAAGGAAGGAAGAAGACGAATATATATATATAAGGCAAATTGAGTTAAGAACAACGGCTGTAAAGTGATGAAAAAACAAAAGAGATAGAAATAATAAAATGAATTATGTGCAGTTGAGTCCCCTCATAACACCATATGGAGCTATTTCTGTCGGACTGCCTTATTGCTTCTTCTTATGTGATTTTTCCTTCCTCAGTCGTTAGTGCTCCCCTGGGGGCAAGTCTAACCCTGGCTCTGGAGATAGAGGATTATGCCTATAAATGGACTGTTAAAGACCAGAGCTCCAAGGGAAACATTTTCTCTCCTTCTCTCCCATGCTTATATATTTTAAATGGAAATAGCATTGCTTCGTTTCCTAAGAGTGGAAATTCAATATTTATTCTAAATATTTATTATCTTATCAAAATGTAAGAAAAGGTTTTCCATTCACTAACAGAAACAGTAACTTTATTATAACTAACTATAAATGGTTTAAAAAGTGAGGCAGTCCTACACATTCCAAAATGGAAGGTAACTTATAAAACAGAAGCAGCAGGTAAATAATTTTGGCTAACTTTTCTACTAATAAGACTGTGGAAATATTAACCAAAAATTATTCAGGACCTAAAAATAATCAGTCATCAATTGCCCTATCCTGAGTAATGATTTAGGTAAGAATTCTGATATTATTTATTACTTGCCTTCTTTCCTAGAGAAGGCCTTTTGGTTTAAAAATAAAAAAGCAGCAGACCACTCATCCATGATTCAGCTACAGTTGAAAAGGTCTTTGCAACTACTGACCTTTCTCTGTCCCAGCGTGCTCCATCAAGATACAATCCGTGGATGAAAACGCCATCTTCTGGTGCCTTGTCAGATGTATCATAAGGAATAACCTGAAGGGAGAGGCATATACTAGTAAGCATCCCTCTCCAGACAACTTAGTCTCATAAAGAAAACATTAGCTAAATATTCAGAACACATTCAGGGAAACTCTACCATGTAATAGCTTGTTAAACTCAATTTACTTTCCGCCACAGAATGTAAAAATGTATAGTATGGCTTTTTTCGAAGCATTTTATCAGTTTTTACTGTACCTCATATCAATTTTTGCTAAAACAGAACAGCACTGAATTAATTAAATCAAACATTGAAATATATAAAAGTTCTATCGTAGGGATAGCAAGACAAATATATAGTTTCTTCATGGAACAAAGAATGAAAAGAAGTAAAATTCCTTATATTAGGTTATAATATAGAAATTCTACTTAAATGTATGACTTGATATAGTGATACACTGTTGAGTTTAAGGAGTTACTGTACCTCAAATTCATATCCTAGTAAATCAATAGGGGTGGTATATTTTCTGGCATAGTTCTGCATAGCTCCAGTTAAAAAGGCTTGGGTGAAAAAGAAGCCTGAGAGCCAAAACACACAAGGTTTCCCTGAATTATACCAGACCTACAAAGGGAAAACAAAATACATTATGTCCATTTTAAAATTTATACAAGTGCCATCTGATGTACAATTCCTGGTTCTATTTTTCGTCTATGTTGCCCACACTTTCCATCGCAAGACTCTCTTTCCTGACATCAAACACCCAGCTTAGCTTGGTCCTCCTCCCTCTTTTCCCTTCTAGTTATTCTTCTTGGAAAATTCAAAATAATTTGAGTGTTAACCTGAATGAAACACAGTTTGAAAGATTCAAATCTGTACATGTGCAAAAAGCCACATGTAAAGTGTTTGGGAATTTATTATATTACTTATCCCACTCAAAAGCAACTATCTTTAGACATCTGACACATGGTCTAACTGTAGCCCCCATATGCTGGTTCCAGTTATTTAACCCCTTAAATCCCTGTCTCTACACCCACTGCCCCACTCCAGTTCAGATATTCATGGTCTTATTTCTGTACCAGTGTGTACCATCTTCTTGCTTCTTCCCTCTCTGTTCAATATGTCTAGAAGAATGCTGCCAGAATATACCTCACTGTGCACAGTTTGGATCCGATTTAGCATCTTGCATAATTCTTTAGGGACCTACCAAATTCTACAGTGACCCCACCAAATTAAAGCTTAAGCCTCTTAGTCTCCTATGCAAGATACTTCACAATCAGGCCCCAAATTGTATTTTCAGCTCTATATCTTTTTTACTTCCCTTTGAGCATCCTATATTTTAATCAGACAGGACTATCTGCTGGTCTCTTCTGTGCTGACTGGACATCTGTTGTTTTTCCTGCCTATCTTAATATGATACTCTCCTTCTTTTCCTCTGGAGGACAAACCCTCCTCCACTCTAAGCACTTCTGGTGGTAGAATTCCACCTCGCCTCCTGGGGTGGGCATGTGATTCCTGCCTGGCCAATCAGACCTCCAGTCATAGTGATAGATTCAGGAATGGACATGTGACCCAATCAAAGCGAAAGATGCAGAAACTCTTGCTGGGACTTTGGGGGAAAGATTCACTCTCAGCTATCTGAAGTTGTGCAGATGTGAAGCTAGAGTTGCTGTTGCTATCTTGCTAGTATCAGACAAGAACCTAACTGAGAATGGAGATAACCCAAAGGAAATGCAGCCAAGAGATGAAGTGCAGGAAGCCAGGACAAGGTACCCATGTTGGCACCCCAGGTCAAATCCTACCCCAAGCCACCCCTGGACTTTCTAGTTACATGAGGGAACAAATTTTCCTTTTGCTTATGTCAAAATTTTTGTTACCTACAATGGAATCAACCCTAAATAACACAATGCCCTTTATCCCATAGTTATACAGCTATCTCTAAGTCCTTTTCCTTTCTTTGCAGTATCCAAAACCATTCATCCTTTAGACCCAGCTCAAATGCTACCTCACCCATGAAACAAACTCTGCTTGCCTGAGCCCAAAGAACTCTCTCCTTTCTTTGAACTCCCAGAGCATTTTACATGTTGGTCTTTTATGGCTCTTACCATACTGTGTTAATTTTCTTTAGATACATAGCTTGTTTCCTTGTAGGCTACTGGCAGCTTGAAGGCAGGACTCATGTTGTAATCATCTTACCTTCACAGAGCACACAACAAGGTGCTTTGAATAAAGTGGGTTCTCAGTTCATATTTGTTCAATGAACCGATGAGTCAATGAAATGAACTCTGTCTCTGAGCAAGGGGTACACTATGGGAAGAAGTCAGCTTTGCTCCCTAGGAGCAAGAGAACACAGTGCTGCTAGAGATGTTGCAACAGTACACACTAGCAGATCAAGAAGAAGTAGAGAAAGAGATGGAGTCTGACAAGGGCAAAAGCCAGCAGAATCAGCACCATGCACAAGAAAGCTGTAAGAACACAGAAGGCAAATGTACAGAAAACTCTCTTGCTCAACTAGGGCTTCATTTAGCCAAGAATGTTATTAGTGTCTGTGGCCAATTAGCTACCATTTACTAAGTGCTTAGTACATGCATCACCTCATGTAGTCTATAAAATGATAGTAAGTTAAGTATTATTCCTCCCATTTTACAGACAAGGAAACTGGGGTGCAGAAAGATGGGTAACCTGTTCAAAGTCACAAAGATAGTAAGCGTTAGATCAGGATTTATACTGGGATCTTAGGCAGTATGCAAAAAGCTTTTTTTAAAAAGGTACAGGAAGGAGAAAGGGAAGATGCTATGGACTGAACGTTTTCCTCCAAAATTCATAGGTTGAAACCCTAATCTCCAAGATGATGGTATTTGGAAATGGGACTCTTGGGAGGTAATTAGGTCATTAGGATGGAGCCTTCATGATGGGATTAGTGCCCTTCTAAGAAGAAATAGGAGAAATATTTCTGTCTCTGTCTCTCTCTTTTTCTCCCTCTCATCTGTGAACCAGAAGGGCCCTCACCAAGAACCTGACCATGCTGGTACCCTGGTCTTAGACTTCCCAGCCTCCAGAACTGTGAGAAATAAATGTCTGTTAAGTTATCCAGTCTAGGCTAGGCCTGGTGCCTCACGCCTGTAATCCTAGCACTCTGGTAGGCCGAGGTGGGAGGATTGAGTGAGGTCCCAGCCTGAGCAAGAGCGAGACCCTGTCTCTACTAAAAATAGAAAAAATTGGCCAGATGTGGTGGTGCATGGCTATAGTCCTAGCTACTTGGGAGGCTGAGGCAGGAGGATTGCTTGAACCCAGGAATGTGAGGTTGCTGTGAGCGAGGCTAATGCCACGGCACTCTAGCCCAGGCAACAGAGTGAGACTCTGTCTCAAAAATAAATAAATAAATAAAAGTTATCCAGTCTATTTTACTTTGGTATAGCAGCCTGAACTAAGACAGAAATGAACAGGATGAATGGGGAGAGAGAAATGAGGAAAGCATAGAAAATTCAGATGACTAATTTGCTTAATTGTTAACTCTAAGAACCATTAGGAGGTGAAGAAGAGTCCAGGAGAAAGAAAGATGATGAAAAACTGTAAACCAGCTTCTCTAAGGGTAAGAGGCCAATGGTAGAAACCCTTTCTATTCTGTATTCTGTATTCTATTCTGTACTGTTTCTTTTGTTACACACATAATCTACATAAAAGGCTTCTACAAATTGGCCGGGCGCGGTGGCTCATGCCTGTAATCCTAGCACTCTGGGAGGCCGAGGTGGGCGGATCGTTTGAGCTCAGGAGTTCGAGACTAGCCTGAGCAAGAGCGAGACCCCATCTCTACTAAAAATAGAAAGAAATTATATGGACAGCTAAAATATATATATAGAAAAAATTAGCCGTGCATGGTGGTGCATGCCTGTAGTCCCAGCTACTCGGGAGGCTGAGACAGGAGGATCGCTTGAGCCCAGGAGTTTGAGGTTGCTGTGAGCTAGGCTGACGCCACGGCACTCACTCTAGCCTGGGCAACAGAGTGAGACTCTGTCTCAAAAAAAAAAAAAAAAAAAGGCTTCTACAAATTAAAAAATAACACAAAAGAAAAATGGGCCTAGGATATGAATAGGCAATTCACAGAAGAAAATACAAATGGAAAACACACGTAACAAAAGCAGCACAGGCTCACTGGTAATCAAAGAAAGTCAAATTGAAACAACAAGATATGGTGGACCTATAAGAATAACAAAAAATTTAAAGGCATATATGAGAAAGCCTGTTTCTTCAGGTTCTCATAAGCACTGGCTATTATATGATTAGCTTATGCAGTGAAACAAAACTTTTGTATTTTAATAAAAAGACAACTGAACACTGAAAGATCATATACCTATGTGAATTTCCAAAAAATATTTTTGGGATTCTCCCCACCCCGTACTCCTGCATAAACATCAACCATAGGGTGGGAGCAAGCGGTGGAGCTGAGAGGGAAAAGCAGCGTCTTGCCTCGTGTTTATGAGCGCAGGAGGGTGAGGGGGCTCCAAGTACGCATCTTTTTCCTGGTTTGATGACGTAAGAGGCTAACAGGCAGTTTTAAGACAACAGCTAATTATTGATAAATCCAAGCTTTGCTTTTTTGGTGGTTTACTATCGGTATTAAAATCATGAGACAACATTAAACTGTGGTCTCCTAGAACAATAAACATAGAATCTGGAAATATGTAAATGTCACATACTACTTGGGTTTGGGTAATGTGAAATTTTAATTTTTCACTCAGTACTTTGAAATGTGTGTCTTATTCAATATTCTAAAATTTTGGTTAGATTACCATGGAACTACTAATCGCATTCCATTCAACTCAGAGACATTCAGGTGATCACAGCCCATTACTAATATTGCCCCAATCAACCAAAAACATACAAAAAAAATTGTGTGTGTGTGTGTGTGTTTATGTATGTTTATAAAACCAACGTTTTACCTGTAAAAACTTCAACCGGGCTAGAAAATCTGTGATGTAACTTCCTAGGGGTTTAAGACTTGGGTATGATCGTTTGGCCCATATTTCTGGAACCTTTCCAATAAGTAAGCTGCCAGAGAGAGCCTCCAATGCAGAATCCATTACAACCACGCCCTTAATAGCCTTTTCAAGGTCCAGTAGAGTTTTACGTATAGTTCTAATTAAGCTGCAATGAAAGAAATTATGTCATCAGCATATATATGGTAATAAATATCAACATACAGTCTTTCCAGAAGGAGGATAGCAGGAATCTCATTCACAGCTTTATGGGAGTGTTTCCCAAACAGTGTTCACCTCCCATTTCATGGGATGTGAGGTAATTTTAGGTGACACATGTGTGAACATTTTTCATTTTACTTATTACATACATATTTTAAAATATAGAATGTAATATAACTGGCATATCAAAATTTTTGCTTACTGGCTATTTTTGCTTAGGACCTGGCTCATTTAAGCAGAGAATTATTTAAGGAACAATATTAAGTAAACAATATTATGAGTGACATGAAAATATGAAAAAAGTTATAAAAGTGCTATGCAAACTAGGGAAACACTGCATTAAAACATAAACTGTATACTCATTTATACATTTGCAAATACTTTGCTTCCTACTTAGGCCCAGACTGCTAAGAATATAATAAATATACTTATAATGAGGATTTTAGGCCAGAAGCCTAAGCAGCTGAGAGATAGCATGTTATTATATATAAATAAATATTATTTTTGTATAAGAAATACTGAATTAAGGCATCGGGTGTTTTATTATATTTATTTTAAAATGTCAACAAGTCTGGAAACCAACATAAACTTGGAAACTCTACAGAAAATTCATAACCAGAACAATTCTCCATTCCTTAAGCCTGCATTAAATTGAAGAAAATTCAATTAAAAAATTCAAAGCAAATAATTGGTTTGTTATCATGGGGTACCTATTCAACTTAGATTGATTGGATTGGACTCAGTAAGGAAACAGGGGTATATATGTGTCAGGTCAAAGAACAATGATAAAAAATACAATTATACATAGGCCTAGTTAACACTTACTCTGTCTTTAATCCTGAAAATAGTAACAGATGGGTAAGAAATTGTAATTAATGACTATTTTTAACCAGTAAGAACAGATCTCCTTTTATTTTTACATTAAAAAGATATCCTCTCTTATGGAGCAGAAAGGGGAAAATTCTAAAGAAATGACAGGTTTTGATAATCTTTTCTTGAAGTTTTCAATTTGAAACCATTGTAGCTTTTTATCGACTTTAGCTGGTTGCCTTCTGAATCACTGGGGATATAGACTCTTACTTGTTAAATCTCTCCATTTCTTGTACTAACACAGTATTCATACTCTCTTCATATCTCACAGGATACTTCATCAGTGCTGCTTCAATGTCAAAATCATAAGGGAGCTAAAAGAATAGATTTTGAAGATCACAAATTACTCTCAGAATGAATAATTAGCTTCACTCAGCTATAATATTAATAATAGCTAACATTAGGGTATTACTATGTGTGAGCCACTGTGCTGTTTTGCACATATTATCTTATTTAATCCTTTCCATAAAATCTTAGGTGTTCATTACTCCTTTCATTTTACAGATAAAGACAGTTGCAGACAGAGAATTTAAGTAACTGGTCCAAGGGCACACAGCTAAAAATGGTCTGTTTAATCCACAAGTCTCTGACTCTAAGCCCCATGTTCTTAACTACTAGAGCACTTTGCAAAAGATATATATTTCTGAAAAGCTGTCTAATTTCTTTTAGTAAGTTGAATCTTATTTTCCATTCACAAAACTGATTTCCATTCATAAAACTGATTTCATAACTGTTTTATATTTATTTCTAATCAGTTATCAACTGGCTCCAAATAGCTTCGCTTACCCCACTGTCAAATGATTAATCTGTGTAAATGTAGCAGGGTTCTAGGACACAGCAGGAGAGAAGGCCATTGAGTGCCTGATTTCTACGAGGCACCTCAGAGACACTTAAGGAGCAGTGATGAAGGGAACTTTGGGACTGACGATCAAGTCTCAAGACATTGGAATTCATACTTCCAAAGGGGCAAAGGAGTTTCCCAATCAGGGAAGTCCTAAACTAAGAAGGTTGAGCTGCCTACACTGTCCCAGGTGATAGTCCCTGGCTACTACAAAAGAATTCTTCTAAGTCACATAGGTGTTGTCATTCAAGGGCCCCTTGGCTCAGACAACTCCCTTGCCCCATATATGTCCCAAATGCCTCTGCCAGGTACCTTGTTAGGGATCTTGTAAGAGCCACCATTCTGCGAGGGCCAGAACCTTTCCCCACAGTGATAAACCACAGAAGCAGCAGGGCCAGGGGTGAGAAGAGGCACTATGGCAGAAGCAGTACAGGAGTTGGGGCTGGAGCATGCTAGTTGGCTTTTGCTCACAGCTCGGGCAGTGCTTCTCTCCCCCCTCCCCCAGTGGCCACAGCCAGGCCTCCGCTGAGAAGGCTCCCCTTAGGGAATGGTGTGAGGGCAAACTAGTGGCGCAGTCATGGCTTTGAAGGCATGTGGACTAGGGCCAGGTTCTGCTCTGTTAGAGTGCCTGACACTGAAATCTGGGGATAATTATAGTACTTACCTTGGAAGGGAGTTGTGAACATCTGTGCTTAAGACCATAATCTTTTAAAAGTACACCTTAATAGTTCCTTACTGAATTTAAGACTTACAGAGAAAAGGTGAGACTAGGGAGCGCCATTCCACTTTACTTAGAAGGGCTAAGCACACTGGACTGCATTAGGAAAAGAAAAGGCTGTAGCAGCTGACTTAGCACCGATCTTACCTGTGTCTAGATCTAATCTATACTTGACCTTCCTCAGGTCTAGGTTAAAAACCATTCTCTCCCTGAACCAGCAAATTCAGAACATTTCCTCTATTTTTTAAAAGTAGGCCCTTTACCTTTTTTTTTTTTTAGATATAATAATAAATCATATGTACATTAGCTCCTCCACAACTGTAGTTACTAAGAACTTACTATGTGCCAGGTATTTTGCAAACCACTTTAAATTCATGATCTCTTTAATGTTCTCAAAAACCTTATGCAATAGGTTCTATTATCACCACTTAACAGATTTGGAGGCTAATGCTTAAAGCGGCAAAATATCTTGCTCAAGGTTACAATGCTGGTATATGAAGTTTTCGAATTGTCATTTCAGTACCATTTCTATTTATATTATATTAAAAGCAACATAATTTTAGCTAAACATTACCTTGTTGAGAATATCTTTGGTAATTTCTAATAGAATCTGGTCAGTACTTCCTGAGGCTCCTGTCTGTTTGGAGCCTCCTTGGGTGAGCAGCAATGACTCAAAGAGGATTTTTGTTTGTTGAAGATCTTTGGAGATGTCAACATTTTCATGCAATCCAAATATCTCAGGGTGTTGAGTAAAGGGAAGTTTCTACCAGAAAGTAGATTAAGCATGCATGACATTTTTACGGGATACTGAAGGGGATCAGGATATTCCTTCCCAAAATATGCCACTTTGGTACAAGGATTATTTTGAGTGGGGGGCAATTAAGAATCAACAGATATAGAAAGAGTTCTATGCCCTCCCCTATCTGCCTAAAAGCAGGATATAAATTTTTCTTTGTGACTGTGGCATAAATTTCCCCCTCTCCTGTACTAGGATGAGGAGAGTGACCCTTATCACCAGAGACAGAGAGCTGGCACAGAGATGAATCTGCTTAAACAGACCTTACTAGAGTAACCCTTATATTCCATTAGTTTCCCCCATATATTTTCTAATCACTTTCCTAGAATTCATTACCCCTTTACCATCCGTAGACTCACAAACCCCCTTTCATTTGTCTAGTTACTTCTCCACAATTTATCTCCCTTTGCTAACATGGTAAATGTCCAAGTATAACTGCTTCATTTGGTTTTCACTTCTTTTCTGCAAAGCCCCAGTGCACATAAAAATAGTTATTTTGATACAAATTATATGCCTTTTCTCCTGCTAATCTGTTTTTTGTTGGTTTAATTGGCAAGCCCAACCACTGAACATAAGAGGGTAAGAGCAAAGGTTTTTCCTCCCCTACAATACATTAAGTAATAAGGCAGACGTGCGCAGACTAAAAAAGGGTTAAAAATCAGCTAAATAGCAAATAACAAAAGACTCAAACTTTTCCAATTTTCAGTAATTACTAGGAAATAAGGATATTGAAAGTTGATTGAAACTGTAATACTTGTCTAAACCTATACATTAGAGGGGAACATTTCACCATTTGCTTTTAGAAAAATCACACATAAATATAACCCTATTTTCCAGTGACATCAGTTACCTTAATGAATTCAATGTAGTCCTCATAAGTGCCTTTGGGAGGTGCAAAATAGCTTCCACTAGGAGAAAACTTATAATGAGGGTTTTCAATTATGTGTGAATTATAAAAGTCAGCCAGCATGGTTAACAGGAGACGTCTGTCCCAATCATCTGTCACCCTTCCTCCATAATTACACTCCCCGGTCAGATAAGATATAGCTTCAAATGGAATTGTATCATATTCATTTATAAATAACTGAAACAAAGGAAATGAAACAAGAAAAGTTTTAAAGTCTTTCACTAGCATTCCAGGACGGCAGGCAAAAAAAAAAGTCTTTCACTTCATTTCCATTTCAAGATGACAGTAAATTATTTATCTATCTCTGTATCTAGAAGGGTTGAAAGAATTCATGGGCTATCTTTGGGTGGCTGAGATTGCTAGTGTTTTATTTTAAGTTACTTTGCTTATCTGCGTCTCTAATTTTTCTGAAATAAATGTATATTGTTTCTGTAATGAGAAAAACATTTAATACAAAAAAGATGACATGGAAATTACCAAGTCTTTTTCATATGAATTTGGATAAACCTTGTTTTAGGGCACTGGCTCTCAACCGGGGTCAGTTTTGTCCCCAAGGGTACATGTGGCAATGTCTGGAGATAATTTAGATAGTCACAACTGTGGTAGGGGGTGGGGTGCTACTGACATCTATTGGGTAGAGGTCCAGGATGCTGCTACACAATGCACAGGACCGCTGCCCACAGTGAAAAACTGTCTGTCCCAAAATGCCGATGGTGTCAAGGCTGAGAACCAGAAGCCTGGTTTAGGGCACCTCTTACAATGTGAGAAAAACAAGGCAAATTTCAAACTTTAGTGCCAGAGCCTCATTCACACACTATGACACAGTTCTACTGGTAGACAATACATATCATTTCTAATTTCCTTATTATTATGATAATAGTAATAAAAACTACTATTTGCATAGCATTTACATTGTCTTATTCATCTCCCACTAACTCTGTGGAGTAGGAAATGGAGTCTGGAAAATGTGAAGCAATATGAAGGCCTGAATTTATTTCTTCCAGTTCCAGATCCCATACATTTTCTAATATACAGGAATTTTTGGTAGTATGTGTACTGGGATGGTATAAGTTACAGACTGAGAGCTTTTCCTGTCCGTGAAGGTTACCGAATAGTGCAGGAATTATAGCAGAAATGGTGTACATTTCAGCAAATGAGAGGAGCCAAAGGAAAAAAAAATAAAAGAACTGGTGTACAACTGAGAAAAAATATTTCTAAATTCTCCAGAGCCAAGTTAAAAGAAGGCCTAATTCTTTGTCTGAGATTCCCATGTTTTCAGAAGGAAGAAAAATGTCAAGAGATATGAGAGGGGGCTGAGAAAAAAGGAAGTCATCTTTTTTTTTTTTTTTTTTTTGAGACAGAGTCTCACTCTGTTGTCCGCGCTAAAGTGCCGTGGAGTCAGCCCAGCTCACAGCAACCTCAAACTCCTGTGCTTAAGCAATCCCTATGCCTCAGCCTTCCAAGTAGCTGGGACTACAGGCATGTGCCACCACGCCCAGCTAATTTTTTCTACATATTTTTAGTTGTCCAGCTAATTTCTTCCTATTTTTTTTAGTAGAGACGGGGTCTCACTGTTGCTCAGGCTGGTCTCGAACTCCTGAGCCCAAAGGATCCTCCCACCTTGGCCTCCCAGAGTGCTAGGATTACAGGCATGAGCCACCACGCTTGGCCCAAGGTCCTCTTTTTTTGAGAATGAGTTATTTGTGAAAAGAGGAAAGTTTCTCCCCTTCCTCTCTTTGGGGGAGGAGAAGGTATGTTCAACTGGGTCTCCTCCCTCCCCAAAATCGAAGGAAGAGACCCCAAGAAAATTTAATGTTAAATATGCAAGAAGTGGAGACCAAAAACTCATTCCCTAGTTGTCTATCCACTTAGCCATCAGTTTTCTTATTTGCCTTTCTACGGAGTGGGAGCCTACGGGTACGACCAGGTGAAGATGGTTTAAAGATTAATCCCTTCTCATGTTTCCAGTCCCTAAAGGTATGAAAGATGGATCCAGTCAATGCTTGCAGTTTCCAATGTTGGGGCTAGAAAGGTTGATGACACTGGAAGTTTCAGGCCGGGGCCCAGCCAGAAGATGGAAAAATTCTCAGTTGATTGATTACGTGCATTATGATGGTTTTAGCAAAATGTTCTTCAAGCTTAGTCTGTACCAACTAAATTGGTCTCAAAAGCCAATGTTTAAAATCAATGTCATTTCATCATGTATTTACAATTCCATACACAACAATTTCAACAATTGTTAAAAGGATTTTCAAATTGACAGATTTATTCCAGTTAAGGTTTGTGCTCTGATATTTTTTAAAGAGTTGATAAAATATCAATAATTTTTATAAAAATCATCTGTTGTAATTTTTTATTTTAAAGTTTAGTATAAACATGATTAAATAATTATAGCCTTACAAAAACCTACCTGACTGAAATCTAACAGCATATAATTGGGCTTTATCAATGTCTCCCTTTTCCCTTCATGAGGCCCCATTTCATAAAGGTACTTCAGAACAGCAAAGAAGCAGAAAAATATTAATCTCCTATGGTTGTATGAAAAGCCAGCCCCTCACTTTCCCAAGCTCCGTTACAGCTAAAGCCTACACCTGTGACCTGGCTTGGCTTCTAAGCTCCATCCACCTGAGACTAACTGGGGGGATTAGGGTACAAAGAGGCAGGAACAGCAAAGAGTCTCTTTGAATATGGTCTTGGCATCAGAGGCCCTGCAGTAGACTAGAGTCTACGTGGCAGCTATGCAAGCTGTGGTGTCTAATATTCAACAAAGGTAGAGATGCTGCCCTTACCAGACATGGTGTGATTCTGCACATGACTCTAGATACTTTCCTCTGAGCTTGGCTCTCCAGACATCTTTGTGATTCTTTGAGCAACTCAATTTCTTTTCAATAAATTACTTTTCTGCTTAAAGTAGACAGGCTCTTTCTGTTGATTGATAGACCTAAATTGTAGAATTGACTAAGTAGAGGAGGAGAGAAGATAGTGAGGACCTATATAAAGCTACCACTGAGGGTGGCACTGCAAAAAGACAGAAAGAACCAGGGTCCTTGATGAGAACACCGTTGTGTTGCTGAATCAACCAACCCCAGAGCTTGTCTTTCCTCTGACTCTCCTTTTTATATGAGAGAATAAGTTTCATTATGGTTTAAGCCAGTTTGAATCAGGTTTTTCATCACTTGCAGCAGAAAGAATCTAGACAGAGATAGTGCTTCATAACCATAGCTGTTACTATCTGCCCACCTATTATTGGTGTTGGGACAACTGGATCAGTTATTCTAAGCAAAGAGACTTGCGTAAGACCTGGTAAATAGTGATCCTTTACAAATGTTAATTTCTTTCTAATTTTACCTGTAATTGTCGGATACTGATGCGCAAGTCTGATTCATTAAATCCATATGGAATATTCCAACCAAGAGGACCAAATTTCTTTCTCTCTTGCACAAGGGCATGAAAAAAGCAAACTCCAAATAGTAACTTCTCCCATGCCTTTAATATAAAAATTATACAAGAAAAAATTCTGATCAGATTTCTATCAGTAAAATAAAGGCAATTTTTTTTTCCATTACAAGATTTTATGAGCATCTATCCCTACAAACTTCTATTTTAAAATGATGCTATCTAAAATAATGCTTAACTGTAAAAAGTGTTCATCTTATGACTTAATTCACATCTCCAAAGCTAGATAAACTACAATATTAAATTTTATTAAAATGCAAAAATGTTACCATTTTACCAAACTATTGGCCAATAATACTAGACATTGACTAGTTGTAAATAATAGACATTTACAACTTAAATATTTGAATGTTATTCTCTAGACTTGCTGGTATATACTTGAGACTACAAGTGCAGAGGAATGATTAATCATTACGATATGAATAAATCACAATACATAATCCCTGACTTTGTGACTTTCCATTTGGAAATCTTTTTCTTTTTTTTCTTTTTTTTTTTTTTGAGACAGAGTCTCACTCTGTCACCCAGGCTAGAGTGTAGTGGCATCATAATAGCTCACTGCAACCTCAAGTTCCTGGGCTCAAAGCGATCCTCCTGCCTCAGCCTCCCGAGTAGCTGGGACTACAGGCATGCGCCACCATGCCCGGCTAATTTTTCTATATATATTTTAGGTGTCCATATAATTTCTTTCTATTTTTAATAGAGACGGGGTCTCACTCTTGCTCAGGCTGGTCTCGAACTCCTGAGCTCAAATGATCCACCCAGTTTGGCCTCCCAGAGTGCTAGGATTACCGGCGTTGAGCCACCATGCCCAGCCGAAACTATTTCTTTAATATTAAAATGTAAGTACACTATGCTTTACTGATTAGATGTATTCTTGAAATGTTGTAAATAAATCAAAGCATATTTTAAATATCTAGGTGAATGCTGTGATGAAATATATAATAGCAGAAGAACCTTTGGTAATGAGAGCAATTACTTAATTTACATCTGCAAACAGAGACTTTACATCTGTCCTGATTTGGATGCCTTTTGCTTCTTTTTCTTGTCTAATTGTTCCAGCTACGACTTCCCATCTCTGATGAATACAAGGGAAAGGGGTGGCCATCCTTGCCTTGTTCCTGATCACAAAGGACAAGCTTTCAGTTTTTCATTGTTGAGTATATTAGCTGTGGAGTGGACTTTTCATATTTGCTTTCATTATGTTGACATAATTTGGTTCTTTTCCTAGTTTGTTGAGAGTTTTTATTATGAATGAGTATTGAATTTTGTCATAGGCTTTTTCTGCATCTATTGAGACGATCATGTAATTTTTATCCTTCATTTTGTTAATGTGTATCACATTAATTGATTTTTATAAGTTGAATCATCTTTGCATCCCAGGGTAAATCCCACTTAGTCCTGGTGTATGATGTGCTGTATTTATACCAATTCTTTGAGCCTCCACTTCAAATTTAGTGAGTCAGAATCCCAGGAGTGGGACGCTGACATTTTTAGCTTTAGAAGTCCCCCAGGTTTATGGGTATTATGATTGAGCTTGCCTTCCACAGGTTTCCTTCAACTAAAATGTAAGCTCCACAAAGTCAAGGATTTTTATATGTTTTTATACGTTTATATGTTCATTGCGATATTACCAGGTCCTAGAATAATGCCTTGCACCTAGTAGGTGTTCAATAAATGTACATTGAATGAATGAATGAATGAAGACACAGAAATGTATGCCTGCCCTTAAGGAGAATACAACCGCTTATAGGAGACAGATATACAAACCAACAAATAACTAATATCATTGCTAGATAATTCAAATGCCCAAGATATCAACAACCTGTGACTATAAAGATCTGTTTACTTTTAATAGCAAACAATGACAGTTGAAATTATTGCTGACTGAATTGTCAAAATTAGCTTTATCAAAGGGCATCCCAGCTATTTCTGGGAGCCTCCAGTGGAGTTTCTTATGTATCTACAAAACAGTCATCTGCAGAAACCCTAAGGCAGTGGTTTTCAAAGTGTGATTCCAGGACCAGCTGCATCAATATCACCTGGGAATTTGTTAGAACTGTAAATTCTAACGCCCCATCCCAGACCTCTGAATCAGAAACTCTGGGGGTGAGGCCCCGCAAGAGGTGTTTGAACAAGCCCTCCAGGAGAATATGATGCACATTGAGACCCCACGTCATAGGCCATTTACACTCTTTTTCTTCTCTTACACCAGCTTCCATTTGTTGTGCCACCAGAGAAGTTGCTTGATGAAGCCTTACTCATTGCCACTGTTCATCATAAACATGATGATACATGGCAAGGGTGCTAACTTCAGATGTTCCACAAATCCCAATACTTAAGGTGCCAGTGTTGCTTGCTCAGTGTTGTAATATAGAAGGAGCCAGAGTGTGTCTTCTCCAACTCAGCACCATTTTTATTTGAGTCATCTGACTCCAAATTAGTTCTGCTTGTGCTTAAAATCTTTCAAAGCTTCCCTTCTCTGTTTCTGGCCTTCACCTCTAATTGCAGGGGCTCAAACTCTGGATGGGGATCAGAAACCATAGTACCTTCTCCATTCTACTAAGCTCTCTTTCTAGCCCAAACCCCAAAATATTCCCTTTCTCCCAGAGTTACAAACGAAATTACTGTGTAGAACTAGGGGAACACAGAAGTATCATTAGGCAGAGGGAAACTAGCTGACTTTCAAAGAATTCTGTTCTTTATTTTACCTTCAATATAATTTTTTTTCAAGCTCAAATAGGCAAATACGGCAAGTAGTATATGTTGGGATGATGGCAGGGGGATGATTTTTCCCCAGTAATATTTCCTCCCATGTGGGGAGGCCTCAATTAATATAACACTCCTGATTTTTCTCCGTCCTTGTACTCACTCACTGTAAGACAGGGGAGGGGCCTATCTGACTGATAAATTTGGGGAAAATTAACCAGATAGGCTTTGCTTCTCCCTTTTCTCTCTTAGAAGTGAGCTTCCTGCAGGAAATTGAGTTTTCCTTTATTCCTCTGGGTGGATAAATCTTCTTAATTCTGGGTTCAGTAATATGAAACCACTTTGGTTATAGATATGTTACATCTTCCAGCCTAGCCTCTATCAATAATTAAGGTTATAATTTGGTTCTCATATGTTTAGATTTTTTTTCTCAATTAGTAAGAATTCAGGCAGGGAAATGAGTGCTATTTATTGTGACCCCTAAACTCCTCAATACCCTGTATAAAACTGTTTTAGATGGATATACCAAAAAGCATTATTAATATGCTAAAGCATCATTCCCCCAGAATTTAAGTTCCATGAAGGCAGATTTCTTTATGTGTCTATTTTGTTCTCATTGCCTTTATATCTAGTATCTAGGAGAGTGTCCAGCACACATATTTGTTGAAAGAATAAATAAATGATGTGAAAATAGATTTCTACTTTCGGGTCTTAATAAAAAATACTGTTGGGCATTGGTTTACAAAGTAAGATATATTCATTTCATTCAAAAAATATTTATTTTAATGTCTACTATATGGGAAGCAGAACAGAAACCATTGGGAATAAAATGATGAACAAGATAAGCATAATTTCTGTCTTGTAGGGTATGCTTAAAGTATAAAAAATTATTAAATAAAAATTTTACATTTCCATATTTGATCACTATAAAAATACATTTTAAAAGTTCCAAAAGATGAATATTACCAGTTCCTTTCCCTGGCATCCCTTGAAAAACTCAGGATCAGAAACTGGATCAGTGAGATATGACTGAAGGAGATTTAGCCGAAGACCCGTGGGAGGTTCATTAGTCATTTTTACTCCATTCTGTAGAATTGTTACTGGGAACTAAGACAAAATAAATAGAAAGCATTACACAAGGTAATAGGCTCAGGCTCTAAAAATCCACACACTAGTGGATTAAAAATATAGGTATAATGGAGAACTACAGAAATATTTTTAAAACCTCTTAAGGTTAAGCATCTAAAATTTGGTTAAGATATACAGTGTAACAGATAGCTAAATAAATGTACTGAACTCTACAGGAAAAAAACATACTTTTGGAGATGGATAGCTTGTGAGCCAAAGCCTAAAGGTTGAGCTACAGGTTTCAGAATTAAACTCTTCACATATTTTTTCCAACATGGGCATCCAAGAGACTGCAAGGTGACAATTCTGTAGACAAACCCAAGTTCCTTCTTCTACTGCAGCTCTTATCATTTTTGTTGCAACTGGTCCTTGTCCCTGACCCAGTGAAATAGCTTGAAACTTATTTCCAGACATAGATTTATCATTTGCAAATTTCAGCAGACCTATGAAGAGCACAAAAATATGGTCACACTACTTACTCTAAAATTATAAAATATGCCATATGTATAGGTGTTTTATCATAGAAAATTCTAGTTACCTTTCCCTATAAATACTAGATTTACTAACTGATTTGTAATCACATAAGAAATGGGTATTGAGCAAGATGTTTTATTTATAATTTCTTAAAAGTTTACAGTATAGTCACTTACTGGCCATAGGATCTGCTCCTGGAGATAGCACAAAAATTAAAGGAATGGTGCAATTTGAATCCAAGTAACTCTTTGTCAAATCAAATGGTGGAGGCTCTACAAACTTTTTCCCTAATTTGTCAGTTACATAATTTGTTATAGCTGGGGCTATCTATTGAAGAGAGAAGATATGATCGTTAGAGTAATTTTTATTTCACATAATAGATTTATTATTTAAAAAAAACAGGGAATAAAATTTGAGTCTAATGGTCAAGAAAAGCATGTAGCATATCATAAACAAAGCACTAATTTTTCTGATATATAACAATGTCTATAAATCGATAGGGCAAGACCAACAATCCAAAAGTGAAATGGGCAACGGAGATGAACTGTTTACAGAAAATGAAGTAGAAATAGATCTTAAACATATTAAAATATGCTCAACCTCATTCAGTATAGCAGAGACTACAAATTGTCCCACTTCTTTGTCTCTTTTTGGTAATAGAATCTTAAGTTTTCCCAACATTTCTTGCAGCTAATGTGGCCATGTGACTAAGTTTTGGCTGGAGGGATATACAAGTAGAAATTATATATGGAACTTCCAGATCATATTTTTATAAGGAAACTGTTTGCTTTCCACACTTTCTTTCCCTCTTCAACAGTGTTCACAGCCAGCTTCAATCTCGCTGATGAGGACCACACTGTAGGCATGAGAGAGACCACACTCAGAGCATGAGTTTCTGGATGATCTCAAGAACTGAGCTGTCCTGTCAGCCCTAATCATTTGCCTCTGGGCTGCTAGGAGAGAGAGAAATTAACTTCTATTTTATTTGAGCCACTGTATTTCAGATCTCTTTGTTACAGCACCTTAGTCTATACCCTAATACTCATAAAAAATATAAATTATAACTATACTTAGATATTTTTTACCTATCACAGTGTTATACAGATGAGCCAAAGATGGTCTGTGAGGCCATAATACCCAGATATTTGGTCAAATAGTCATCTACATGTTGCTGTGCAGGTATTTTTTAGATGAGATTAATATTTAACACATTAACTGCTGTGTGAGTTGTATTTAACTCTTACTAGTTTTGAGCCCAGGGCCTCGTGAAGCATATGTTACTCACACGTCTCTTCACATTGGGAGCCACGTGAACTATTTTTCAAGTTGCATATAACTCATGCACAGAAAACAATAAAAAATAACAAATTTTTCATTAAATTAGAAAGGATCATTTTGTTTTCAAAGTTTTTATTTTATTTTTGTAACAAAATACCATGGCCCCAAGGAAAAAATTTTTTTCTAGTGTGGCAGTCAATGTGTTAAATAAATAGACTTTGAGTAAAGCAGATTACTCTCCTCCATAATGTGGGTGGGCCTCATCCAATCAGTTGAAAACCTTAGGAGAAAAAGCCTGATTTCTGCTGAGAACGTGGAACTTTTGCTAGCAAACTGCTTTTGGACTTGATCTGCAACATTAATTCTTCCCTGGGATTCCAGCCTGCCAGCCTATTGTGCAGACTTGCCAGCCTCCACAATCACATGAGCCAATTCCTTTCTTTTCTTTTATTTCTTTTTTTTTTTTTTTTTTTTTTTTTTTTTTTGAGACAGAGTCTCGCTCTGTTACCCGGGCTAGAGTGAGTGCCATGGCGTCAGCCTAGCTCACAGCAACCTCAAATTCCTGGGCTTAAGCGATCCTCCTGCCTCAGCCTCCCAAGTAGCTGGGACTACAGGCATGCGCCACCATGCCCGGCTAATTTTTTCTATATATATTTTTAGTTGGCCAGATAATTTATTTCTATTTTTAGTAGCAACAGGGTCTCGCTCTTGCTCAGGCTGGTCCCGAACTCCTGACCTCGAGCGATCCACCCGCCTCAGCCTCCCAGAATGCTAGGATTACAGGCATGAGCCACCGCGCACGCACAGCCCAATTCCTTTCAATCAGTCAATAAATATCCCTCCACTTTTGTAATATTTCTCTAGAGAACCCTGAATAATATAAGCTCAATTCAATTTAGTTCAATTCAACTCAACTTAATTCATAGACATTTATTGAGCTTCTGCCATCTGCCAGGCATTGCTCTGAGTCCAGGAGATATAGAACAAAGTAAGACATGTACTTGAACCTTAAGAAAATCACAGTCTAGTGGGAGACCCCAACAAATAAGCAGACAATTATTATATAATCTAGTGGAGTAAGCGCTATGGTATGTAAGCATAGGCTTCCAAGCATGGCAGACAGAGCAATAACCCCACATGTAGTTTTTAACATTTCCGTTGCCCATCAGGGAGCCATTCTGTGGAGTGCAAATAGGCAGGTGTTTCCCAGATGCAAAGCTGTTCATTTCTCAGTTTTCCATGAACAAGGGAGGCTACTGGTGATAAAATAGTGAATAAAGCATTATTCTGGGCGTCAAGGAACTTATGTCTAGTGAGAGTGGAAGACAGATATATTAATATATACACACACACACAACTATCAGGTAGGAAGGAATGAGGTAAGTTTTAACAATAAACAAAGGTCTTTGGGAGTTAGAGTAAGGAGAATTATGCAGAAGTCAGCCTACTTATCTCACCTGTAGAAAGATTTTCATGCATGTTTGAACTAATAAAATTGTGACATGTACAAGATTTTCCACCATCTTCTGCTTTTAGCCAGGATGTAGTTATAGGGACCACATTTACCATCCCACCGTAAACAACTAAAAAATGGGCAAAATGAATGAAACAACAATTTTCGGACATTGGGCAATAGGTGGTACAAGACTGTGATCCCTGAGAAAAAGAAAACAAAGTGAACCCTTTTATTCTCTCAGCTTTCTTCTTGGAAATATGTTCTAGACTGTGGAACAGGGAGAGTGATGGAAAGCAGAGCAACACAGTGATGCTGAGGTGGGAAGACAGGAAAAAGAGTTCAAAGAGGCCAAGGCTGCTGGAAGTTGCAGAGTTCCAATTAAGAGAGAACTATTCAGAAAGTAAGTTCAGAAATCTGCCTAACAGGGCCTTTGAATCTTTGCTGAATACTATGGTGTGCATGCATGAGGCCAGAGAAAGAGCAATTGAGGAGCTGTGAGCCAGGGAACTCATTCAAGTTCTCAATAGCCACAGTAGACAGACCTTAGTGATCACTTGGGGCATTCAGTAAAAGGCCCCAGAAGGGTGGCACTTCAGTAGTGGCACTAAACTATGCCTTGAATAAGGGTTATTCTAGACCGGCCCTCACATCTAACAATTTTTTTTTTTTTTTTTTAGAGACAGAGTCTCACTCTGTCATCCAGGCTAGAGTGTAGTGGCCATCATACTTCACTGCAGCCTCAAGCAATCCTCCCACCTCAGCCTCCCAAAAGTAGCTAGGACTACAGGCATGCACCACTATACCGCCTAACAAATCTTAAAAATGATCTTCGAAAGGAACAATTCAAACTTAAGTAATTTAACTACATAGACACAAGGGCTGACAAACTTTCTATAGAGGGCCAGAGGGTAAATATTTTAGACTTTGTGGGACATACACAGTTTTTGCTGCATATTATTATTCTTTTTAAAACAATCCTTTAGAAATGTAAAAAAACATTCTCAGTTCATGAGCTGAAAAAAAGAGGTCATGGGCTGGATTTGGCCCACAGGTATTGTTTGTTGAACCCTGAACTAGCAGGACAAAATTCAACAATCTTCATAGAAAAATAACAAAATCCAATCCATCAACAATATAAAATTCTCAATGTCCAACAACCAAACATTACTGGACATGCCAAGAAGCAGGAAAATATAATTTATAATCAAGAGTAAAATCAGTCAATAGAAACAGATCCAGAAATGATGGAATTAACAGTCAAGGATTTAAAAATAGTTGTTGTAACTGTGTTCAAGTATTTAAAGGAAAATATGAACAGAGTGAAAAAAGAAAGAGAATATATAAAAAAAGAACCAAACAAAATTTCTAGAGATTAAATATGTAATTACTGAAATAAAAAACTAATTGGATGGGATTAATAGCAGATGAGATACTACAAAAGAAGAAATCAGCAAATATAACAACAGAAACTATCCAAACTGATGCACAGAAATACAAAAGATCAAAAAATAATTAACAGAGTATCAGTCACTTATGGCATAATATTATGCACTCTAATGTATATGTACTTGAAATCCTTCTTGGGGTGGCAAAAAATATTTAAAGAAATAATGACCAAAAATATTCCCAAATTGAGGAAAATAATAAACCCACAGACCCAAGGAGCTCAATGAACCCTAAGCAGGATAATCAACCCCTTCGAGTATCTGAAATGACAGTTAAAGAACCAAATGACAGCAACTTTAAAACTGATACTTCATAAGTGGCAAATTATCTTGGTCTCAAATAGAACACATTTGTCTTTTACCTTATCAGGTCTTAAGCACCGAAGAATTATTATTTTCTGTAGTTCATTTAGCCTCTTATCCATTGGTTCTGGAAATTTAGCATTGTGTGGCTCTTTACTGTTATAGAGTTCCTGCCATTCAGATATGTATTCACAAAAATGCGTCCTAATGGAAAAGAGTTTAATAGTTATTCTTTTCACCGGGAAAAATTTAAAAAGAGATTGTTGAACAAGGGGAAGAAACAAGACAACTATAGAACCATTTAAAAATCACTAGATTACAGAACAAATTTACCCATCACTATTCAAGGCTAAATCATCAAATTTGAACAATTACCTGAGTCCTTTAAAGGCAGGAAATTCACTTGCACGACAAATTTCCTCCCAGCTTTTATCTTGCAGCCAACTCGGATCAGGATTTTTCTCAGCACTCTTAAGACTTACTCCTCCAGTCAAAAGAAACATCAGTTCCTGGTAGTCAATCTCTTTCTTTGCCCTGTATGCCCCAAATAAGGACTGTTACAAAATTGTTGATTTTAAGACTGAATGACATCAACTTCTGCTTTTATATCCTGGATGGGATAACCAGGACTGTACTTACCGTCCTGCTGTAAACTATTAGAAAACTGGACAAAGTTAATGAAACTACTGTTTTTGGAAAGTGTACAATAGCCAGTGCAGGACCGTGGTCCTTGAGGGAAGAGAGATGAATAAGGTGACTCCTATGGTTGCCTCAGCTGTCTGCCTAGAGGCACCTTCCAGACTCCAGAGCAGACAGGTGATCAAAATGGGAGCTCAGCTGTATTGCTAAATTGAAGAGAGAAAGACTAGAGTTAAGGAAGTCTGAGGTGGCTGGACTTGGTGGGCAGAATACCAGAGAGGAGAGAGAGGAATGGAAAAGGAGCTCCAAACATCTGCTTAGGTGTTCTCTTGATTCTACTGATAAATACAGTCATGCATCACTTATTGATGGGGATATGTTCAAAGAAATGCATCATCAGGTGATTTCATCTAGATGGTATAGCGTACTGCACACCTAGGCTATATGGCATAGCCTGTTATTCCTAGGCTACAAACCTATACAGTATGTTACTGTACTGAATACTGTAGGCAATTGTAACATAATGTTAAGTATTAATATTTGTGTATCTAAACATATCTAAACATAGAAAAGAAAGTGTAAAAATACGGTATTATAATCTTATGGAACAATCACCACATATGCAGGTCATTTGAAATATTGTTATGTGGCACATGACTGTACTAAGGCATGCATGAATAGGGTAAAACTCTAGGAGTCCAAGCCAAGAATGTTTGAGGATCTGTAAAGTGAATAGCTCCCAGAGATCACACAGGACTGGGAGATATTATTTCATGCCAACAAGAATTGAGTCTTTGTTGAACACCTAAGGAATTCAGTGATGACATAAGAGGATCGCCTTAGTAGTGAAGCTAACATAGCAATAGACTAAAGGCTACTCTAGGCCGGGCGCGGTGGCTCACGCCTGTAATCCTAGCACTCTGGGAGGCCGAGGTGGGCGGATCGTTTGAGCTCAGGAGTTCGAGACCAGCCTGAGCAAGAGTGAGACCCCATCTCTACTAAAAATAGAAAGAAATTATATGGACAGCTAAAAATATATATAGAAAAAGTTAGCCGGGCATGGTGGTGCATGCCTGTAGTCCCAGCTACTCGGGAGGCTGAGACAGGAGGATTGCTTAAGCCCAGGAGTTTGAGGTTGCTGTGAGCTAGGCTGACGCCACGGCACTCACTCCAGCCTGGGCAACAGAGTGAGACTCTGTCTCAAAAAAAAAAAAAAAAAAAAAAAAAAGGCTACTCTAAAACTGCCATAAGAAAGCTTAAACACAAGTCTTGAAAAGATCAAGCTAATACAGTAGTAGTTTAACTGCCTGAAAAAGTGAAATCTAAAGCTCTTTAAAGGAATACAAAATTTCAAGCATTTACCAATATAAAATTCACAATGTCCATAACCAGCAGAAAAAACAGTCAACAGATAGACATAGAAGTGAAAGAGATAATACAATTAGCAGACAAGACTGTTAAAAGAGTTATTTATAAAATGCTGAAGGAGTTAAAGCAAAACATGACATAATGAAGAGAGAAATAGACAACATTAAAAAGACCAAATGCAACTTCTAAAGATAAAAAATATGAAAACTGAGATAAAAATTTACTGATTTCTTTTTCAGGTGTACAGAAATTGAAATGATTCATACAAATAGACCTACACTAAAAGGAAACGTTAAAGGAAGTTTCAGGTAGATGGAAATCTAGATATACACAAAAGAATAAAGAGCACCAGAAATGGTAACTATATGGGTAAACATAAAAGACTTTTTTCTTATTATTTAGGTCCCTGTTAAAGGGACAATTGACTATTTAGAGCTAAGTAATGACAATGCTCTGGAGTTTATAACACTTTTGTAATAAGTAAAATATACAACAAAAATAAAACAAGGCTGGGGGGAAAATGGAAAGATGTTGTAAGTTCTTATACTTCATATATGTATAAAGTAGTATAATTTTATCATACTTCTTATACTTCACATATATATGAAAGACGAGAAGTATACTTACAGCATACTATCAAAGTATAATAAAATTACACTTCTTATACTATATATATAAGATGGTATAATTTTAACTGAAGATAGACTGTGATAAGTTAAAAACGTATACTATAACCATAAAGAAATCACTAAAACAATAGAACAAGAAATTATAGCTAATAAATCAACAAAAGAGAAAAATTGGAATCATAGAAAATACTCAATTCAAAGAAAAGCAGAAAATGAGAAAATGTGGAATAAAAAACAGGCAAAACAGAAAAAACAAATTGTAAGATGGTAGATTTAAAAGGAGCATATCTATTATCACATTAAATGTAAATCGTTTAATCAATCTCATTAAAAGGCAGTGATTATAAGCTTGGATAAAACAAGCAAGACAATTACATTCTGGAGAAACATAGTATAATATGAAAAATACAAATAAGTTAGAAGTAAAAGGATAGAAAAATATATACCATGTTAACACTAATCAAAAGAAAGCTGGAGGGGCTAAAATAATATTAGAAAAAGGAGGTTTCAGAGCAAAAGATATTACTAGGTACAAAAAGGGTCTAGTCAATTTATCAAGAGGACATAATAATCCTAAAGATTTATACATCTATTAATAATAACAGAGCACCATAACACAAACCAAAATTGATAGAACTGCAAAGAGAAATCCCTATAATTAGAGATTTGAACACTTCAATAATTGATTGAAAAAGTAGAAAATCAATAAGGATATAGGAGACTTATAGACCAGCATGACCTACTTGACATTTATAGCACATTACACCTCAAAACACCAAAATATACATTCTTTCAAGAGCACACAGAAAACTTACAAAGATAGACCATATTCTTGGCTATACAAATAAGTCTCATTCGTAAAATTTCTAGAATAGACAAACTATGAGACAGAAAGCAGATTGGTGGTCACCTGGGACTGGGAGTGGGAGCAGAAACTGGCTAAATGGGTACAAGGTAACTTTTTGAGGTAATGGAAATGTTCTAAAATTGGATTTTGGTGATGGTTGCTCAACTGGATAAATGTACTAAAAGTCACCTAACTGTATTCTTACAATGAGTGGATTACATGGTATGTAAATTATACCTCAACAAAGCTGAACAAAAAGAATAAAGGAGAACTCTATCAAGTGACTTCCACTGTATATTATTAATAGAAAAAATGCAAAAGAGCATCTACAGTGTATTATCTTTGTGGAAGGAAGGAAAATAAGAAAAATATACATGTATTTCCATATTTTTACAATATTTAATTTTAAAATTAAATGGATGGATTTAGTAGCAGATTAGATACACCTGAGAGAGAATTATTGAACTAGAAGAATAAAGCTTTGAGAGTCAAAGGGACAGAAATTATAGAAGAGAGGATGAGAGACATAGGGAATACATGAGAAAGTCTAAAATATGTGTAACTAGAAAAGAGAAGGAGAATGAAGCAGAAGGAACATTTGAAAAAATTATAACTATTTTCCAGAACAGTTGATATTAAGTCACAGATTCAAGAATGCCTATGAATCCCAAGCAGGATAAATCAAAAGAAAAATACACTATTAGAAGTTAGTATGATGGTTACCTCTGGGGAGGAAGCAGAGACTAGCAGAGATTGAGAAAGAGTACAAAGGGGGCTCTGGGGATACTGGTACTTTCTATTTCTTGGTTAGTTAATAATTATATGGGCTTATTCATTATAATCTTTCATCAAATTGACACGTAGGCTTTGATTATTTTTCTGTATGTATGTTATACGTCAATTAAAAAGAGTATTAAAGTGCATCTAAGCATATAATACTAACACCTCTAAAAACTAAGGAAAAAAGATAAAACTTTAAAAACAACCTAAGATAAAAGACACCTTATTTTCGTAAGAAGAACTCAAAACAACGGAAGCTAGAGAACAATGAATAGTTCCAAAGTGCCTAAAGCAAATTCTTTTTTTGAGACAATTGGTCTCACTCTGTCCCCCAGGCTAGAGTGCAGTGGCATCATCATAGCTCACTGCAACCTCAAACTCCTGGCCTCAAGCGATCCTCCCATCTCAGCCTCCCAGAGTGCTAGGATTACAGGCATGAGCCACCACGGCCGGCCAAAAGCAGCTTCTATACCTAGCAAAAATACACTTGAAGAATGAATGCAAAATAAAGATATTTTCACGCATGAGAAATAAGAGAATTCATGACCAGTAGATACATGTTAGTACTAAATGAAAGACTAAAAAGCATTTTTCAGGCAGAACAAAACAGATTTTACATGGAAACTTGAAGAAAGGAATGAATAGCAGCAAGAAAAGGTAAATAGGTGGGTAAATTTAAATGAAGATTTATTTTATAAATAATAAATATAGAGTTTAAACTATAGAGAATATTAAAATAGATGGCAACAATAGCAAATAAACTAGAACGGGGAGTGTTATATAAATTTTAAAAATCAAATAAACATCAATACACTAATACTATTGTGGAAGCCATTGTTATTGGTGAAATACACAAGTAAAATCGTAAATTAAGCAAAGCCTTCTCCGAGAAGCCATATTTACAGGTTAGATTTTCCAAGTAGGTTTTTAAAATAAGTAAATTAAGAAAAGGCAAGTAACTTACAGAAGAAGGTTGGCGCACAATAAAAAGGAAAATAACAGCTTGTCCTTCTCAAATAGTGATCGGCATATGTTACAATATAAATTGTATGTGAAGTGGTCATTTAGATATCGTAGGCGCTTTTCCAAAATTTTGGATTTGTTACTAAAAGGTTAAAAAAAAAAGAAAAATATATCGTCAAACAAAACTAAGAAAAATAAGTAACATGACTTAACAGAAAACCTAACCCAAGTAAATTTTGAATACAGTATTTTATGTCCAAAAACAAATAAAAAACTTCAAATTTTTCTGAGAACAGATGCATTCAATTCTCTTGGGTATACACCCAGAGTGGAATTGCTGGATCATATGGCAAACCTATGTTTAATATTTTGAGGAACTTTCAAAGTGGCTACACTATTTTAAAATCCCACCAACGGTTGTATGAAGGTTCCAATTACTCCATATCCTTGCCAAAACCTGTTTATTGACATTTATGTCAATTCTTCAGTTTGAATTTCCTCCATCATGTGGGTTGTGTAAATTCAAATTCCAAATCCCAACTGGGAAAGTTTAGGGATTGCAATTACTTAAGAGAGAGTGTTGTACCAAGAACCTACATAAAAAGAAATTTCTTATAGTACACATGATAGGCTCAAATCTTATTTTTATTTTACTTAACAAGTACAGCAGTTAACTAAGTACCAGACATTGTTATAAGCACTTTACAAATATTATCTTATTTAATTCTCATAATAACCCTAAAAGGTAGGTACTATTATTATCCCTATTTTATAGATAAGGAAAACTGAGGCAATTACCAAAAGGTGAAGTGACTTGCCTGTAGTCATGTAGCTAGTATGTGGCAGAACTGAGACATAATCCCCAACTCTAGACTGACTCCAAAATCTATGTCTATTCATTAATTGATTAAAGTGAAAATATCTAGCAAACTATTACAAATGTGGGACTGAAACCTTTTAGGGACTTGAAGCCTGTAGAAAGATAAACTAGAGTTGCCAGCAAAATAGTCCTGTGCCTTACTGAATATTTAAAATAGAGGAATAAAAAGAACTGAAGCTAATCCTTCTAAGCCTAAATCTTGAGTAGGAGTGAAACAACTTAAAATAGAGAGAAGGCTTTAATTCTTTTCTTTCTTCCCTTCCTTATTTCTTTTCACTTTTACATATTTTAATATTCCATAATGAATACATATTATATAAATAATAAGAAAAAAGGTTATATTTTTTAAAAGGAAGGGATTGTGAAAATCCAACCTAGGGAAGACGAATGAAGGTAGAGAGTGTTTACCTGTCATGAATAGAGTTGATATAAAGGTTCACAAACCAAGTGAGAGAGTACTGGTACATGGGATCAATGTTAGCCAGATCTGCAATGCTAAAGAATAATACCGACGAATGTTTAGCGATGGGCCTATAGCCTTCTCGAGACTCTGCTATTTTGATTTCTGTTTTTTCCGCAATCTAGGTGAAGAGAAAAGGCAAGATTACAAGACAAGGAGTGTATTTTAACTATGTACTTTTCATATAATTACGTTTAAATTAAAAAATACCCTCTAACTCAATGACAAAATTATATAAACCTAATTTAAGCAGTTTACAAGAGAGGGCTTTATCATACTAAAAAGGAAGGAAGGTAGGAAGGAAGGAAGGAAGGAGGGGAGGGAGGGAGGGAGGGAAAGGGGGAAAGGGAAAGAATCAGGGATCAAGGAAAGGGAAGGAGAGATACAGGGAACAAGAGAGGAAAAAAGAAAAAAAAATAAACCCTTAAGCTTTACAGATGAAAGGTTTAACCACTGACCATCTCTTTCTTATTTGAGAAATACCAGAGCTGTTAATTTTGGCTTATTCTTTGCCTCTGACATGTGTCTACTGTAGTCATTCAACCCATTTTACTTTAATAGGTAAGAGAGAGGGAAGGGAGAGGAAGAGAGAGCGGGAGAGCAAGTGTGCACGTATATATGCTTAAGGTGTTAACACATGTGCCAGAAGCCAGCCCAAAGTCCAGCAAAGTAGGTACTCAAAATTATTTGTTGGCTGATGATTTTACATATAAGAATACTTTTTTCCCCCAACTAGTTTCTCAGATGTTTAACTTTTCTAACTTGATAGGACTGTAGATATTCAACCCAAAAAGAAAAATTTTCTCCAATATAATAGCTCTTCAACTGACAACTCAATCTGATAGGTTGACATTCTATAGGCAAAATATTTCAAGCACTGTTCCAAGTCACTCTCCCTCCTTTGGTAATGCTATCTACAGACTCTGATGAATGAGTATGCCTACGTAGTCATATTTATATTGAATCCTATTTGTAGCTGATTCAATCAGGAGGCAGGGATGATCCAAGATAAGCTAATCAAAATTTTCCCTGGAGAATTAAAGCTTTAAGGGCCTCAGAAACTGAAGTCAGGTGGTATTGGGCATTAGTGCTAAAAGAGAGTGGGACCTTTTCTACATTTTGGTTTCTACATGCTAGATGAGTGTATGAAGGAACAAATACAAAAGTTTTACAGAAGAAATTGGTCCTCAGATGAAATAGAGAGAAGCACAGAAGGACCACAGAGCCCCAGAAATAGGAGGAAAGACAGAAAGCACAGAAATTTAATGTTTTCCATTAATCCTTGAAGCTTGGATGTACATCCTGTAATTGGGAAAATAAAATATTCCCTTGTGTCTTTGTATTTTTAACTAATTTGAGTGGATTTCTGTTCCTTGCCAACAAATTTTCCTCAAAATTATATTGTATAACCATAAATGAATGAAAAGTAAATTTTCAACCTGTCTCAACTATAAATAAGTAAAACAGTTATCAACAATGGGAACTAATGATATTTTACATAAAAAAGCATAATTTTAGTATTCCCATTTAAACTTTCTGTTATTTAAGCCTTGATTTTTCATCTCAAAGGCCATTTTGCCACCAATAGCAAGAGTAAGCAAAAACAAACAGCAAATATTATTATTTTTAAAGAGTAAATAACAATTTAATCATGTTCCATGGCTTGATCTACAGTATATTTATAAACAATGTTTGCCAAACTTGGATCCTTCGTATGAAACGCTAGACTTGAGAAATAAATATAAATACATTTTAAAATTATTTACAACGAATGGCCTAAAATCAAAGAACAAGACATTTTCCAAGAAATAAACACTGAGAGTATTTGTTAAGATGTTAAAAGAGCATAATTCATTGTTAGTAAAAATTCTGTGGTCTATGATATTTATAAATATTATATTTTCTAAGAATCAAAAAGACTAAACTTCAGTCAGGAAACCAATGGAGTTGGGGGTAGGGATAATCTTTGAAATCTAAAGAACAAATGCTTACAATTTTATTTGTGTTTGTTTAATCTTGTGGGTTGGGATAAAAGGGAAAAACAGGCTTTAGATTATGTGGGGGAGCCTTCCTCTTAAGATGGTTTTTCCTACATTAGGTGGGTGGAGGAAAGGTAGAAGAATAGAAGTCAGGGCCAGATACAGAGTATATTTTGGATCAAAATGTATAATAAATTTAAAACTATGTTTGTAATGATTGATGGGATTGTAATGATTGATGGGACCCAGTCAGAAAGATATGATTTATTAAATTTCTCTCTCTCATTGTAAGATAAAGTCCTTGAACCAATAAACACTTATATATCTCCCTTTCTCCTTGAGTCTTTTTTTTTTTTTTTTTGAGACAGATTCTTGCCCTGTTGCCCCGGGTACAGTACTACGTCATGATCATAGCTCACTGCAACCTCAAACTCCTGGGCTCAAGCGATCCTCCTGCCTCAGCCTCCCTAGTAGCTAGGACTGCAGGTGTGCACCACCAGAGCCAGCTAATTTATTCTACTTTTGTAGAGATGGGATCTCGCTCTTGTTCAGGCTGGTCTCAAACTCCTGACCTCAAGTGATCCTCCCTCCTGGGCCTCTCAGAGTGCTAGGATTCCAGGCATGAGCCACGTGTCCAGCCACTCCTTGAGTCTTTTTTTTTTTTTTGAAACAGAGTCTCACTTTGTTGCCCAGGCTAGAGTGCCGTGGCATCAGCCTAGCTCACAGCAACCTCAAACTCCTGGGCTTAAGCAATCCCTATGCCTCAGCCTTCCAAGTAGCTGGGACTACAGGCATGCGCCACCACGCCCGGCTAATTTTTTCTCTATATATTTTTAGTTGTCCATATAATTTCTTTCTATTTTTAGTAGAGACGGGGTCTCGCTCTTGCTCAGGCTGGTTTCGAACTCCTGACCTCAAGTGATCCTCCCGCCTCGGCCTCCCAGAATGCTAGAATTACAGGCGTGAGCCACCGCGCCCGGCCGTCTCCTTGAGTCTTAATAGGAAATAAGCCAAGGCTGGGTGTGGTGGCTGCGGGGTGACCCCCGTAGTCTCAGCCACTCAGGAGGCTGAACCAGGAAGATCACTTGATCCTGGGAATTTGAAGTTGCAATAAGCTATGATCGCACCACTGCACTCTAGCCTGGGTGACAGAGCGAGACATTGTCTCTTAAAAAAAACATAGGAAATAAGTCAATAAATGCTCCTTATTCTCTCTCCTTTGAAAACCAGTATGCTGAGGGGACAATGAGAAACTTGTTTTTCTCTGATGGACAGGAATTGGGAAGGGAGACACTACAGAATATCTTAGCTATGGTCCCAGATGGGAGGTTGCCATAGAATATTACTCTAAGACTCTACTCCTTTGGCGCTCCTGAGATGAAAAAACAAAAACAAAAGTACTCCTGACAAGAAAGAGTCATTACCATCACATTCATGCAAAACTAAATCTAATTTACACAACTGATAAACTGGGGAGAAGGGTGGTGGTGGTGGAGAGATACTGAGAGATTACTGCAATCTCTGTTTAGGTTTCCTTTTATGTTTTACTTATCCCAAAGTGAAGGAGTACTTAATTCACTGGGTGGGCTAAGGAGGACCGAAAAATCTGAAGATTAGTACAGTTAGCCTACAGAAGTCATTCTGCAACACCATTGAATTGTGTCAACTTGGGCTTCAGCTAACCTTTCTGGGACCTAGTTTTCTCAACAATGAAGTGCAAAAGATAACCGATAGCTGTCTCTTCCACCTATAACACAGTATGATTCTATAAAAAGATAAGTAACATAAAATATCATTTGGTCATGTTAGATGAATTTGCAATAAATGCGTTATTGCCTGTAAACTACTTGTCTCCCTTCCCCCACCCTAAACACTCATTCATACCTCTCTCCTTGACAAACAAATGACAAGGTAATGTCAGAACAACATCTCTATTCATTCCTAGAACCTCTTATTGTCCAATCAACCAGAAACTATCTCCACACACCTCAAACTCCAACTGGAACAGAGGTTAAGACAAGTTCTTAAATTCAATTTTTAGGAGAAGAGTCAACTAAAACTTGAATGAGCCCAACTAGTCTGTCTTACCTATCCAATAATTATAAATATATATTTTAAACTTTTATTCTAAATTTATTTCTTCTGTGTATAGATACCATATAGATCAGAACAGGTTTTGAATAATTTAACAGTAAGATATTCTCTTACAAGTTTAAAATTAGTTTCTATGTTTTGGTATTTTATCAATTCTTTTTCTTGTCTAGTAAGCCTATTATAGCACTTTCCTCAGGGACTGGAGGCAAATTAGAAACTTAAGAACCAAAAGATTTCTAAGATTCTTTTTTCACCTGCTGTTTCTTTGTTATCTCATTGGACATCATTTTGGCAGAGTCTAAGACTTTAATTGCACTTTCATCTTCTAAAATATTCCCTTCTGAAGATGATAATGTTTCTAAAATTTTTGTCTCTATTTCTTTTAGCTGTTTCTTATTAGCTGCAGACTGAAGAATAAGAGCATTTCGTTCCTCTTCTAATTCTGGCCTAAAAAGATAGAAATATTTAGTCTAAATTTGTAGTCTTTCATGTAAATTTATATCTAAATATTATGTATCACAATTTCATAGACATTTGAATAACTCTGTAGACACGTAATACAAACTATGGTGACTAAACTCTTCATCTTAATTTTAAGGGAAAAATACTTCCATACAAATAACAATTTGAGAAATTCAAGCGAAAAAAGAGCATAAATTGTACATATGTAAAATGTGGCAATAACACGTGCCACAGTAAGTCTAAGAATATGTTAGATTGATCTATATGGTGTAGCAGGTTATGTGAGAATAAGAACTGCAGAAGAGACTCAGAGTCTGAAACTTCTTATCTGTTTCTTGGTTTTGTCATCAGTAAGTCTCATTTTCATTATATCTTCTATTAACATAATAGCAAACATAGAAAGGATGACTGGTCATACAACTTTAAGTGAAAGGCAAAATAGACACATCTTAATAAACAAAGATGAGATGAAACTGCAAAATAACACAATCCACCATGTAAAAGAATATGTTATGACATGATTCTGTCTTGGATACTATACAAGTAGGATTTTAAACATTGGAAGTAACAAAACTGTCTCATAGTTATTTATTTTTACTTTCAATTTGATTTCATTTAATAGACCACTTGATAATGTTACATTAAGCTTCAAGTGGAATACAAGATTTCCTTCTTGAAGAAATTCTTTACTAATAGCCCTTCTGGGTCTCATAATATTTTTTCTCATTTAAAAAATAATATATACTAGTAATGGAAAAATACATAAAGTATGAAGAAAACAACAAAAATTACCTATAATCTTATCACCACAGGGATAATCACTGTTAACATTCTGGTGTATTCCTTCCCAATCTTTTTTTTTTTTTTTTTTTTTAAGATGGAGGGTCTTGCTGTGTCACTCAGGTTGGAATGCAGTGACTTCATCCTAGCTCACTGCAGCCTCAACTTCCTGGGCTCAAGCGATCCCCTAGCCTCAGCTTCCCAAGTTTCTAGGACTATAGGCATGAGCCACCATGCCTGGCCCAAAATCTTTTTATATATATAAGGTATATATCCATCCATTAATTTTTTACAAAATATTATCTATACTGTATATAGTTTTATATGCTGCTTTTTCTTTCTTATACTAAGCATTTGTTATTTAATTAACATCCTATATACATAAGAATGAATGCATTTCTGATTATGTCGATAGCACATATTCCTAGGGGTGAAATTTCTGGCTCAAACAATCAGATAGTCATGGCATGTAACCTGAATCCTACTACTCATACTAAAAGCCCAACATGACATGGTTGGTTTATAACTTACTTGTTACAGAATGGCTGTTTTAAAGTATTATATGATTATTTAACTTATAATATAAAATTTGATGAAGTCTCAAAATAATCACAAAACAAAAGTATTAATGGCCTACAAATATTCCTCTCTAAACCATCTGGAAGCATCTAAGAAAATACATACCTCTCCTTTGCAACAACAATACCTAGTAATTGATCTTCAAGTCCTTCTGGAGTTATCATGAAATTGAGCAAAGACACCTTTGTGGCCAGCTCTGGCATATAGTGTGGATTTCTCAGTTTTGTGGTAATATAAAATTTGAAATCTATGGAATACTCAATAATGACTTCACCAAGTCTGATACAATCAATGCCACCTATAGTTCAGAAAACAAATGCATAGTAAGTGAGTCAGTTACCTAGCCCCTCTCCCTATGTACTTCTAAGGCCTTGCCTAGGTTACAAGGGTCCTAAAGCAATTTGAAGTAGAAAACAGGTATGTCAAAATCACAGACAAAGCAGCAAATAAGCAATTATATAGCAGGCCTCATTCTGGGATAATATAGGACATTTTCTCTGGATATCATGAAGCTTGGTAAATCAAGATTTCTTTTGAGCTTTCTTCCTCAATCAATTTTCAATCATAGTTCCAAAATATTAATATTTGTATATGACTAAAGCTCTTAACAGTACCAGTGCTGGGCAGAGACAAAATTGCTATAAGCAGAAAGATCTAAGGTGGACAGTGTTCACCTAAACTCAACTCTGGCCCACATTCACCATCACTATTCATAATAAAGGACTTTGTGTGGTCAGTGGTCACAAGATAAAGGAATTTTGGGCTGGCTTCAACTTCTTTATGTTCTCTAAGAATAACAGTCTAGATAACAGTACAGTGTTAAGACAATGAAGAGAGAACAAGGTATTGTATTTATTTTAGAACACTCGACCAAAGTTCATTCCTGATAGCTTGTTCCAAATTTCCTTTCACTCATAACCACTACCCAGAAATTCTGAGTTATATACATTATTATTAAATTTACATAGAGGTTTTCTCTCATGATTCAAGGATAATCCAATCATCTTTCAGTTCTACCAACTAATATTAATTGCCTTATACCTTGTTTAAAAGTTTGTTTAAGTAGCAAAGGCTCCAAAGATGGATCCAGTTCTTCACCAACATTTTCTAACAGAAGTGGAGTTCCAAACTGAATACAGTTTTCCAATGTTCTCATATAGTCTGAATCTGATAGCTTAATAACACTAAGCTGATTTTCTTTCTCAGAGTTTTTGATCCACTTATTGGCTTGACCTTGGGGGTCAATCATTAAAGGCCTAAAATATAATGAGAAAAATTCTGAGAGGAATACATAAATGTTGAGATTTCTTTAAAGTTATGTAATTTAAATAATAAACATCACCATCAATTTGTACAAAGTATTTTACATACATTATCAAGATTAATATTCAAAAAATCCTGTGAGAAGTTTCATTCTCATTTATTTTTCAAATAAAGAAATTCAGTCTCAGGGAGTACTGTACCCAAGGTTCCAAGGTTCCATAACTAGTTCAGCGTTAGGCAAAGTAAGACCCTGTGAACCTGTGAGCGCTCTGCTCTTTCCAATATAACACACTGTCTTCATGGTAACTTTAATACATGACATTTGCTAACATAATATGAAAAATAATACTATAAAGTATTTGATACAAATTTAAAACAAGAGAACCACTATCCTATCAAGGATTTTCTCAAGTTATGAATAGAACCACAAACTAAGTGTCCAAGTAGAGTATATATTTGAGATCTATTTAGCAGTTTTTTTCTAAGTTAGTACAGTAAAGACTTTGTGTACAAGAATATATGATTCATTGTTCAGATATTTAAAATATGATGTGCTTTCCCCTTCCCTCAGGGATGATGCTGATTGTTCTAGGTTTCTTTTGTATTCAGTATAGTCCATTAAATTTTCTTTAAAAAGTACAGCAAAGAAAGGAGAGTTTTTGTCCCACGTGCCTTCAGCTTTCTCAGACATCCTTTTTCTATTACAACTGCTTCTAGGGCTAAAATCTCCTTTCCCTTTGCCTATGAATAAACTCTTTAATCTACTCCCAGATAACTCTGTTCTTTTATTTTATTTCTTTTCCAAAAGACAAAACTAGCTGACTGGTTGTTTTCTTTCTCAGCTCAAATTGTGCTGAAATCCTACCTGAACAACAAAAAGGTCCAATCACAAGATAAAATCTACTTTTCCTACCACAGCAAACAGAGAAACGGTGTTCTGCAAACGAGAAAGTTATCTTTGCATACAACTGCTTAAAAATTGCCTAGTAATCAGACTAGATGTTTTTAGTACCTTCCAAGCCCCTCTTTAAAAGGGCATTTTTTCCTTCCTTACATATCTTTATTATTGGAAAAATATAGTATTTGTTCATTCCTTTGCAAAAAGTAACAATGTCTATAAATTAACATTCTAATGGTAATCAATGTTCTTGGCAATCCAATAATTAGAGCTTCTTGTCTACTCTAAAAGAAATCTAATTCCTACTTAATATAATCTTATGTGAAATTGGGTTATTGTGTTCATTATAGAGATGAGGCCATGCCATGGTATTTTATTCTAAATATACCTTACTTTAGGTATAAAAATGATACTAGTCTACATTTGAGATCTTTGGGCAGTCTGAATAAAGCAGAAGTATCCATCTATATTTCTGACAGAGGTGGTAATTTGGGAGAAAATAAGCTTTGCTATTAAGTAGCCAGAGTGATGTATTAAATGCTAAAAAATGGAGCACAGTGAGTACTTTCATCATGGTTAAAACATTAGCAAAATCAGAACTTAAGATAACACTAGAATTTTAACACTAAAATGAGGTATTGGAAGATAATTATAAAAATTAAGCTTTACTGAGCACTTACCACGTGCTAAGTGCTTTCTCACAACATTTCTATGAGGTAGGAGTTATCTCCATTTACAGATGGTGCTACTGAGGCTAAAAGGTTCAGTAAGTTACCAAAATCTCAATACAGAAAGTGATAGAGAAAAATTTGAACCCAAATATCTGGACACCAGAGTCTGAACTGCTCTCAAACATTCCACAATATTATAAACAGACAAATTTCCAGAAATCACGAAGAGCAAGCACAATGATTGAACAATTATAAACTATGGTCCCAACAGCATGACAGGCTATATAACCTAAAAGTCCTTCTTCTACCTACTACTGATGGGTAAAATAGGACATTATTTTAATTACATAGTGAATTGAGGCATGCATTTAAAAGATACATATAGACACACATAACACATAAATGTAGAAAATTATAGGTGCCAGAAAGAGACAAAACTGAAATCCAGAACAGTAAGTGTGTGGGCTGAACTGACAGCTAGACTTGGGGAGAGTGTCAATCTGATAACCTAAGGGCTCACTGGGTCCATATGCAGCAGGAGGCTGAAACTGACATCCCTGCATTAAGGTGAAACCTACAAAAGCTTAGTTAAATCATGGATAGAAAAGTTCCAACCCTATGCATAAGGAGACAAGAAGGAAATGTTTTGATTTCTGAGGAAATGTTTTGAATCTCTGGCTGAGAAAAAGTGTCCCCCGAGAAACTGTGGCTATGGTCTATGTCTCATATAGGTTTAGGGTATAAATTTATACTATCCATGTGACTGAGGAAACTCCAAGCTAGAATATTACAATATATTTGGCAAGTAATACTCCTAGGAATCCTGGAAGAAGTAAAAGCAAAACACACATTGCAGCTGAGGGAAGAGCAAAAGAAGAACTCAACCCCTAGGGGAGAGGCAGGAAAATGTCTGGGCCAAAACATTATAACTTTATCAACCGTTACCAAGTAGAGATCTCTCCTAGGAGAGGACTAGGAAACTCTTGCTCAAGACCAACTATAGCTAGAAGGCAGAATTTGCTGGAATAGGAAAGAGGGGCAATCTACATGCAGAGGAAGAGGAAAAATGTAAAGAAAGACTTTCTCTATGACATAAGTATTCAGGAATGGTTGAAAGCTGAAGGTAAAACTCTACACTGAGAAAAACATTCCAGAACCCAAGCCGCCATTCTAAGCTAGGACCCATAGCTAGATAAATTTGAAACCTCTGGTCCCCTAAACTTTAGCATAGCAACAACAAAACCCAGTGATATGACAGAAAAAGAAGCATGCCCATTTCCAAGAATAAATGCCATTTAGTTCACATCTATTGTTAGACCCATGATATCCAGCATTCAGTCAAATATTTAAGATACACTAATAAGCAAGAAAAAACACCAAAACATTCCCAAGTGACAATGAAACCAACAGAAACAGACTCAGAGATGACACAACTGTTGGAAATAGACAAGAATTTAAAATAATAACTATAATGAAAATGCTAAAAAGAGGCCGGGCGCGGTGGCTCACGCCTGTAATCCTAGCACTCTGGGAGGCCGAGGTGGGCGGATCGTTTGAGCTCAGGAGTTCGAGACCAGCCTGAGCAAGAGCGAGACCCCATCTCTACTAAAAATAGAAAGAAATTATATGGACAGCTAAAAATATATATAGAAAAAATTAGCCGGGCATGGTGGCGCATGCCTGTAGTCCCAGCTACTCGGGAGGCTGAGACAGGAGGATCGCTTGAGCTCAGGAGTTTGAGGTTGCTGTGAGCTAGGCTAACGCCACGGCACTCACTCTAGCCTGGGCAACAGAATGAGACTCTGTCTCAAAAAAAAAAAAAAAAAAAATGCTAAAAAGAGTTAGTAGAAAAGGTGGACAACATGCCTAAAGAGACGGTCTTCAGCAGAAAGATGGAAACTATAAGAAAGAGTTAAATGGAAATACTAGAAAGAAAAAATATGTCAAATCTAAAGAATTCCTTTCGTAAGCTGTGGGTAGATTCAACACAATTGAGGAGAGAATCAGTTAATATAGTTATTAAGATAGGTTAAGCAAAATTAGACTGACAAAAAGAAAAAAGTGGTAACAGCAGATATTGCTTTGGCAGCACATATACTAAAATTGGAATGATTGAGAGAAGAATAGCATGGCTATGGCCCCTGTACAAGGATGACACATGAATCCATGAAGCATTCCATATTTTTAAGTTCTAATTTCAACAGTAGAGTAGGGTGACTATAGTTAACAACAACAGATTATACATTTCAAAGTAGCTAGAAGGGAGGACCTGAAAAGTTCTCAACACACATAAATGATAAATACTCAAGGTGATGGATACCCCTAATACCCTGACTTGATCAAGGCACATTCTATGCATGTAACAAAATATCATATGTACCCCCATAATCATTTAAAATATGTATCAATAAAAGTGACAAGCATCGGCTGGGCGCGGTGGCTCACGCCTGTAATCCTAGCACTCTGGGAGGCCGAGGCGGGTGGATCGCTCAAGGTCAGGAGTTCGAGACCAGCCTGAGCAAGAGCGAGACCCCGTCTCTACTAAAAATAGAAAGACATTATATGGACAACTAAAAATCTATATATAGAAAAAATTAGCCGGGCATAGTGGTGCATGCCTGTAGTCCAGCTACTCGGGAGGCTGAGGCAGTAGGATCGCTTAAGCCGAGGAGTCTAAGGTTGCTGTGAGCTAAGCTGATGCCACGGCACTCACTCTAGCCTGGGCAACAAAGTGAGACTCTGTCTCAACAAAAAAAAAAAAAAAGTGACAAGCATAAAAAAACTAAAAAAAAAAAAAAAAAAAAGAAAAAGAAAAAAGAAAGAAAAAGAAAAAGCAGACCAGGCATCAAATAGCTACAGGACAGTATCAAACAGACTTATTAGCGTGTCACTGAAATCTCAGAGAAGATGGAGAAAATGAGGTAGATCTCAGTTTAGAGAACCTCAATCAGTATAAATATCAAGATGAAAGCACACACACACACACACACACACACGCACGCACATACATGCATAAAACACCTGGACACATCAAACTGCTAAAAACTAAAGATAGAAAAAAATCTGAAGGTTGCCAGAAGAAAAAAAAGATACATTATATAAGAGGAACTAAAATAAGCTCAGAGTAGATTTCTCATCAGACTGTGCAAGCCAGAAGAAATGGAGTGACATCTTAAAAGGAAAATAAAACGTAAACAAAAACAACTATCAACCCAGAATCTCAAACCCAGCAAAAAATATCTTTCAAACTGAAGATGAAATAAAGATTTTTTTCAAGGCTGGTTAATGGGTACAGAAATACAGTTAGATAGAAGAAATAAGATCCAGTGTTCAATAGTACAGTAGGGTGACTATAGTTAACAGTAATTTATTGTATAGTTCAAAATAGCTAGAAGAGAAGAATTGGAATGTTCCCAACACAAAGAAAAGATAAATGATTGAGGTGATTAATATCCCAATTACCCTCATTTGATCATTAAACGTTGCATACATGTATCAAAATACCACATTTATCCCCAAAATACGTACAAAACTAAATCAGTTGATACAATTAATTATATATCAATTTTTAAAAAAAATTTTTTAGACTAAGAAAAGAAAAAAGCTGAGTGAATTCATTGCCAGCAGACCTGTACACAGGAAGCATTAAATGACATTCTTCAGGCAGAAGAAATGTAAAACTAGACAGAAACACAAAGAAATGAAGAGGTCCAAAAATGGGAATAAGTGAAGGTAAACATAAAAGACTTTTTTTCTTATATTTAATCACTCTAAAAGATAAATTACTGTCTATAGCAAAATTTATAACAATGTATTATGGGATTTTATGGTATATGAAAAAGTGAAATATACAACAGCACAATAGATAGGAAATATTAGAATTATACTGTTGAAAGATTCTTATACTATATGAATAGTAGTATACAATTTTTTGAAGGGATTCCGTCTAAACTAAAGATGGATATTGTAAACACTACAGCAAACACTAAAAACAGGGAGTGTATAACCAATAAGCCAATAGTGAAGATAAAATGGAATCCTAAAAAGTTCAATTAATCCAAATCCAAGTAGAAAAAAAAAAATAAAAGGAACAAAGAACAGATGAGACAAATAGAAAAGACTAGCAAGATAGTAGATTTAAATTTAAATAATTCCATTAAGTCTAAAAGATTTAAATACTCTGATTAAAAGTAAGAAGAAAAATAGTCTTTTCAGGCCAATTCACAAGTCCTCACAAAAAAAAAAAAAAAAAAACCCAAAACAAAACAAAAAACACTAAAAGGACAAAGGTAGCATTACAAATCAGTGAGGAAATGATGAATAACTCAATATACAGTGCTGGGGTAAATGGTTATCATTATAAAAAAATAAATATAACTAGAGTCTTACATTTCATGGTGTCCAATAATGCAAATGAAAGAAAGCAAGAGTCCTAACTCTGTGAAAAAAGTATACCACTTTCTCAGCTCACAGTTCTTTTTCTGAGAACTACACTCCTGGCCTCCAATACCCATGTTTGTTACTGTAATGGCTTATACGCCACCTATACCCCAGCTATAGGTCACTAGACCTAAGATAGATATTTGTCCCCAGCTAGACCAAGCAGATTTTCTTTACAGAAATTAGAGTTTGGACTCGATGGTTCAGGTTAATCTATCATTCAACTGATGTGGTTTTTGAACCCAGGAACTGAGGCTTCCTTAGTGAGTGGGCATGTGCACAGAGGAACAGAGCCAGCATAAATATCTTCAGAGACAGATTCATGAAGCAGCTGCACAGAGAATGACACAGAACATAAATTCTACCGCCTGTGGTGGGGGTGGGGTGGTGGGGGGGGGGAGAGAGAGAGAGAATTGCCTCAATTGCCAATGGTTTCTCATTTTTACTTTCCAGAGAGGGCTGTTGGCCCATCTTTTCTCTGAGATACCCTTAAGATAGTTTAAAGTGAGTAACTGAAAGCACGAGCATTAGTTATATTGCTAGGTTTTGCTGTCAGGAGGCACAGAGAGGAGACTAAGCCTCTGTAGCCAATTTTTTCTTTTATTTTTTATTTAAAAATTGATTTTAGAGACAAGGTCTCACTCTGTCACCCAGGTTGGAGTGCAGTGGCCAGATCATTGCTCACTGTAACCTCAATCCTAGGCTCAAGGGATCCTCTTGCCTCAGCCTCCTGAGTAGCTGGGACTGCAGGCGTGAGCCACCTTGCCCGGACAATGTTTTAAATTTTTTGTAGAGACAGAGTCTCACTATGTTGCCCAGGCTGGTCTCAAAGTCCTGGGCTCAAGCGATCCTCCCGCCTCGGCCTTCCAAAGTGCCCAGCACCAAGCCTATTGGTGTCAAGGATAGCCACAGATGATCGTACTGGGCCCAACTGGCAAGAAGTGGAGTTTGGGCTATAAGGATGAAGGCGCATACTCCAAAACTTACCCAGTCCATGACCTGCTGACCAGCTAGTCCAAAAATAATAGGTAGAAAGGGTAACTTCATTGGAATGTCACTTTATTAAAACAGTCAGCTTTCTGCCAGAAATGGCAGATTGTTTTCTTCAAATTATATACTACCCTGAAACCTCTGGCTTCCCTGAATATCAGTTAAAGCTTACAGATATCCCAACAGCGTTTTCTAAACTGCAATTTAAAAAATCTGAATGGTCACCAAACACATGGAAATGGGTCCTAAAACAGAATTAACAAAAACTCGGGGGTCCACTATTCGGTTAAATAGAATAGTCCTTACTCTACCATAGAATACATCTTTTGAGTAGCTAAAATATACTTTTTTCCAGATTATATTAAATTTTGCTCATTGCTTAGATGTTTCAACCTAAGGATGTTAACTCTCAAGTAAAATTTTGAATGGAAAACCAATCAAAACATGATTATATATATCCTTATTTTATTAAAACAATACATCAATATAAAGGAGACTTAGATGTTTTGAGGTTTCCAGCAAGGTTTCCAAAGAATATAAAACAAGCAATAACTCAAATTTTCAGGATGTTAGATGTCCTTATATCTTTAATTTATCTCACATTTCAAAAGAAGAAAGAAATTCCCATTATGGTTTTAAAGGCTGTGAGCATAATATTTTTTCCCACATTTCATTCTAGCATAGTACTTAAGAGCAAAGAGTTGCAAGTTAAGATTGCTTGGCTTCAAATTCTGATTCCACCATTTATTAGCTCAGTTATCTTACTAAATTTGAAATTGCTAAATCATTCTAGGCCTCAATTTCTTCGTCTGTAAAATAGGATAATAATATCTAAGAGGATGTTATGAGGATATAGGGCACTTATAATAGTACCTGATGAATATACGAGCTTGACATATCCATCTGAGATATGGTTCCATGAAAAGACTTTTAAAATTAGATAACAAAAACCACTGTAGAAAACTATTTCTCAGATTAATTTTCCAAGTTTTTCAAAGTAGTATAGATAAAAAGGTAACAATAAAGTCCATTTGAAAAGTTTTTATAGTTATCAGATTATCAATGATAGCAATTGAAAACGCTATCCATTAAACTGTATAAATTATCAAGCAATAGCATCTTGAAAATGGGTAGAAATACCTAGTTAAAATAAATACCTAGAAATAGCCCAGTTGTCCATCAATAGAATGCATAAACAGTGATATATTCATGCAACGAAATATTACTTAGCAAGAAAAAATAGCAACATAGTACCAAATGTATGCAAGAATATGGATGAATTTCAAAAAAATTATGCTGAATGGAAGAAGCCTTACACAAAAGACTACATGCAGTATGATTCTATTTCTATGAAATTATAGAACTAACTCATGCAAAAATAACCTATGCAAAACTAACCTATGGTGGGAAATAATCAGAATAATGAATTCCAGGGGTGGGGTAAGAGTGGAGATTTACTGAAAAGGGACATGAGGGAATTTCCTGGGCTGCAATCATGTTCTGTATCTTGAGAGAGGTTTGGGTTGTGCAGGTATATACTTTTGTTAGAACTCATTGAATGGTATATTTAAGTTTCATGTATTTCATTGTTTGTAAATTTTACCTCAAAAGTAAAAACAAAAAAAATATTAAACTTTAGTTAGTGATATGGATGCTGAAGTATTTGGAGGGAAGTATTTCCATGTCTGCAATTTACAAAAAAAATGCACAACAAATGGTTTGATGGATTGATAGAGGGATGGACAGACATGTGATAAAGCAGAAAGAATAAAATTTTAATTGCAGAATCTAGGAGGTGGTAGCTATATTGGTGCTTATTGTAAAATTCTTTCAACTTTTCTATATATTTGAAGACTTTCAAATAAAACAATGGAAAAAATAAATACTTTTTGTTTCTTACCAACGCCTAGAGTTATTAACAATTACTCCGTTATCTATGGAGAATGTATCTGTTGGTAATCCAGCAATATTCCAAGCTCTAATTTTTACTGGATCACCCAAGGTCCTACTCAACAAGAACTCTTCTGAACATGGAATTTTTTTCTCCTGTAAGAAATAAACAAAAATCTGATGTTTTGTTTCATTTTGCTAATGGAAAAAAATTTTAATTAAAATATTGATCTAATTGTTATTAGATACTATTTAATAACTCAAGGGAACAGAAAAAAACTGAATTAAAATTTGGACTGTGGAAGGATTTTACTGATCAAACTAGAAGCAAAAAAAAAAGAAAGATTCCATATTTTTAGTTAGTTTTTCTTTTCTCTGTCCTTATTATCATCCTTTCCCCCAACATACCCCAAATATACTTCAAATGTTCTAAAACAAAACTTACAAAATGTAAAACCACTACCTTGCACAACATGCTCCAATCTTGTATACACGTTTGTCGAAAGCCGGAAGTGAAAGCGCCAAGGTAGGCTATTACTCCTGCTGCTACCAAGACATCACCAGTTAAATTTTCATATGTTATCTGAAGATCACCTGCAGCTTGAGCCCATCTATATGATAAAGCAAAGGCAAAACAGATTCACATTAGAGAATGATGGAAGACAGTAATTGAAAGGACAAGGGGCTTCTAGTCCAATTCTGTAGCAAAAAGCTATAAAATTTTGGGCACTTGCTTATCTGTAAAATGAGAAGCTTGGAGCCCTTCTACCTCTAACATGCTGTCATACACTTCCATGTTATACAAATGACAATCTTCTTTTCATTATTAAAATACTAGGCATTTTTTGCAGGACTCAGCTTTTCAGAATAACCAGAAACATACAAACAAAACATCAGCATTTTGCCTAAAAATTTTCTCCAGAATGACTTGGTCTAGTGGCCCTGCTATTTACATCAGTGTTTACTGTTAGACTGTAAAACACAGGGACATTTGCAATTAAGTACCAAAAATTACATTTAAGTTGTACAGAAGCTGACATACTATTGCTAAGGTAGGTATCTTTTCAATTCAATAAAATCCTTACAATAAAAAGATATATTCCATAACTATTTAATCTGCACTACAAAGTATCTTCTGACCATGCTATTCACTCAACAAATACAATCAATAAATGAAATAGCTAGCTGTCCAGTTCAAGTAAACAGATTAAAATAAAACTTACTGTTTTTGTTAGATCAATCCAGGTATATCTTCTTTGAAATAAAATTTAACCAAGTGAGCCATACATCCACTACTTCCCCCAAACATTTTATTGCAAAAAAGTTTGAACATACATAAAATTGGAAAGAATTGTATAACAAACAATTGCATACTCATCACTTATTCAAAAATTGCTATCATTTGCCTTATTTGCGCACCGCCCCCCCTGTTTTTAACCATTTGAAAGCAAGTTGCAAACACCATCCTCAACATTGATATTTCTATTTAGACAGGCCTGACCAGGTGCTTTGTAGAATGTTCTACATTCTCAACCAGCCACATATTCAAACTTAACATTCTTAAATTTTGTTAAAATGAGTAGAAATCTGACCTTGATTTTTCTCCACCCAGTCCTCCAATTAGTTGTGAGGCTCTTTCAAGTTTCTTAGCACAGAGTTTCACCTGGTCTTCTAAAGCAGCCTTTTCCTCCGTTTTCTCAAGAAATATCTTTTGTAAATTTTCCAAATGATGTTCTACTTCTGCCAATTCTGCTCTCTTCTCATTCAAAACCTCCATCGTCTCAGCTAAGGACTTCTGAGCTTCTGTTAATCGAGCTTTCTTAGGCGCCACTACCTGTTTGGGAATAATATGAGCAGATGTGATGTGTACTATATAAAACTGACGTCTATATAATTGCTTTTTAGATATCACGGATTAGAAATGCATTATAATAATAAATTATACAAAGTGAACATTTTGCCTTAAATCTTATACCATATTTTTACACACAAATATAGTAAAACACACCTATATATTTTATAAAATATATAAATCATCTGGACTAGCAAACTGTTATCAATAAAATGGATAAATTATTCTGGACTAACCAAATGTCACAATATACAGCAGAAATGTCACAATATATAACAAGATGTCTCAAAATAGTAATAAGGAGCCACCAACTGTTGTCAAAAAACAGAGAGAAATAATATGTTTAAATACATGAATGTGTTTTTGGTTTTGACAGTTTTTTTTTTTTTCTTTCCAAGTCGGTGATCTTCCCAGTCAGATGGAAGCAGACATCTGCCTTCCTAGGATTAAGACTGTGATGGCAGAAATATAAAGAAAGAAATCCTTGATGTTCAGTTTCACTAACAAAATTGAATTTTCTTCAACAAATCTTGAAAAGTCACACTTTATCGAGAGAAAAGAAATTTTCTAAAGTTCTTCTTTGTTATACTCATTAGCATATCAAGAATGAGGTTTGGCCACCTTGATCACTGAATGTACTAGCCCTTGGTACAAAGAATTTAGAAAGTGACCAAAGAGAGTTTGTGCCAGTTGGAAAGAGGCTAGACCTAACCCTTCTGGTAAATTGCCATGAATGCAGCTGAAAGCACAGAGGGAAGACAGAGAGAGCAAGGTATCAGACACCAGATGTCCTGCTTTCTCTCATCTGGGCTGAAATCCCGAAGGAAGATGTGTTAAATAAGTAGATAGTAAGTGGGAAGCTCCCTTTTCTACTTTTGAGTTCAGAGGAGACATTAGTGGATATCTCCACTTCACCCTCCTCCTATGTCAACATGGGGCAGCTGCATCACAATAGAAATGGCAGTGTGGCAGTACAGAGAGGGAAGGCAGGAAAGAGCCTGAGTGAGTGTCTTGGCTTCTCTGCTTTGTAGAAACAATCCAGAAGATTCCACATGCCCTGTGAGACATGTGGAAAATAGCTGAGCTGAGAGCCAACAGAGCTGCCACGAGACTACTGTGTGATGGGACAAGAGGTTCCATGGAAGGACATCCAAGATAAAATTAATTTTATTTCTTTAACAGGTTTATACAGGTCTACTCCCCTGAAACTAACGGAGTCCCTACCTTTCTACAGGCGCACATTGCATCTCGTTTAGGAAGATCGTGCCAATTGTCACAGCCTGATCATTCATTCTATCCTCTGAGGTTGTCTTAAACACATGCCACCACATATTTTCCTCTGCCTTTTTATTTTTATTTCCTGCTTCCCTGAGTAGAATTCTATAAGCTACAGAGAGTTAAGGCCTGTATTACCCCAGTGCTTTGCTAGCCAAATTTACAAAATGCTCTTAACCATTCTCTGCTCTCTCAGGAACTTGGCGGGTATTCCATAAAAGGTTCCCAATGAATGCAGGCCGTTCTTTTAGGGGATCTGTCCATGCTCTGCCTCTTAACTGGATCATCTCACTTCTGATCCTTTGAATCTGCCACTTTGCCCTTGATGTTGTGGATTTTTCTTTGCTTCTCTTCTCTTCTCCCCTCATCAAATTCTAATTCTTTGCCCCAGGTCCCTACAGCTATAAGTCAGTCTGGCCAATTCCACTGATCATCCCTGCTCCTGCAGCACTACCACCCACACCAGCCCCACCCACCAGCTTATGTCACACTCACATATTCACTTCATCTGCTAGGTGTGCAATCAGTAGCTGATGACATGCTGCAGTAGCACAGCTTCTCCCTGGGGTCACTTTGAGAAACTTCTTAACTAGTAAACATGTGCATAAATTTTAATTTCTGAGAATATTTTAGTAGAAAATATTGTGCTAATCTTCAAAATACCTTTGCAACTCTGTCATACACCTCCATAGCCATGATCCACTTACACAGACCCTCAGCTGCAGAAGAAGCTTTAGCAACCTTAGGGGGGTCAAATTCAGGGTTCGTTAAGTATTCACCACGAATCTTCTGCATGACATTCACCTATACAACAAAGATTTAGATTTTAAAATTTCAACACAGATCACATAATCATAAGATGAAAAAATAACCATATATAATAAAAACAATTGTATAAAACAGTTATGTTGTCTTTAAAAACCAAAATCAGTATTTTGAGATGGTTTTAAAACAAATATAATTGTAGCAGAAACCCAAGTCATATTTGTGAACAAAATATGCAAATTTGTTACAGATATCGAGGGAAGATTTTGTTTGTTTGTTTTTAAAATTTTTTGGTAGAGATGGGGTCTCGCTATGTTGCCCAGGCTAGTCTTGAATTCCTGGCCTCAAGCAATCCTCTGGCCTTGGCCTCCCAAAGTGCTAGATTATAGGTGTGAGCCACCATACCCGGCCTGAGGCAAGATGTTTCTTCCAAAAATATTAAGACTTGTAGATTGAGAGGACAAATGGAAACAAGGGAAAAGAACAATTAAACATTTATTTGTCTTTTTTAATATTTTGAGATTTTAAATAATTTGTCTCTTTTTTCTTTGTTTTAAGTTAGCTGACTTTAAGATCCATAAACATTAATTAATAAATAAGAATTTGGATGGAAAAGAATGTACAATACTTTTTTTAACCTTACATAAATTTGTGCATCAGATTTCTTAGTACAATAAACTATTTATTACAAGAAGACATTTAGAGAACTCTTTCAAGTCAATAATCCACTAGAACAGTAATTTAATAAATAACTTTCTCTTTTTTTTCTTTTTTTTTTGAGACAAGGTCTCACTTTCTTGCCTAGGTTGGAGTGCAGCGGCGTGATCACAGCTCACTGCAACCTCCGACTCCTGAGCTTAAGTGATCCTCCTGCCTCAGCCTCCTGAGTAGCTGGGACTACAGGTACATGCCACCATGTCTGGCAAAATTTTAAAAAATATTTTGTAGAGACAGGTTTTTGCTATGTTGCTCAGGCTGGTCTCAAATTCCTGGGCTCAAGTGATCCTCCTGCCTTGGCCTGCCAAAGTTCTAGGAATATAGGCATGAGCCACTGTAACTTAAATAACTTTCTAATTATCTGAAAGAGGAGTGGTTTTATGTACCATGAGAATTCAAAATATAGCCAATAATAAATGTAATATCCTCTTATTAATTATATTAATCCTAAAAATGGACTATCAACTTATGTTTTATAAAATACTGCATAATGTTACAAGGTCTTATACATCTTGACAAAGTCACATTTATAGAGAGAAATCCAATGCAACTCACTGGAATGTTGTCCTTGTCATACTCTTTCAAATCTCTTAAGAAATTCATATCTCCCAGAAGTTTTTTGCTAGGTCCCCAGTAATCTAAGATCTATAAATAAAATTTATGAAAACTTATTAAATGTACAATTAAAGATGCTTGACGTAAAAACATTTTAAGACATATTACCCAGAGAAAATGTTCATATACTTTCAAAATATCAACTTACATCTCCTTGGAAATTAAGATTCCTCTCCCTAAGAACATGTTAAATATACAAAATATTTTAAATATGGACATGAACTTATAGTTTGGATTTATTATAATAAAAATTAAACATTGAAAGGAAAATGATGTGATTATTTCTTTTGAAAACTTAAGCAGCTTGCATAAACATCAAAATAGTTTCATATAAGAAAATAAATTATTACTTCAATTTTTATTTTTCTTATTATTTGACTCTTTTGAATAAGAAAAGTAGCAAACATTTTTCTTAAAGCCAACCTCCCTACCCACCCAGGTTCTCCAAGTGAAATAGAAGAGAAAGCAGAAAGTCAAAGATTGCACACTGTTTTACCAGTTACAGGGTAAAGCATATACTACTTATGCTGGTAAAAGATGTTGGAAAACTACCTGAACATTCTTTTATTACTTCCAGAAATTTGACAGCGTGTGTGTGTGTGTGTGTGTGTGTGTAAATGAGAATAACTTGATAAAGTAAGAGCCTACTTATTTATTATTATCTCAGTGAAGGACAGAAGGACCAAAAAACCCCAACCCAATTCTTCAGTTCAGGAATTCTTTTTTTTACTTATTTTTATTTTTTCTTTAATGCTGAGACCAGCTAGACAATTCAGGAATTCAAACCTAGGTATTGTAAAAACCTGAGACGAAAATAAGTTTGTAAATTTAGTTTAGGATAGATACTATGCCTTCCTTTTTTAACAGATATATCCTTAAATAATAATTATAATGACAGCTAACATTTATTGTGAGCTATTTGTGAGGCTTTGTACATAAGTATTAACTAATCTAATCCTCACATTAACTTTGTCAGGTAAGCATTATGATTACTTTTTTTTTTTTTTTTTCTTTTTCAGAATCTCACAAAGGTTAAGCACCTTGTCCAAGGTCACGCTGCTAACAGGGTCAGGATTTCTGAATACAAACATTTTGGCTCCAGGGCACACGCTTTCATTAAAAACAACATCACTATACTGCTTAACTCTCAGAATTTTTTGGATGCTCAGAAATAACACCTATGTGTTATGTATCACATTCTCAAGAATGTTAGCTGGAAAAGTGCAGGTACATCAGTGTTTGTTCATTCCAACCGTAAGACGATAGAAATTCCTGCACAGACAGAAAAGGAGATAGAAGCAACTGGAACCACATTTTTCTGACCCTATACTGCCTTAGCTTTACCCTAAAATACATAAAGACAGTGTTTTCCATAGTTTATTCTGAATCCATTCAATCTGGAAAACAGTTTTTCTTCCTTCGGTTGGGTACTGTTGATATTTACTGGGATGATAGTTGCTGAAAAAGTTCTGTACATTCATGAATATGATTTAAATCTGTGTCCAGTTATTACCTTGCCTCCAGTCCCTGAAGGATCTGAAATTTTTTCTGGTTTTATATCTTTCATGACACAAATAGCAGCCATAACTAGTTTAACGCCAGATGGAGGATTCTTCATTGATTTCACAATTGTAATGTCGGCCGGCTAAACAAAAACAAAAACAAAGAAACAGGACATCGTCATAAAAGCACTGCTTTTTATTTGAAATTGTAATTTTTTTTTTTTTACTTTGCATGGTTATGAAAGAATTAGCAAAAGAGAATTTAGCACAGATTAAGACTAATGGTTTCCAAATGTTTGCGGAATACAGTGATAAAACAGTTAAATTAATGCTCATGGTCGCCTAGAATGGATGCTTCCTAAAAACAAGGCTTTGTCAGACTAAGTGGCTGCTATGATTAACCTCTAAGGAGAGAATGAGGAAATATCATGGGGTAGCCTGTGATATTAAATGTGCCAGAGAGCATACAGAAAGAAATAAGCTCAGGGTTTTAAATTTCTGGTTCATGGCATAGGGAGAATATTAGGAAGTTTCTATAAATGCCCTAAAATAATCTCTTGTCTTATAACTACAAGGCTGGTGTAAGTGAAAATCAGAGTTTTACCCTGTGAGATGCTGAATTACCCATGGTTGAGTTCACAGTCTGACATGAAAGTTAGGACGTTGATTTGGAAAGAAAGCAAAGAATGGGATCTGAATATCCTGAGCCACGAACTACACGGGGTGTCCCTCGTCACCAGATGCTGTCTCTCCTGCTCTGCTTGGTGAAGTTGTCCTGGTCTTGCCTAAAGACCCTAAGAAAAGTCATACAATACAGTGTGGTGCAGTCAGGTGCCACTCACAGCTGTACTGGAAACAATCTTTAAGTTTTTCTGTGCATGCATGTCCAGGAGGCTGCAGAAATGTAGCTCCGCACTCTATTTAACATACACCTCCTGGTCCATGTACAGAACCATTTTGGCCTCTTAGAGCCTGTTCATCCCATTCCCACTGGAATATCCCAAATGAAAATTATAAATATATAAAAAGTACAATATATCAAAGAAGAACTGTTAAGAGGCAAGTTTCACCTGACTGAACAAAAACAATATAATATCACCCACTGAAATAGAATCATACCTAATTAACCAAGTACCTGTACACAGTTTGCCTTTGTTGATGAAACACAGGTAGCTAATTCAAACACTTGCCTTAAGCGTATCCAGGGCAGACAGAGCTGCTTCCAAGGCCGGAATTGCCTCAGCTAGGTCACTTTCACACTCATTTTTGAGAGCTTGGGCTTCTTCAGCCTTCCCGCTGGCAAACACTTCATCTAATTTCACAAACTTTCTTTTTGCTTCCACTTGGGCAGACTCTATCTCAATAACCTAAAGAAAAGAGAGAAAGAAAAAATAGAGACAATTTCTCAAACATCCTATTGTTTTAATACTACAGATAAAAGAATATTCAAAAATTATGGAATCCAACATATCATTTTGAAGGATAGAGGGGTCTAGAACAAAATGAGGAGAAATGCAAATCTATGTGACCTAATTTGGAAATGGGCTTACCACCTCCCTTTAAAAATGACAGAACTTGGCCAGGCATGGTGGCTTATTGCTGTAATCCTAGCACTCTGGGAGGCCAAGGCAGTAGGATTGCTGGAGATCAGGAGTTCAAGACCAGCCTGAGCAACAGCGAGACCCTGTCTCTGTTAAAAATAAAAAAATTAGCCCGGCGTGGTGGTGAGCGCCTTTAGTCCCAGCTACTCAGGAAGCTGAGGCAGGGGGATTGCTTGAGCCCAGGAGTTTGAGGTTGTTGTGAACTATGATGATGCCACTGTATTCTAGCCAGGGCAACAGAACAAGAATCTGTCTCAAAAAAAAAAGACAGAACTCACATGGGACCCAATGAGACAGCCAGTCAATAGAAAAGGGTAAAGTTCTTAAACTCTAGTGGCAAAAAGTTAGGGCTTATCTTCAAGGCCAATTTTATATATTTCAATTGTTCTTTGACATCAATAAAAAATATTCAGGATACTTTACCTGCATCATATGTGCATTTTCAATTTTAGCTTCCTCCAATTTGGGCTGTAATTGAACAAGCTCAATTTGCATTTCACCAACCTAAATAGATAATTTGTCATTAAGTTTCCATTGCTATAATTATTACTGAAACCAAACAGAAAATTCCTTGCATGATTAACATGAAAGTTCTTAGCATGATAAACAAAATCATGAGAGTGTGGACAAGTTTGCTTCACAAAAGACTTTACCTTCCTAGAGTATATGACAGGGCAGTGGGAACATGCAGTTGCCATGGCAGAAATGCAGATAGAAGAGAAGGCAGCAGCTCAGGGCATCCCTGTTATACTATGTGCATGGTATGCAATGCAAAGATGAACCAACCAAACCTCCATTACTTATATTGAAATAACACTAATAAGTATTGCTAGCACTTGTTAACTAAAAAAACCTCAAATCTTATATTTAACCAGCTGTTACAATAAAAGGAAACCTAGACTTATTATATTCTCTCAAATGCCAAAAAATTAATTAAAAATTAAATTAAATTAAATTAAAAATAAAACAGCATGTTTTTGAGTCTAGGTGGTCTGGGCAACTTATTGAACTTCTCTAAAACTTACTGTACTCATCTGAAAAATAAGGATCATAAAAGCGTCTACCCCATGGAGTTGCTATGAGGAATAATTGAAGGAATGCATATGAAGTACATAACATGGAGCCTGGTATGTAACATATTATAAATAAATTGTAGCTCTTGTTATTATTTCTTATATTTCCCAGTATATAATGCCATTTTGAGTAGCTCCTCCAGTTTACCTGAGACTCAGCAAAAGCTAATTTGTCAAGCCCATTTACGTATCGTTGCTTTGCTTTCATGACAGCATGTCGCTTTTTAGTCAAAAGCTGTCGAAATGAGCCAATAAGTTCAAGATAAGACGTAGCAGTAACATAGTTATGTCGTCCTAACTCTTGCAAGAATCTGAAAGAGAGACAGATAACATATCTCACTATAAGTAATGTACATCACAAAGAGGTAAATTCAACATACCATTAACAACAAATATTAAGAATAAAGGTTAAGTTTTATGCAGAAGCTGTTGAGTACTTGAATGTTATAAGACTCTAGAATTCTACATATAACCACATCCTAATTTCACCCTGCAGAATATCAAATAGCAATGATATATTTAAAAAGCACAAATCAATAACGATGTCTATAAAAGGTAAACTACAGCAAGAAAGATACTAGGCTTTTTTTTTTTTTTTGCATGTTTCATAAGCCAGGAGGATCTAACTTTGTAAGGGACCTAAGATATTGTGTAAGTCAGGCAAGTATGGTAGGAAAGCGGATTGCAGATAGGATAGCAAGCATCATTCCTTGCACATGGAACGTCCCATGTTGGCTAAATGGGATATGGCCAGAATACAAAACCGTTTTACATACACATGGAAACAATGGAAGTAATGATGTTCTGTGGTAAATATACCAACTACCCTGCTTGGTGCTACTGGCCAAGCCAATCATGCTGGCTGGCTTCATACAGCCATACCTCTGGATAGGCAATATACCATGAGCACTTAGATTTACCCATCTCTGAAATGAGGACCTCAGAGATGAACAGAGGTAAGACAGACACTTTGGAGGTATCTACAACTCACCAACCAGCTTCCATTCTCTGAGAATTTCCACCCAGTGACTCCACAGTGATGTTTGGCCTATGAAACTTGGCCTCCTAACCATACCTGTTCAGACCAGGGTTGGACACTTGACACAAATGAGGCTAATCGCATTTTGGAATAAATTTAGAATAGGGAGCTAGAAACAGCCAGTTTAGTCTCTACCTACAGTTGGAACTGCAAGAAGTAAACTTGAAAGCTGAGAGGCAGCCAGTTTCCTCCAAATGCACTGGGAAGTAAAACATTCAGTCTACAAAGGGAAAGAAGAAAATGGATGCCCAGAGAGAAGCAGGGATGAGAAACAGAAAAAGCATTTTGGGGTTTCTGATGCCTTTCTAACTCCAGCCACTTCTGAGATCCAGCTGTATTCTTCCCCTTAAGCTTTGTGAGACACCTTTGTATCTTTATAGTGAATCCTCCCCTTTTGTTAAAGCTAGATCAAGTAGTTTTCTGTTTCTTGTAGGCTGAGGGTCTTAACTAAATGATCAGAAAGATTTAGAAGACATAGAACTCATATTAAAAATTTGGACTTCCATAAAAAGAGATGCTTTAAAATACAAGGCAACATTGTCATTTTTAAATTTATTAATATTACCTTTCTGAAAGATCCATAATAGAGGTGTGGAAGTGTTTACAGATTGGAACTATTTCTCGTCGTTCAGCCGCAGTAAGCTCCAGTGTTTCTAAGAATTTCACAGCTACAAGTTCAAGAGCATCTTCAGGCCATGACTAAAAATAAGAAAAAGAAAAATGCCATTCTTTTACTGTCCACTTAGGCTTGCATTATAGCTCTAATTTTCATTTCATTGCTTAAATCCCTCAGAGTACTTTGCATACCACCTATGACACATGGCCATCTGCCTTACAAACTGAGACAGGGTGTCAATGTTGATCTACATGAAATATTTCATACACAAACATTTCATAAATTGCAAAATCTTCGGAATTGTTTTGGCACCCCTAGTAAGTATGTATCCTACTTTGGAGACTAGAGAGTGTCTTTCTGACTACATGACATAGAGTAGTTTACACTCACTTCTTGAATTTCATGGACCCAGGACCAAACAATGCCATCAGTTTCTCTGACACAGTCTCTATCTCCCTAATACCTGGGTTTTGGCCACTTACTGGAAGCAATATTAAGATACAGTTTGCATAAAGCAAAAGTATTTCACATAGGTTTTATTGTTGTCTGAACACAAAAACATCCACTAGCCAAAACGTATGTATAATCCTCAAAAGGGCAGAATTAGTTTTTCAAACATTCAATTGATAATGAATACACAAAAAGCAATCAAACAAATTAGTACCAGAAATTAATTTTTAAAAGAACTGTACAGGGTCTATGTACAGTTTACATTCTATTGGGAATAAAACAATTAAATAGAAGGTACCATGAACTATTCTCAAGAGGACAATACTTAATGGGCTTACACAAGTGGCAATTTGTCTTAAGGTTAAGTGAGGCAGTGGCCTTCATCACTTGCTGCCAGCATGATTGAAATTGTTGCCCCATTGGTCTTCCTGTCTCTTGGTTTGTCCCACTCCAATTCATTCACCATACAGCCTCTAAGTGTTTTTCGTTTTTTCCTAAAATATAGATTAGCTAAAAATAAGTTAATGCTGCTGTGATACCTTTGGGATAAAACGAAATTCCTAGGAATACCTTACAAATCTCTTTATAACCTGGCACCCACCCAAAGCTCCAACCCAACTCCCACTGCCCTCATTGCCAGTCAGCTATGCCAAACTATTCACAGTTGCCCAAATGAGCCATGCTCTCCTCACCCTTGCATCAGTTTAACATTTAAATTGACAGACTGAGTAAAGCAGATTGCCCTCACTAATGTCAGTGGGCCTCATGCAATCAGTTGAAGGTCTTAATAGAACAAAAAAATGCTCCCCCAAATAAAAGGGAATTCCTCTTGTCTGACTGCCTTCAAGCTGGGATACTAGGTTTTTTTTTCTGCCTTCAGACCTGAACTGAATAGGCTCTTCCTGGGTTTTGAGCTGCTGCCTTCAGACTGGAACTACACCCTTGGTTCTCCTGGGTCTCCAGCTGCCAACTGCAGATCTTGGGACTTGTCAGCTCCATAATCATGCAGTTCCTTATAATAAGTTTCTCATAATAAATTCTTCTAATAAATTTCTTTACATATAAATCTAGTGGTTCCTAACTTCTCTACATAACTAATTCATCTTTATACTTCAAAAATTCACTGTCTTCATATGTGTACCTTTTGCGTACCAACATTATGTCTCTTTTATATCACTATGACTACACATTGCCTTTTCTGTCTCCCAGTCCAGAGTGTAAACTCCCTGCGGGGATCATGTAGTCTTCTCAGTCCCTCCTGCTGAGCATTTATGCCTGTCATTCTAGTAAGTGATAAAGAAACACTTGCTGAATGTATGTTAACGAAGTTTAAATAAATTTCAGTAAAATTTCAGAAGAGTTAGTTGCCCGCTCCCCACAAAAAATTACAAACCTGAAACCAGTCAATGGTACAGCAGTTGATGAGGGATGGGAACTGTCTCAAGCGATTTCGAAAGGCATCTCCAATGGGGCTAAAGGCCACTACAACATGAAGATTATCTTTGCAGCGATTCACAAAGAAAGCAAACAGGGCTAAGGGACTGAGTTCACCATGTTTATTGCCAGCCTGGGCTACTGGGCGAACACCCTAGGGAATATCAGAAAAAAAACCCTCATAAATAAAAATAGATGAGCTGATAATGAGATTAGCAGATATTAGAATATGAAGAAGTTTTATTACTTCCTGTAAATATCTTTTAAATTTTGGTCTTCATATCAATAGAATGTCTTTGATATAGTTTATACTTAGACAACCTCTTCCAACTCCATAAATCTATAATTTAAAAATAAATATCTGCCCAAAATTCACTTTATTAAGATAATCACAAAAGTTCACCAAGGTATATGTACAGGACATTTTTAAGAGAAAAAAATGGAAACAACTAAAGTGGCCAGCAGTAAAGAACTGGTTAAAAATGTAAAACATCCCCATACTGGAATTTTAAACAACTATTTAAAATAATGAGGCATATCTAGGTATGTGGTATGGGAAGATCAGCAAGATAAACTAAATGAAACCAAAACAAGCTGTGCAATAGTATGTAGAATATGATCCCCCTTTGTTAACTTAAAAAAAAATAGATATAAAACATGCAAATATAAAGTAGAAATACTGAAACAATGGAAACATTTGGTAGCAAAATGATGGGAAGAAAAGAGATGATACCTAAAGCAAGCTGGAAAGCCTAGCAAAACTCAGGAAATCCCACTCCCCAAAGGTAACTATTCCTTGGATAGGAGTATAGAGGATGAATTTCTCCTATGAGTTAAGAAAATCTCCATTAGTCAGCAGCCTTGACCACATCCCTGACATATCCCAGATAAAAGCAAAGAACTTGTTGGATCTTTTTTCTTTTTTCCTTCCCTACCACAGGCCATGAACCTGTAACGTACCATTTACTGAGGGCTTTCTAAGTGCCTGGCACTACATAAATGCTTTATTTTGTTTGATTCTCAGACCTCACAACAACCCTATGTAGGAGGGTTGTTGTTCCCATTCCATAGAAAAGAAAAGAGGAGTGCTTGAAGTACGAGGGCGAGTCCATTTCACTCCAGATACTATCACTGGAGGTTGGCAATGAAATATCCCTGTGTAAGTGATATATTTCTGGGTAAAAGTAGTTATTGTGATAAGAAAGGGGGAAATTGCTAGCAGAGATTTTGTGTGGGAAGGTCTTAGAAATGGGGGTCAAAGTACGTGACATCTGACAGTAGCAGGCACTTCAAAATTGTATTTTTTTTTTATTAAATCACAAAGCCTGACTTTCAAATATATCAGAACTGTAAGACAAGTAGCTTTATTAAGACTTGAAAATTTACTAACCAGTGGTAAGGCTAATCAAGTAGCATTAAAGTCATGTTTTCTTATACCAATGTAACCCTATGAGGCGATTTTAAAATCTCTAATCCCTCATAACACATGCTAAATAACATTAAACAGGTGAAACAAACTGCCATGATTATGAAGATGGGAATTATAAAATAAAAATTCTGTCTCATAACTATAGTACAAGCAATTTAAAATTCACCAAAAATGATGAAACTAATATGCTTAAAATTTTTTATTACAAAAATCATCTGCACAAGCTATATTTATCCTAAAGAACAGAGAAAAGGTTTCAAGATAAGAAATTCCCTGTGCTGAAAGCAGCACTCCCTCAAAAGCATTTACCTCCATCACTTCTTGTTTTTCATCCGCTGCAAAAATGTTAGGCACTTCTCCAGTGTTGAGTACACTGTCAATATCCTCCAGAAAAGCTTCTTCTTTAATCTGAGTGTCTGTGATTAGAAAGACTGTCCTCTGGCCCCTCATGCCTGCATTCCTTAACAGATTCTTAAAATAAAAATATACTTATAAGCAGAATGTGGTGGACATCTGCTGGTTTTGCTTTCCCTCCTTTTCCCCTTCTTTTGATAACACCACCTTGATTTTAGGGCAGTACCTCTCCCCACTTCTGGTGCGGCTGTCCATTGGGGCTTCCATTTCTCCCATTCCCTAGGTGGGAGACACAAACTGGTCAGAGTTTCCCCAAACCCCTGGGCATAATCATTAATTCAGAGGAAGACATGTGATTTAAGTAGGCCCCAATCATAGTCTTACTTCAGGGACTGAGATGGACTTAAAGAAAGAATCCTTGTCATTCTGAGATAGAATATGTAAAGGCCAGTAATCTAAACTACTTGCAGCCTCATGGGATGAGCCTGCTGGAAAAGGAAGCCAAATGGAGGAGAGTAGTGCCAGGAGATAGAAAGAGTAATTACTAAGGACATAATTTGAGCCCCTAAATTCAGCTATGTCAAAAGCCTATCTACCTATGGATAGTTCGGTCTTATAAGCCAAGAACTTTTTTTTTTGCTTAAACTAGTTTGAGCTGGGGTTTCTTGGGTCAATGGCAACTAAGGTTTTCAACTAATGTAAAGATATGGGCTCAGGAGTGTGCTGGAGCTGACTTGTACAGACTTGTTAAAACTGATTGTTAAAATTTCAGGAACTTGTGGCAGCTTGTTAAACACAACCAGGATTAAAAATTAAATTATATAAACTTCTAATTATATAAAAACATAGGGATATTAAAAATAAAGGTAATAAATATTTAAATCTCATCATGTCCTATTTTATTATATTTACTATTATCTATGGCCTGGAAATCATTTAAATCTATTGAATCTATATAGTAAAACACCATGTAATGGTATTCCATGCATATGTTTTTTCAACTCTATTTTCAGTGACTTCACGTTGGTAGCTTTAAATCAGCCATGGTGGGAATTTTTATACCATGAAAATTGGCAAATGCTACAAATAAGGTCTCCCTAACCCCAAACCCTGGAAAGTGGGTCATTAAACATCTGTGAGCATAAAACTGGTTATAGTTCATAATGAAAATAGCATTATGACTACTGCAAGTTATTTTTTAAACTTCTTTTTTGTAAAAATCATAAACTTTAAATCATTAAATATTAACTATAATTAATATTATCACTCTATAAAATAAATGGTGAATTTTTATATTGTACAAAACTATACCCTTTTCCCATTCAAGTCATCTTCCAATATGTAGGCTGTTTTGTTCCTAGAAATAATTTTTTGTCATCAAAACTAGGGAATCTAGTTTTATAAGAAGTATTATATCTAATCATTTGGTTTTACAATTAATATTATCTCAAAATAAATAGAAAAATATAATATGAACATATTTAATTTATTTCCATGAGCATCACTGTATTTAAAAGTCATATTCAAACATACAATGTGCACAACTATTTCCAAATAGGAAGAATTAACATTTTCAAAATACTAATTATAAGTGAGGAGTATTACAAAGAACCTTACATACATTATATCATAATCATGAAATAAGTGGTGTGATCTAACTTATACAAATGAATAATCTAGGAAGTATTATAACATCAACAAGATGACAAACTAGGAACCTCCAGGCTCTCATTCTCCCATGGAGACACTGAATTAGCAATATACAGAACAAAATGCTTTTGTGAGAGATCTAGAGACTAGTTAAGTGGCTGCAGCACCCAGGAGAGAGCATAAACAAGAGAAGGAACTATTCACAGAACAGTAAGTGAGGACCTAGCATTTTTCTTACCCTAGCCCCTCCCCAAACTTGGCATAGTGTGGTGAGACCTGGAGAATACCATCCAAATCCTGGCTCCTTCCTCAGGTCAGAAGGAATAGAGTTGAACTTGAGTACAGCATTCTGGCTTATCGGGGGGTGTCTCACTTGGATTGGGGTGTAACATACACTGGCATAGTTTGGATACCAGGTTGGAGACCACTGAAAAAAGAGGTGAGTACCCTGGTTGTTTAGAGTGGCAGAAACTCTGCAATTCCACAGGCAGGCTTCAGGGGGAGGAAGAGATTCAAGACAGAAGAATACAACAGAAACCAAAGCTCCTGAGAAAAAACAGGAACATTTAAAAGCATTCATACATTCTAGAATAAAAGCACATACATAACCTCAAAGAAGACCCATCCCCAGAAAAGGTCTGAGAGATCCCAGAACCTCTAGCCAGGTTGATTGGTGAAGGTCTTCCCCTGCATGAGGCTAATCATAAAGACTGGGGGCAGTAGTTGTCTTTCAAATAGTCAATTATGAACAAAAGATCACAAGGGTTGCAAAGAAACAGGGAAACATGGCCCAATCAAAGAAATAAAATGAAGCTTTAGAAACCAACCGTAAGTAAATGAAGACCCATAAACTGACAGACAAAGAACTTAAAATAACTACCTTAATGATGCTCAATGAGCTAGAAGGGAATACAGATAGGCAAATAAGCTAAATCAGGAAAACAATACATGAACAAAATGAGAATAGTAACAAAGAGATAGAAACTATAAAATACAACCAAATAGAAATTCTAGAGCTGAGAAATACAACTAAACTGAAAAATTTACTAGAGGTGTTCAAAATTAGACTTGATCAGACAGAATAAAGAGTCAGCTAACTTGAATAAAAGTTATTTGAAATCATTGATCCAAAGGAAAAAAAAATAAAAAAGAATAAAGAAAAGTGAAGTGAGCCTGACGGGCTATAGGATGTCATCATGTGGATAAATATATGCATTATGGGAATCCCAAAATTATAAGAGAGAGAGAGAGAGAGAGAGAGAGAGAAGGAGATAGCTTATGTGAAGAAATAATAGCTGAAAACTCCCCAAATCTGAGGGGAAAAAAATGGACATAAAAATTCAAGAAGCTAAATGAATTTCAACTAGGATGAACTCAAAGAGACCCATATTGAGAAACATTATAATCAAACTGTCAAAAGTCAAAGACAAAGAAAAAAATCTTGAAAGTAGCAAGAGAAAAGTAACTTTTCATGCACAAGGGAGCTTTCATAAGACTGTCAGTGAATTTCTCATTAGAAACCTTATAGACCAGAAGGAAATGGGGTGACATATGCAAAGTGCTGAAAGAAAAACAATAATCTGTCAACCAAGAATACTGTCTCTGGCAAAACTGCCTTACAAAAGTGAAGGTGGAATTAAGACCTTTCCAGACAAACACTGAGATCATTACCACTAGATGTACCCTACAAGATATGCTAACGGCAATCCTTCAAGTTGAAACAAAAGGCATTAGACAGCAACATGAAGCCATGCAAAAGTATAAAGTTCTCCAGTAAAGGTAAATATATGGATAAATAGAGAATCTGTTTTACTGTAATTTTGGAGCATAAATCTACCTTTAATTCTAAAAGACAAAAGCATGCAAACAAAAACCCTATAAATCCATGTTAATTGGTATATAAATATATAAAGATATAATTTGTGACATTAATAACAATGTGGGGAAGGGGTAGAGCTATAAAGGTATAAAATTTCTGTATGCAATTGAAGTTAGGTTGTAATCAGTTTAAAATAGATTGCTATAACTTTAAGTTGTTTAACGCAATAGCAATGGTAACCACAAAGAAAATACAGAATATACACAAAAAGAAATAAGAAATGAATCAAAGCATGTCACTACAAATAAAAATCAACAAAACACAAAAGGCAGTAAGACAGAAAATAAGAAACAAAGAAGTGGCCAGGCACAGTGGCTCATGCCTCTAATCCTAGCATTTTGGGAGGCCAAGGCAGGAGGATTGCTTGAAGCCAGGAGTTCAAGACCAGTCTGAGCAAGAGTGAGACCCCCTCTCCACAAAAAATACAAAAATTAGCCAGGTGTGGTGGTGTACACCTGTAGTCCCAGCTACTTGGGAGGCTGAGGCAAGTGGATCACTTGAGCTAGGAGTTTGAGTTTGCTGTGAGCTATGATGACACCACTGCACTCTAGACAGAGTGAGACACTGTCTCAAAAAAAAAAAAAAAAAAGACAAAAGAAAAAGAAACAAAGAAGCCACAAAACACACAGAAAACAAATATCAAAATGGCAATAATAAATCCTTCCCTATCAGTAATCACTTAAAATGTAAATGGATTAAATTCTTCAATCAAAAGATATTGAGTGGCTGAATGGATAAAAAAACAGATCCAACATTATGCTGCCTACAAGACCCAAGGACACACATAGGCTGAAAATAAGGATGGAAAAAGATATTCCAAGCAAATGGTAACTAAAAGAGAGCAGATGGCTATACTAACATTAGATAAAATAGACTTTAAGTCAAAAACCAGAACAAGACAAAGGACATTATATAATGATAAATGGGCCAATTCACCGGGAAGATATAACAATTAGAGTTGACCTTTGAACAAAACAGGTTTGAACTATGTGGGTTCAGTTATATGTAGATTTTTTTCTGCCTCTGCCACCCCTGAGACAGCAAGACCAACATCATCTTTTCCTTCACCTCTTCAGCCTTCTCAACGTGAAGACGACGCGGATGAAGACATTTATGATGCTCCACTTTGACTTAATGAATAGTAAATATATTTTCTCTTCCTTATGACTTTCTTAACACATTGACTACCACACTAGAAAAAGAATTTTTCCTTGGAGCCATGGTGTTTTATTACAAAAATAGAATAAAAACTTCAAAAACAAAATGATCCCTTCTAATATAATGAAAAATTTGTTATTTTTGTTGTTTTCTGTGCGTGAGTTATATGCAACTTGAAAAATAGTTCTTGCCACTCCCAAGGTAAAGAGATGTGTGAGTTACATGTGCTTCATGAGGCCCTGGGCTCAAAACTAGTGTTAGTTAAATACAACTCATATGGCAGTTAATGTGTTAAACCTTAAAAATCAGTCCTCTTATTCAAGCCTTATCTTTTAAAATAAATTCATAGAAACTGTTTAGGTTTAACGTACTTTGAGGTGGGTAGTTATAAATTCAGTATTTTTAATGCTCTATATAAATATGGACACCTATAATAATTGTTTCATCTCACTACGCATATAAAGGACAGTCTTACAACTCATGAATTAAAAAAATAACAAGAATATTTCCAAAGGCAAAATATAGTTCAGATTTTCTATACTGTCCTAGTATATTGAGGCTTCCATAACAAAATACCATAGACTGGGTGACTTAACACACTGACTGCCACACTAGAAAAAAAATTTTTTTCCTTGGGACAACAGTGTTTTATTGTGAAAATAGAATAAAAACTTCAAAAACAAAATGGTCCTTTCTCATTTAATGAAAAATCTGTTATTTTTTATTATTTTCTGTGCATAAGTTATATGCAACCTGAAAAATAATTCTTGTGGTTCCCAAGGTGAAGAACGTGTGAGTTATACATGCCTCACGAGGCCCCAGGCTCAAAACTAGCATGAGTTAAATACAACTCACATGGCAGTTATTGTGTTAATAACATTTTCTTTTCTCTAGCTTATGTAAGAATATAGTATGAATACATATAACATACAAAATATGTATTAATCAACTATATTATCAGTAAGGTTTCTGGTCAACAGTAGGCTATTCATAGTTAAGTTTTGGGGGAGTCAGAAGTTATACATGGATTTTCAACTGCATGAGGGGTTGGTGACCCAAGCCCTGTGTTGTTCAAGGGTAAACTGTATGAATATTCATGTACCCAACCACCTATCTCCTAAATATATGGAGCAAACTTTGACAGAACTGAAGGAAGAAAGGGATAGCAACACAATACAGTAGCCCCTCCCTTACCCATGGGGGATTCATTCCAAGACCCCTAGTGGATGCCCAAAACTGCAGATAATACTGAACTCTATATATACTATATTTTTTCCTATACATACCTATGATAAAGCTTAATTTATAAATTAGACACATAAGACATTAGCAATAATAACTAATAGTAAAATAGAATAATTACAACAATATATTGTAAAGAAGTTATATGAATGTGGTCTCTCTCTCAAAATATCTTACTGTACTGTACTCACCTATTTTTGGACTATGGTTGACTGTGGGTAACTAAAACTGCAGAAAGCAAAACCACAGATAAGGGGGGTTGACTGTAATAGTAAGAAACTTCAATACTCCATTTTCAATAAGGGACCAGATATAAGATCAATAAAGAAATAGAGGACTTGAACACCACTGTAGACCAATTGGACCTAACAGATATATATAGAACACTCTACCTAACAGCAGCAGAACACACATTCTTCTCAAGTGCACGTGAAACATTATCTAGGATAGACCACGTTAGGCCACAAAACAAGTCTTAACAAATTGAAATCATAGAAAGTATCTTTTCTGATCAAAATGGAACAAAATCAGAAATCAATAGCAGAAGGAAAACTGGAAAATTCACAAATACATAGAAATTAACAACACACTCTTAAACAACTAGTGGGTCAAAGAAGAAATCATAAGAGAAATTAGAAAATATGTTTAGACAAATGAAAACTAAACCACAACACACAGAAGTTCATGGGATGCAGTAAAAGCAGTGCCAAGAGGGAAGTGTATAGCTGTAAACACTAAAAAAGAAAAAAGATCTCAAATCAACAACTTAACTTGACACTTTGAGGAACTAGAAAAAGAAGAATAAACTAAATCAAAAGCTAGCAGAAGGAAGTACATAATAAAGATTAGAACAGAGATAAATGAAATGGAGAACAGAAAAGCAATAGAAAAAAAATCAATGAAACTGTTTTTTTTTTTTTTAAAAAATCGATAACATTGACAAAACCTTAGCTAGATTAAGAAAAAAAGAGAGAAGACTCAAATAACTAAAATCAGAAATTTGGAAGAAAAAAAGTATTACATTTTCTGATGGCAGAAATAAAGAGGATTACAGGAGAATACTATGAACAATTATGTGCCAACAAATTGGATAACCTAGAAGAAATAGGTAAGTTCCTAGAAACTAAAGTACAGAAAGATTTAGTAACACACCCATGATAACATAGCTAACAAATCATGCAAAGCAGAAATTAAAACTGAGTCTATCTGATTTCAAAGTCCATGCTCTTGCTACTATGAAATAGTACATGAAGTATGTTGCTTTCTAAGTCTATTAGTTTATTTGGTAGTAAATATATCACAAGCTTTCCTCAAAAGTATGAACATAAAATAAAAACAATGGATGTCTGGTATGGTGGCTCACACCTGTTAATTCTAGCACTTTGAAAGGCGAAGGGCAGAGGATTGCTTAAGCCCAGGAGTTCAAGACCAGCCTGGGCAATAGTAAGATACCATCTGTACAATAAAAAAAAAAAAAAAAAGAAGAAGAAGAAGAAGAAGAAAATTAACCAGGCATGGTAGTAGTGCATGCCTGTAGTCCCAGCTCCTCAGAAGGCTGAGGGAAGAAGATCACTTGAGCTCAGGAATTGGAGGTTTTTGTGAGCTAGGCTGACGCCACTGCACTCTAGCCCAGGCAACAGAGCAAGACCTTGTCTAAAAAAAAGAAAACAAAGAAAATGTGATTTTTTTTTTCTTTCATGTCTACGTAGACTTATGTGATGTCAGCTTGGATTCTACCATTTCCATCTTCAAGTAGTCAAGAAAAACCCATTTCTCTATGGTAACTTTTAGGATGTAGAAATTTAGTATGTAAGAGTCAGTGAAAGTGAAAGAAGTTCAGCAAAAACTCCCTTCCTTTTTTCACTTTGGATCGTCTCTCTGTTGCAGACTGCAGACCCCTAGATACAAGAGGATGAAGCCCCATGTATGCACTCCATTATTCTGTTGGTTACTGGGATAGTAACACAGCTTTGAAGAAACTATTAAGACAACATTAATGACATTATCATTATCATCATCATCATGAGGTTCATATTTAACAGTCTGCTGGAAATCATATATTTATCTGAAGAAAGTCCTCCCTGAACTAGAATAAAGATATAGTCAGAGGCATAAACCAGGCACAGAAAGACAAATACTACACGTTCTCACTCATATGTGGGTACTAAAAAAGTTGATCTTATGGAAGTCAAAAGTAGAATGACAGTTACCAGAGGCTGGGAAAGGGATGTGAGGAGGAGGATGAAGAGTGGTAGGTTAATGGGTACAAACACAGTTAGAAAGAATAAGTTCCAGTTTTTGACAGCACAGTAGGCTATCGTTAACAACAATGCAGGCCGGGCGTGGTGGCTCACGCCTGTAATCCTAGCACTCTGGGAGGCCGAGGTGGGCGGATCGTTTGAGCTCAGGAGTTCGAGACCAGCCTGAGCAAGAGCGAGACCCCACCTCTACTAAAAATAGAAAGAAATTATATGGACAGCTAAAAATATATATTGAAAAAATTAGCCGGGCATGGTGGTGCATGCCTGTAGTCCCAGCTACTCGGGAGGCTGAGACAGGAGGATCGCTTGAGCTCAGGAGTTTGAGGTTGCTGTGAGCTAGGCTGACGCCACGGCACTCACTCTAGCCTGGGCAACAGAGTGAGACTCTGTCTCAAAAAAAAAAAAAAAACAACAATGCATTATACTTTTCAAAATAGCTAGAAGAGAAGATTTGAAATGTTCCCAACAGAAAAGAATTATAAATGTTCTAGGTGATGGATATCCTAGATACCCTAACTTAATCATTACACATTCTATGCATGTATCAAAATATCACATGTATCCCATAAATAGTACAAATGTTATGTATCAATTTTTTAAAAAGCAGCAGCAGTGGAATACTGTAGCGGACAAGACTGGAGTTAGAAAGCCTTGCTCTGTTGTACATCACATTTCCCTCAGCTTCAGTGGTCTCATCAGTAAAACACAGAGACAGCCCACTTGCTGCATTGCATTATTGTACCTATACAACGAAATCATGCAGGTAAAGCACTAAGAACAGTGTTCAGCACACACAGTAGGTGCTCTATGGATAGTATTATTATCTTTACCACCTAGGTCTTCAGTACACAGCTACACAGGCTGGTTCTCTCTTTAAAGACAAAAGAATGCACCGCTATCATTTTAGACACTAAGTTTCTTCATAATTTTACCTTCATATCCTCTCTCCACTCATTCATACCATAGCTCTTAGAAATTTCTGGCTGGAAAATCTGCATTTTTGCCATGGATGTAGCCAGACGAGTTAAAGACTGACGACCGCTCCCTCCAAGTCCAACAAGCAAAGCATTTCCACCAGACTGCTTTAGAACTCGACATATTCTTGATAAATGTTCCAAAACATACCTACCACAAAATAACAATCTTATTAAACAGGACAATAGAAATGTAAATGTATATTTACATGTAACTATTGTTTTGTTTTCTTAGAAGAATGTGCCTTTGTTGTCCCATATGTTACTATCCCAATTTTAAACAGCTTATCACCAAAAAGCGTGATTTTTCAAAGGCAGTTACAATTGTATCATTTGATATGGAGGAAAACTAAAAGTTCAAATTCAGGCAATTTGATATATAAGTGATACAAATAAAATGAAATCTTAGCTGCTAAACTAGCAGTACATTACTGCTTTTATTAAATACATTTCTTCAATCTCTTAATATTAAGATTTGGGGCCGGGCGCGGTGGCTCACGCCTGTAATCCTAGCACTCTGGGAGGCCGAGGTGGGCGGATCGTTTGAGCTCAGAAGTTCGAGACCAGCCTGAGCAAGAGCGAGACCCCATCTCTACTAAAAATAGAAAGAAATTATATGGACAGCTAAAAATATATATAGAAAAAAAATTAGCCGGGCATGGTGGTGCATGCCTGTAGTCCCAGCTACTCGGGAGGCTGAGACAGGAGGATCGCTTGAGCTCAGGAGTTTGAGGTTGCTGTGAGCTAGGCTGACGCCACGGCACTCACTCTAGCCTGGGCAACAGAGTGAGACTCTGTCTCAAAAAAAAAAAAAAAAAACAAAAAACAAAAAACAAAAAAAAAAAAAGATTTGTATGTAAGAAATAGGAAACTAGTTGTCTATAAAATTACAAATTCAGAAAAAACATTTAGCCTCACTAGTAATTATGAGAATTAAAATTAAAACTACAATGAGATAACATTCCACTCTCCTTACACTGGGAAAACTTATAAAGTCCTGCAATCCTAAGTGCTGGCAGGAGTGAAGAACAATGGAAGCTCTCAAAAGTAATAATAATTTTTGAAGATATTTTGGCAAAATTTATTTAATAGTAAAGTTAAACATGCTTCTATACCATGACACAATAATCCCACTTCTAGGAAAATAGCCTAGAGAAATTCTCACACATGTACCCAAGGAGACATGCACATGAATTTTCAAAGCATTTTTTATAAGAGCAAAACCTAGAAGTTTATCTCAGAAGAATGGCTACACTGTGGTATAATTATATGATAGAATTAATATAGTAGTAAATATTCATTGTTTTGTGACTCTCACAAACAATATGGAATAAACCAACTTGTAGAAGACGACACCCAGTATTGTATCATTTATATGCAGTTTTAAAAGATGCAAAATAAGACTGTGCATGTATGTTTAGGAACATAACATACATGTGTATAAGTAAAAGTCCAAAGAAACACAAGTTTCTTTTTACTACTACAGGTTATGATGGAGGATGCAGTAAGGGAGGGTGGCTACAACGGGGCACTTAAATAAGTTGCTAATATTTTATGTCTTAAGCTGAATGGTGGGTAATAGGTTATTCACTGTGTGTTTCTCTATACCTTTTTGTACATTTTAAACTCTTCATAATAAATTTTTAAAGATAGCAATTTCAAATGTCAATACCAAATATAGGTACCTAAAAATGACAAGATTCATTCTTGTTTTGTGAGTTTGGTTATATTCATCTAAGCATTGATCCACAATATCACTGAAATTATGAATATTTGGAATTTCAATATAAACTCTATCATCTCCTTCAAGGTCGGGATTCATATAGTCACCAAACATGAGATTCCTTAAGTCCTCTTCAGTTACCTATAGAAAGGAAATCAACAAATAACAAAATCTAAAATTTTTTCTAAAGTAGATAAAAGAAAATGTACAAAATTCTATTTTGTCAATGTTATGGAATGATTATTAATTGGATAATTAGATAATTCTTTTAAACATTAGGGTAGTAAATATGTTTGTAAAATTAATATCTAAAATTATATCCTTGGGAAATAAAAAGAAAAGTAAGCTTTTTTCCTATCATTGTAAGTTCTGTTGTTTTTTTCCTAGAAGCTGGAGAAGTCATTCTGGAGGACTCCTGCTTATTGAGTAGTTACTAGGGATGGTCACCATGTCAAGCACTTTACATCTATTATATCATTTAGTCCCTGGCATACAAAGTTTTATTCTTTAAAAAATTTGTATGTTACATACATTCCTCTGAAGAAAATATCAAAATAAGCACCTATCTATGAGGAAAGCTAAAAAGTATGTTCATTAAAAGCAATAATATTTTTAAAAGCTAAGTTAATTGATGGTGACAATTCATGCTGTTAATACTATTTTAACTTGATATGTTTGTCATCACTTAATATACTCACTGGTGCATTCTCTTTCCTCAAATGTGAAAAGATACTATCAAATGAATCTTTAAAATGGTCCTTTATAACAGTTTTGGTTAATCTGAACAGCCAGTTTCGATCATCATCATTAATAAGGCGATCATAAAACACTCGGAGGACCTCATGCACAAAGAGCCGGATCATAGTGTGCTTGCTCTCCACAGCCTCTCTTTCAATGAGTAAGCAGCCCCGGATAACACGCGAAAAATCACGCAGGTTGAAAGTATAATGAGATTTTGTGGGCGTAGGCAAGAGATTTTCCATGGATCGTTTATATACCTGAATATGAAAAAGGCAACAAAGCAAAAATAAAATGCTTATAATCAGCAAAGTCATGTAACAAATGGTATATTATACAAAATATTTTATTTATTCTATCAGATTACATTGGCTGGAAAAATTGTATAGTCCTAAGCCTAGCATGGTATAATAAATGTTTATTTTGATTTAGAGTGCTCAACCAGGCATTATAAAGTTGAGGGAACGTAATATTATCTGATTCCGTCTAAGCCCAGGAAGTGACATACTTTCACTTCCCAGTTCTTAGGTTGTTTCATTTAAAGGTGAATGACCTGGAGTTAAATAGTAGAAAACTTTAGTAGAAAATGCAATTAGATAACTCACTCTGAAGCATTCCAAATGAAGAGGATGAAATCATTTTCTCTTTACTACCACTGACTTCAAAACAAATAAATTCATTCTCTCCCTTCCTTTCTCTCCCTTAATTCTCTCTCTCCCCCTTCTTCCTATGTCTTAATTGACTATAATATGGAAATGCAGTATATTTTTATTATATGCTGAATTTTTTTTTTTTAAAGACAAGCATGAAGAATGGGAGGGAAGTAGAGAAAACTGACAAATATCAGAGTAGGAAGCTAACAATCAGGGATATACCTATGATACGGCAGTTTCTGGTTCTGGAATGATTTTCTTATACCAGCCTTGTGAAATAGGTATTATATCCCATTTTAATGATTAAAAAACAAAGCCTGGCCGGGCGCGGTGGCTCACGCCTGTAATCCTAGCACTCTGGGAGGCCGAGGCGGGTGGATCGCTCAAGGTCAGGAGTTCAAGACCAGCCTGAGCAAGAGTGAGACCCCGTCTCTACTAAAAATAGAAAGAAATTATATGGACAACTAAAATATATATATACAAAAAATTAGCCGGGCATGGTGGTGCATGCCTGTAGTCCCAGCTACTCGGGAGGCTGAGGCAGGAGGATCGCTTGAGCCCAGGAGTTTGAGGTTGCTGTGAGCTAGGCTGACGCCACGGAACTCACTCTAGCCCGGGCAACAGAGTGAGACTCTGTCTCAAAAAAAAAAAATAAATAAATAAAGCCTCTGGAAGGTCAAATTACTTGCTCAAGGTCATTTAGCTAGTAAATAGCAGTGAAGGCTCAACCCCTGTTATATTCCCTAATTTCAAAGCCTGTGAATTTATCTATTCTCTAGTCTTCTGAAAAATTTCTCTGATACTAAAGACCAAAGTAAATGGCTATGGGGAAAAAAAATGTTTAAAAAATTTTTAAAAGTAAGGGCCAAATGAGGGAAATATGTCATACTAAGACATTTCACATTGCATTGTTTGCTCACCTCCATCGTCCCACTGACTATCTGGTTGCCAGTTATAAAGTACTCTGGAGAAAATTCACGAGTCCTAAGGTAGAATGCCACAATCGATGAGAAGATTCGGATCATAGTTTCATCACTGAAAGGATTAATACCGCAGACGTTGAAATGTCGAATAAAACGGGGAGTGACCGGATTTCTTCCACCACCTGGAGGGCCCATTGCAGCAATCAGTTCTACGTCAACCAAAGTAATTTTACTTGTGTCCTTAAGGTCATACCTTGAAAAACACATAAAAAAATTTTAAACAATCTGTTAGAAAGACATTAAGATGAAATGAAATATCCCTAGAAATTTAATCTCCCTAGAAATTTAATCTGATTTTAGCTTCTCTGAAAGAACTTCAGATAATGTTTCAATTTTTTTTTTTTTTTTTTTTTTTTTTGAGACAGAGTCTCGCTTTGTTGCCCGGGCTAGAGTGAGTGCCGTGGCATCAGCCTAGCTCACAGCAACCTCAAACTCCTGGGCTTAAGCAATCCTCCTGCCTCAGCCTCTTGAGTAGCTGGGACTACAGGCATGTGCCACCATGCCCGGCTAATTTTTTCTATATATATTTTAGTTGGCCAGATAATTTCTTTCTATTTTTAGTAGAGACGGGGGTCTCGTTCTTGCTCAGGCTGGTCTCGAACTCCTGACCTTGAGCGATCCACCCGCCTCGGCCTCCCAGAGTGCTAGGATTACAGGCGTGAGCCACCGCACCCGGCCCAATTTTTTTTTTTTAAAGCAGAATTCTATTTCTCCCTTCAGTGACACTGATACTGTTGCCCAGATTCTGGGTATCTGGGACGACTCTTCTTTGGGCCCTTCCCTTTCTTTCCTTCTATTCTTCCTTCCAATTTGACCCTCCACTCTTCTTTTCTTTCTTTTCTCTCCTTCCTTCCTTCCTTCCTTCCTTCCTTCTCTCTCTCCCTTTCTCTCTCTTTCTTTCTTTCTCTTTTTTGAGACAGTGTCTCTCTTTGTTTTTTGGGCTAGAGTGCAGTGGCATCATCATAGCTCACTGCAACCTCAAACTGGGCTCAAGCGATCCTCCTGCCTCAGCCTCCCAAAGTGCTAGGATTAGAGGTGTGAGCCACTGCACTTTTTCTTTCTTATTTCAAATCCAGAAACACAAATGAGTGATCAATTGTATTTGTAGTTGATTATAGGTAGGGTGACCATATATCCCATTTTACCTAGGACAATTCTAGCTTGTGCTTGTTGCCCTGGAGTAATTATTAATAACATTTCCCTTTTAATCTCGGAAATGTCCCAATTTGAGCAATAAATTATATAGTCACTCTAGCTATAGCAAAGTCTTGATTTTCTTTTTGTCATCTCAAACCTTATCTTCGGAGCAGATAAGAATGTCTAAATAAATAATAGTAACAATAAAAGAATGCCCAAATAGCACCTGAACATTTTGTTATATAGAAAGGGACCCATTATGGAATAATAAAGCTACAAAGGAGTTTTAATCAGACAGGTGTATGAAATGACACAATTTAGTTGGAACCACTCAGTAAAAATGTTGCTATTTTCAACAGGCCATTAAGTACTTTAATACTGAAGCTCTTTTACAAAAAAAAAAAAAAAAAAGAAGGGCTTAGGTGAAATTTATATAGTCATTCCTTAGTGTAAGAGTATACTAGGAGTATGTAAAGATGATTTGTCGTTTTTTTTTTTTTTTTTTGGAGACAAAGTCTTGCTCTGTTGCCCAGGCTACAGTGCCGTGGCATCAGCCTAGCTCACAGCAACCTCAAACTCCTGGGCTCAAGTGATCCTCCTGCCTCAGCCTCCCAAGTAGCTGGGACTACAGGCATGCGCCACCATGCCCGGCTAATTTTTTCTATATATTTTTAGTTGTCCAGCTAATTTCTTTGTATTTTTAGTACAGATGGGGTCTCGCTCTTGCTCAGGCTAGTCTCGAACTCCTGACCTTGAGCAATCCATCCGCCTTAGCCTCTCAGAGTGCTAGGATTATAGGCATGAGCCAGTGTGCCTGGCCTGATTTGTCTTTTGGCAAAAATCTAATAATCATCAATAGGAAACTGGCTAAATAAATTATATTAAATATTAATAGCAAGATCCACACAACTAAATAATATTAAAAGCCAATAAAATGAATGAGACAGACAAATATGCACTGATATGAAAAGATGTTCAAGATAAATATTTAAGTACAAATAATTTGTAGAACATTACATGTAATATGAGCCTATTTTTAAAAATAAAAAGTACATGTGTATAGAAAATATCACTGAGGAATAGGGAATACACTATTGACTGAGTTTATTTCCTGGAGGAAGGATTCCAAGGGACTGTAGTAATAACAAAATTGTATCTCTAAAACATGACATAGCTTTGATATTGGTCTACTCTTGTCTTTAGATAAAAATCACAGCATATTGAGGAACAGGAAAGTACATTTAAGAGAAGGAAATGGGGTCAGCGCAGTGGCCCACACATGTAATCCCAGCACTTTGTGAGGCTGAAGCAGGAGGATCACTTGAGGCCAGGAGAATGAGACCAGCCTGGGCAACATAGCAAGACCCTATCTCTACAAAAAACAAAAGAAAATTAGCCAGATGTGGTGGCACATGCCAGTAGTCCAAGCTACTCAGGAGGCTGAGGCAAGAGGATTACTTGGGACCAGGAGTTTGAGGTTACAGTGAGCTCTGATAGCACCACTGCACTCCAACCTGGGTGATACACAAAGACCCTTTCTCTAAAAAAAAAAGAGAGAGAAGGAATAAAGAATTATTAATCCAAACTAAAAGATACTAACTATATCTTACATGTTAGAAACTAACCTCATTACCAGAAAATTGGTGCGGGAGGAGTGGAAACTGCTGTCAAAAATATGGTAGTCCCAAATGGTCACAGAAAATATAGAGAGTTAAACATAGCAGAAACATAGGGTGCTAATTATAGTTACTTACATTGGAGGCTACCCACAAATTCTCAACCCTGGGGGAATGGTACTTTGAAAGATGTGATCTGTAAATTATTTTCAATAATTGAAAATAATAGTTGAAAAGTACAGGCATACTTCATTTTATTGAGCTGTGCTTCATTGTGCCTTGCAGATACTGTGTTTCTTATGCACTGAGGGTTGTGGCAACCCTGTGTGGAGCAAGTATACCAGTGCCATTTTCCAATAGCGTGTGCTCACCTTGTGTCTGTGTCACATTTTAGTAATTCTTGCAATATTTTTAACTTTTTCATTATTACTATACCTGTCATGGTGATCTGTGATCAGTGATCTTTGATGTTACTATTATAACTATTTTGGGGCACCACAAACTGGACTCATATAAAGTGGCAAATTTAATTGATAAATGTGTGTGTTCTGATGGCTCCACCGACCAGCTGTTCCCCTGTCTCTCTCCCTATCTTTGGGCCTCCTTATTCCCTAAGACACAACAATATTGAAATTAGGCCAATTTCAATGGCCTCTAAGTGTTGAAGTGAAAGGCAGAGCCGAATATCTTGCTTGAAATCAAAAGCTAGAAATGATTAAGCTTAGTGATAAAGGTATGACGAAAGCCAAGATTGGCCAAAAGCTAGGCCTCTTGCACTAAATAGCCAAGTTGTGTATGCAAAGGAAAAGTTATTGAAGGAAATTAAAAGTGCTACTTCAGTGAACACACAAATGATAAAAAAGTGAAACAGCCTATTGCTGACATGGAGAAAGTTTGAGTCGTCCGGATAGAAGATCAAATCAGCAACAGCATTTCCTTAAGTGAAAGCCTAATCCAGAGCAACGTTCTAATTCTCTTCAATTCTATTAAGGCTGAGAGGTAAGGAATCCTCAGAAGAAAAGTTTGAAGCTAACAGAGGTTGGTTCATAAAGTTTAAGCAAAGAAGCCATCTCTATAACATAAACGTACAAGGTGAAGCAGCAAGTGCAAGTAGAAACTGTAGCAAGTTATCCAGAAGAACTAGCTAAGATCATTGATAAAGGTGGCTACACTAAACAAAAGACTTCCAGTGTAGATGAAACAGTCTTCCATTGGAAGAAGATGCCATCTAGGACTTTCCTAGCTAGAGAGGAGAAGTCAATGCCTGGCTTAAAAGTTTCAAAGGACAGGCTGATTCTCTTGTTAGGGCCTAATGCAGCTGTTAACTTTAAGTTGAAGCCAATACTCACTTATCATTCCAAAAATTCTAGGGCCCTATGAATTATGCTAAATACACTTTGCCTGTGCTCTCTATAAACAGACCAATAAACTCTAGATGATAGCACATCTGTTCACAGCATGGTTTACTGAATATTTTAAACCCACTGTTGAGATCTGCTACTCAGAAAAAAAGATTCCTTTCAAAATATTACTGCTCACTGACAATGTACTTGGTTACTCAAGAGCTCTGATGGAGATGTACAAGGAGATTAATGTTGTTTTCATGCCTGCTAACACAACATCCATTCTGCAGCCCATGGATCAAGAAGTAATTTTGACTTTCAAGTCTTACTATTTAGGAAATACATTTCACAACGCTATAGTTGCCATAGATAGGGATTCCTCTGATGCATTTGGGCAAAGTATACTGAAAACCTTCTAGAAAGGATTCACCATTCTACATGCCATTAAGAACATTTGTGGTTCATGGGAGAAGATGAAAATATCGACATTAACAGAAGTTTGGAAGAAGTTGATTCCAACCTTTATGGATGACTTATAAAGTTTGCAGAATAAAAGGCTAATATACAAAAATCAATCACTTTCTTATATATCAGCCATGAACAAATGGAATTTGAAATTAAAAGCACACAACACCATTTACTATAGCACTCAAAAAAAAAGGAATACTTACGGATAAATCTAACAAAATATATACAAGAGCTGTATGAGGAAAACTACAAAACACTGATGAACTAAATCAAAGTATTGAATAAATGGAGAGACATTTCATGTTTATAGACAGGAAGACTCAACATTGTAAAGATGACAGTTCTTCCAAATTTGATCTATAGAATTAATTCTATGCCAATCTAAATCCCAGCAAGTTTTTTTTTTTTGGATATCAACAAGCTGATTCTAAAGTTTATGTGGAGAGGCAAAAGAGCCACAACAGTCAACACAATATTGAAGGAGGAGAATGAAGTCAAAGGACTAATACTACCAAAATTTAAAGCTTACTATAAAGCTTTAATTGTTTTTAATCAAAACTATGTGGTATTGGCAAAAGTATAGACAAATAGATCAATGGAACAGAATGGAGAGCCCCAAAATAGACCCACATAAATATAGTCATCTGCTCTTTGACAAGGAGCAAAAGGCAATATACTATAGAGCAAAGATAGTCTTTTCAACAAATGTTGCTAGAACAACTGGACATCCACATGCAAAAAAACAAAATCTAGCTCAGACCTTACACCCTTTACAACAATTAACTCAAAATGGATCACAGACCTAAATATTAAGGGCAACACTATAAAACCGATAGAAAATAACATAGGAGTAAACCTAGCTGACCTTGGGTATGAATGATGACTTTTTTAGATACAACACCAAAGGCATCACCCATGAAAGAAATAACTGAGAAGATGGACGTTAAAAAACTTTTGCTCTGCGAAAGACAATGTCAAAAGAAAACAGGCCACAGACTGGGAGAATTACAAAAAGACACATTTGTATATCCAAAATGTATGAAGAACTCTTTGAAACTGAACAAGAAAGCCAACAACCCAATTAAAAAATAGGCAAAAGACCTTAAGAATCTGAAACACTGACAACGCCAAATACTAGAGAGGATGTGGAGCAAAACTAATTCTCTTCAATTCCTGATAGGAATGAAAAATGGTACCACTATTTTGGAAGATGGTTTGGTGGTTTCTTACAAAACCAAACATATTCTTTTCATATTATCCAGCAATTGTGTTCCTTGGTATTTACTCAAAGAAATTGAAAACTTATGTCCACACAAAACTTATACATGAATGTTTATAGCAGCTTGATTCATAATTGCCCAAACTTGGAAACAACCAAGATGTCCTTGAGTAGATGAATAGATTAGTTAACTGCAATATATCCAGCCAATGGAATGTTATTCAATGCTAAAAAAAAAAGAAAAGAGCTATCAAATCACGAAAAGGCGCGGAGAAAATGCAAACGTATATTTACTAAGTGAAAGAAGCCAATCTGAAAAGATTCATACTGTATGCTTCCAACTATATGACATTCTGGAAAAGGCTAAACTATGAAGACAGTAAAAGATCAGTGGTTGCCAGGGGTTGGAGTGTGGGGAGGAACTAAAAGACAGAACACCCAAGATTTTTACAGCAGTGAAAATACTCTGTATGATATTATAATGATGGATACATGTCATTAAACATTTTTCCAAACTCATGAAATGTACAACATGAAAAGCAAACCCTAAAGTAAACTATGGATTTTGGGTAATTATGATGTGTCAAGGTAGGCTCATCAATTATAACAAATGTACCAATCTTGTGGGATGTTGATAATGGGGGAGGTTATACATCTGTGGGGACAGGGGCTATATGGGAAATCTCTGTATCTTCCTCTTAATTTACTATGAACCTAAAACTCCTCTAAAAATAGTTTTAAAAAAGATATTCTAATATCTAAATATCAAAATAAACAAATATCTAATATCTAAAGGCCTTCTGAAGATTTCTGTTTAGGAGAATCTGAGCAACTATTTTTCCCCTAAATATCTTGAAAAATATATTATTTTGCTTTGAAAAACTAAAATATAAAATGAGATATGATTGGCTTTGGGGTCTTCCTCATAAATTCTTTGCCTAGGCCAATGTCTACAACAGTTTTTCCAACATTTTCTTCCAGAATTCTAATAGTTTCACACCTTAGGTTTAAGTCTGTTACCCACCATGAGTTGATTTTTGTGAGAGGTGAAAGGTGTGGATTCTGTTTCAGTCTTCTACATGTGGCTATCCAGTTTTCCCAGCACCATTTATTGAATAAGGATTCTTTTCTCCAGTGTATGTTTTTGTCTGCTTTGTCAAAGATTAGATGGCTATATGAGGATGGTTTTATATCTGGGTTCTCAGTTCTGTTTCACTGGTCAATGTCCCTGTTCTTGTGCCAGTACTAAACTGTTTTAATTACTATAGCCTTGCAGTATAGTTTGAAGTCTGGTAAATTGATGCCTCCCATTTTGTTTTTATTGACTAGGATTGCTTTTGCTATACGAGGTATTCTCTGGTTCCATACGAAGCGTAAAATTATGTTTTCCATATCTGTGAAAAATGGTGTTGGTATTTTAATAGTGATTGCATTGAATCTGTAGATCACTTTGGGTAGCATAGGCATTTTAACAATGTTGATTCTGCCGACCTATGAGCATGGTATGGTTTTCCACCTGTTTACGTCCTCTGCTATTTCCTTCCTCAATGTTTCATAGTTCTCCCTATAGAGGTCTTTTACCTCCTTAGTTAAATATATTCCTAGGTGCTTTATTTTCTTTGTTGCTATTGTGAAGGGTATTGAGTCTTTGATTTGGTTCTCAGTTTGACTGTTATTGGCATATATGAATGCCTCCAATTTGTGTGTATTGATTTTGTATCCTGAGACTTTACTGAATTCATTTATCAATTTCAGAATCTCTTGGTTGAATCCTTGGGGTTTTCTAGATATAATATCATATCATCAGCAAAGAGTGAGAATTTGATCTCTTCTGCCCCCATCTGGACGTCCTTAATTCCGCTCTCTTGTCTAATTGCTGTAGCAAGGACTTCCAACACTATGTTGAATAGAAGTGGTGACTCCAAAGGCAATCACAGCAGCAACAAAAATAAATAAATGGGACCTGATCAAATTAAAGAGCTTCTGCACAGCCAAAGAAACTGTCACGAGAGTAAACAGACAACCTACAGAATGGGAGAAAATTTTTCGCATGCTACACCTCTGATAAAGGGCTGATAACTACAATCCCTTTAGAACTCAGGGAAAACAGCAAGAAAAAAATCAAACAACCCTATCAAAAAGTGGGCAAAGGACATGAACAGAAACTTTTCAAAAGAAGACAGAACAATGGCCAACAACCATATGAAAAAATGCTCAACATCTCTAATCATCAGGGAAATGCAAATCAAAACCACAATGAGATATCACTTATCTCCAGTGAGAATGGCCTTTTTAAAAAAGTCCCAAAACAATAAATGTTGGCATGGATGTGGAGAAATAGGAATACTCATACACTGCTGATGGGACTGCAAACTAGTGCAACCCCTGTGGAAAGCAATATGGAGATACCTTAAAGAGATACAAGTAGATCTACCATATGATCCAGCAATCCCATTACTGGGCATCTACCCAAAAGAACAAAAGAAATTCTATAAAAAAGACATCTGCACTCAAATGTTTATAGCAGCACAATTCACAATTGCGAAGATGTTGAAACAACCCAAGTGCCCATCAATACGTGAGCGGATTAATAAAATGTGGTATATGTATACCATGGAGTACTACTCAGCTATAAGAAAGAATGGTGATATAACACCTCTTGTATTTTCCTGGATAGAGCTGGAATCCATTCTACTAAGTGAAGTATCCCAAGAATGGAAATATAAGCACCACATGTACTCACCATCAAATTGGTTTCACTGATCAACACTTAAGTGCACACATAGAAATAACATTTATCGGGTGTCGGGCAGATGGGAGGGGGGAGGAGGGGATGGATGTATACATACATAATGAGTGCGATGCGCACCATCTGGGGGATGGACACGCTTGAAGCTCTGACGGGGGGGGAGGGGGACAAGGGCAATATACGGAACCTAAACATTTGTACCCCAATAACAAGCTGAAATAAGAAAACAAACAAATACAATGAGATATGACTTCAGCATGGCTCATTGAGACTTGAATTAAATACTTACCAATGTCCACAGTCAAAAAGCTGTCGTAACAATTCAATAGGAGGTTGAGCTCCATATTTCTCCAATGCAGGCATATTCATATCATCTATAAAAATTATACACTTCTTTCCCATAGGGGGTCCAAAAACTCCTTTGCGTCTTTTATCTAATCTAGCCATAATGATGTTCTAAAATGTAAAGAAGGAAAAGTGGTATATTTACCTATAATTGAATTATAAAATTATCATTACTTATGTTAAATCAGTATCAACAAGAAAAACAAGCTATGGTGCCAGAAATCATGGGATTTTTATTAGTAACTGTTACTATTTGCTTAATGTATCAATGATTAATTTAACATAAAAGGACATATTTAATACCAGAAAAAAAAAGTATACAAGTCTTTGTAAGGAAATAATGCCAAGCAGCATTATGTGTGCTTATTTATTTTTATTTATTCATATTTAGGGTGATACTAAACTTCATACTCAATATCATTTGAAGAACATTTATTAAAATCTTTTATGGACTCATAATTGTTACATACATATATATTAATATATTATTTTTGTATTGTACACACATAGATATTTCTATAATATTTTCCTCATTGGATACACCAACATATCTATTAACTTTAACTTACTTAATATTTAAAAGCACTAATCTTTACAACACTTAACTTTTTATAGCTGATATAAATGTGGATGTTTTCTTTTATTTCTGATATTTTTGGAACTCACTTGTCCGTTGCAAAAAGAAAAAAACCAAAATTATTGTTTTCATTCAAATAAAGCTTCACAAGCAGTGAAGAAGTTCTGAATTTGTAAGATTTTGAAGTTAAGGGAATTCTAGAGGCGTCAAACAACAAGAATGAGGTCAAGAGAGAATGGATAGGCAGAAATTTAGGAATAGATGATAAAAGTGGCAATTGGAAAAGGTTTCAGGAAGTAATTTCATCTTGGCACACCTGGAGGCCAACGGTGGGATGCACGGCTACATGGCTCCTGTCACAGATGGTCACACAATAGTCCATGGTTTGAAAGACCCAGTGAGTAGCAGATGCCCGTAAGGACCATCCAGGAAAGTCTAGAAAGAGCAACTGGAAATTCTCTCATTTCTTCTTGGGTCCCCCACCACTCACCCCACCTCGTGTGTGTGTGTGTGTGTGTGTGTGTGTGTGTGCGCGCGCGCGCATGTGTGTGTCTTTTTCCTATACTCCTTTCTATAGTTAAGAAATCAATTGTTGCTGCTTCTTAGGCTTAAAAAAAAGGGGGGTGACAAAGCTCAATAATCCAGTATTAGTGTAAAAATTTTCTCTTAAATTTCTTGTCATTAAAACTTAATTTCAAAACTTACTTTTATCATTAAAACTTAATTTCAAAACCCCACAAATAAAAGTTTTTAAATTTTATTTAAATTCATAGAAGATTTACACAGTTTCTTATTTAATATACAATTTAAACACATCAAATAAGGCAAAAAAATCAATAATTATAGACCCACGTTTCTGTCTTTAAACTAACCTGAACCTGATTGGCACTGGTCCGCGCAGAGAAATTGACATAAAAAGGAAAGTACCGGTCCTTTTCCAAGTGATTCATTAGCTTATCCTTCACATACACTGATTTTCCTGTACCCGTTGGACCCACAAGAAGCAGTGGCCTTTATGAAAACAATGAATATATCATTCAAAATGGAAAAAAGTCAGAATACATCCCTACTAAAGGAGCCTGGAGTTAGTTAAAAACTTAAATAATAAATCATCTTTATCTAAAAACTCGTATTTTTATCTGTCATTATTGCTTCATGAAAGACTTCATAAATGTAAAGATTGCCATACATTTTTGATTAATGTTGCAGAGACATTAATAGTAATAAACTATTATTTGAACAGATGTAACATGATATACAAAGACAATAATAAAACATGTAGTAACATGCTTAATTTTTCAGAAAAGAAAGTCAAAGTTTGTCTCCTCGGAAAAGGGCTGTGTTTGTACTTTTTAGCTGGGGTCCAGACATGGGGCTGGCGGTGTGGAATAGAATAATAAGATGACAACAATAAGATAGGTTTAGGCTGTTTCACGGTTATCTCGATAACAAAGTTTTTGTGAGAGATGGAATGACAGTGAATTCTAAAGCTAACAGTTATGAAAACTTGTTAATAGCATTTTTAAATCTATTCAGTTACTAACTGAAAATACTCATCTAAAAGCAAACTCTAAAGAATTTGCCACTCAGTGAGGCTTCAAGCAGGGTTTCCCATGCTTGAGTGATCATAACTAATTTTAAGGGGAAAATAATCATATGAGTAAAATAATCATATGTTCACAAAACTCTGGGGAATCCCACTTTGAGAAATGCTGCATTAAAAATAAAATACTGTCATTGTGAGTGATAACTTGTTCCCGCATTGAAACTGAGTAGCAGTATTCAGTTCTAAGAGGTCATCTAACTAAGCCAAATTATGCTAACATTAATTTTATAAATTATCATTATCACAAAGTTAAAGGTCTTTTAGAATTAGAGTGATCCCTGAGAATTCATCTACGAGTTCCAGTCTAACACTCACTTTATGAAAAGCTATTTATTAAAATGATTTTAATAAATAAAATGCTGTTCTTAACTTGGGATCCATGGACCAACTGAAGAAATTCTTAGAATTGAGAGAATCTGTGAACTTAGATGACAAAAACATTATACCTTTAGCTTTGCTATCCTCAACTAAAATGTAGCAATTGTATGAACAGTACCTGTGTCTTTGTCACCAGTAGAAATCATAGATGTTATCCTAATCATAACAATTGGTACAGTATCTCAAAAATATCACTCATTTCCATTACTTCTTCAAAATTATTATAGTCATCAGACCCATAGATAGATCTTATTGTTTAATGTGTCACTAGAGAAGCACATATACTATATTAAATATTTTAATAAATGTATTTCAATAAATAAGTGGTTTCTTTTGTGATTCTATGTTTGAACCCATTCATTTAAAAGTATTATTTAAAAAATAAATAAAAATATTGTTCTGACAGTGGTTCTTGGCACAAAAAAACTCATGTACTACTAGTCATTTCCCAGAATTGGCAATTGCCTTCCTTGCCTAAGAAAATTTTTAATATTAGCCTCTCAGTGCAAAAATGCGACTATAGATACAAAATAGGGATAAAATAATTGTCCCTAATAGCTAAAAAAATAAGATAAATTGTTCACAAAATGCACTCGGAAATAGGTTCTTTATCAAGAAAACAAAATATAAACTTGTCTAGTTTAAATAATATTGTGATAAATTATGCCTGTTTTAAAAGAAAAATAACTATAAAATGTTATTAAGAAAGTTGGTATAAATATGCATACAGTACATGTTTAAACTTTTGGTCAGTTTCATGTACTCTTTTTTTTTTGAGACAGAGTCTCGCTTTGTTGCCCAGGCTAGAGTGAGTGCCGTGGCATCAGCCTAGCTCACAGCAACCTCAAACTCCTGGGCTTAAGCGATCCTACCGCCTCAGCCTCCCAAGTAGCTGGGACTACAGGCATGTGCCACCATGCCCGGCTATTATTTCTATATATATTTTAGTTGGCCAGATAATTTCTTTCTGTTTTTTTTTTTTTTTTTTTTTTAGTAGAGACGGGGTCTCGCTCTTGCTCAGGCTGGTCTCGAACTCCTGACCTTGAGCGATCCACCCGCCTTGGCCTCCCAGAGTGCTAGGATTACAGGCGTGAGCCACCGCGCCCGGCCTTCATGTACTCTTTTTTGATGTACTCTTCTGATTTAAGTCTGAGTTTTTAATATTTATCTTAAATTATGGGATCCAGAACTGGCAAAGAACATAAATGAAAAATGCTCAGCGTAATGGGAGAATAAAGGTCATGGTTCGTTTGATATCTCAGGACCACACTGAACTGTAAAGAAGAATGCATAACTGTTTAACAACAACACCGCAACTGACTTTCAGTCTGCTGAGACAAATAGAAATACAAGGTGGCTTATAAGGCAACAAAGAATGATGGCAAGGGTTTCAGAGTGGGCAACAGGAAACCTGGATTCCAGATTTGTCAACAGCAATAGATGTCACCTTCAACATGTCAATTGGAACCCCAAGGTCTCAGTTATTTGAAAATGGATGGCCTTAAAGTTTACTTCGAAAGTTTCTATAATCCTATTAGAATGGCACTGTTACATTTAAAAATCATGTTTTTAGCAGAGTTCCTTACTTTGCATAGGTAATACTCAAATCCATGAGAAATGTGTATCTAATTGTATCCATAGTAGGGACTATGATGTCTTGAATCTTGACATGTTTACCTCCTAAATGAGTACTTTTAATTAATTCATTCCAATGAAGCCAGCGACCTCTGTTTTTCAACTATAAGAGAATATAAATTTTCAAATATTATAAGCATGCATTTATTATATCTGAAAGGTTCTTTTCAACATTTACACTGTTATATTAGCTTTTTAAAACTTTAGTCTTTTCCCTTTTATGAAACATTAGATTAATATACCTGAATGTATGAAACATATTTTAAGTCATAAAGCAGATTAATAAAATCAGCATCCATGAATCTACTACTCAAGAAATATATATTTTCCTTTAGATCAATTTTCCTGGGCCGGGTGCGGTGGCTCACGCCTGTAATCCTAGCACTCTGGGAGGCCGAGGTGGGCGGATCGTTTGAGCTCAGGAGTTCGAGACCAGCCTGAGCAAGAGCGAGACCCCATCTCTACTAAAAAATAGAAAGAAATTATATATGGACAGCTAAAAATATATATAGAAAAAATTAGCCGGGCATGGTGGTGCATGCCTGTAGTCCCAGCTACTCGGGAGGCTGAGACAGGAGGATCCCTTGAGCCCAGGAGTTTGAGGTTGCTGTGAGCTAGGCTGATGCCACGGCACTCACTCTAGCCTGGGCAACAGAGTGAGACTCTGTCTCAAAAAAAAAAAAAAAAAAAAAAAAAGAAAAGAAAAGAAAAAAATATTAAAAAAAAAAATTTTCCTTTATAATGATAATCTGAAGAATATAATGAAACTTTATCACAAATTCAACATAACCAAAATTTCAGACACTTTTGTCTTTATGTCTTCTTAACACTCTAATCTTCCCCAAATGCCTTAAGGATATTTTTTTGCATATATCAAGTATTTATTTGAAAGCCACTCTAATGTACCTCAAGTTACAATTTCCTGGATTTTGGCTTCACTTTTTTATATCTTATTTATTTTTATTTTTAATTATTATGGGTACATAATAGTTGTATATCTTTTTTTTTTTTTTTTTTTTTGAGACAGAGTCTCACTCTGTTGCCCGGGCTAGAGTGAGTGCCGTGGCGTCAGCCTAGCTCACAGCAACCTCAAACTCCTGAGCTCAAGGGATCCTCCTTTCTCAGCCTCCCGAGTAGCTGGGACTACAGGCATGCGCCACCATGCCCGGCTAATTTTTTCTATATATATTTTTAGCTGTCCATATAATTTCTTTCTATTTTTAGTAGAGATGGGGTCTTGCTCTTGCTCAGGCTGGTCTCGAACTCCTGAGCTCAAACGATCCGCCCACCTCGGCCTCCCAGAGTGCTAGGATTACAGGCGTGAGCCACCGCGCCCGGCCCATAATAGTTGTATATCTTTATAAGGTACACGTGGTATTTTGATACAAGCATATAATATGAATTAATCAAATCAGGGTAATTGGGATATTCACTCTTTTATATTTTAAAATAAACTAAAAACAAAATATCACATGAAATCTTTATAATTGTTTCTCTAAAATTATTCTCTTTGGCATTTTGATCCCAGCTAATATTCAGCCAGGACATATCAGCATGGCTGATTGTTCCGATATTTAAATTCTTCTGAACCACTGTCTAAATAGCTGCTATCCTGACCCCTCTGAGTGCCTCCCAATCCTCACCCTGCCCCCTCAGTAATTTGTATTCGTAGTTTTTAAAGTTTTGGCTTTTATTCTTATCCAAATTATATATGTACATATTTTAGAGCCAGTTTTACAAGGTTAAGAAAAACATTTCCCTACTCTCATTTTCCCCTCCTTGGGGGCAACCACGTTTACATCTTTAAGCTGGATATTTTGGTATTTACTTTCAATTCTTTTATTTTTTAATCTATTTTTTTCTATTTCAGAATATTATGGGGGTACAAACGTTTTGGTTACATGAATTGCTTTTGTACAGATTGAGTCAAAGTTATAATGTTTCCACAACCCAGATGATGTGCATTGTACCCATTAGGTGTGAATTCACCCATCCCTTCCTTTCCTTCCACCTGTTTGATTTGCATTGAATTTTACTACCATACGTGCACGAGTGTTGATATATTAGTTCCAATTTAGTAGTGAGTTCACGTGGTTTTTGCTTTTCCATTCTTTTTTTTTTTTTAATTTTATTTCAGAATATTATGGGGGTACAAACGTTTTGGTTACATAAATTGCTTTTGTACCGTTTGAGTCAAAGTTATAAATGTGCCCATCACCCAGACAGTGTGCACTGTACCCAAAGGTATGAATTTACCCATCCCCTCCTTCCCACCCCCACCAACTTTCAATTCTTAAAGCATATGCTTGTGTTATCATCTCTTGATTTTTCACTTTTAGAGATTACTTTATTGACTTCCCCACTATGACTAAAGAAGATGAAACTCTTTTTGGTCATAGTCTTAAAATTCTGTGTTAGCATGGTTTTGGGGAAAGAGCCTTATACTGTTAAGTCAGGAGAACACTTCAAGTCCTGGCTCTGCTGGCCACAAACCTTTCTAGGTTTGCTTCTTTATCTATAAAACTTGAGATTTAGGTAAAATTATAATTAAGGGTCTATCCAAATCTCATGAGTTATGAAATAAAATTCATATGAACCAAATGATTATTCAAATGCTTGCTGTTTAAAAACTGTTTTGGGGAATTCTTTTATAAAGTGGAACATAGATTTAATTTAAATATGAAATTATATTACTAAAGCAGATTTATTTATACTGCCAACAGGTTATAAGAGGAGAAACTAAAGAGAAAGGACTAAAAAGCTCACCACAGGAGTCAAAATAACTCTAGGATGAAAAAACCCAGGAGATCTGTCTGAAGATCCAAGGCTTTGTGTTTTATGTCTTATTTTTATGTCATACCTCATACATGTAGTCATAGACCAGGCCTTTCTCATCAAAATGGCATTCCCATTTACCCACAGAGGCTGGCAATGGGTTTTCATCATCTCTTCCCAGTATGATTAATCGTATGAAATTATCAAACATAACACGACTGTCTGTATCACAACTTCCTCCAATAGACCAAATCAAAGAGAATATAAAGCAAGCCTGTTGGTGGGAAAAAAATTTTAACTTATAGTAATTATTTTTGAAGAAATTTAAAGACAAACTTAAGCAAAAGTTAGCACATTAAGGGCCTGCTCAACCTACTTGGAAAAGGTCATGTGTATAAACAAAGTGGAATGGAAGACAGCTAAGCCACATAAAGGGTCATTTCTCTGGCAATAGCTGTCACAATTTAAAGTGCCCATACCAATGACCTAGGAATTTCTCTTTTAGTAGTTTATGCTCAAATATATTTCCACCTTTGAAAATGATCTATGTATAAGAATATTCACTGCAGCACTATTTGTAATAGCAAAAGATCAGAAGCAGCCCAAATGTTCCTCAATAGGGCTCTGCTTAGTTGGATTATGTTACATACACTGAAATACATGCAGCTGTTAAAAAAGAAGGTCACTGTGTAAGTACCAATATGGAACAATCTCCAAGACATATTATAAGTGAGAAATGATACAGATTAGTACATATAATATGTTAACATGCATTTTTTAGTCAAAAACTAAATCAAATATATTTTAAGAGAAAAACTTCAATCAGGTATCAACCTATATTAAGTTTCTAAAAGTGTTTCTCAAACCATTTGAAAAAGCTGGGAGTTTAGGTTTACCAACAGAATGAAAACTTTCAGTAAATAGATAACTTGAAGGTTATATAGATAAGCTAGTCCTAGGATACTTTTATTTTATAAGAGGTAACACTGATAGGTATGGAAGAATATTTAAAACCAGTCCTGTGAAGGGTAGTTCCAAACCTACAGACAAAATGTGATAAAGAAATTATACTTCAAACATGTCTGTTCAATTTCGTCTAAAATGGAGAGATATAAAGGTAAAAAAGGAGGAAGAAAGGAAGAGGTTATGCCAAGCAGGGAACCCTGGAATATGAGACTTCTGAAGTAGAAGATTTTTGCCGCAGCATGATAAAGAGAAAACAATGGGAGAGAAATGCTATTGCCAAGAGTACAAGAGGAGAGGCGGGGATCAAGGCATTTTTTAGGAATAAAGTACTAGGTAGGGAAAGGAACATAAACCAGGAAAAAGCAAAAAAACCTCTTTCCTTTGGCTCCCTTTGATGATTTCTGCTCACTAGTGCCACGATCTCTGGCCTTCTCTGACCTCTAGACTTTAGCTAACCAGGACTACTGACTTCTCCCTACCTAAGTCCTCCATGGACTCTGCCTACAACACTCCACCTAGCTGGCTGGATGCCTGCTCCTAGTCTTTCACAGGTAGCTTGTAGGTTGCCTACATGCTGGCTAACATTAAGACAAAGTCAATTCACCTAAAGTCCAAATTGGTTTAATATTAACACTTTATTAAGTGTTTATCAAATTATGGTATTTCATAAATAATAGAGTAGTTTTGGTTCATTCTGACATAATTTACTTTCTTTAAAGTACTTTTTAATATCAGAATATCAGGTGAGGATAAATATTCTGTCCAAGCTCACCAAAAATCAGCTTTGAATCTTGTAATGTCTTTCTCAATACAAATATAATTTGCCAGAAGCATATTTTATTGAGTAATTAAAAACCACATTACGTATAAAACCAACCATAATCCAAACACGGATGTGCTTGCTAGTAGGATCATTTTCTACCACATCACAGAGCAGGACTTCAAAGAGACGTGTGAGAGATACAACCACATTGCTATTGCTTGTAGTGACCAGTTCCTGCAAAGTGAAAAGAATAAGACACTTCTCTTAACTTTCTTTTTTTAAATTTTATTTTATTTTTAAAGTTTCATCCAATTCCTTCTCAAACTTTTCTTAATTTTCATCTTATTTGGAAAATAAAAGAAGATAAGTACTTTATTTTTTAAAACTGATAAGAGCATACATGGTTTTCAGAAGGTCTTTATAACATTTAAACTTAAATAATTTAAGTAGGCATGATAAAAATATTTCTCAAATATTTTAGTTTGTATTATATTATACAATTGTACATAACATTCTTATTCTAAATTCTCTGACAAATGAAAACTAGCTACTGTAAGAGAATAAGTAATGTTCTAAGGATAGCAGAAATGAAGTCTCCACCAGCCATTCACTCATTTATTCATTCAACAGACATTTATGAAAAACACATTATACCTATATACCAAGCTAGGAGATATGGAAATAAAAGACATAATCCCTGAAAAGGAGAGATACTAAAATTAAATAAACAAAAATAATACGGTGTAATAATGATAAGACAGAGAAAGTCTTAGGGTACAAAGAGGCTATTAGAGTACTTGGGATTAACAATTAGCCCAGATCAGAGTGGGGACAAGGAGGGAGGGAAATGGGAGAGAGATAAGTCAAGGATGTCTTCCCAGAAGAAGCAATAGCTAAGCTGAATTTGGAAGGAAAATTTAAGTTTGCCAAGCGAAGCTACATATACAAAGAAATGGAGATGTGAGCAGACACAGATTATTAACAGAATTCTGTAGGATGTGAAAGTAGAGTATAAAGGATGAATGGCAAAAAATAAGGCTTGAGAAGCAGTAGTTAGGACCTGAAAAGCTTTATAATCTGTGTTAAGGATTTAATTGTAAAAGGAAGAGGGTTCCAATGGAGGGTTTTAAGTACAGGAGTAAACCTAATGAATTTATGTTTTGGGATCTTCATTCTAGTAGCAGGATGTAGACTAGACCAGAGCGACTCCATTATATTGATTCAGGTAGGAAACAGTGAAGGTCAGAACTGTGGTACTATAACAGGAAGGGTGGGTGAGGCGGTGGTTGGAGGAACGGGGTAGTGAGGAGAGGACAGATATAAAAGTTATCAAGGTGGGAAAATCAACAGATCCTGGGAACTGAATGGATGTAGAAAATATGAGAATGAATTAGGAGAAGAAAATCCACTACCCATTACCTAGAAAGATGGAGCCTATTTTGTATTATTTACAACAAATAAGTATTAGAGCTTTAAAACTAAAAAACTTTTGCAGACTTTACCTGTATATTTTCCCTATGAAGACACTATAAAAAAATCTTCATAAAGTGAAATTGTTCGTTTTTTTCTTTTATGCAGCGTAATTTTTTTATCCCTAAAATAATACTTTAAGATAAGAAATCTACTGAATATCTCTTTGCCCTCTCCATATCAATATATTATTTATATGTAAGTTACCAATGTGCACGCACACCTGTGTGTGTGTGTGTGTTTATGGTGGTGGTGATGGTTGAATAGTGGTCCCCAAAAATATATTTTCATGTCCTAATCCCAGCCCAGGCAACAAAGTGAGATCCTGTCTCAAGGAAAAAAAAAACTAAACTATATATACAAGTGAGTTTTTAACATATTGATTGCCACACTAGAAAAAAATTTTTTTCCTTGGGGCCACAGTGTTTTATTACAAAAATAGAATAAAAATTTTGAAAATAAAATGATCCTTTCTAATTTCATGAAAAATTTGTCACATTGTTTTCTGTGCATGAATTAATATGCAACTTGAAAAATAGTTCTCTGCAAGAACAAGTCTAAAAGAAGAAAGGAAAAAAAAAGAAACAAAAGAAAAATAGTTCCCAAGGTGAAGAGACATGTGAGTGACACATGCTTCACGAGGCCTCAGGCTCAAAACTAGCGTGAGTTAAATACAACTCACATGGCAGTTAATGTGTTAAAGGCACAAATTTAAAATATTTTTAAAATATGGAATGGAAAGTAATTCGTAGTTTTAAAGCTTTAGATGCTGGTTTTATAAAAATATTTTAACTAGAGTAAGTTTAATTTTAACTTCTGGGTTATTTAGCTGCAACTTGAGCAATATAAAACCAAAGGTGGATATATAAATGTGTAAGGAAAAACTGGTTTTAGTTATTCACCCTACCATTGTGACTTTATACTCAGTCAAGTTGATTGGAAACTAAAGAAACCTGAGTAGGTCAGAGAATTATAACAATACCTTGCAGTTTTTCTTACGAAACATTAAAGAGGGCGGTATTAACCAGTTAAAAAGTTCTCCCAGAAGAGCTTGATGTTCTGGTACATGTAGAGGTCCTTTCAGTGAATTCAACCATGAAGACACAAGCGGCTTCCATCCTAACTGTGAGGGCTCCAAATAAATCATGCCACAACGGCTTACAGTGGCGGGCTAGAGAAAAAAAGACAAGTTTTCTTTTTCTACTGTTGCTTTTATACCAATGGTAGCTGGCAATTATCAACTACTTCTTGGCATGACTTAAAAGGCCCTTCTACCTCTGCAGCCTCATACATACTAGACATTCCCCATACAGAAAACTATTTGCAGTTTAGCTCCCAAACTTATCATGGCTCCATGTCTTTATGCATTATCTTGTCATGATTTGAATGCCCAGGCCCAGCCAATCTCCCTGGAGAAGCCTTACATCTTCTTCAAAATCAGATCAAACACCTTCCACGGTCCTCCTCTGTCCATTCCCCTCATAGGTGCTCACTGCTCTCCACACTCTTAAAGCACTTACATGTACTGCGCACTGAGATTATTTATTAGCATTCTTTTCATCCTCCCTAAACAAGCACACCCTGTGTCTTATTCATCTTTGTATTCCCACTGCCTAACCCATTTTAGGACACATCACATTATAAAATATTATATAATTATTGACTAAATACATGGACAAATGAATGAACAAACAAACAAACTACACTTACATTAAATTATGAACTTACTGAGGCCTGGGAAAGATCCATTGTTTCAAAGATGAGGCTCATTTGAGGGGACATTTGAATGATTTCTCCACTCATAAGGCAAAGCTAAAGGCAATGATTTTTTAAACATTTATTTTAAAAACATTTCAAACTTCTCAGATAAAAAGCTATTCTAAGATAAAGTATCTCCTGTGATATAATGGAATAAGTATTAGAATGGAAGCCAGTAATCTTAATTCTAGGTCTAGCTCAGTCAATTATTACTGGTATGCAAATATGTAACATCTCTAAGTCTCAGTCTCTTCATCCATAAAACAGGGGTAATATCTCTCTCAAAGAAGTGGGGGAAGGCATACTATAAGACAAAGTCCAAAAACTATAAAATCCTATATAAATGTCAGTTCTTATTATTAATAAAAGTATATGAAATACTCCAGAATTTATAAAGTTGCCATAGGCTTTTTTATTAATTAAAAATTAGAAAATAGAGAATAGCATAATGAGTACTCATACAGCCATCTCCTAGATTTAATCAATAACATTTTGCCACATTGGCATTGTCTTTTTTAAAAAATATTTTAAAGAGCATATGGACACCATAGCATTTCACATCCAAATGTCAATGTGCCTACAAAATAAGGATATTTCCTATATAACCACAATAACATTATTGTAAGGTTGGTGGGGCGCCCTGTAGCCCCCTCCCCTGCTACAAACCCCTCTGCCCTAAACAGTAAGTCAGCTCCACTTTTCTGTTTGAACAAACACCTGGCCTCACCAAGCCCAGCCACATCCTGTGACTGGCAGCACACCCAGCCCCCACGCTGTCTGCCCGACCCTGGAGACATCCTGTTGCAGCCCCAGAGGCATCCTGCTTACTAAGAACTTGATAATCCACTTAAACAAGCACCTAAAAAGCAAGCCCCCTTCCACTTATGCCCCTCACCGCATATAAATACCCTTGCCTCAGTCCCAGACGACTGCGACTTCCCTAGTCCCTCCCGGGTCTTGAGAACCTCGCCTGGATCCCTTGCTTGGGATCCCTTACCCTCACCCTGGAACACTCCAATAAAGCCTCTTTACTTAACCCTTTCAACTCTACTCGTCTTTCTTTCTCTGGTGCTGACCATCCAAAAAACCTCACAATTATCATACCTAACAAAATGAACAATAATTCCTTAATGTCATCTAACAGTCAGTACTCAAATTTCCACAGTTGTACCAGTAATGTCTTTTCAACTGATATATTCAAACAAAAATTCAATCAAGGACCACACATTGAGTTTGTTATGTCTCCTTGGTCTCTTTTGATCTGAAATATTTCCTCTTTCCTCAAAGATATCAAAAACTGAATTTATCAACTACATCCTGTCAAATTCCTATCTTGTCTGTTATTATTAAAGCCATCCTACCTTTTAAATCTCCTTGGCTCATACCTTTGAAACTAAAATTAACTTTTAATAATATTAATAATTATATTGAATACTGATACTCCAAATTAACTAAGTCTTTTAAATTCTTCCTCTATATTTATTTTTCAGTGTTTCCTCTCTGTTTCTACAACCATTACTCTAGTTCCGGTTTTGCCCCTATCCAGTTACATGTCAACAATGCGGGCTTTAACATTTTTGGATTCAATTTCTTAGCTGTAAAATAAATCAGTGATCTAGAGCTGAATCGTCCAATATGGTAGCCACTAGGCATATGTGGCTATTTGTATTTAATTTTGACTAATTAAGATTTTTTTTACCTGTAATATTTTATTTAATTTATTTATTTATTTTTAATTTCAGCTTATTATGGGGGGTACAAAAGTTCAAGTTACATACGTTGCCCATGTACCGCCTATCCCCCCAAGTCAGAGCTCCAGGCGTGTCCATTCCCCAGACAGTGCGCATTGCACTCATCATGTAGGTATACACCCATCCCCTCCTCGCACCCCTCCCTCCCCGAGTCAGTACCTTCAAGCGTGACTAATTAAAATTAAGTAAAATTTAAAACTCAGCTCTTCAATTGCAGTAAGCCGCACTTCAAATGCTCAGTAGCCACATGTGGCTACCTCATCAGGCAGTGCAGATATTTCTAGCATCGCAAAAAATTCTACTTGACATTGCTGGTATAGAATACTTTTACTCTTCTGCCAGATCATTTCAGTGGACATTCTCCTACTTGCCACAAATTCGGGAGGTAGAGTCAGTATTCTCCTCACTCCCCCATGTTGTTCCCCACCTACTTGTACTTCACCCTCATGTACAACCCTTGTTTCTTTGATAACCCCTGCTTTTTGCTGTAACCCACCAGCACCCAAGGATTCCCCCCTCATTAGTTAAAGCCTTTGGCATGTGGGCCCAGTCTCTTTTTTTTCTACCACAACTTTGGCCTGATTCAGTGTTTATGAGGATGAGAATCTCAACTGGGAAGCCTCCCAGATCCTTGACCACCTTGTCTTCACTTATTTTTCCCTTGCTCCACTCCAGCCATCCACTTTATATATCCAGGACCTTCTCTCCTGGAACAATACACAATTTTGAAATATTAAATTCAAGCATGTCAGCCTCTGCCCACAGCCTGCGATCCATCCAGATCTCCCACTCATCGTCTCCTACTATACTTGCTCTTCATTTTCACAGGGACTTTCACATCCCTGCTGTTTTCACTTCATTCATTAGGCAGCTTCTGTTCTATGGTCCAATGCTTCTACCATCCCTCATGCCAATATCTTTAAAGTCTTACTGTATTTCCAGGATTACAACATTACCTACATCTGCACCCAAGTTGCTTAGTTGCTTAGACTGGTAGAGAATATCTTACAAAGACAGACCATGACTACTACTAATAATTCATGGTCTTCAACTCAATCAGGGTCTCACTGCTACCCAGATGTGCTTCTATGTTTTCCTAGGTAGCTCTCTTTTCCATTTTCTATATGGCTAATTTAAACCTCTTCCTTTCTCCTCAAGTCTGCAAAGAACCAAGGCCTATCACTTAACTAAGAAAAGAGAAGTCATCAAAAGGATTTGTCTTCAAATTTCCACTATCAAATCCATACATTCACTTATATCTATAACTATCCTTTCATACTTCCAATATGAGACAATGCTGCCACTTGGCTCTGAGTTCCTGGACTTCACTCTACCGATTAACCCCTCTCTTCTGAATCATCACTGCTTTTTGTCTGTTTAGTTTCCATCCTCAGTTCAATCAATATTAATGAATGAATGAATGAAAGAATAAGTGACCAACCACCCATGATAAGGTATTATAGTATAGTCTGAATGCTAATTAAATGATGCTTCCTTATTAGTGTAGTCATTTCACGTAAGTATGGAAATAAATTATGCTATATTCACACACTAGAGTACTAATACAGACATAAAAATAATTAATAAATAAAATGAAACTACAACAACATGAATATCATAGATATATGGATCAAAAAAGAAAAGCACTAAAGAGTATGATTCCATTCACATGAAATTCAAGAACTGGTAAAAGTAATTTATCACAGAAGTCTGTCTGAATAGTGATTATCTCTGGAGGAGGGTGTACAGACCGGCAAGGAACATGAGTGAACTTTGTAGGGTGCAGGATATTTTATGCATCTTTATCTGGGTGATGGTTATGTGAGTGTACATATATGTTTAAAAAAATCATAGAATCTACATGTAAAACTAGTGCACATTTTATACTTTATGTATGTTGTCTCTTAATTAAAACAAATATTAGAAAATTTTTACTTTCTAATTCTTTCATACATCTCACAACTTCTAGGGTAATATACTACATATAAGCACTGAAGTATTCAATGTTTTCAAAAGGAATGAGGACTTTTTATTTTCCCCCAAAATATTAAAATTAAGAAACCATAAGACTGACATTCACTTAACAACTTATTCTTACCTAGTAGATTACTATGCCTTCCTGCTAACATTAGTAATTTTAATACAATACACTTTCATTTTACAAAAAAATAAGCAAAGGGCTTACTATAGCACAATTTTCACTGAAAAGATCATTTATATTAATAAATCTATTCCACTTGGTGCATCCTTTATTCTAAATATATAGTCCTAGTTGGTTAGTTGGTGAATACATAAAATTACTCAATCATGTCTAAATCTGCTTTGCTTTTAATAAATGATAATTTACCTTTTTATTATCATCCAATACTGTGTTCATGCTCTCTATCCACAAAGTATCAATAGGACCATCAAATACAACCCATTTCCGGTCAGGTGTTTCTGATAAGGCAAATTCCCTAAAAGTGTTAGCCACAATACCATCAGTCCACTGAGGAAAAAAAGGAAGAGTTGGAAAATTCCCTTCATAAAATTGGATTTAGCAGTGAAACTATGAAAACACTACAAATTTCTTGGTTTAATATGCACTGTCAATAAGAGAGTTGAGAATGTTTGTGTTGTAGATTACCTCATGAGACACTGGGTCAAACTGTCCAAAAAGTTGGCCCATAGTAATGGCTTTAGGGTTTACAGTCCTATAAATGACCTTTTCTTCCTCTCCGTAGCCACGCTCATTCATAAGAGTTAGGGTATCTGCCAGCACATGCAGAACTTTTGTCTTGGCAGCAAAAGGCTCTCCTACTAACATAAAACTATGTAAGAAAAGAAGTAATAATACAATAAGATTCTTTTAAAAACATAAATTATACTACTATATAAAACTTTACTCTGTGATAATTACTACACATTTTTGAAATTATATGAATTTTTCTCAGACATGAGGAAAACACATTTAACTTCTGCAATGATTAACTCAAAATCAAATTTTCCACATTAATGTCATTTTCTCTAAAAGGGAATATAATAAAAAGTCTCTAAATGACAATGAAAACCTAATATCTGTATACTTTTTAAAAGCTGAGACTTGAGGTCCCCAAAGAAGAGGACTGGGGAAGATTTTTGTTTCTAACGTCTTCACTTGCTATGCTATTAGTTTAGTGCTCTTTGCCAAATATTTCTGGATCTCCTGCCTCCTGGCACATATAGGGTTCCTGGCCCTCTTGTGGAAAGACTAGGTAACTAGTTCTAACCAAGAGTAATAAAAGGGAGATGATGGGGATTACTTCCAAGCAGGGGTAGATAATCGCTACCGGGAGATCTTACAGAGCCCTTTTTTCCCTTTGGCACAGCTCTGACCCACAATTTTGGGATGGTACCTACTCCAACAGCCTGAGACCCTGAGTGATTATGATGAGCAGAGCTTCCCTGCTAACCTATAATGGACACACAGTGTGAGGGAGAAATAAATCTTAGTTTGGTACCTAGAAGTGTGCTTGGCATAATATTAATAAAAAAAAGACCAAAATCTGTGGCATTGGCATAGAAGTCAGGTTGTGGGTAGCAAATGAACTGTTATCAGAGCCTAAAAGATTGGCAATCATTGTTATGCAATGATGAAACATCTCCTAAATTTATCCCTTGAGATAACCTGGAAGACAGATAATATAACTAACAAAACTGGAGTTTTAGGGGGAAAGTATAGTAAACAATGCTATTAGTATATAATGGCAGCTAATGACTGCATTTAAGAAAGAGGTGGGGGGTGGAATAGCCAGTTTGTAAGCAGGAATGAAAAAGAATAGAGGGAATCCAGAAATTCAGGGAAATGTAGGATTGAATGAGGCAAAAGATTAGACTTTTAAAACCTTTGGGCTGGGCATGGTGGCTCATGCCTGTAATCCTAGCACTCTGGGAGGCTGAGGCAGGAGGATCGCTTGAGCTCAGGAGTTCGAGACCAGCCTGAGCAAGAGTGAGACCCCATCTCTACTAAAAATAGAAAAATTAGTCACGGCTGTGGAGGCTGAGGCAGGAGGATCACTTGAGCCCAGGAGTTTGAGGTTGCTGTGAGCTATGATGACGCCACTGCACTCTTCCCAGGGCAAGAGAGCAAGACTCTGTCTCAAAAAAAAAAAAAAAAAAAAAAAAAAAAAAAAAATTATATGAGAAAGAAATAAACCTTTGCTTTTTAAGCCACTGGGAAGAGAGGGGTTGTTTGCTCCCTAGCATACCTAGCATACAAAGTTTGCTGAGTCTTTTGTTCATCAATTATAGTTGCTTTAACAGTTTAATTTAAAAATGACATTTAACTATAGCCAACAATCTATAATCTTACCCATGTCTAACAATCATCATTTCATATGTCTGAATCATTTTTTCAAGAAAAAATTTAACAGGCTGAAGATTATGTACATTGCAGGCTTCATGAGCACATTCCAAAAATTCCTGAAATAAAAGAAAAATTCATTTTTATAAAATGGTATTTTAAATCATGTCATATATGTCTTATAAACATAGACCTTTTATTTACAAAATTTACATGTAAAAATGTATCTTCCTATATTGATAAATTATTTTTTAAAGCTTTATTTTTTTCAAATTAAGGGGAAGAACAAATAGACTTAAAATACTTTTAATATATTAATATTTCCCAATATAAGTTATTAATGATCACAGCATCATAGCATTGTGTGTATGCTGCATGACAACGAGTCCTTTCAGCAGTGTTTCCCAGAATTCCACTTTGGGTTAGGACATAAAAGAACAGGACAGGTAATCCTTCACACTACAGTAACTAGAAATAAACATAGAAACATTAAAAAATTGCAAAATTTTAAAGACATATGAGTGCTTTGGATACAAATAAATCTAAAGAAACTAAATTTCAGGCCAGGTGTGGTGGCTCACACTTGTAATCCTAGCACTCTGGGAGGCTGATGTGGGAGGATCACTTGAGGTCAGGAGTTCGAGACCAGCCTGAGCAAGAATGAGACCCCATCTGTACTAAAAATAGAAAGAAATTAGCCAGACAACTAGAAATATATAGAAAAAATTAGTTGGGCATGGTGGCACATGACTGTAGTCCCAGCTACTAGAGAGGCTGAGGCAGAAGGATTGCTTGAGCCCAGGAGTTTGAGGTTGCTGTGAGCTAGGCTGACACCATGGCACTCTAGCCCAGGCAAGAATGAGACTGTGCCTCAAAAAAAAACAACAAAAAAAAGAAATTGTGGTACATATACCCAATGGAATATTATATACCCATTAAAAAGAATGAAATCCTGCTATTGTTTGCAGTAACATGGATTGAACTGGAGAACATTATGTTAAGTAAAACAAGTCAAGCACAGAATAACAAATCTCATATGTTTTCACTCATATGTGTGAGCTAAATATTAAAAACAATTAATATCATGGAGATAGAGAGTAGAATGATGGTTACCAGAGGCCAGGAAGGGTAGTGGGTAGGGGGGAATAAAATGGGGTTGGTTAATGGGCACAAAAATATAGATAGATACAATGGATAATATTTGACGGTGCAACAAAGTGGCTATAATCAACAATAAGTTAGGGTATACTTTAAAATAACTAAAAGAATTGGAATGTTCCTACCACAAAGAAATGATAAATGCCTGAGGTGATAGATACCCCAATTACCCTTATTTAATTCACATTGTATGCCAGTATCAAAACGTCACGTGTACCCTATAAATATATATATAACATGTACCCATAATAATTAAAAAAATATTTAAATTGACAAAAATGATATATACTCAAGATAAACAAGATAATTTGATATACATATACATTGTATAATGATTACCACAATCAAACTAATTAACACATCCATTACCACCCACAGTTACCATTCATGTGTGTGTGTGGAGTAGGGGTAAGGGACTGTTTCCTTTTTAAAAAAAAAAAAGAAGGCAGTATATTACTTAAATTTGAGAAACAGAACCTTATTATGTTAACTACAGGATGTTTTACTACTTTGATTTATACCTAATGAAATACACAACAGTAAGAATTATAGCATGCATACTAGTAAGTATAAATAACAAGGCAGGAAATAAAATATTTACTCTCTTACAAAGAAGATCATCTTTAACCTGAATATTAACAGGTTAACCCTGTTATCATATAATAGGAGGTACCAACATTTACTTACCCCCATTAATTAAAATGGGCAATTATCCTCCAAACAGAATAATTTCATTTAATAAAACCTGGTAAACAATTGAGTCATCAGATGAATTTATTGTGCAGAATAAGTCATTCTCAATGGGTTTACTTACATGATAGTCAGCTTCAGGAAGTTTAATACCAGGAAATAAGTCACTAGTTATTCCATTAAATAAAGGTATATCATGTGATAAAAACTTTGGTTCATTTACGTCTTTAATTGATCGAAGAAGCTAAAATCACCCAAAAAGTACAATATAAATTAATTGCCACCATTTATGTCCCTACTTCCCCCTCCTGACCCCACCCCAAACCCCTGGCCAAATGTCAAAGTTTATTTTACATTGCTCCATGGAATCCCCATAATAAAAAGCCAATACTATGCTTATCATGCCAAAAAGTCTTCATAATCATAAAAAGTATAATAAATAACACAAAAACTGTCATTTTAACCCCACATGAAAAGACTTGAAGCAACAACCCTCTCCATTGCCTATTTGTAATTTCTGATCCACCTCACTAAAAAAAATTATCTTTCTACTGAAACTTTCACAACATATATATATTTAAATACTTACAAGTATATCTTCATTTTCATCTGGATATTTTAGTTTTAGGTTTCCGGCAGCCACTAAAACTGCTTTGACTGCTCGCATTCCATAGTCATAATGAAACTGCGACGACAGCTGCTCTGAGCAAAGCCTGTAGGTCATTACTATCTTCACAGACAGAGGTTTTGCATTCAAAAATCCATACGAGTAGAGGGAGATTTCTGCTATAAGAGCATAGTTTGGAACCATCATAGCCACTGTTCTAAAAAGAACCTGAAGCATATAATGAGTGAAATATGTTATTTACATAAATGAAGCTGTTTTTAAGCTGAAATGATAATACAGGAAATATTCCATTAATATTCAAGTTTATTCACCAAATGCAGCACCTTTTCCTAAACTCTGTAATTTTTTCAGTAGTACTTTAATATTTTTATGTACTTCTTATTTTTTTGGATGTCTAGAAAAGTTTTTGGAGGTTTACCTTATAGAAAATGGCAAAGGTAAAAGAAATTATAAACATATGTGAAAAATTAGAAAATTTGAATGAATTATGCTGTTATTTTTGATTAACAAACTTACACTGTTAAAAAATATTACCTTTAGGTTGTCTGGCAATTCAGAACGTCCTGCATAGCCAGGATTCATGGTAATAGCTACAAAACAATTTGGATTGAGCTTCAGTTCTGTCCCTTCAAAAGTAAACACTTCCAGCTTCTGTTGAATGGCTCTCTGAATACAAAGGATCTGTTGAGCTACCACTGACAACACTTCCAACTCAATTCGATTAAATTCATCAAAGCAAGCCCAAGCACCAGAAGAAGCCAATCCTTTAAAAAACTAAAGACAAGGGGAAAAGGAGGTGACTTTTCTTAGGAAAGAGTATCATCTCTTAAAATAAATATATACTCATTTAAGTCAAATTGAAAGTTAAACTTAATAAAAGCCCCAAGGATAAAAAAAAGTCTTTACTCCTAAAACCGAAGCTCAAGTAATGTTCAAAGCAAATTCAAATAATGCTTAAACATGAGTTTGCTTAAGTTTATACAGTTAGACCTAGCTGTGTGTAATATTTAATATTATCAATTCAGCAGTTTGACTACCTTTCCCATCGCTATATAATCTAGCCCATCTGAACAGTTGAACACCACGCACTGCACAGCAAGAGCTTTAGCCAAGTCCTTGGTGGTTTCAGTTTTTCCAGTGCCTGCTGGCCCCTCTGGGGCACCTCCAAGGTTTAAGTAGAAGGCACCTATCTGAAACGAAAAATATATATAAAATGAAACTCATGCTTAAATGAAAAAAATAACTTAGACAATTGCTTACCAAATGGATTTAGTCATTTTTGTAGCTTCAGAGAAGCAGTTATATAATTATATTGTTCAGTTAATTTTCAGCACAAAATTTTCTAGCTTCACAAAGAAAAAGCAGTTTGTAAAGTTCAAAAAAAATGAAAATACATCAAAATCTCATTGTCTTCTAATACCTCATGTGTATCCCATTTGCCTTTAAAAACAAAGAGATGTCGGGTCAGGTGGCTCATGCCTGTAATCCTAGCACTCTGGGAGGCCAAGGTGGGAGGATCGCTTGAGCCCAGGAGTTTGAGACCAGCCTGAGCCAAGAGCAGAGACCCCGTCTCTACTAAAAATAGAAAAAATTAGCTGGGTGTGGTGACACGCACCTGTAATCTCAGGTACTCAGGAGGCTGAAGCAGGAGGACTGCTTGAGCCCAGGAGTTTGAGGTTGCTGTGAGCGAGGCTGACGCCACGGCACTCACTCTAGCCCGGGCAACAGAGCAAGACTCTGTCTCAAGAAAAAATAAAAAATAAAAACAAAGAGAATCTAGCCTTGAGGGAGTAAAATTAGTTCAGAAAGGTTTTGATTAGAAGCAGTTGTGGAGATGGTTGTAGAGGCTTGTTGCAAAGAGGGTAAATGCTTGAATGTGAGTGCTAGAAATGGCATCCATCATGTAGAAGAAAAACAGATGACCTACTATATAATTTTGTCTACAATTTGCGTGGCTATTGTCTTCTACTCTTGGTATGTTCTTCATATTCTATATTCCCATAGCACTGTTCTATACTGCTCTTACCAGTAGTATCTGTTTCTACCTTGTATTACAGTTAATGACATATATTCTTTTTCTCATCAATTAATCTTCAAGCTCCTTAAGGGTAGTATCAGCAGTATCTGAATTATTTCTGGGCCCCAACAAGGACTGGAACAGTGGCTGGAAATTTTTAGAAGCATATAAATTACAGTCAGCTCTCTCTGAGTTTGTTTCATGAAAACCACCATGGGAGTTTGTGAAACTTCTTGTAGAAAAAAATAGGGTTGGCAGACCAAGGTTGTGCATGCAGGGGAGCAGGGGGAATAATGGAACTCTTGTACTTTCTGCTTAATTTTGCTGTGAACCTAAAACTGCTCTTTAAAAAAAGTGTATCTAAAAAAATAAATGGACCTTTCCATCCCATTTTCATGAGGAAAAAAAATAAAATAAAACAAAATAAATGGACCTATGAAAATGATACATATTTTTACATTTATCAAAAAAAGAACAATTGAGATAACTAATTAAAGGCAATTTTTTGTTTTATTTTGTTGTGTGGTTGATAACCGAAGATAAAAGCAGTATTTTAACAGTGGAAGGGAGGCTTAGCCTAACTAGCTCCATTTGCTTCTGACCCCCTACAGTAACATCCGTTAGGTTAAAAGCTTCTGCTTAGCTCTGCCCACAGGCCAGATAGTTATAAGAAAAATTTAGTTTATAGTTCAACTCTAGAAGAAAGATGGTAACCATCCCTTTCCCACAACTAACTCCCAGGGAGATAAGGAAAGTAGGTACACAAGTAACAACCCCAGGTTAAAGATTTATAGGAACATTGTGATCTGATCTGTCATCCAAAGTTAACTGACCAAGAACAAAGAAGTTTCACAACCTCCTTGGACCTTCGCTGATGCTCAGATGTTTATGGTCCTCTGTCATCTCTTGCAACCCCCGTTTGCTTAACATAAAAAGGAACCTAAAGTGCATATTTACTTAAGATGGTTCTTTAGGACACTAGTCAGCCATCTTTTCAGTTTGCTGGCTTTCTGAATAAAAGTTGCCCAAACACCTGGCCTCTCAACTTATTGGCTGTCGTGCAGCAAGCGGTATGAGCTTGAACTGTTACAATATCAGTTATATTTCACCCATTTTAAATTTATGATGAATGCTACACTGTTAATGTCCATTAACTTGACTGCTGAAAACCCTAGGTTCTCCCTTCTTTACAATTTCAAGACAATGCTCATAAATATGTTCCCTTCATTATGGATAGTGAATATACTAGGAAACTTTTTGAAAGATGGCCTTACTAATAAACTATCTAACAGAGGAAAATAACCTATCTAACAGAAAGTAAGGGAAATAAACTCACAGCACAACTATCCTTTATTTAATTAAAACACCTGTGACCTAACTCCTTCTCTGTAAGCATTTCATTTTCTCAGCTTTGAAGAGCCCTAAGTGGACAGTAGGAGTACAAACTCCCTGCTCCAGCTCTGTCTCAGATCTGCCAAAAAAACAGATTTCAAGGACGCAGACAACCCAGCCTCACAGAGAAAGAAAAAGAAATAAAGAACTCCCTGGCATTTCACAGCTGCTTCTATTATCAGTCTGCTGAAGCAAAGAAAAAAAGTCATTTTTACCCTTTAAAACGGCAAGCAACTTTCCCTCAGCTGCCTGGCATTTTCACTCCTTTCTTTGTGTGCCATGGTCACTCCCTCCTTCTCTCTCTCTCTCTCTTTCTCTTTCTTTCTCAGGAAAATAAACTTTGTACTTCCTTCTGTCCTAAACTCTGTGTGAGAATTCTTCCTCCAGCCCTGCTGAGCACCTAATAAGTTTCAACCTAAACAGTTTTTCTCTGCATCTAATATTGCATTCAAGTGTTTAACGTGATTCTGATTTTACAACTCAAAGTTGTTAGATTCCACCTTGCAAGCGTATCACAGCTCTGACTTCACTGAGGTACTAGATACGATAGAAGCTTGAGATTCATCTGCTCAACAGATATTTAGGGATAACTATGTCCTTGTTCATCACTAGAGTAAAGAAGTGGTCCCTGCCCTCAGGTAGCTTCCTGAGAAAATAAGTTTGGTGAAACCTTTTATTTTCTAGACCCATTGGTGCCCTACTCAGATCTCATTTACCAGGCCATTGTATTCATCCCCTAATTGCTTTGCCAGCTGGGAATAGCCCACAGCTGCTCTTTTCTCCTAAGCATTGCCCTCAAGTAATAGGAGCTACCTGAACAGCAAATACCTGAAAGCTTACTCATATCCCTGCTCCAGGGGTGACCCTTAGCCAATGGCAATAAAGGGGCACAAAAGCCATTGCCTTCAATTGAGTTAACTGTGGTGCCTGTTCATGCTCCAAAGCTCCCCCTGAGATCAGGCTATGAATATACACCCGTATCTTTGCTTAGCTTCTTCCCTGACCTATCCTGCTGTGCTCATTTCCTCACAGGTTTTTACTGAGAACATTTCTTAATAGCATTTGCACAAGAATCCCCAATTCATCTCTGCTTCTAAAGAACTCAGTAGAAGACGCTTTTATTTTACTTACTCAGCAGGGGTAGAGTGGTGTTTCTTGGTGCTCCTCCTCAAGCCCCAGATAGGTTGCCAGATGTAGCAGATAAAATACAGAATGCTTACATTAAATTTAAATTTCAGAAAAACAATGAATAATTTATTAGTATAAATATGTCCCATGAAATATTTGGGAAATACTCATACTAAGAAATTATTGTATGTTTGTTTGAAATTCAAATTTACCTGGAAGTCCTGTATTTTATCTGACAACCATATTCCGAGGGTTTTTATAATCAAAGCTCTATTTCCGTAGCTTCCCAACCAAGCACAGACCTCAGTACCATCCCCCTACATTTCAGCTCTCTCCCTCCTAGTCAACAGCACTAATTTGGAGTTCTAAGGCCCAAATGTACTTTCCTCAACTTCCCGTCACCTTTCCCAGGACTCCACTGCAAAAATTGATACCATTTTCCAAAGCTCTGGGTTTGTCACTATATTAGCAACACTTTCCTTTTTTTAATTATCTCCAATGGGAGTGACTCATAACTTTCACAGAATAGAAATCAAACATGCTTGTATGCTACAGAAGCACCCAGAAGTAAATACATTACTATAATTTCACATAAAGAGAATCTGGGATTAGAAAGGGATAACTGTATTCAACTATTGCAGATAAGAAAATAAATAAGGATAGTCATATCAAATTTGGATCAGAAAATATGACACCACACCAAAAAGTAATCTTCAATGTGTGAATTAAAATAATGGAAATACATACCAATGTTCTATAACACCTGTCAGTTAGAGGAGTAATGACAAGGCGAGGTGAGTTACCAAGATATTCATAAGCATATTTTACATTGCAATTAATGATACGAACTCGAGCATTATCATATTCCCAATAATATCGAAGCTGAGCAAGCCACTGGAAATCTGTATCATGTGAGACACCTAAAAAGAATAAAGTAAAATAAGATACATGATCCTTAAACAGAAATAATTTGAAAAATAGATATTTTTCATCTTTTATAATGGCAAATATTAAAATAATTCATATTTTCCAATTTATAGAAAAAAGATGATGTAAAAAATTTCTGTTGAGAGAGAAAAACATATATCTTTGTTTCTAGAAGCTATCAATACTTTATTTCAAATATTAAAGAAAAGGTCACATACCTGTTTCAATCATGTCCATGACTACATCTCTAGCATGAACATCAATAGTAACCAAAGCCCCCAGAGTGATCCTGGTCTGCTTAGACAATTTTCCTCTTACCAGCTCTACAATATCATTTAGTTGATTCTGAAGTTCCTTATAGTACTTCCTTAATCCCTAAAACATAAAAGGGCAATCTAACTGATGTTATATAGCACTTAAAACATGCATTTTATATATTTACTCTTTTACAAAACAATTCTGACTTCATAATCTATTTCAATACAGAAATGAATTATGGAATAGAGTGATTTTTGTCTAAGCCTAGTAAAATATTAAAAATAATTTTCAAAGAGTTGAATAATTTCAAGTCTATATATAGAAATTGAAGGCGGTAATGCCTTTGCAAAGAATAGACAAACTAAAATACATGGAATGGAGAAAAGAATGTGGTTGTTTATATCAAAAATGCTTTACCTGTGGCCCACCACTTATAACTTCCTGTGTCTCAGAAGTCCAGAACATTTGAGAAACACAAAGTACAACTTGGCCAGGCCACTCTCGAACCCAGTCTCTTCTTGCAGATTCTGGATAAGCCTGAATAATTTAAATGAATTTCTGACTTTAAAAGATTGCACGAGAAAAAAATAGCTAAATGTCTAATAATACAGAAGTGAAATATTTGCTACACTGATAGGCTAGAATATCATATAGACATGAAAATTTTTAGATGACTACTGAAAAGACCTAAAAAGTATTATAAATTATGATTATATTTTTGAAATATTCGTTTATTTAAGAAATGGAAAGATGAGCAACATGTTAATAATGGATTATGTCTGGACAGATTTAATTCTTCATTCTTCTGGAAGCTGATTTCTATTGGATTTTTATGCCCCTTTGCTGTGCGGAGTTGTCAAGTTTTTGATGTAGAATACATATTACTTCTATTATAATGAAATGTAAAGGTTTTAGTAAGCTTTAAAAAAAATGAGTCAAATTGACTATGTACATTGATGCTAAGATTTAATTGAGGGGGAGACTATAAAATGTAGTAGAAAATGTGGTTATATTAGTAGTTGGAACCCTTGTATTATTTATCCATAGCTTTTCTAAAAACTTGTGCAACTAGGGTATATAATTTAAACAATTATATATTTGTTCAATTACATACACTTGAACAATCTATGCTTTGTAGTTCAAAGCATACTTTCATTTGTTTCTAGCATTTTATACTCAAGATGCATTTAATGGATTTACTGGGAGGAGGTTTAAATCTTTTTAAATAATAGCAGACCCAAATAAAAAATTGAAAAAAACCTGCAGAATGAATTTTGAGATTGATGCCAATGGAAACTATAATTTTAATACAATTATACCATCTTAGATATAAGAATGTTAAACATAGGATATAAATATATATCATTATAAAATTCTTCTTATTGGCAATATTTAGAAATAAATGCAAATGACTAACCTATGCTTCAAAGAAGGATAAATGGTGACTGAGAGCCATTCCTAGGTACGTAGAAGGTAAATTTCTATGCTGAGTAAGGAAATACTTTCATGGACAATGTTGATTCTTTCCTATGTTTTTAGTTTGTTTGGAATCACAAATAGCAAAAGGAAAGAAAAAGTCAAGATTTATCTGCAGGAACACTGAAGCTGAACAGAATAGCCACCACAAGAAAAGGAGCTTCGTACAGATCTTGGTGAAATGAAAAAGATGCCTCACTCATATACAATGAATTGCTGGATATAAGGCTTCAATGTCTTTTAAAACTATTCTACTACATAACTGCTCTTTTGTGGTCCTAAAGGCAGAAAGGTACTGAAGTTTATCATTCAAGATTAGGTTAATTGGATTAGCAAAAGTTAGATACATGTAGTACTGAGGTGTTATATGTCTTTCAAATTGATTATATATCCTCCTTTAATGTTTGTTCATCTCATTTGGGGTTTTTAAGTAGTTATTTAAGTGTAAAAAGCAGTAAGTAAACTAAATCATGCATTTAATACTCATGTCTGAGAACTGTCCTATAGATCAGCATGTACTAAAGGGCATAATTGTCTGCCTACTAAACATATCCACTAGGCCAGCTCATCAGCATTTCTAAAATTGAACTTTTGATCTTCCCCTAAGCCTCCACAAACCTGCTTCTCCACCAGGCATCCCCTAGAGTAAATGCCACCGATATGCTCAAATCAGGCACCTAAAAGTGATTTTTGAGACCTAGCCTTCCTCGCACTCTACAATCAATTCAACCCGTTGAAGTTAACTACAAAATCTATTCTGATCTGTCTACTTCGCTCCATACCTTCTGCCACTTTGCCTAGTACCAGCCCACATCAGCTTTCATCTGGACTGATACAAGAATATCCTAATTTGCCTTCTTGTTTTCACACTCCCACTAACCCATTCTTTATACCATAGCCATAGTGGTATAAAAATACAAATCAGATTATAACCCTCCCCTGATTAAAATACTTTAATGATCTTCCATTGCATTTAATATAAAATACAAACTCCTAACTGCCTGCCTTTCCAACCTCATCTGACTTTATTTTCCACTTTGCTTTCTCTACTACAGACACAGCTGTCTTCTTTTAGGTTTTCAAAATCCCAAGTTCTTTCTGATCCCAGGGCCTTTTACGCAGGACATCTAGATGCCCTCTCGTTTGCTCTTTACCTGGTCAATTCCTACTTACCCTTTGGGTTTCAGTTTCAACATCACTTCCACTAAAAGCTTATCATTGGAGCTTCCTCCACTCTAAATGATATACCTCTTATTATTCTCTCTCATAACACCTTTTTTCTTTTATAATACTTAATCATACATTATTATCAATTGTACTAACATTGCTATTTTAATAATAATGTTAGAAACAAAAAAAAGAAGTTAAAAAAATAACAAATGGTTTAAAATGGTTAGAATTGTTAAGTGTTAATTGACTGGTACCCATTCAAAACTTCCTAAGACAAAGCATTTACAGAATATGGGGGATACATTGAATCCTAGGAAACACACCAGTCTGGCTGCAGCAATCACATCGTGAATACTCCGGAGCATTAGGTCTTCCACTTGAATGAGCCACTTTTCCACAGCACCCCGTGCTGCCGCCGTGGAGATGAGTGCGATCAGCTCCACTCGCTCACCTTCGGAGCTGTACATGGCCTTAATGTCCAGATTGGGAAGGAACTCCAACTTAGCAATGCCCTCAAAGCATTTTTTTAAGTGAGGCTGAACTCTAAGTGGATCTTTGGTCTCTGACAAAATCTCTAACATTTCATCGTTAGATAAGAAGAAAAAACTAGGGGAAAACATGCAAATAGCAGAGCTTTAGTTACAATTCACCACACATCAGAAAATGCTCTTAATTATAGCACAATTGATTATCCATCATACCGAGGGAAGAAAAGACGCTTCTTTTCAAGATATGCATTCAGCCCTTTCATGATTTTCTCCAAAAGTTCATTACAGTTCTGCAGTTTTTCCAATAAACCTGTTAAAGACGTAGCAGCAAGAACCTAAAAGAGACATGTTTGTTAAGGTCAGCACTATATTCTAGATATAATCATAAGATATAAATATTATATTAATCTATATTGTATGTCAAAATTTTTAAACGTTAAAATGTCAAAAGGTTTATGAACTTTGCAGTGAAATATTTTTGTAATGTAAAAACTACTAAAATTCAATAAATCATAAATATTCTTATCCAAAGACACTAGCTACAAATGAGAAGATATGACTGTCATGCATATTTTCATTTCTTCTATATTATTTTGAATAATGTGAGAAGAGTCTGTTAGGTTGGTGTGTAATTTAATTCTTTCTTTTACAACCATCAACCATAAACTCAGCCATCTATAGCAGGAGTTGGCAGACTACAACCTGCAGGCCAAATCCAAGCCTGCTACCAGTTTTTGTATGGCCCACGAGCTAAGAATTATTTTTACACTCTCAGAAAGTTAAAAAAATCAAAAGAAGAATAATATTTCATGACATATGAAAATGTCAGTGTCCATAAAAAAGTTTTATTGTCGCATAGAAACATCCATTCATTTACATGTTACCTATGGTTGCTTTCTCACTACAATGACAGCAGAATTGAATAGTTGCAAAAAAGACCTATGTCTTGCAAAGCCTAAAATATTTACTGTCTGGCCCCTGGCAAAAAAAAATTTGCTGACCTCTGATCTGTAAGAAATCAAGTTGCACAAAGATTCTAAAATCAACAGGTATGGCAAAATCCTTAAAACTCATAAATTTCAGTGCACTACTTATTCTCAGTAAGTCTAGCACAGGTAGTTTTTCATCTAGCATTAGAATAAATTGTTATTTCTTAAGTTGAATACCAAATTAAAAAGTGGATGTACATCTATGGACTACATGTACTGTGTGTATGAAAAACACATAGTCTGTCTTTCAATGTTAGATCCCGCTCAACAAGGTGCTATACTCACTACAAGAGACACACAGGAATTGAGACCAACTCAGAGAGCAGCAGATTCTCTTTTCCCTGTCACTCCTCCAGCACATAGGGTCACTGATTATTCATTCTCTGTCTCTCTCTCTCTCTCTTGTTCCCACTCTCCCTGTTTTATTTTATTTGTCTATGTATTTTGTGACGAGGGGAGCAGTGAGTATATATAGCAGAAGTCGAGTGAATTAAATGTACATTTGAAGCAGCTCCACTATAAACTAAAGAGTTACAAGTAGTGTATCTTATCAATTGAAAAGTAAAATTATTTTAATACTTGTATGCTTTCTTACATGTTTCTGAACTTTACAGTTTATGTACAATGAGCAGGTTTGATTTTTATAATCAGGGGAAAAAGTCAAATGCTTTCTTTAATATTCAAAAATAAAGGTTCACCTACTATAAGAGAGAAAATAAACCTTCACCTTTGGATCTTTTGCACAAAACTTCATGATATCCCTCCAATGTCTGTCTACTGTCTGAAACTGACGCCCTTCTTCCGGCATCTGTTGCATGATATCCTCAGAACAAAAGATGGGCTCCAAGTACAGCCACTGAGCTTGCACTTTTAACCATTCATCAATTGTTTCTTGTATTCGAATCAAACGGTCCTCCCAGGCCTTAATGAAAAGCATACTGTACTAAATTCCAGTTCTTAAAGAAAAGCTATAAATTATAGCAATGAAAATATATTTAAAATTTACTGTTATTTTTAAATCAACGCAAAACAGCTTACAGCTTAAGGGCACTTATGGGTGTCTCACATAAGGCTTAGAAAAATTCTAGGAGGTCTGAGGTATTCCTAAATAATTAGAACTCACAATTAGAAATAACTGAAAAGTTAGTTATACCAATTTCCTAATCTCTAAGTGAATCGTCCCAAGTCCCAAACGCCTCCAAGAATATATCCTGCTCTACGCCAGTGGTTATCAACCATGGGCAATTTTGCCTTCCACTCCAGGGAACATTTGACAATGTCTGAAGGTATTTTGAGTTGTCACAACTGATAGGAGAAGGACACTACTAGTATCTAGTGGGTAGAGGCCAGAGATGCAGCTAAACATCCTACAATATACAAGACAGCCCCAATAACAAAGAATTATAGAGCCCAAAATACCAACAGTGCTGGGTTAAGAAATCTTGCTCTACATCACCACAATTTGGAGAAAAATGAAATGAAATGAAAAATAAAATAAAATAAGCCTCCTTACTCTCATAGATCCCCTAGAGTTGACAAGACATTTCATTAGCTGAAGACCATTCTTATAATCTCTCTCTTTGGTTCTAAAATGTATGGCCCCGGGCGCGGTGGCTCACGCCTGTAATCCTAGCACTCTGGGAGGCCGAGGTGGGCGGATCGTTTGAGCTCAGGAGTTCGAGACCAGCCTGAGCAAGAGCGAGACCCCATCTCTACTAAAAATAGAAAGAAATTATATGGACAGCTAAAAATATATATAGAAAAAATTAGCCGGGCATGGTGGTGCATGCCTGTAGTCCCAGCTACTCGGGAGGCTGAGACAGGAGGATTGCTTGAGCCCAGGAGTTTGAGGTTGCTGTGAGCTAGGCTGACGCCACGGCACTCACTCTAGCCTGGGCAACAGAGTGAGACTCTGTCTCAAAAAAAAAATAAATAAATAAATAAATAAAATGTATGGCCTAAGGTTTTATATGTCAAATTAGGCCAGGCCAGGTGCAGTAGCTCACACCTGTAATCCTAGCACTTGGAAAGGATGAGGCAGAAGAATCTCTTGAGGCCAGGAGTTCGAGACAAGCGTGAGCAACATAGCAACACCTCATCTCTACAAAAAATAAAAAAAATTAGCCAGGCATGGTGGTGCACACCTGTAGTCCTAGCTACTCTGGAGGCTGAGGGCAGGAAGATCGCTTGAGCCTAGGAGTTCGATGTTACAGTGAACTATGATCGCACCACTGCACTCCAGCCGAGTGACAGAGCCAGACCCTATCTCTTCAAAAAAGAAAAGAGAAAGAAAAAAGAAGAAAAAAAGAGAAGAGAGAAGAGGAGAGGAGAGGAGAGGAGAGAAAAGAGGAAGAAAAGAAAGAGAGAAAGAGAGGAAAGAGAGGAAGAAAATAAAGGGAAAGAAAGAAAGAAGAAAGAGAGGAGAGAGAGAGGAGGGAGGGAGAGAGAGAGAGAGAGAGGGAGAGAGGGAGGGAGAGGGAGAGGAGAAGGAAAGAAAGGCTGGGTTAGCCTGATTCATGGGAAAATGTCCAGCTTTATGTCCTCTTAAGAAAACATTGCTCTGTTTTTTTCCAAATAATAATAGCCAAGACATTTTATAAAGCACTATTTATGCTCAAATTAAAGCCAGACTGCCTTGGTTTGTCATTTATTAACTAGATGAACTTGGGCAAATTACCTATCTTCCTATGCCTTGGTTTCCTTATTTATGAATACAGACAATAACAGTGCCTACTTTGAAGGTCTGTGGTGGAGATCAAATGGGTTAATAAATGTAAAATTCCTAGAGCAGTAACTGGCATGTAATTAGAAATCAATCACTATCAGGCTAAAAACATCTAGTTGTTTGTCTTTCCTCAATTTATATAATCTCCAGTTAGAACTTTGATAATACCTAGGAAGCTATTAGTTATCATAATTTGTTTGCTTTCTACATTTACCTACATCAACTATAAAGATATGAAATAATCTTGGAGCCTCAAATATCATTTGTTTTTCTCAAGTGGACAATAAATCATTATTCTGAAAGACCCACAAGCTAGCTGTTAACAAGTATAATTAAAATATGGTATAGAGAACTTTGCTACACATTGCAAGAATGCAACATAAAATAGTCTAGGAGGCTAGACATGGTGGCTCACACCCATAATCCTAGCACTCTGGGAGGCCGAGACAGGAGGATCACTTGAGGTCAGGAGTTCAAGACCAGCCTTAGCAAGAGCGAGACCCTGTCTCTACAGAAAATAATTTTAAAAATTAGCCAGGGCTGGGCGCGGTGGCTCACGCCTGTAATCCTAGCACTCTGGGAGGCCGAGGCGGGTGGATCGCTCGAGGTCAGGAGTTCGAGACCAGCCTGAGCAAGAGTGAGACCCCGTCTCTACTAAAAATAGAAAGAAATTATATGGACAACTAAAATATATATATATACAAAAAATTAGCCGGGCATGGTGGCGCATGCCTGTAGTCCCAGCTACTCGGGAGGCTGAGGCAGTAGGATCACTTAAGTCCAGGAGTTTGAGGTTGCTGTGAGCTAGGCTGACGCCACGGCACTCACTCTAGCCCGGGCAACAAAGCGAGACTCTGTCTCAAAAAAAAAAAAAAAAATGATTAAAAAATTAGCCAGGCCTGGTGGGGTGTACCTGTAGTCCCAACTACTCAGAAGGCTGAGGCAGGAGGATCCCTTGAGCCCAGAGTTTGAGGTTGCAGTGAGCTATGATGACGCCACTGCACTCTACCCAGAATGACAGAGTGAGACCTGTCTCAAAAAAAAAAAAAAAAAAAGAAAAGAAAAAGAAAACAAAAAAACAAACAAAAAACAGTCTAGGCCTTATAAAGTTAGAATAAATAATACCAACCCTTTTCCTTTCAAGTCTATCACTGTCATTGGAGAAGATTTTAATAAAGCATAATTTTTCTTTTCATAATCATTAGTATATCAGTTCTGTTCTATACATTTCTATAGTAATTTTTGAGTATCTGTTCTTATATTTCACCAGATAAAATATCAAGGGTATAGGTCTATGATTTGAATAAACACTTATAATAAAAAGCCATCCAACATACTCACTTATTTCCATGAGAACATATATGTAATAAGATTGCAATTTTTATAAATGACCAAGAGCTGACTATCATATTTAACATACCTTGATCTCTTTTTCAAATGGTTTGATGAAAGGTGAGCCTCTCATTGTCTGAGTTTTTATAATTTGATCATCAAGGATGGCTTGAATCTCATCCACTGAAGAAAGAATACAGACTCCAGTATCACGATATAGACTTATATGAAAAGCAATATCATCCCAAGTTCCTATCATTGTACACATGGCTTTCTCTAATGAAAATTCCTGAAAGGGAGGAATGAAGAAAGAATGGGATAGGAGCAATCACTCTGTGATTCTCCCCATGTATACATGTTAAATAAATTTATATGTCTTTTTCCAATTTAAAAAAAAAAGAGAGAGAGAATAGGATAGTGAAGGATCTTATTTATTATATTGACTTTCCCTAGTAAATTCATTCAGTAAGCATATGATATATTACATTACCATTTCCTTAGGATAATCTGTGACTACGGTATAATTTTTTTAAGTTAGAATGGTTTTTTAAAACAATGCAAAAATTCCTAAGAAGAATGTTTACATAGTTTTAAAAAATTAACTTGCTATGAAAATCACTGCTATTAGCATTAAAATGGACATCGAGGGCCAGATGTGGTGGTTCACGCCTGTAATCCTAGCACTCTGGGAAGCCAAGGCAGGAGGACTGGTTGAGGCCAGGAGTTCGAGACCAGCCTGGGCAAGAGCAAGACCCCATCTCTACAAAAAATAGAAAAACTAGCCCGGTGTGGTGGCACATGCCTATAGTCTCAGCTACTCAGGAGGCTGAGGTAGGAGAATTGCTGGAGCATAGGAGTTTCAAGTTGTAGTAAGCTATGATGACACCACTGTACTCTGGCCCCGGGTGACAGAGCGAGATGCTGTCTCAAAAAAAAAAAAAAAAAAAAAAAGACATCATAATAAAATGCCTCCTAGACTTACTTTCTTTGAAGTGGCCTTTCTGAAGGCAGCCTGTAATCTACATATTTCAAGAATCCTTCCTCTAGGGCCATACTTATTTATAATACTCACATATCACATGCCATACATATATCCACCCAGTATTCTCAATGGAAAAATTATGTATCAACACTAGCATATCATCCAACTATACTAGAATATGGCAGAATTAAGAAAAGGTCAAGGGGATTATTTCTAGTCTAGATTTAGGACAAATAAGCACACATTTTGTGGGAAAAAAAAGAATGGTCTGCTATCAATTTCTCCCATCTCCTCCCACTGCTATCCAATACTATACACATTTAACCACAACAAAAACAATGGTTACTTGATTAACAAACTCATCCAATAAAGCATTTGAGACAATCTTTATGTTTACCTTACTTGCACCTGCACTTATCACTTCAAATTGTTCCAAGTATGGGGTAAGGTTTAATTTTAAAACTTTTCTCAGTGTAGTTCCAGAGTCTGGAGTCAAGTCATAGCCTACAATTTCTGACATCTGTTTCCAGTGACGAGCTCTCATTCCTGGATTGCACAGAATGGAGACAGTAGGGATATTTTCCTAATGGTGAAAATATTAACAATAATGAGTCAGTCATTTGCTTCTACACACAGATGTATATATAGATGAAGTCCTGATAGTATAAGGATTACATTTCTTCAAATTATTGAATATATTTATATGAGTATAATCAAAATCTCAATTCAATTTGGAGGGAGAGAGAAACTAACAAAATGATTCTAAGGTCATCTGCAAAAATAAGCATGTAAAAATAGCCAGGAAAATTATAAGAGCAAAAAGGAAGGAAGGGTAAACGGGTTTGTAAGATACTAAAGTATATGATAAAAGTATGGCAATTAAAACTGTGGTATTATTTTAGAAATTCAAATTTTTTATATATACTATATGTAGAAATAGATATCAATAATATAATATAATACATAGTTACAAATACACACACATGCATACACACATACATCATGAATGGGTGGAAGTCTGTACCAAAATCCCAAACGAATGAGATTTGGTTTTGCTTCCAAATCTATTTCTCTTCATTAGCACTTGGGGGTGGAAATAGCTCCATCAGAGCATTCTTGAGTAATTCTTAAATCTCAGGGCTGGGCATAGTGGCTCACATCTATAATCCCAGCACTTTGGGAGACTGAGTTGGGAAGATCCCTTGAGGCCAGGAGTTCAAGACCAGCCTAGGCAACATAGCAAGACCTTGTCATTCCATAAAAAATCTAAAAATTAGCCAGGCATTATGATGCACGCCTGTATTCTTAGCTACTCGGGGGGAGGGGGGGATGCTGAAATAGGAGGATCACTTGAGCCTAGGAGTTAGAGGCTGCAGTGAGCTCTGATTGCACCATTGCACTCCAGCCTGGGTGACAGAGCGAGACCACATCTCTGAATAACATAAGAATAAATTTAAAAATTTTTAAAAAGATGCAAAAAGATATTATTCAAAAGATGAGAAGAATAAAGTCCCCTTTCTTTGCCTTTACCACTTCCTCCCAAAACTAATCACTGAGCCCTTTCACAATAACCAGGCCTAGAACAGAAGTTGGGAGTGAGTCAGAGCTTGACCAAGAGGCTGAGGCATAGAAGAAGATTTAAAAATCTTACTATTTTTCTGATTATTTCTCCTCAATACCTTCACTTGGCCCCATTCCTTTGATTACAAGTGACAGAGACCCAATTTATTATCCAAAGAGGGAAAAAAAAGTGGGGGCAGAAGGAAGACACTATTATGTTGCAAGTTCAAAGTGAGACAAAGCCAAGATAAATGTCTCAAGGCTCTGGATTCTGGGGCCCAGGGAGTGAGCACAATCAGGTCTCCTTTTATTTCCTCTTTTCTTTAAGTATCAATGTTCTCTCAAACCAGCTATTCCATGGCTACAGGGAGCTCACAACTCCTATCTTTATAGCTTGTGAGTGGAGAAAAAGAGGCTTCCTTTCCCAAGCCCAGTTGTGTAGGGAGAACTCTCATGGGCCCAGTTTGGGTCCATGCTTCTCCCTGAACTGATTACCACGGCCAGAAAGATGGTGCATTAGGATTGGTTCACCCTTGGTCAGATGCCCACTGGGGATGAGATTGTCTGGATACTGACCAAACACATTTGACACACAACTAGACTACTGTTAAAAGTGTGAGACCAGAGGATGGGTTTTATAATTTATATATGAGGCAACAGAAAGTTGAGAAGGTATCTATGGTATTAAAATGTCATTAAATATGTTTATACCTTAAAAACTTTAATCTGCTCCATTACTGTAGCACACATAGTAATAGTAGGATTATCTTTTGGTTCTTCTTCAGTTTTCTCTTCTTCAAAAGATCGCTTTCTTGTTGTCTTTCTTTTTTCTTGTAATTCTTTCTTGTGCTTCGTTTGGAAAAATTTCAGTGTCTTAAAAATTTCTCGGGAAAACTCTTCTACATCAGCTTCCATGCTTTCCCCATTGAGGTCCAAAAACCCTCCATCCATCCACCTGAAGTGAAAGAAAAAACATTATTAAACTCAAACTTTTAGAGTTTGAAGGGGTCTTAGAGATTCTTTAGGCTAGGCCCTTCATTTTTATAAAAGAGACAAATGAGGGCAAGAACTGTTAACAGTTTTTCTCAGTCACACACACGTAGAGCTGATGGCAGAAAGGACTAAAATCATTTTAGCTATGCTACATGTGCTAAAATATGTATCATATTACAAATGAGTGACTAACAGTATCCAAATAAAAGGCAGATTTGACCCCATACTTCTAATTTTTGGTGTAAACATTAGTTAAATTAATTGAATAAAAATGAATTGACTCTGGAAAACCCAAATGACAATTCAAATATTACATATACATGTTTTTTCATGTCAAATGGGTAACGTGCCAACATTGTACCAAGGTTTGAGGAAGGTATATCTCACGTGTGAGCATGAAAACCCAATCATCGCGCTTATGAACAACAAAAGGATCTCAGCTATTGTATTACTAAGGGTAAGTGGTACCTTAGCAGGATTGGATGCTTCTCCTATATATTTGGTTCTTTCTCAAATGGACAGATATATCCTACTTTTAAACATTTAACCAAAAAAGAAAATCAATTTGAATTTTACAAATTCTTTTATACCATTTGCTTAATTTTTATTACACCACCAGAAATTACCGTTTTTCTGATCGTTGCCACTTCAAAACAAAATTAAAAAACTTCTGATAGGGCTCAATGTTAACTTTTAATTTATCCAGTTCAGGATATTTTGTCAATTCCCATTTGAAAAGTTCCTCTTCCTTATTAATAAACTGAACTGCTTCTTCAGATTCCTGAATACGTTTCTGTAGTTGTCTTACATCTGTCACATACTGAAAACAAATAATTTTTTACCTCAAGAAATATCCAAGTAATATTCTAAAAATAAGATCACATGATAATACATAGGCTATGTCCTTGAATTTATACAGCAACTTTAAACATTAACTTCACAACATAACTATGATAGAGAGCAAAAAGTATGATGATGTCTACTCCACAGGTAGAAAACTGAGTCACAAAAAAGATAACATAGATAGTTCTTGTTCCAGGCATAAGAATTAGGTCTTTGTTTCCCATAGTAAGCATATTTTTCTATATTTTTAAATTTATGTTAATGTGTCCTATATTATTCCATGAGCTGGCCATAACTATTGCCCTCTATATTTATCAGACCTGTTGCATGCGTTCCAGCTCTGCAAATTCTGTAAATTCTTCCATGCGGCGTGATTCCTTTTCTATTTCCAAAATCAGTTTCTCTCTCTTGGCTATTAGTTCATTTTCTTTTTTACGTTTAGCATTCTCGATGAGCTTTTTAAAAGACAATTTAATATGTTAGTTATTCTATCACAAAGAGTCACCAAATCAGAAATCTAAATGTTTTGTATAGTAATAAAAAAACATTAGAGAAGTAAAAAGGAGTACAAAAATAAAATGTCGTCTATAATGATTGACATAAAAATGCAAAGAATAAGAGACCACACAGAAAAATTTCCCTAGATCTCAAAAGTGACTTTCATAAATCTTATTTATCAATTAGATGCTTTAATTATTTAACAGATTCTAGGATAATAATAAAAACTACCATTTACTGAGCACATGCCATGTATTAAGAACTATTAAACATCTTACCTACTTTACCACGGGTATTATTTTTATTATCCTCATTTCAGAGATGAAGAAATTGAGGCTTATGGAAGTCAAGATGCATGTCCAAGTTTGCAAAAGCATAAAAGTCAAAATGTGGTTTGTCTGATTGAAGCCCATGCTTTTCATTACTATAATATCTTACCCCCCAATTTAGGATAAACCAGTTTACATCAGGACTTCTTCAAAATCTGAAATATATTCAGTCTGAGTCTACTACCTCTTATCTCTGTGATACTGAACAAGTTACTTAACTTCTCTGAGTCTCATTTTTTAAATCTATAAAACAGGAGAAATGGGAGTACTTGTGATTTTTATGAGTATTAAATGATTTAATAAATGGAAAGTACTTAGTGCAGTCCTTAGGATTATGAATTTATATAATAGCTCTAACTTTTAATATCAGCCCCACTACTCACCAGACCTTATGAGTTAAGCCTAATAGCTTGTGCTAAACCTACAGGGCCATAAATGTTGCCAGCCTCAAACTCACATTGACACACACAGTTATGTTTAAAGGTAGAAGGCAAGTAAGGATGGAAATTAAATGTGAACACTTGCTTAAAATGTCAGAATACAAAAATATCTACTGAAAGTATATTCACCTCATCATTTTCATCAAAGATTGGATTAATTTTCTTAGGCCACATGAGGACAGTTGCATTTAAAGCTAAGTCTTCTTGAGAAAATAGAAAAACATCTAAAAAATAGCTCATTTGACGTTTGGATTCCTACAAAAGAAACTTCAGATATAACACATCATATAGAAAAATCTATGGCATTATGAAAAAGAGATGAACCAACAATCATCTCTAATACTGTTTCAAATGTCAATTTGACTCAGATTATTAATTGATATTTTATATATTGCCCAAATCACGTGAGTATTTCAATAGCTATAGTGCTATTTATTTGGCTTCATGCCACACAATTGTATACTTTTATACTAGAAATAAAATTTCCTAAAAGTTTTCACTTGTAGTTGACTTAACAAAAAGGTAGTCTTGGTCCTTCTTGTATATGACTGAAAAAAGTGATTAAATGTTCAGCAATGCTTTAAACTTTGATTTTAAAGAATTTTAAATTCTTTTATTCTTATGGTTTTTTTTTTTATTTTAGAACCTTAGTGACAAAGATTTTAGTATCTTTTGTTTTGTTTTGAATCTTCAGTGATATCACCACCTTTTTTGCCTACTTAGCATACAGCAATAGTCCAGAAAAGTTTGGTATGAGTGGCAAAAGAAAAAACATTTAAACAATAGATTTATCTTCGTAGAGAAGTTGAATATTTTTACCCCCTATAGCTTTCATTGATCCATATGCTGTGCTGTAGTACTGTCATTTTTAAGAATTGAAATACAAATTCAGAGGCTAATTTAAGGTTTTTGATTTCACATTCTATATATATATGTGTATTTTGTACATTCTATACGTTATATACATATATGCAATGCATATAGAAATAAAACTTAAAAATAAAAATTCATCCATGTAATTCATTATATTAATAGATTAAAAGAGAAAAAGCAACGATCACCTAAATAGATGCACAAAAGGTATTTAATAAAATTCAACTTCCACTCACGATAATTTTTTTTTTAAAAAACCTGGTAGTACATCAGCAATAGAAGGGAACTCATTAATCTGGTAAAGGTAACTATAAAAAATCTATAAGAAATGTCATACATAATAGTGAAATCTTGAAAACTTTCCTTTCAAAGTGGGGATAAAGAGAAGTCTGCCCTCACCCACTGCTACTAGACATTGTACTAGAGGTCCCAGCCAGTTCATTGTAGCAAAGAAAATAAACAAAGTTTTGTAAATGTGTACAGTTTGATGAGGACAAAACAAAATTGTAATTATTTGCAAGTTATATGATGGTACATGTAGATACTCCAAAATAATCTTCAGATAAACTGTTAAAATTAAGAGGGGAAATTAAAAATATATAAACATTTGTAAAGTTAAAATTTTAAAATAGAAAATTTTAAAGAAAAATTGAGAATGATGGGTATTAAATTAGTATATAAAAATAAATTTTATATTATAGCCCAGATATCCATGAATCCATACTGATATAAAGAAATGAATAAACTAATAAGTGGCAGAAAAGAGACAAATCTCCAATGCAGAAGAATTCCAAATAAATTATGCAGATTCTCCATTCTAAAGGAGCGGAAACATAACTTCTCACTTCTTAATTAGGGGCTGCATATAGTGATTTCCTCCAAAAATTGTAGAATGGAAGAGGGGAGAAAAAAAAAATGGAAAGACCTGACAAGTACTACTTCAGCCAGGTGATCAAGGCCAATATCAACAGTGATAAGTCATGTTGATTGTATATACTTTTGCTGTGAAGTGATAAAAATGGAACTTTACCTCTGTGATTACCATCCCAAAAACCCATACCCTAGTCTAACCATGAGGAACAACCTCAGACAAATTCCACAGAGAGTCATCCTGCAATATACCTGATGGGTATTCCTCAAAACTGTCAAGGTCATCAAAAACAAAGAAAATCTAAGGCCAGGCATTGTGGTTCATGCCTATAATCCTAGCACTTTGGGAGGGCAAGGCAGGGGGATTGCTTGAGGCCCGAAGTTTGAGACCAGCCTGAACAACACAGTGAGACCCCATCTCTAGAAAAAAACATAAAAATTAGCCAGGCATGGTGGTGCAAACCTGTAGTTTCAGCTACTCGGGAGGCTGAGGCAGAAAATTCACTTGAGCCCAGGAGTTTGAGGTTGCAGTGAGCTATGCTGACACCACTGTACTGTAGCCTGAGCAACAGAGTGAGACTTTGTCTCAAAAAAAAAAAAAAGGAAAGAAAGAAAAGGAAAAAGAAAACCACAATGAGATACCATCTTACCCCTGTCAGAATGGCCAGTATTAATAAGTCAAAAAACAATAGATGTTGGTGCAGATGCAATAAAAAGGAAACGCTTATTCACTGTTGGTGAGAATGTAAATTTGTACAACCTCCATGAAAAACAGTACAGAGATTCCTCAAAGAACTAAGAGTAGACCTACCATTCGATCTAGCAATCCTACTAGTGGGGATCTACCCAAAGGAAAAGAAGTCATCATATCTAAAAGACACTAGCACTCATATGTTTATCACGGCACCATTCAAATTGCAAAGATATGGAATCAACCTAAGTGCTCATCACCTGATGAGTGGAAAAAAGAAAATGTTATACCATGGAATATTACTCAGCCATAAAAAATGAAGTAATGTCTTTTGCAGTAACTTAGATGGAACTGGAAACCATTATTCTAAGTGAAGTATCTCAGGAACAGGAAAACCAATACCACATACACTCACTTATAAGTGGGAGTTGAACGATGGGTATACGTGGTCATACAGAGTGGTATAATGGACTTTGGAAACTTTGAAGTGGGGAGGGCAGGAGTAAAGTGAGGGACCAAAATTCTCAATCAGGTACAATGCATCCTATTCAGGCACAATGCATCCTATTCAGGGGACAGGTACACTAAAAGCTTTGACTTCATCACTATGTGATACATAATACAATTCATCCATGTATCAAAAAACCACTTGTATCCCTTAAATCTGTTGAAATTTTTTAAAAATCTAAGCAATTTTTTAAAAAATGGTTGAAATAGTAAATTTTATGTTATGTTTATTTTACCACAACTTTTTCAACAACCACAAATCAATAAGAAAAAGATACATATCCAAAAGAAAAATGGGCAAAAGACACATTAGCATTTCACAAAAGAGGAACTCCAAGTAGCCACTAAGCATATGAAAAGTGCTCAAATTCATTGGTTTTTAGGAAAATACAAATTGAAAATATGATAACCTTCATGCAACAGAATGGCAAAATTTAAACTATCTCAAAATAGTAAGTATAGGAAAGGATGAAAACTAATAGGAACTCTTGTACACTGCCAAAAGGAGCATGAAATTAGAACTGTTTTGGAAGAGAATTTTGCCTTCCTTAGTAAAGACGAAGAAGAGCATATCCAATGACACTTAGGAGAAATGAATGAATACATGCACCAGGATACATGTACAGAAATGTTTCCAGAAGCACTGCTAATAATAGCAAAAGTACAAACCACCAAATATCCAGAACAATAAACTTTAAAAAACAAATCGTATACAATGTGGAATGGAATACTAGATAGCAATCTAGTTCCTAAACTTCCTAAAGTTAAGGAACAGGGACACTGCTAACATAATGCTGACGAGATGCAAAAAAATATATAAACCATATGATTCCCTTTACATAAAGGTCAAAATCAGACAAAAATTAACTATATTGATTAGAAATGCATATTTAGATTATACAGCTATCAGGAACAGCAAAGAAGTAATTACCATAAAAGTCAAGATAGTGCCAATACCCAGAAAAAGGGGACTATGATGAGCTTCTAGGGTGTTGGCAAGGTTCCATTTCTTTCCCTGAGTGGTAATTACTGCCTGTTTACTTTATAATATTTGAAATTGTACAATTTATGTTTTATGCAATTTAGGTACATGTGTTGTTCCTCATTTTTAAAAGGTTTTTAAACAAAGAATGAGAGTACAATATAGGTGAATACATATATAACCTTGAGCTGGGGAAGGCATAAGCACAGTATTAAATGTAGACACTATAAAAGAAAATCTATATTTTTAAATTTTTTTCCTAATACCCACCCCTTGAAAAAAATATTTTTTAAAACCTATATTGTTTAAGGATACACACACAGTTGGTGAAACTAAAGAAAATAAAAGATATGACTACTGTAAAAATTAAGTGGAAACCTCTAGAGAAGGAAGGGCGAGAGGGAGAGAAGAACTGTGATCAGAAAGTTATATGCAGAGGCCTTCTGGGTGCTGGCAATAGCCTATTACTTGACCTGGGTGGCGGCAACATACGTGCTCATGTTATAGCTATTTGTTTAACTATATGTTTTATACATCTTCAATACGTATACTATATTTCACAATGAAAAAAAACTGTTCAAAATATGTAAATTAAAAGTTTCTTACCTTGATCCTTGAAATCAACTCTCCAATACCTGTAGTCTGGGCTTTATCTATATAAGCTATCAGATCCATCATCTCTTCTGTCGTCTCAGGGACTTTTAATGCATGCTCTTTAATTGCTTCAAATTCACTGCAAATACTGACACAATACTCTAGTTTATTATGCTTATGGTAATTAATGTGATATACTCAATAGATGTGTTGATATGATTATTATAAAACAAGAATTGTGATATCCTAAAAATAATTGGTTAATTCACTAAGATATCTGAAAATGTCTAAGCTTATCTGATATAACTCAGTATACATGATATATCAATAAAATCTATAAAATTACAGTAATCTTTTCAGATGACGTTATGGCATATTTAAATTTTTTTTAGTGATCTCTTCAACCCTCTTGAATACTCGAATAAGCAGGGTAGCACAGAAAATACTTTAGATCATGCAGCCCTAAATCTGAATCCTGCCTGAGCTGCTACCAACTTTGTGAACTTCACACAAATCTCTGAGGTTAAGTTTCCGTATCTGCAAAATGAAGCTGTTAACATTCATCTTGCTGGATTGCTGTCATGCAATAATGAATGTACAGGGCCTAGCATATAGGATACTCTTATTTACTGGTAACTATAATCATTAATATAATCATTAGTTTAATTATGAATTGTGAAACTTGTGAAACATGACAGTATAGCAATATAAAAAGATCAAACTCTTATACATACTTTTTAAAAATCAATGACTCTCTTAGACTATCCCATATATGTAAGTATAAACCTAGATATCCTTATAGTCACTATTCAACTATAGCTACAGTTCATAGAATATTTTTCCTATATCTTAAAATATCTATATTATCATGCTATTCCCAGAAATATCAGGAAACACAATGTCAAAATGTAAAAACAAAGTATAAAAGAGGTAAGTGATTTTAAAAATAAATTTTAGTTCATAATAAATTTTAGTTCAGAAATTTGGGAAAATATGTGAGAAATTATACTTAGTCATTCATTCATTTAAAAAATAGTTGAGTGCCTATACTTTCCTAAGCAAAGTTCTAAGCATTGTAGATATAGTAGCAAACAAGAACTTGTCCTTATAAAGCTTACATTCAAGCTGAGGAGAGAGACAGAAGCACACAATATATATTAATACGTCAAGTAGTAAAAAGTACTATAAAGAAAAATAAAGCAAGGTAAAGGTAAAAAGAATGATGGCGGGTAGGGAAGGGGCCACTGTCAGGGAAGGTCTTGCTAGAGAGGTGATATTCAAGGTGAGAGAAGAAAAAAAGTAAGTCATGCAAATATGAAGAGAGCTTCCAGGAAGAAAAAAAAACATCGAGGACAGTGGCCCTAGAGGTGGCAATAAGCTTGGCATACTTTAGGAATGGCAAACAGGTCAATACGAATGAATACAAGGAAGAAGACCTAGTATGAAGTTAGAGAGGGGAGCAGGACTCAGGTCATAAAGATTTTACTTTATAGTAAAGTCTCTCTTTTTTTTTTTTTTTTTTTTTTTGAGACAGAGTCTCGCTCTGTTGCCCAGGCTAGAGTGCCGTGGTGTCAGCCTAGCTCACAGCAACCTCAAACTCCTGGGCTCAAGCAATCCTCCTGCCTCAGCCTCCTGAGTAGCTGGGACTACAGGCATGCACCACCATGCCCAGCTAATTTTTTCTATATATATTTTTAGTTGTCCAGCTAATTTCTTTCTATATTTTTTTAGTAGAGACAGGGTCTCGCTCTTGCTCAGGCTGGTCTCGAATTCCTGAGCTCAAATGATCTTCCCGCCTCGGCCTCCCAGAGTGCTAGGATTACAGGCGTGAGCCACTGCGCCCAGTCTATAAAGTCTTGATTATTGGAAATATAGGAGGAGAGCATTAATGTGGATACTGCAAAAAGACAGATGATCCTCCTGGGGATCTGAGTCCCTTGGGGAGAGAGACTTCAGCAAAAGAAAACAAAGCAGGGCCGGGCACGGTGGCTCACGCCTGTAATCCTAGCACTCTGGGAGGCCGAGGTGGGCGGATCGTTTGAGCTCAGGAGTTCGAGACCAGCCTGAGCAAGAGCGAGACCCCATCTCTACTAAAAATAGAAAGAAATTATATGGACAGCTAAAATATATATATATAGAAAAAATTAGCCAGGCATGGTGGTGCATGCCTGTAGTCCCAGCTACTCGGGAGGCTGAGAGAGGAGGATCGCTTGAGCCCAGGAGTTTAAGGTTGCTGTGAGCTAGGCTGACGCCATGGCACTCACTCTAGCCTGGGCAACAGAGTGAGACTCTGTCTCAAAAAAAAAAAAAAAGAAAGAAAACAAAGCAGACAAAACTATGACAGCAAGGTGGTCCAAACAGATGCCAAACTAAACTGTAAAGCAAGCAAATTACTCTTTTAGTGACCTTGTACTTAACCTAGTGGCACACATTTCCTCCTTTGATGTTATCTATCTCAAGTATGAAATTTAAACAGGAATGAATTAAACAATGAACCAGGTGGAGAAAACTGGACAAATTTTCAGCTGCTAATATATCATGCTTTTATAATAAAATATAGTTATTTTTTTGGAAGCAATAAAATTTTTCAGAAAAACTACAGGTATTATAAAAATAAAGACCAAAAAAAAAGTTATATTAAACATAAATAACTTTTGTCGTTGATCTCACTCATGAGGATGGTTAAAACTCTTAAGAAAGGGACAGGATCTAATACTTTAATTTCTTTGATGTCTCTTTATGTAGCACACTTTTATAAAAAGCAGGCCTGATAAACCCTGACTCTCTGACAGTCATATGTGTGTTTATTCATTTAAAAATATTTATTAGGTGCCTATTCTATGCCGGGCAAGGAGCTATATGCTTTACAGGTGCTATTTGTGATCTTAATATTAGTCCTGCAAGGAAGGTGTGATTTTTCATAGTTAACACAGTAGGAAATTGAGGCTCAGGGAAATTAAGTAACTTGCCAAGAGTTATAGAACTAGTTAATGGCACAGTTAGGATTCAAATTCAGGTCTTTCTGATTCCAAAGAATATAATATTTTTCACTTTGCTTCTGGGAAAACAAACATAATAACTAACTATGTGCCAGGAATTGTGATAGGTGCTGTACATACATCAGTTTTAATCTTTATAGAAGTTACAAACTCAGATTCTTTTGGGGCCACGCACGTAACAAATGAGTTAGATAAAAACTGGATGATGAGTTGCTGGAGCACTGGGTGAACAAATCACAGTACACATTCCCTGTCTAAAGAGAAAAGTTGCTTCTTAGCTTCATTTACCACTACAGGCCCAGTCTTCCCAATTTTTAAGAAAAGTAAGAAATATGAAGGGCATGTAAGTGTGTGTGCATGTGTGTGTGTGTGTGTGTGTGTGTATGAACTTCTAATTTTAAAATGTTGATAGCAAATCCAAAATTTGTTTAAACAAAAGAAAACAGCGTGAAACGAGTAAAACACATCTGCGTGACACAACTAGCTAGCAGTCCACTAAATATGAGTCCAATTTTATAGCTATCCTGCAAAGGAAGTATTACTGTCTCTATTTTACAGATAAGAAAAAAAGCTAGGTGATACAACAAGTAAATACTGAGGTCAGGCATGATCCCAGATCTGGCCAATATCACAGAGCATCTATAATCTTTTCATTATTATGCAGCCTGTTTTATTTCAATTTAAAAACAAAATCTTGGGTTGCCTTAAAAACTAGTCTCAAACAGTATCAAACAAAAAGAACTCAGTCTAATGGAACTACAAAGGTACCACAGGAAGCAGCTATGGAGGAAAAGTTGTAAGTACTTATATATTTTAATTTTTTGTTTTTAAACAAGTTATATTAGAAAAATATTTTTTAGTCCTATAATTCTGAGTTTGGGAATTAATTCTACTTACCATTCATTTTCTTTTCTATATTTTGAAGCTATGTCATTTAATAATATGTTTGCAAAGGCTTTTGCTTTATTTGTTAGGCCTGTCTTCAAATCTTCACAATCCAAACGCACCATAGGGTAATGAATCCACTGAGGCAAAAGCATTATTTCTGAAGCAAGACTGAAAAATTTTTCTATAAACTTAAAAAAAGATGTTTAAAAAAATGCTTAGAATTTTCTAATTCATCAGTGATTTGATAGTAGTGTATTGTGTTGAACTTCATAATTATACAAATGCAAACTCATTTCCTTTTGCTAAGTGACTAAAATTTTTTATTGCATAAACCTTTTTTTCACCTATCCTTTCACAAAGGAATTTGCCAATTTACAAGTAAATATTCAGTACAATGTCATTTATAACATCAAAATCTGAACATATCACAAGGTAAAATTTCCCTCAATAATTATTTTTTAAAACTATCCCCAGAGTCAACCCATTTCTCTCTGTTTAGAAATAAACTTATATGATGTGACAATGTGTATAGCTGATAAATATCCACTTTTGCCATCACTGATGCCTCACTAAAGATTTTAATTCAATCGTTAGGAAAAGAAATATAAGGAATTTTTTGGTTTTGGTCAAGATAATCGCGATGGAGAGAAATACTGCGTTCTGCTATGCCAAAGATACAAGATATTAGAATTTATATCAACTTCTTAATAGCCAGACTCTGGGATAATTTTTAAAAATTAGCATAATTTCACAATTATGAAAGAAGAAAAATACAAAACAATATATACTATGATATCTTTCATATAAAATTATCATGGGCAAAACTAAACTAGGAAGGATATATACATAGGTGGTAAAACTATAAAGGAAAGCAAGCAATGTTAGGATAATAGTTACCAATAAAGATGGGAGAAAGTTATAATTTGGGGAGAGCCAAATGGTGGCTTCTGGGGTACAGCAAAGTTCTAATTCTTAACCTACCTGGTTATTACTACCTAAGTTATAATTACCTATCAATCTTTACATATATGCTTTATATATTTTTCTGTATGTTATTTTTCACAATTATATTATTCTTTTTAAAGGAACATTTTAAATATACAAAAGTAGACAAAATGTACCCATGATATGGCTTCAACAATTAGCAATTCATGGCCAATCTTTTTTTTCTCTATTCCCATTATTACTTCCCTGCCCTGTTCTGTTTTTTACACAAATCACAAGCATCACATAAATTCATCTGTGTAGATGTCATAGTTCATAATTTTTAGATTTCCCCCCAAATAGGCATACTAACCATTACAGAATATTAGAAATTGACAAAGAAATGCAAGGACATACTATTAAACATAAAATTTTTAAGTAGTCATAAAACTATACTGAAATTATTACAAAATTATAGAAAATGCCACAGCAAAATACTAGACCTAAGGTAATAATCATTCTGAAATCTACTGAAACGTATATTTGCTCTAGATATTTAGGGCTTATAGGCACTATAGGCACAATAAGTTACAGTTAAACAAACAAAAAAATTAGTTGTTAGCTCACAGAACATTTATTGTGACTATTCTCTGTGTGGCACTGCATTGAGATATATGGTAAAACACAAAGAAACGAGAATACAGTTGGCCTTCATATCCATGGGTTCCACATCAATAGATTCAACCAATGACACGTTGAAAATACTAACAATTAATAATAGGCCCTCCTGTTCATTATGGTGAACATATCTTACTTTACTCAATAAACTTCACCTTGTGCTTGCCTTAAAATAAAATAATAATAATAATACAAAATAACAATACAACAATAAAAAATAATTCAAATAAAAACCAATATAAAAAAAAAACAAAAAAAGAGAAAAAAAGAAAAAAACCAATATGGTATAATAACTATTTACATAGCACTTACATTGTATTAGGTATTATAAATAATTTTAGAGATGATTTAAAGTATATGGACGGATGTGTAGAAGTTATATATAAATACTACACCATTTTATATAAGGGACTCGAGCATCCACAGATCTTGATATATGTGGTGGGGGGGTTTCCTAGAATTGATCCCCCACAACTACAAATGGATGACTGTATATCATCTCTGATTTTGTAGAGGTACTTATGTATTTATGAATTCATAATATAGTTTCATGAACACAAATACCAAATATGGTAAAACATACACATATTAGAAAAAATACATAATCATCTCAATAGATGCAGAAAAAGCTTTAATAAAAGCCCACCGTCTTTCATGATAAAAACACTTATGCTAGGAATAGAAGAGAACATCCTCAACTTGATAAGGCATATCTAGGAAAAATCTATAACTAACATCATACCTAATAGAAAAAAAATTAGCATTTCCCTCTAAGATCAAGAACAAGATAAAGATATCTACAATCACCACTTTTATTCAACATTGTACTAGAAGTACTAGCCCAGGCAATTAGGCAAGAAAAATAAAAGGCATTCAGGTTAGAAATGAAGTAAGACAATTCCTATTGCAAATGGCATGATACTGTATATAGAAAATCCTAAGAAATACACACACACACGCACATACACGCACACATATAAATATGAGAAATAATAAAGGAGTTTGGCAAGGCTGCAGGATAGAAGACCAAGATACAAAAACCAATTATATTTCTAGACACTAAAAATGAACAACCCAAAACTGAAATTCAGAAAACAATTCCATTTACAATAGCTTCAAAAAATAAAATATTTGGGAATAAATCTAACAAAGTAAGTACAAGGCTGCTAAAATGCAGCAGTGTTGGGAAAAAATCAAAAAGCACTAGAAGGTGGGCCAAAATGATGCAAAATAGCCTCCCAGTAACCTCCTAGAAATATGCTCAATATGTTCAAGAAAATAAAGGAAAATATGAATATAATAAGGAGAAAATAAAATTTACCAAAGATAGGGAAACACAGTATCTGAAAGAAAATTTTACTTAGTATGAGTAACAACAGCTTAGTATCAGAGAAGAAAGAATTAATGTACTTAAAATGATGCAAAGAATCCATCCAAAATGAAGCATAAAGAGAAAAAAACTGAAAGCTCTGAACAGAGCCTTCAGTAACCTCTGGAATAATATCAAACAGTCTAATATATATGTAATTGGAATTCCAGAATGGGAATAAGATGGGGACCAATGGGAAAAAAATCAAAGAAATAATGTCTGAATATTTTCCAAGTTTAATTAGAACTATAAACCCACAGACCTAAGAATCTCAACAAACCTCATTCAGAAGAAATATAAAAGAAACAATACCAAAATGCTTCCCAATCAAATAAACAGTAACAAAAAGAAAATCTTAAAAGCAGCCAGATAAAAAAGACATTACACAAAGAAACCCAGGAGAGACTTCCAGCATGACAACATGGGCAGCTCTGTAGACCTGCTCCCCAGTGAAAATAGTGACAAATATTTTAAAAACAAGGATTTAATGCCTCTGGAAATGGTCATAAGGGTATATGAAAAATAAAGAAGCATCTATTTAAATAACATTGATCGGGTGTCAGGCAGATGTGGGTGGGGGAAGGGATGGGTGTATACATACATACTGAGTGCCATGCGCACTGTCCAGGGGATGGACATGCTTGAAGCTCTGACTTGGGGGTGGGGGGGGGCGTGGTCCAAGGGCAATATACGTAACCTAAACTTTTGTACCCCCACAATATGCTGAAATAAGAATAAATTAAATAAATAAATAAGCAGCATCTATTTAAGAAAATCTATGGTAAGAAAAATGAACCTAAACCACTTCTTCTCTACCCTTCCCAGATCAGTCAGTAAGAAAGTGCACTCAAGACTAGTGTACTCAAGAACAAAGGGCTCACTCTCCCCCAAGCTTCCAGCTGGAGGGCTTAATTACTTGTTGCTGAAGCTAAGTTCTGGGTGAGTGTAATTAGGAGGTAGGGGCCCCCTTGTTTCACTCATCCCCCACTCATAAAACAGAGGCTCTTCCTTGGATATACTGCCACTGAGCATACTGGGTACACCATCACACTTACCCTGGCTAGTAAAGTGGTGGTTCCAGACCAAGAGAAGCAGGCCAAAATGACCTCAGGCTACTTCCTGTCCCCCACTCTATTGAGTGTTCAGCTCCTAAAGTGGGAGTGTCCCTCGAGAAAAACATGTCACTATTCCCACTTCTAGTTCCAGAACACTGGCTTAGAGATTTTGCCTGGGAGTAGAGGAGAAGCAAGTCATAAAATAAATAGTTCCTAATATTTTCCCAAAGAAATTGACTTAGTTTGCAATAAAGCACGGAGAAGTTCAAGCCTAAGGGTGTCCTCAAAAACTGGAAGTTCTGGTGGAAGGAAGTTGTGAGGAGATTCAGGGATTTGTTAAAGAAGCAGGCTTGTTTGTGGGAGACAGCCAGGTAAAGAGAATGCTGGGAAGAACCCTCCTGGGGCCAGAAAAAATATCAAACACTGACCTCAGGAACTGATCCATCAAGGGAGCTTGGATTTGATTAAATTAACCAACAGAGCAATTTATACCACCAGAGAATTGTTTAGAACAGTAGAGCACTGTAATCCTAGCACTTTGGGAGGCCGAGGCAGAAGGATTGCTTGAGGCCAAGAGTTGGAGACCAGCCTGAGCAAGAGTGAGACCCCATCTCTACAAAAAATAGAAAAATTAGCTGTGCACGGTGGCTCAAGCCTGTAGTCCCAGATACTCAGGATGCTGAGGCAGGAGGACTGCTTGAGCCCAGGAGTTGGAGGTTGCAGTGGGCTATGATGATGCCACTGCACTCTAGCCTGGGCAAGAGAACAAGACCCTATCTCCAAAACAAAACAAAACAAAAACAATAGAGCAATCAGCCAACAATTAGGAGTCTAACAGCTACGCGTGGCCAAGAAAAGAGAAAAGAGAGCCCTGTTGAAACCACTGTCACTCCAGGATGACTGTGGGAATACCCAAAGCTGTGGTTCCCTAAGGAGCAATGTCAGAGGCTCAACACTAGAGTGGGAGGAGGGGAATAGACATTACTAAAATAATTCACCCAGAGTCACTAAACAAATAAACAAACAAAGGTTCAGATTCCAACAACATATAACGCGGCATATAAAGAAATAGGAAAGTAGGACCCATATCTTGCGAAAAAAGCAGACAACAGAAACTGCTTGTGAGAGCAAACAGAATCATATTTATGAGGGAAAAAATCTTCAAAGTAGCCATTTAAAAATGTTCAAAAAAATTGAAGGATATCATGCTTAAATTAAAGGAAGGTCTGATGATAATGTCTCATCAAATAGAGACTATTAATAAAAAGCTAGAAGTTTTTTTTTTTTAAGAACCAAATGGAAATTCTGCAACTGAAAAAAACAACAACTGAAATGAAAACTTCACTACAATGCAACACATTTTAATCAAAAGAGGAAAGAACTGGCAAACTTGAAGATAAATTGATAGACATTATGCAATCCAAAGAATGTAGGGGAAAAAAAGAAAGAAGAAAACAACAGATCCTTAGATAGATGTGGGAAATGATTAAGTGTATCAACATATTTATAATGGGACTATCATAAGAAGAAAGAAGTAGAAAAAATATTTGAGGACATAATGGTTGAAAATTTTCCAAATTTATGGAAAAATACTAGGCTATGCATACAGACAGCTCAAAGAACTCAACTAGATGAATGCAAAGAAATTCAGAAACAGACACAGAATTGTAAGGTTTTGGGATGGTCAGCACCAGAGAAAAAAAGACGAGCAGAGTTGAAAGGGTTAAGCAAAGAGGCTTTATTGGAGCACTCCAGGGTGAGGGTAACAGGTCCCAAGAGAGGGACCCGGGCGAGGTTCCCAGGTCCCAGGAGATTCCAGGGACTCGAGAATCAGCAGTTGTCTGGGACTGAGGCAAGAGTATTTATATGTGTTCCAGCTAAATGCTTCGAGTTAAATAAGAAAAAAAGAAAAGAACAAAAAACAAACAAACAAACAAAAAAGAGTATTTATATGTGGTGAGGGGCATAAGTGGAGGGTGAGTTGCTTTTTAGGTGCTTATTCAAGTGGATTATCAAGTTCTCAGTAAGCAGGATGTCTCCAGGGTTGGGTAGACAGCGTGGGGGTTGGGTGTGCTGCCAGTCACAGGACGTGGCTGGGCTTTGGTGAGGACAGGTGCTTGTTCAAGCGGAAAAGTGGACCTGACTCACTGCTTAGGGCAGAGGGGTTTGTAGCAGGGGAGGGGGCTATACGGCTCCCCCCAACCTTACAAGAATAATCTTGAAGCAGCAAGAGTAATAAACTGTCAACCAAGAATATTACATTCAGCAAAGCCATAATTCAAAAATGAAAGTAAAAAAAAAACATTCCCAGATAAACAAAAACTGAAAGAATTCGTTGCCAGCAGACCCACTTGTAAGAAATACTAACAAGGTTTCTTCAGGTTGAAAGCAAGTAACTCTAGGTGATAATTCAAATGCACAGGAAAAAACAAAGAGCACTAATAAAGTAAATTATGCAATGATAAAAGACAGTGTAAAGGCATATTTTTCTCTTTTTTCTCTTAACTAATTTGAAAAAGAGTTATATAAAGTAATATGCATATAATGTATTGTTCAGCTCATAACATATAGAAATATACCATATTTGAAACATACTTGCCAAAGGAAAGTACAAAGGAAAAGGTAAAAACAAAGCTGTATTGGGCTAAGGAGAGGACTATAGACAGCAAAGTAATAATTATAACAATGTATTGTTGGTTTTTTAACATTAATATATGAAATATGTATAACAAGAACACCACAAAAAGGAGGGAAAAGGTTTGGGAGTAATATTTATATAACTTACTGGAATCAAGCAAGGTAGCAGAAACCTGAAGCTGTTTAAGTTAGATGCCTATGAAAAACCCTAGAGTAAACACTAAAAAAAAAACTTTTAAAAAATTATTAAAGGGGCCGGGCGCAGTGGCTCACGCCTGTAATCCTAGCACTCTGGGAGGCCGAGGTGGGCGGATCCTTTGAGCTCAGGAGTTCGAGACCAGCCTGAGCAAGAGCGAGACCCCACCTCTACTAAAAATAGAAAGAAATTATATGGACAGCTAAAAATATATATAGAAAAAATTAGCCGGGCATGGTGGCGCATGCCTGTAGTCCCAGCTACTCGGGAGGCTGAGACAGGGGATCGCTTGAGCTCAGGAGTTTGAGGTTGCTGTGAGCTAGGCTGACGCCATGGCACTCACTCTAGCCTGGGCAACAGAGTGAGACTCTGTCTCAAAAAAAAAAAAAAAAAAAAAAATTATTAAAGGAATTTAGATTCCTTATTAGAAAATAACTCAATGCAAAAGAAACCAAAAAAGAAGGAAGAGAGGAACAAAATGACACATAGAAAACAAACAGTTAAATGATAGATGTAAATCCAACTCTATTAAGATTAACATTAAGGGCATGGTGTGGTGGTTCACGCCTGCAATCCTAGCACTCTGGGAGGCCAAAGTGGGAGGAACACTTGAGGCCAGGAGTTCAAGACCAGCCGGAACAAGATCAAGACCCCGTCTCTACAAAAACTAGAAAAATTAACTGGGCATGGTGGCATGTGCCTGTAGTCCCAGCTACTGGGGAGGCTGAGACAGGAGGATCCCTTGAGCCCAGGAGTTTGAGGTTGCAATGAGCTATCATGACACAACTGCACTCTAGCCAGGGTGACAGAGCAAGACTCTGTCTCAAAAAAAAAAAAGATTAACATTAAGCCAGGTGCAGTGGCTAACGCCTATAATCCAAGCACTTTGGGAGGCTGGAGTGAGAGGATCACTTGAGGCCAGGAGTTCAAGGCCAGCCTGGACAACATAGGGACACCCTGTCTCCACAAAAAAATTAGCCAGGTGTACAGGTGTGGTGGAGCACATTTGCAGTGCCAGCAACTGGGGAAACTAAGGCAGGAGAATTGCTTGATCCCAGTAATTCAAAGTTACAGTGAGCTATGATTGAGCCACTGTACTCCAACCTGCATGACAGAGCAAGACCCTATATCTAAAAAAAAAAGAAAAAAAATGATTAAATGATTCAACAATCCAAATAAAAGAAAGAAATTATCAAACAGGATTTAAAAACAAAACAAAGTAAAAAACAAAAAGATTCACTTATATGCTATCTACAGGAGACACACTTTAGATTTAAAAGATACAAATTACAAATAGATGGAAGGTAAATGAATGGAAAGGATATTTTCTTTCTTTTTTTTTTTTTTTTAGAGACAGGGTCTTGCTCAGTCACCCAGGCTGGAGTTCAATGGCATGATCATAGCCCACTGTAGCCTCAAACTCCTGGGCTCAAGTCATCCTCACGCCTCAGACTCCCAAGTAACTGGCACTATATGTGCACACCACTACATCTGGATAATTTTTCTTTCTTTTTTTTCCTTTTTTTTTCTTTTAGAGACGGAGTCTCACTATGTTGCCCAGGCTGGTCTCAAACTCCTGACCTCAAGCAATCCTCCCACCTCAGCCTCCTATAGTGCTGGGATTGCAGGCATGAGCCACGGTGCCTGGCCTGGAAAAAGATGTATCATACAAACAGCAACCACAAGAAACCCTGTATGCCTATGCTATCATCAGAAAAAGTAGACTTTTAAAAAATAGACTTTAAAATTTTACCATAGATAAAGAGAAACATTTTAAAATAATACAAGGTTCTATCCATTAGGAAGATATGACATTTAGATACATATTTGCACCTAACAGAACATAATAAATGACAGAAATGAAGCAAAATAAAAAAAGACAGTTATACAATAGTTGAAGACTTCAATATTCCACTATCAATAATGGATAGAACCAGGCAGAAGATCAACAAAGAACAACACTATAAACAACACAATAAACAACACTATAAACTACCTAAACTAAAAAGACATAGAGATTACTTCACCCAACAGCAATACACTCTTCTGAAGTACACATGAAACATTCTCCAAGACAGACCATATACTAGAGCATAAAACAAACCTTAGTAAATTTAGTACAATAAAAATAGTACAAAGTGTGTTCTCCAACCACAATGACATGAAACTAGAAATCGATAACAGAAAAAAAAAATGGGAAACTTACAAATATGTAGAAAGTAAACAGTACGGTCCTAAATAGCCAATGGGTGAAAAGAAATTCAAGGGGAAATCAAGAAATATTTTGAGATAAATGAAAATGAAGACACAACAGACGAAAATTTATGAGATGCAGCTAAAACAGTGCTTAGATGAAAATACAAAGTGATAAATGCCTATATTAAGAAGAAAGTTTGACCGGGTGCGGGAGCGCATGCCTGTAATCCTAGCACTCTGGGAGCCTGAGGCAGGAGGATCGCTGAGGTCAAGAGTTCGAGACCAGGCTGAGCAAGAGCAAGACTCCATCTCTACTAAAAGTAGAAACAAAAATTAGCCAGGCAACTAAAAATAGAAAAAATTAGCTGGACATAGTGGCTCACGCCTGTAGTCCCAGCTACTTGGGAAGTTGAGACAGGAGGATCACTTGATCCCAGGATTTTGAGGTTGATGTGAGCTAGACTGACACCATAGCACTCTAACCCGGGCAATGGAGTGAGACTCTGTCTCTAAATAAATAAATAAATAAATAAAAGTTCTTAAATCAATAACCTGAATTTCCACCTGAAGACACTGGAAAGAAGAAGAGTATACTAAAACTAAAGCAAGCAGAATGAAGGAAATAATAACAATTAGAGTGGAAATTAAACAGAATATTTCAAAGTAATAGAGAAAAATCAATGAAACCTAAAGCTGTTTCTTTTAAAGATCAACAAACTTTTAACTGCATTGACCAAGAAAAAAGGAAATGACACAAATTACTAGAATTAAAAATAAAAGAGGGGACATTACCAGCATCCTCACAGAAATATAAAGGATTATAAAGGAATACTGTGAACAATAATATGCCAATACATTAGATAACTAGATGAAATATTCAAATTCCTACAAAGACATAGTCTACTGAAATTGACTCAATAAGAAATAAATTATCTGAATAGACCTGTAACAAGTGAATAAATTAAATTAATAATCAAAAAAACTACCCACAAAATCAAAACCAAGATATCTTCACCAATTAATTCTATCAAACATTTAAAGAATTAATACCAATTACTCCTCAAAAATAAATGGAAGACGAGGGAGCAATTCCAAAGTCAAATTTTGAGGCCAGTGTTTCCCTGAAATAAAAAACAGACAAACTCCCTCTACCCCATACACACACATATATTCACAACCTCTTTGGCCTCCTTCCTCAGGGAAGAGCTGGCTGTAGTATTTGTTGGTTTGGTGGATGTTAATACTGTAAATGGCCTGTGTTCAGATTCCTATTTGTGGAGAGGACAGGTACAGGAAAAAGACCCTTCCCTAAAGTCTCCCGGGAGAGATCTTTCTCTCTATATTTAACTGTAACTGATTGAATGCTAGAAGGTTGGAGCTAAAAAATAATAATAATGACTATAACTGAAGGGTAACCCAGGTCTGGGGGACACCTTGGGTCACAGGATACTGGTTGCTTCAGGGGTACCCAGGCCCCCTGTCCTTGCCTGGAATCAGTGTTATTGCATCTGATCAAACTTCTCCAGAAATAAAGTGAGAATAATTCTGCCAAAACAGAAACAGTTATATCACAAGAACAGAAAACTATAGTCCATATGCAAAAAGCCTCAGCAGAATACCAGCAAACAAAATCTAGCAACATACAAAAATAATTATACACCATGACAAAGTGGAATTATCTCAGGAAGGCACAGTTGGTTAAACATCCAAAAATGAATTAATGTAGTACATCCATCTCAAAAGAATAAAACGCAAAAACCACACAATCATCTCAATAGATGCATAAAAAGCATTTGACAAAATCCAACACCTTTTCATGATAAAAACATTCAACAAACAAAGAACAGAAGGGAACTTTCTCAACCTTAAAAAGAGCATCTATGAAAAACTCACAGCTAACATCATACTTAATGGTGAAAAACTGGATGCTTTCCTCCTAAGATCAAACATGATAGGTATGTCTGCTTTCACCACTTTACCCTCTAGCCAGGGCAAGTAAAGAAGGCAAGAAAAAGAAATAAAAGGCATCCAAATTGGAAAGGGGGAATTAAACTATATTCACAGATGAAATTATCTTGTACACAGAAAATCCTATGATATGCACTAAAAAACTTTTAGAACTAATATACAAGTTCATACAAGTGTATGCTGTGAGCTAGGCTGACGCCACGGCACTCACTCTAGCCTGGGCAACAGAGTGAGACTCTGTCTCAAAAAAAAAAAAAAAGAAAAGAAAATTTAGTAACTTTACTCATAATAGCCAAAAACTGGAAACAACCCAAAGGTCCATCAAATGGTGAATGGATAAACAAATCATGTATCTATACAGTGAAATACTACTCTGCAATAAAAGGATTGAACCACTGATACACACAACATAGATAAATCTCAAAAAAAGTTATGCTAATAAAAGAAATCAGATGCAAAAGAGTACACATATATGATTCTATTTATATGAAACCTTAGAAAAGAAAAATCTAATCTATAGTAACAGAAAGCATGTCAGCAGTTGACTGAGGTCAGGGTTAGAGAGAATTGACCAGGACAGTGTACAAGGAAACTTCTAGAGGTGGTAAAAATGTTCTATTTCTTGATTCGGATGATGGTTACATGGTTGTGTAAGTTTGTCAAAACTAATATAACTGTACAATTAAAATGGGTGAATTTTATTGTAGGTAAACTAAAATTCAATAAAGTTGATTTTTAAATTTAATTGTTCTTTAAATTAATAAAAGATGAAAAAAGAAATGAATTGATAAATATGTGATTAAGCAAATATAGTAAAATGCTAGAATCTAAGTGGTGTGCTTTGTAAAATTCCTTCAACTTCTCTGTATGTTTAAAATTTTCATAACAAAAAATTAGAAAAATTAAAATTTATAAATTGCACATTAAAAATAAAATCTAAACAGTCAACATAAAGGGAGAAGATGAAGAAATAATAAGCCTAGTCTTAATGAATAGAATAAGGTCCCTTGAGGAGATAGATTTTCTCATTCAATTGCTTTTCCCCACTGCTACCAGAATTATCTTTCTAAAACTGAGATCCAAATATATTACTACCACGGCTAAAAACCTTCAAAACGAAGTATAAACTCTTGACCAAAGATACCAAAGGACTTTCCCGTGTGGCTCCAACATATACTTCCAACTTCATCATATTCTAAATCTGCCATTTACTATATTTCTGTTACCTATTCTTTAGCTATTTTGGTTTATTTGATGTTCTCTGAACATCTTAGAACATTTTTGGTCTTTGTTCATGCTATATTCCCTCCCTTCTCCACCTATAAATACCTACCTCAAAGCCTGGCTCACTTTTCATGCTTTGCATGAACCCTTCACCAATTTCCCAAAGTAAAAGCAATCATTCTCTTTCTGTGTTCCCACATTTTATCTATATCTCCATTCCAGTATGTATCCCAATATATTATAGTTATTTCTCTGTTAGGTTTCCAGGCCAAATATGAAACTCCTAAGGACAGCGTTTATATATCATTTATTGTCACATCATCAACATCTTGCTAGGTATCTGAATGTGATGAGGAAATTTTCATTGAATCAATGAATGAGTAAATAAATGACTGCAGAAATTATGAAGTGAGCCAATGAGTTTTACTAAAATGAAGTTTTGAATAAGAAATTCTACTCGATTTAAGCATTTATTTTATAGAATAAAAAATCCTAATTTTATTTAAAAATGCAAAAGGCATTAATAAAAAACAGAATTACCACTTACCTCTGTATATTCATCAAAAGTATGATCTTCTGCTTGAAAAGTCTCTATCGTCTTAACTGCAGTCCCGTCAAGGAGCCAATTATATTTTTCAACTGAAAAATAATAATCTAATTAAAATATCAATAACAACCTTTTAAAAAGATAGTGCTTTTTTCATATGATCATGGAATGGAGTAACTCAATTAAATACTATTATTAATAGAGTGTTCACATACATAGTTTACTATATTTTAAGGAAATAGGTAGAATAAAATAAAACATTTAGCAAACCAAGATAAATAGATATTTTAAAATAAAGGTAATAGGATATTTGAGGCTCCTAAAATAACTCAGAGGTACAGATACACCACTTAATAGATGTTGCTTAATAGAGTGTCAAATAACAACTATCCATCCTGACCTGACCAACACTTGAGTAGACTATAGACCAATAAAACTGAGCTGCAGGCTCTGCAAAACTATTCCCAGAAATTACCTTCCTTTAACCCTTGATTTATTCTAAATCTTTTCTTTTTAACTTTTGACTTTATTCCAACATCTCCTATTCTTATTCCAACATCTTTCTACCTTTTAACTTTATTATCCTGCTCCAGTTAACATTCACCCTTTGGACTAGACAACAAAATTTCTTGGGTTCGATCCTTGACTCTGCCCAAAGCCATGCCTATACTAACATCTGGATCTCTTTGCTCTTTCATGAAAGCCCTAGACAACAAAATATCCGACCAAATTCTCATAAAAACAAAATGATGGAAAAAAGGTATAATATTATATATGTCATACATACCGTAGGTCTCATAATGTTTTCTTGCACCTTCTAAGTTCTGACGTACCACCGCTTTCAGTGTACTGAGAGCCCATTGTAACACGTGTTCAGGAAGTTCTGTGTCAAGATTTACAGGTGTTGAAGTTCCTGATAGCCAAGAAGGTATTGTTTGGACATTCTAACACAAATAAAAATAATAATATATGCAATAAATATCTAACTGTGCAATTAATCTAAATGAAGATCTTATAACTATAATGTTTTAAAACATTCTTTTCAGACTTCAACTGTCCAAGAAAAAATAATCTGATGCAAAATAATGATTCAAGATTGCATAGTTTGTAGTCTAATGTAAAATTTAAGTTGGATTAGTTTTCTATCATTCAACAAATATTTATTGAGTAATGTCAAAGTGATTTTACTAGAAAGCTCTAGAAAGAACAAATATGAATTGCATCAGTAGACGAGAGTAAACATACACAAAAATATCAATCCATTACTACAAGAAAGGTTCTAAGAAGGAAAATGTCATCTCTGGCTAGGAGATTTTTCAAAGAGAAAACATCTTCTAATTTAAAGTAACTTGAGGGAGGAAAATAAAACAAAGAGGTGTAACATTTTATGTACATATACACTTTATAAAGATTTGACTCAAAACTCAAATAATTTAAGTCTGAAAAAGAGCCATATAAAGAAACCCAATGGGTAAGAACGGTGTAATACCTGCAGAGTTTCACCTATTCGCTCTACTATACTCAGAACAACATCTTCCAAATCTAGAATAGTAGGATAAAATTCCATTTTGTCATCATCAAATGTCAATTCCATCTTAAATATTGGCAGCCCTTGTTGATCTTGTGGGTCAAAGAGTTTTACAAATCCTTCTACAGTTCTCTTCAAAAGATCCTTTAGCTGCATGATATCATACATTACTATTACTTTAAAAAGTATAAATTCAACCCTTAACTAAAATCAGTGAACTGATTATAATTGTCTATAGCTGATTATAACTAAGTAAGTCATTCTATCAATCCATTTAATCCTGAAAATTATCTTCATTCAGTACAACATATTCTTTTTTATCATTAATAACAATTTAATTTTACAGAATAAAAGAGTCTAACAGTATATCTTGTTAGATACAGTATGTCCTCATAATGTATACATTATTTCTTGCAGTACAATATATTCTTTTTTTTTTTTTTTTTTTTTTTTTTTTGAGACAGAGTCTCACTCTGTTGCCCAGGCTAGAGTGAGTGCCGTGGCATCAGCCTAGCTCACAGCAACCTCAAACTCCTGAGCTCAAGGGATCCTCCTGCCTCAGCCTCCCGAGTAGCTGGGACTACAGGCATGCACCACCATGCCCGGCTAATTTTTTCTATATATATTTTTAGCTGTCCATATAATTTCTTTCTATTTTTAGTAGAGATGGGGTCTCGCTCTTGCTCAGGCTGGTCTCGAACTCCTGAGCTCAAACGATCCGCCCACCTCGGCCTCCCAGAGTGCTAGGATTACAGGCGTGAGCCACCGCGCCCGGCCAGTACAATATATTCTTAATAAATGTAGTCTAACACAATAAATAGAACGATACAGGCAACCCTTAATTTTTTAATAGAATATCAACAATTTTAAAATGGCAACTCAGAATTTTTCCCATTCTTTAGCAATTCTGTCCCTGGTACAGAAAACATTCCGAAAGACTAAATAATATGGTGAAGACCAGAGGTAGGGTAGGTCTGACAGCTAAAGCTAAGTTTGTAATGGGGTAACATGTAGTGGTGTGCTACAGCTAGGTCTTATTGTCTGAAGAGCCAATTGTTAAATGTTCAAGAATTTCGTGAACCAGTTGTTAAACCCTTAGAAGCTTAAAATCCATTTGGTGGAAATATTTACACCACAGAAATTGGCAAACACTACAAATCAGGGTGTTTTTTTTTTTTTCCTGAAGAGCCAGATTTCTAGCACATACACCACTAGGTGAAGGTGAAGCCACTGGAACTTCGAAATATGCACAGTGAGTTTCTAACGTATGAATAATGCTTTCTTATGTAGAATCAATTGTTGGATATTTAGCCCAGCCCACAAATGAGAATCTAAATGATCTTCAAGATGTTCCTTCCTCATCTCTTTACTTTTATCAAATAATCATAGTTCTCTTAAGGGTTAAAAGTAGAAAGGAAACCATGTATTATATGAGTTATAATTTTACATACTAGATATTAAATATATATGTTATCCTTTTAAACATGCAAAGCAAAATTCATGGAATCATTAGAGATCTTCACCAAAAAGGAAAGTTTTTATTCAAAATTATTTTTTTAGATTTGTATGTGTACAATTATAAAAATTTGAGGAGACCATAAATATAATTGCATAAAATTAATATTCTCTATTTGTCATTTAAAGATGATTAATAACTTTTTTTTTTTTTTTTTTAGAGACAGGGTCTCACTTTTGCTCAGGCTTGTCTCAAACTCCTGAGCTCAAGCAATCCTCCTACCTCGGCCTCCTAAAGTGCTAGGATTACAGGCGTGAGCCACCAGGCCTGGCCTCTGATAAATAACATCTTAAACCAAGATTTTACAAAAAACAATATGAGAATTAATCAACTTGGAATTTAATAAGTTTAAAAATATGTTACTAGGATAGTTCTTTTGTTAACATAACTCCAAAAAACTACAATTAGCTTATAAGCTTGGCATGAGCCAAGTAATCAGTCATAATACTGACATATACTTGGAGACATTCTTCCTATTTTAGATTGCTTCAGAAAAATCAGTATTTTTCTGCTAAACTTATTTAAATAAAATTATAGTAGAAATATTTTTCTTAATTTATTTCAAAATACTACTTAGCACTATGTTTAAATAAAATCTTATTTAAAATACTGAACTATCTGTTCTAGGAAGACTTCTAAAAAAAGACAAAAAAATAAAATGCTGAACTAATTCTGATAACATTATCATTTAGTATATGTAACACGTATTACCTGATTTGACATAAGTGTGGAAACACAGTTATAAAATGCATCCGATTTTTCAGGTTTAATGCCTTCTAGTGCCTCCTTCTTGGTAAAGATACTTATAACCTTTGGATACCATGTATTCATTAACTTCTCTTCTGCCTTTCTAGCTTGTATTGATAGATCAGTTCTCAGTGATTCACAATCCATTGGGCCTTTAGCTCTATTTATGAAAAAAAGAAAAATGATTTGAAGCAAATGATACATATTTGTCTTGATACACAATTGTTGAAACAAGATAAATTTTTTAAATTCTAAAACCTAAAGAAAAGTTCTGAAGATTTATGAATCAGTTTAAAAAAATTACACAGTCAAAAAATATAGACTCAAGTAAGGAGACATTCAAATTTTAAATGTTAATAAACACAGGATTTTTACCTAATTCCTGTTAAGTTCAGCAAAACTGTATCAGCAAATGTTGTATAACCAAGGTCCAGTAACATTTTCATAGTTGGATGAACAATGTGCAAATTAGATAATATTTGATTTCTTGCCTGCACGTAGCTAGAATGCCAGGGATTAGAATAATCTAGGCCTCTGGAAAAGCAAAACACCATATCAAACATGATTAAAACAAGACACCCTCAATTTTTAGGAAGTAATGTTTATACATGGAATTAGTATTAAAGTGAGAAAACTGGAGATTGAGAAGAGAGAACTAACTGGTCAGCAACAGGAGCCTTGGGATATATACATTTAATACAAACATATTAAGATTTCCAAAGTGCATTATCTTCAGAGAGAACAAAGAATTTGTGCCTAAGGCAGACTGATGGGTCAGGCCTGAGTGCCCTGCTAAATTCCAGTGTGCTCTGGCTCAGTTATCCCAGGTAGAGATGAAAGAACACAGTCTTTAGGACTGGGGAGAAGAATGGAGAACTCTGTCTGGCACACGCCAAAGCTTACTTAAGCCCAAGTTGAGCTATACATTCCTAACAGTCCCCCTAGTTACATATACAGAACTTAGACAAGCATGGTGAGGATACCTTTGGGGAAAAAACAATAGTACTATTTTTTAAATGTGTTCAGAATACCTTTGAGCTTCACAATTGTAGACTTGAATGTAAGATCAGTTTATTTTTAATCTGTATCAAAAACTATATGAAGTACTGTTTTTAAAATAATTTACTCACACAGGGGATTCAGGTAAAGGTCCTCCTTCATCTTCAAGCCATTTAACTGTCGGTTTCACAAGAACACTCTGCACTAAAATACATGTATGTGTTAATACTTCTTGAAAATCTTTGTAAGACCTATTCATATCAAAGTTTCTAACTTTTTTTTTCAGAGACAGGGACCCACTCTGTTGCCAAGGCTGGAGTATAGTGGTAAGACCATAGCTCACAGCAATCTCAAACTCCTGGGCTCAAGGATCCTCCTGCCTCAGCTTCTGGAGTAGCTGAGACTACAGGGGCATGTCACCACTCCTGGCTAATATATTTTTTTATTTTTTGTAGAGACGAAGGTCTCCCTATGTTGCCCAGGCTGGTCTTGAACTCAAGAGGTAGGAGGATGACTTTAGACCGGGAGTTTGAGGCTGCAGTAAGCTATGATAACACCACCGCACTCTGCACTCTAGCCTGGACAACAGAGTGAGACCCAGTCACCCAAAAAAAAAAACAAAAAAAACCCCAAAAATTTATTAGCTAATAAACACCAAAAAAAACCCAAGAAGTGCCCTTAAGTTACAAAGACTTTGACTAGATTATAGGCTTAAAATAAAAACTTTAAATAAAAATCATATCTAATAAATACATAGTTTAAATAAAGAATGTTCTCTATTCATTTTGCTTATTTTTACTTTTGATTCAATTGAGGAGAGGGAGCAAAGGTAAAACAAGCTTGGCATGTATTAAATGCTACTTACCCAAATATCTCTTCATGCTGTTTTCAAAGTCATTTGACACCTCATTTATGAGGCTTTCAAGGAGTTCTTCTCTTTTCTTCCCTTCTTTTAAAGACTCAGGTATCAGCCTTAACATGTGATCCAGCCATTCCTGCTGAATAGGTACTATAGGACTACTTTCTACACATTGCTTCATATAAATATAGTTGAACTGAGAACATAATAAGAAAAAATTAAAAGTTTTGCATGATTGTGGCATTTCAGTATAATTCCTGAGCGTTCTCTTCCTAAGACAACATTCTTTTCAGAATAAAAATATCCTGCAGCCAGGTGTATCAGCTCATGCCTATAATCCTAGCACTCTGGGAGGCCAAGGCAGGAGGATCTCTTGAGCTCAGGAGTTCGAGACCAGGCTGAGCAAGAGCAAGACTTCATCTCTACTAAAAATAGAAAAATTAGCCAGGCGTTACAATGTGTGCCTGTAGTCCCAGCTACTCGGGCGGCTGAGATAGGAGGATCGCTTGAGCCCAGGACTATGAGGTTGCTGCGAGCTAGGCTGATGCCACTGCATTCTACCTGGGGCAACAGGGCGAGACTCTGTCTCAAAAGAAAAAAAAAAATCTGAAAAATGACGTGTTTTCAGAATAAAAACATTGTGTCCAAAAGTATGCCTTACAAAAAAACATTTTATCCTTTTCTTTATTTATAATGAGTTCTTGCCAAATTAATGTTCTTAGTATAAATATTAACATATTCTTCATTTTCCCAAGGCAAAACAAAGGTTCTTTGTCTAACTTATTATTTCTTCATTCAAAATAAATTCACTAATTCAACAAATATTCATTGTTCTGAATGCTGGGTAGGGTGGGCGAGGTGGCTCATGCCTATAAACCCAACACTTTGGGAAGCTGAAGTGGGAGAATCACTTGAGGCCAAGAGTTCAAGACCAGCCTGGGAAATATAGTGAGACCTGTGTCTCTACAAAAATAATTTTAAAATTAGCCACGAGTGATAGTCCCAGCTACTTGAAAGGCTGAGGCAAGAGGATCGCTTGAGCCCAGGAATTCAAAATTACAGCGAGCTATGACTAGGCCATGGCAGCCCAGCCTGGGCCACAGAGTGAAACCCTGTCTCTAAAATAAATAAATAAATGCTGAGTATATAGTAGTGAACAAAACAGACAAAGCCTATATTCTCTTGGAGATTATATTCTAGTACAATGGTAGTATAATTTCATAAATTTGCCCATAAGACTGAGTAGTCTCTTAGTCTCTGACAGACTTGGCATAAAAAAAATTTAAAAAAAGCAAATGAGGGCCAGGCATGGTGGCTCATGCCTGTAATCCTAGCACTCTGGGAGGCCGAAGCGGGAGGATCACTCGAGGTCAGGAGTTCGAGACCAGCCTGAGCAAGAATGAGACCCCCATCTCTACTAAAAAAATAGAAAGAAATTAGCTGGACAACTAAAAATGCATATATAGGAAAAATTAGCCAGGCATGGTGGCACATGCCTGTAGTCCCAACTACTTGGGAGGCTGAGGCAGAAGATTGCTTGAGCCCAGGAGTTTGAGGTTGCTGTGAGCTAGGCTGACGCCACGGCACTCTAGCCAAGGCAACAGAGCCAGACTCTGTCTCAAAAAAAAAAAAAGACAACATTTGATCTTTTTTTGTTTCTTAGCCTGGACTTAAAATTCAACAACCACAGTAATCATTGTATCAAGCAAAGATATTAATATTATGGGAACTGATAAAGTATACAGGGGAATTCTTTGTATTCCTCTTGTAATTTTTCTGAAAGTTTAAAATTATTCCAAAATAAAAAGATTGTTTAAATGAGCAGACGAGATGGACATTTTTCTTTTGTCTCCTACTTTTAATTTTTTTAAATTATCAATAGTTGCTCACTTCAAAATTCTTCCAAAGGATCATTTTCTATGTCCCTCCATTAAGATACAGCTTAGTCTTAGAAGTCTTGTGATGGTCCCCAATCCCTCATACATCAATGGCCTGACCTCTGTCTAGTAATGAACCTGGTCCTCTCTGCCTCTTTCTCTTCCGTTTCTCTCTAGATGATCTTAATAATCAGCACCACCAATTACCCTGTGAAATTGGGCCCAAATCCTAAGAGTTATCCTTGGTTCCTCTTTTCTTCACCCTCCACATCCAATCTGTCAGCAAGTCCTGTCAGGTCTACATCCAAAAGATATCCCGAGTTTAACAATTTCTCTCTAGCTCTATTGCTATCACTCTAGTTTAAACTACAATTATCTCTTACCTATATGTTGTCTTCTATAACTAACTGGTTCTTCCTTCCTTTCACTCTTGCCCTGGCCACAATCCATTTTCTGAAGCATCTAAGTGGGTTTTTTAACATCATTGTCAAGGTAACTTTTTATCATTAAAAGTAAATCGTTATAATATTCCCATGGCTAGAATCCTCCAGTGACTTCTCATTGTCACTTTGGGTAAAATCCAAACTTCTTACAATAGCCTAACAAGGCCCTCATGATCTGGCTCCTAACTTCCTCTTCCAGTTCCCTTTATACCCTCATAAACTCAATCAGTATGCTCTAGTCAAGCTGAGGATCCTGATTCTTTCAGTTCCCTCTGTTGGGGAATTCTCAACCCCAGGTCTCTCTGTGGCTGGCTCCTTTCTTCCATTCAGGCCTCCACAAACATCACCAACTCAGGGATGTCTTCTCTGACCACCTGCCTAATATGGGCCCACTTCCTTACCAGTCACTATCATATTACCCTGTATTTCCTTCATAGTACTTGTCACAATTTTATTTAATAAATAAAATAAAAAATGAACAATATTTTGTTTGTTTACTCGATTATTACACATCTTCTCCATTAGAGTAGAGGCTCCATAAGGGTTTATGTGCCCATCTTATTTATCAGTCTTCAGCATCTACCATAGGACCAAGTAAATAGTAAATATCTATTAAGCATTCATGAATAAATGAATTAATTACAGACAAAGAAGATATTTTTCAATCCCCCCAAAACTACAGTAGTTCTATAAAGCAGGTCAGGGTCAAGCTCTGAAATATTATATTGAAAAAACTAGGCTTGAATAAAATTATTACATGACCATATAAGGACAGGAAATTTAAATTATGTATCTTTAACTTACACCTCTTTTTAACCATTTCATCTCCCAAAATAAAAATATGTTTGACCCTTAGAATTAAAGTATGCAATCTTCCTTCGCAAAACGCTGTCTTTTCTGAATCAAACTATGTACTTTCAAAATCTTTCTTGAAAACTTCTTACTTTATACCCTCACTGTAGTCTCTCTCTCTCTCTTTTTTTTTTTTGAGACAGAGTCTCACTCTGTTGCCTGGGCTACAGTGCTGTGGTGTCAGCCTAGCTCACAGCAACCTCAAACTCCTAGGTTCAAGCAATCCTCCCGCCTTGCCTTTCCAGAATGCTAGGATTACAGGCATGAGCCACCACACCCAGCCTGTAGTCTCTTCATACTTCTATCATGACAGCTATTATATTTTACTGAACATAAGTGTTTATATTTATTCATTCATCAATCATCTATCGAATACTTACTTACTATTGGTACTCAGTGCCATAGTTTTTGATTAAGAAGCAATTCCTAGCCTCAACTAGGAAATAGATAATTTAATATATAATTTTATGTAATAGGAAATAGATAATTAATATTAGAATAAGCAATCATTGCCCTAAAAGAAAAGGGAGATGCATTTCCTTTATAACTTGAATATATTTTTCAGTTGTCTGGAATAAGACCCAAAAAATGTACACAATTAACCCTCAAATAATGAATAGCAACAAAAGTAGAATTTTTAAAACCCATATTATCAACCAAGACATGTTCGTTCCCTTGGGCAGAGAAAATTGAAATCTCAGTTTCTAAAATTTCTTTCTTTTCTAGAACAGGACTTAGCAGGTAGTCTTAGAAGGAACAATTTTATAATAATTTCTTTGAACATTTTCAAAACAAGAAATATAAAATTTCAACTCACTCCTTTTTTTTTAATTTCACTGGTCATCTGTCAAAAGCAAACAAACAAGACATAATTAAGTTAAGGTGAAATGATTTAAATTCATTCAATTTTTTAAAGTAAAAATATACTTTAAAATGTATCTATTATTTTTTAAAATATTAGTTATATTGAGATTGACTTAATTGAGAATTAAAATGTTATAACGATAAATATTTTAAAGGGAAAACATAAACTTACAGTTGGAGGATAATCGACCTCTGGTAATGGAGGTATTCTTTTATCCAGTGTCCTGTCTAAATTTATTTTGGCCTCATCAACTCTGAAATTTATAGTTAGAAAAATGGATGATTCTTTTGAAGATAACATTAGCATATATTATTAAAACATTAAAAGTTGAACATGCTTCCAACTATACTAGAAGAAGAGATATTCAAGACTGATCTTACTGAATTTTCTATGAGAAACAAATACCGACAGACATTATCAATGAGACCTTGATTTTTTTTAAATTTTTTAAATTAATTTATTTTTTTAGAGATAGACTCAGTCACCCAGGCTGGAGTGCAGTGAGGTGATCACAGGTCCTTGTAACCTCAAATTCCCAGGCTCCAGTGATCCTCCTGCTCTAGCCTCCCAAAGCACTGGGATTACAGGTGTGAGCCACCACGCCTGGCCTTATTTTTAAATTATTCATGTGTAATATAAAAGGGTGAGACTAAAAATAAAAATCAATTTTTTTCAGTTATAACTTACTGACAGCATAAAAATTAACTCTGATGTATAGTGGGCCCTTATATGTTTTATCTCTGTTCAGATACCACCCTGTCAGAGAAGACTCCCCTTACCCCCATATTAAGTAGCACTTCCTTCACTATCCCTTTTATCCTCACTTATCTTGCTTCATAGCACTTACCCTCGTTTGATACAGTATATTTTGTAGACTGTTTTATTAGTTTCCATTATTCTCAATGCCTAGAACAGTAACTAGCAGACAGTAGGTGCTCAATAAACAGTTTTACCTTCAAAACTTTTTATGGATTTTGACATACATAAAATATAATTTTCTCTTTAAATTAAGTTATATAATCCTATTGTATAACCCATTCATCTGTGAGCAAATATTTATTGAATGTACATTATGCAAGTCACAATACTAGGTGCTATTAAAATATAGCAGCAACAAATCTCAAGGAATTTATATACTGATTGGGTAGGAAGAACAAAACAGAGTGCCATATTGAGCACCCTGGTAGTTCAGAGGAGGGACAAGTTCACTTCCACCTGGGACTACCTGTGAAGGACATACATACATACGTGTTAGCATTTGCAACAAGCTTGAAATGAAGAAGAGGATTTCAGGGAAAATGTGGTTTTCCTGGGATCTGAAAAAACAAAGAACCTGAAAAATTGGAAGCAAGGTAAGGGTCAAAGTGGAAAATGGGGAGCAGGGGTTGTCCAATTTGCCCAAAGGTTACAGGACCAGCTGGAGATATGTTTGGAGAAGTGAGTTGAAACATCCAGCTAAGGGCGTCAATGGCTTTTTTATTTAATAGAGAAGTCAATACACAGTCACTGAGAGTTCATTTGCATGGAAACATTTTTATGAAAACAAATCTAATAGTTTATAAAGGCTAAATAGATTGGGAGCGATGGCCAAAGAAGTATACAAGGAAAAGTAAAGAGACCTCAGAAAGAAAATTGGAGGATGCCAAGTATGACAGGAATGGGGAAAAACAATTGAAGAAGCAAAGCAGACACAGTCAGAGAGGTAAGAGGAGAACCAAAAGGAATTTCAAGGAAAGGGTGGCCACTGGAGCCATAAATACACTGGTAATTTGCATAAAGACAAGGACCGTGTTTGTTTTGCTCACTGCTCTATCCACACTACTTAGATAGTCTCCATCAAGGTGTAGGAGCTCAATAAATATCTTTTGAAGGAATGATCATAATTTGGAAAATATCTCACATGTCTAGTTCAGTACCTTTACCTGATACATGAATGCTCTCAACAGTATCAGTTGTACCCATGGTACTTTGGGCAAGGGGTTGGGGAAAATGGCAATCATTACTTTCTGAGGGACCCCAATTTATTGTCCACTGACTCATATTCTTAGGAATAAATTTTTTATATTGAGCTGTATCCTTGTAAACTTCTATTCTCTGGAGCTACACAGAAAAAGTCATCTTCTTCCATGTTACCCTTCCAAAATCTAGGAAAACCCATCCAGTTCCTTCAACTATTCCTATCAATAAGAGTTACTGTTTATGGTGAGCTTATTATGTTCTAGGCATTAACATGCATGGATTTAACTCTCACCACAATCCTAAGAGTTAAGCACTATTTTATCTCCATTTTACAGATAGGAACATGAAGATAAGTAAAATCACATAACTTCCCAAATTCACATGACTAATAGTCACCTGACTAATATGAACTCAGGCCTGACTGATACCAGAGCCTACACTCTCACCAAGGAAGTTTATGCAGTTTCAAATTTCCTCATTCTCCTCTTCCTATGGTTTGAATATGTCCCCCAAGTTCACGTGTTAGAAACTTAACCCCTCTGTCCTCATGAATGGATTAATGGATTAATGAGGGCTCTGTTTTAATGACTGAATTAACGTCACTATCACAGGAGTGGGGTTCATTATCACAACAGTAGACTCATTATAAAAGCGAGCTCTCTGGCTCTCTCACCCTCTCACCATGTGATGCCCTCTGCCATGTTATGACATAGCAAGAAGGCCCTCACCAGATGCCAGCACCATGCTCTTGGACTTCTCAGGCTCCAGAACTATAAGCTAACTAAACCTCTATTCTTTATAAATACCTAGTCTATGGTATTCAGTTATAGCAACAGAAAACGGATTAAGACACCTCTGTATCTATTCTGGTCTGTCAATATCTCTCTTAAAGTGTGATCCCAGAATTCTAGATGTTGTTGGACCGGTGCGGAGTGAAAATTTTCTCTCCTATATTGTAGACATTCTACATTTATTAAAGTAGCCTAAAACTGAATTAGCATTTTTTAAGTAGCCTCATTTCCCTGTTGAATCTTACTGAGCCTGTACTAAACTGAAATTCCTAAGACTTTTTCACATGGAGTAGAAAACATTGTGCCTGAAATATCTTCCTCCTTCTTTTCTTTGTTAATCTTCAAGACGAGGCCAGACTTTCCCTCATGTATCATATCTCCCTGAACAGTCTAGCTTTCAGGGATTGCTACTTTTCAGGAATTTGCCTTATACTTTGGTATGTTGGTTGGCACTAGTCATAGGCAGTCTTGCACTATAATTATCCCAACATAATTATGTCTAACTTCCTTGAGCTTTTTATACATAAATGCCACCCTTTACTATAATAGCAATTTCTGGAGTGTGCTTTCTCCTACTGGCTATAAATAAAAAGAGCTGGAAAGAACATAAGAGTAAGCCTTTTCACTCCCTGTCTGTTTTTGCTTTGCATATTAACAGTTAAAAACAAATAAAGAAAGAAAAACTAGATAATTCCAAAATACTATGTAAGACACCAATTGCAGTAAAGGTGAGAAACACCAGCTTAAATCATGAAAGGAGGTAGCTGTCAAGGAAGTAAATCAGGCTCACTCCAGGGACACTGGAAAGCTATAAAATGATATTGGTGTAGCCAAGCATTCCCAAGGACTGGTCCTAGCAGGGGGCCCAGTCCTGCCCACAATTCCTTACATACTACCTCACCCCTGGAACTCTATCCACAGAACTCACCTTACCTTTGAAAAAGAGTAGTCTGCATTCCTATCACCTAACAGGAAGAGGTATCAAGGGGATGCAGAATCCTAAACTCCGTGGCCATCCAGAAATGTGTCTCCAATATAAAAACCTTTAATTCCAAATGTATTTTTCCCAAAGAAAAATACAGCAGTTCTAACATCAGTATTAATACAGCACTATGCTTCAGGTAATTTTGAGTCAGTATTTTTTTTTTTTTTTTTTTTTGAGACAGAGTCTCACTCTGTTGCCCAGGCTAGAGTGAGTGCCATGGCGTCAGCCTAGCTCACAGCAACCTCAAACTCCTGAGCTCAAGCGATCCTCCTGTCTCAGCCTCCCGAGTGGCTGGGACTACAGGCATGCACCACCATGCCCGGCTAATTTTTTCTATATATATTTTTAGCTGTCCATATAATTTCTTTCTATTTTTAGTAGAGATGGGGTCTCGCTCTTGCTCAGGCTGGTCTCGAACTCCTGAGCTCAAATGATCCGCCCACCTCGGCCTCCCAGAGTGCTAGGATTACAGGCGTGAGCCACCGCGCCCGGCCTGAGTCAGTATTTTTTTATTAAGCGCCCAAATGAAAGTGGTACTGTAATACTTACAGATCTGTATAAAGCACAAGATAAGGTTCTTCCTTAAGAATTCATTCACTCACTCATTCACTCGCCAACAATAACATGCCAGACACTGTGCGATCTCCCTCCTTAAGCATGTCAGAATAAAGTGAAGAAGAAAGACAACTAAGAAAATAAACAACGATATGTTGTATATAACACATTCTGCTCTCTCTGCTTATGACACACTGCTCTTCTCCTTTTCCTTCTGCCTTATTGGTCATATTTATGCAATTTATTTGTAGGTTGACCCTTCCCCACATAACATCTGATTTTAATAATTCCTAAAACCTTAGCTCTAGGCCTTCACTTTTCTCAATTATTTCTCTTCCTCTCCCCTTCTCTCTCTCAGTGATTTCAACTATTTCCCCATAGCTTTAAAAACCATCTACATGCTGGTGACTCCCAAGTTTGTTATCTTCAGCCTAGACTTCTTCTCTCATATATCCAACTGCCAGTGAACATATTTCCCCTTAAATGTTATTAAACATAGGCATGTCGACTCCAAAAGAGAACTACTGTTTCTTATTCCCATCTCCTGGATTTCCAATTCTCTACAAATGACACTACCATCCACCTAGCTACCAAAGCCAATCCAAGAGCAAATCCTATTGATTCTGGCTCTAAAACATATCCCTTGTAAATCTACCTCTCTCCCCCTCCACCATCTCCAGCCTTAACCAAACCACAATAAGTTTTCATCTCTGCTACTATAATAGCATCCTATCTGGTCTCCTTATGTCCTTCTACTCTTGCCCTCTTCCCCTCTACCTCAGTCTATTCTTACTAGCCAGTGTGATAGCTTTCAAATGTAAATCAGATTTTATGTCAGTTACCTGTTTAAAACACTTCAATAGCTTCCACTGCACTTAAAATAAAAATCTGAATTCCTTATCATGGCCTACAAGGCCCAGAACAATCTGCTCCCACTTTCTTCTCCATCTTCACCTGATACTCTTCCCCAGGCTCATTATACTTTAGTGACATTGGCCTTTATCAATCCTAAAGTGCATTAAAAGAATTCATATTTCAGGGCTTTCATGCTTACTATCCCCTTTGCTAGAGTGCTTTTCTCATATTTATTTAAATGACCGAGGCTGGGCACAGTGGCTCACACCTGTAATCTCAGTGCTTTGGGAAGCCAAGGCAGGAGGATTACTTGAGGCCAGAAACTCAAGACTAGCCTGGTCAATACGGTAAGACCCCATCTCTACAAAAGCAAAAAAAAAATTAGCCGGGTGTGGAGGCGCGCACCTGTAGTCCCAGCTACTCCGGAGGCTGAACCAAGAGGATTGTTTGAGCCCAGGAGTTGGAGGCTGCAGTGAGCTGTGATCACACCACTGCACTCCAGCCTAGGTGAAAGAAGCAAGACCCCATCTCCGGCTGGGAGAGGTGGCTCACGCTGTAATCTTAGCACTCTGGGAGGTCGAGGCGGGTGGATCGTTTGAGCTCAGGAGTTCAAGACCAGCCTGAGCAAGAACGAGACCCTGTCTCTACTAAAAAATGGAAAGAAATTATCTGGACAACTAAAAATATATATAAAAAATAAGCTGGACATGGTGGTGCATGCCTGTAGTCCCAGCTACTCAGGAGGCTGAGGCAGTAGGATCTCTTGAGCCCAGGAGATTGAGGTTGCTGTGAGCTAGGCTGATACCATGGCCCTCTAGCCCAGGCAACAGAGTGAGACTCTGTCTCACATTAAAAAAAAAAAAAAAAAAAGACCCTGTCTCAAAATATATGTGTATATATTTTGATGTAAGAATAATATATAAATCCTAGCGAACTCCCTTCTCTACTCTCTAAGTCTACTAAAACATTGAGTCTTAGGAATGAAGGGGGTAAAAGATCTCTAATAGTATATGTACTGATATTAGTTAATATAGCTTATATATTTAAATTTAAATATGAGTAAATCATTGATGGACTAACAAAAAATGTAAATCTAAAGAAGTTATATGATTAATAGACCAATTTAATTATAAGTAAAATTAGCAAAACTTTAAACTATTAAATTGGCAACAATATGATCATCAATGAAGTAATAGTAAAACTTAGTTGCAAAAATGTTTTTAAATGAGGCTGACCACAAAGGGAAAGAGAATGAAGAAAGTGAAACAGGAACTCACCAGAGAGAAATTTCCCATTTTATAGTTTAGTATTGGGTTGGGATTTTGTAAATGAGATTCCTATCTTTTTCCTCTTATTTATCCCCAGATCCCAGCAGAGTCCGGTGTCTGGGAAATTCTCAGTAAATGTTAAATGGAACTGAACTATCCTTATCACAGCCTTTTGTAGCTGGTACCTAAATTAGTTTTAATTTCCGATAAATGGCGGAGGGCAGGGTGAGCAGAATGTTGAACTATGTTCTCTTTCGTGTAGAAAAAATTTAAATACAAGTGGTTTCAAGATATTTTATTAAGTATTTATTCAAATGCAATGCTATTTGTACAGGTCCAATTACTTGGTTTTACTTTTAGGGACCAGCATGGTTATAATATATTGAGAGGAGCAATAGTGTGATGCTTAAAGTATGTGAACTTTAGCACCAGACAACTGCGTCCAAACTCCAGCTGTGTGATCTTGGGCAAGTTACTTAACTTCTCTGTACCTCACTTTACTCATCTAAAAAATAGAGATAACAATAGTGTAATACTTACCTTTACTTTTCTGTGAAACATGTTAAAAAAAATAGTACCTACCCTCAAAGGGTTATTCTGAGAAGTACAGGAAAAGTGATAAGAACAATGTCTGAGAGAGTCAGTAGTGTGTAATATGTGCTATCATTATGATTACTTTTCAATCGCTTTTCTAATTAACTTGAAGACAGTATTTTGTCCACGAATAACCTAGCACAGTTAAAAAATTTTTTATGAGAATATGAATACTAACCACTTCACTTGAATTCCAAGCAAGAATTATTTACTAATACGCTACTTACACTAACTGATTAATTTTCTTCTGCTCCTCCTTCGATCTTCTGTAGTTTAGCAACTTACTTTGTGCTGGTGTGTCAACACCTATGTTTTCTGGGAGTTGAACAATGGGGGGTAACTTCAAGTTCAGAGCCTCCTTTGCTGCTGCAATGGCAGCTTTGTTTGGATCTGACATCTTGGTCCCCTAAAGAGTCCATAAAGCCATTATTGTAAAAGCAAGCCTCGATATATTTATAACATATCTTACATAACAATACCAAAAATAAAATTCTGAACCTTTTTAGATCTTCCTCCCAAAGGTGGTATTAGTCTAAAGAATGGCAGTTGAGATAAGTGAGCAGGAATTCACACAACCCACTTGCTGTGAAGAAATGAGCCAGTCACTCCCCTTTAGGACTTCAGTTTCCTACTGGATGAAATTAAGGAACTGAATTAGATGCTCTCTAAATATCCTTACAGAGCTCTAAAATTGTAAGTTCAAATTTTTCCCTAGAAGCAATCCACAAGAACAACAAAATCCAGTTGTTCACGGATAATCTCCCTCCCAAAAAAGGGAGATTATTAACATCATTAATACTCTTAAACATCAGTTTTGTAACTTAGTCTTGCTACTTTCCTAGAAAGTGATGCTATGATGAAGCAAAAATGGGCATACTTAAATGCACAGCAAATCTAAAAATGTCATGAAAATGCTCAACAATTTAACTATGGCAACAACTACATTTGCCGCGAATTCCTACAGGATTTGGAGATTCCTGCCTCGAAAGAGAGTATTTCTGCTGGCACTCAATTTGAGATACCTGCCCTGAGAAGGAGCCCGAAAAGTAGACAACAAGTACCTGATTGTTCTGATTGTTTCAGAGAGGGAAACATTCAGAGCTCCTCCTCTGGCGGAAGAAAGGCGGATAAGGAGGGATGAAACCGCCGGAATCCCACCAGCTCCCGAGTGAGTAGCCGGAGAAGGGCGGTTGCCGACCGTGTAGAAACAAAGTCGTCGCCATGGAAACTGTGGTCGGTCGCAGCCGGAAGGGCTGGTTGAAGGTTGCCTGGAGAGGTAGTTGCTGAGCTGCGACAGATTAGGATTACCTGTCACAACAATAATTTATTATTCAAGTAAATGGAGTGTGGGTGAATGAGATTTTTTTTTTTTTTTTGCCGTACTGCCTGCCCTGGGAAGGGGTCCAGGATATCAGGATCTTCAAATTGTGGTAAACTGCAAGACCGGAAATTGGAACCGTTGGAAAATAAATAGATTTATGCAAACACTCACTCTCAGAGGAGAATCAAATCTTCAAGTATCCCCTGGTGACTTCCTATAAATATTATAACTAATCAGCAACATAATTTATCTTGCTTCCATATTTGCTATTTGTTTATACAGCACCTTCAGGAGATCCTTGGCAAAATCAAACAGATTAAGTTGTGTGAACTTTCTGAGTATGCTAGAAGACAGAAATGTGAAATTTTGCCATTTGAAGCTGTGTACTGTATACTACATCTAAATGACAACAGCCTATATGAATACTATGTGCCTAAGTAAAATTGGGGGGACAGTATTAAATAAATCCTGCTGGTGTATTAATAGCATATTCATTCAACAAATGTTTGAGTACCTTTTATGTGCTAGTCACCATGTAAAGAATTTTTTTGTTTTAATGAGAATACAGGCCAGGCACATGACTGACGCCTGTAATCCCAACACTTTGGGAGACCAAGGTGGGAGGACTGCTTGAGGCCAAGAGTTTGAGACCAGCCTGGGCAACATAACAAGACCCCTGTCTCTACAAAAATGAAAAAGAGAGAGTAAAGCCTACACTATTGTGTCTGGCACACAGCAGGTGCTCTAAAAATGTTATTTCAGTGAGATGAGTAAATAAAACTCTCGGTAGTTTGTAGAAGCTAACAATCTTTCTGCAAAAAACAAGACACTTGTATGAGTATACCACAGTTTTTTTTTAAAATATAGATTTGGTTAGGCTAAACAAGAACTAAAAAGAAGGCAGCAATATTGTATGATAAACTCACCTTCCCCCAGTTATTCCATCAAACACTAATCTAGTGCTGCTGTAAAGAGATTTTGCAGATATAATTTAAGTCTAGTCAATTGACATTAATCTAGGGAGATTATCCTGGGTGGGCCTGATTCAGTCAGTGGAAATCCCTTTAAAAAGGTGTAGGCTTGCCCTGAGTCAGACTCCAAACATCAGCTGGATCTACAATTGCTCTCCCCTCTCTAGATCTTTCCTTCCTGACAGATATACTGCCCTACAGACCTTATGGTTGCTTAACCAGATCCCACAATTGCATAAGCCAATTCCTTGTAATAAATCCATACACACCCATGCATATATATTTTTTACATTTTTAATTATTATGGGTACATGTGGTGTTTTGATACCGGCATACAATGTGTAATGATCAATTCAAGGTAATTGGGATATCCATCACCTTAAGTATATGATTTCTTTGTGTTAGGAACATTCAAATTTCATTCTTTTAGTTATTTTAAAATATACAATAAGTTGTTAACTATAGTCACTCTATTGTGCTACTGAATGCTAGATGTTATTTATTCTAACTGTATTTTGTACCCATTAATCATCCCCACTTTATCCCCCAATCCCGCTACCTTTCCTAGCCTCTGGTAACCATCATTCTACTCTATCTCCATGAGCTCCATTTTTTTTTTTTTATTTTTTTTTATCTTTAGCTCCCACATGAGTGAGAACATGTGAAATTTGTCTTTCTGTGCCTGGCTAATTTCACTTAACATAATGTCCTCCAGTTCTCCCTACATTGTTGCAAATGACAGGATTTCATTCTTTTTTATGGCTGAATAATATTGCATTATGTATATGTACCAAATTTTCTTTATCCATTCATCCATTGATGGACACTAGATTGATTCCATATCTTGGCAACTGTGAATAGTGCTGCAATAAACATGGGTATATAGATATCTCTTTGATATATTGATTTCCTTTCTTTTGAATATATACCCAGCAGTGGGATTGCTAGATAATAAGTGTAAGGTTTTTGGACGGTCGGTGCCAGAGAAAGAAAGACGAGCAGAGTAGAAAGGCGAGGGTAATGGGTCCCAAGAGAGGGGCCCGGGCGAGGCTCATGGGTCCCGAGAGAGGGGGGACTGAGAAGTCGCATTGCCCAGAAGTTTTGAGTGGGCTTATATGTTTTTAGGGCTGGTGGATGGGGGTTTCTTTGGTGGGAAGATTTTTGGCTCAAAAAATTAGGAAATTTCTGTTATGGTTTTAGGGTGGGTACTGAGAACTAGGAGGGGCTGGTGGTACGTACGGATTCCAGGAACCGAGACTTCTCTTATCTGGGTGAATATCCAGGTGTGGTTATTCTTTAACTTAGCTGGGCCCAGCAGTTAGTTTGGAAAGGTCTTGTGGACTTCTTTTTCTTTAGGGAGGGAAAGACCCTTGGGACTCACGTTGGGTAGCTGGAGTAGAGGCAGGACTCTATTCCTCAAAAGCCAGGGGGGGGGGGGCAATGGTGCCCCGCTGGGAGCCCTTTACATCAGCCGTGAATATGTCCTGGCCCAACAGACGCAGGTTCAAATATCTACCAATATTCTTCAAGCAGAACAAACTCTAGCAGGACAGCTTTCTCCCCATCCTCAACCCCCTCCTCTTTCCTCCTGGCTGGACATTATTCAACATACCCTTGCCTGTCTAAATTATTCAGAGATGGTCTCTGATATCTCCCACTGCTTTCTTTGTGCTTTCCTTAAGCGACCATTATTGGCCACTGTCCCTCTGAACTATTTGAACCCCCAAACAACTCCCACACCAGCTCCTCCCTATTCCACTCTGCTCACTCACATACCTCTTTGGGAGCCTGAGCCTACAGGGCAACCTTACACAGATCACGTGTGCTATCTCACCTCCCTCACTGATCCCAACCTACAACTTCATGGACGCTGCCTTACTAACCATACTGTGGCCACGACCACCTCTTCTGCTCCGGGACAGTTCTTCTGGTGCAACGGAACGCTCACCTGCTGCGTCAATTCATCCACCCCGGTCCTTGTTTCCCTGTCATGGTGGTCCCTCAATTAACTCTATACAGTGAGTCTGAATTCGGGTGGCTTCTCCCAGGGCCCTGCCCGAAACGAGTCATCTTTTTGCTGCCATGGTAGGTCTCAGCCTGGCGTCCTTCATCGCGGCCTCAGGGCTCGCAGGAGGTGCCCTAGGCCACAGTGTCATTTCTGCCCAAGATATTGCAGATGGCCTACAGCTTGCTCTGGAGACCACATCAACTTCATTGGCCTCACTACAGGGACAACTAACTTCGCTGGCTCAGGTCGCTCTCCAAAACCGAAGAGCGTTAGATCTACTGGCAGCTGAAAAAGGAGGGACCTGCATCTTCCTTCAGGAGGAATGCTACTACTATGTCAATGAGTCCAGCTTTGTAGAGCAGAATATAAATAAACTCAACACTCTGAGCGAAGACCTACACAACTCCCGCCATCAAAATATATCTTCTTTCAGCCGGAGGCAGTACCCTTTAGCTACCTGGCTATTGCCATTAATAGAACCCATTATCATCATTTGTCTAATCTTTCTCTTTGCCCCCTGTCTTTTACAGTATCTCCAACGTCGCCTACAAGAATTATCCAGAGTGGCAGTAAATCAGATGCTTCTTCATCCCTACTCTCCCCTTCCAGTCATCCCTCCACCAGCTGACTCCGACCCATAGCCCTCACTATGCCCCTCAAAAGCAGGAAGTAGCCAGAAAGACCTCGGGGGCCCCTATTATCACTAAAAGGCCAGAATGTAAGGCTGGTGGCAGGCACCCCTCCCCTCCCTAATGAAAAAAAAGAAGCAGCCCATGAGACCTGATGAAAACAATGCCTGCTAGGCCCAGCTAAGCTAAACAATAACCACACCTGGATGGTTATCCTGATAAGGGTCTCGGTTCCTGGAGTCCACACATACCACCAGCCCCTCCTATTTCTCAATACCCGCCCTAAAACTGCAACAAAGAAATTCCTAACTTTTTGCACCAAAAATCTTCTCACCAAAGAAACTCCCATCCCCCAGCCCTAAAAACATATATAAGCCCACTCAAAACTTCTGGGTGACTCGACTTCTCGGGCCCCTCTTTCCCGGGACCCTCTTGGGAGCCCTTACTCTCGCCCGGGAGCGCTCCAATAAAGCCTTGTTGCTTATCCCTTTCAACTCTGCTCGTCTTTCTTTCTCTAGCACAGACCATCCAAAAAACCTTACAATAACGTAGTAGTTCTATTTTTAGTGTTTTGAGGAACCTCCACACTGTTCTCCATAGTGGCTGTACTAATTTATATTCCCACCAACAGTGTAAATGAGTCCCTTTCTCCACACCCTTGCTAGCATTTGTTGTTGCCTGTCTTTTGACTAAAACTCATTTTAACTGAGGTGAGATGATATCTCACTGAGGTTTTTTGATTTGCATTTCTCTGATGATTAGTGATGTTGAACAATTTTTCATATACCTGTTGGCCATTTGCAGGTCTTCTTTTGAGAAATTGTTATTCAGATCTTTTACCCATTTTAAAATTGGATTTTTTTTTCCTATTGAGTTGTTGGAGGTCCTTACATAGTCTGGTTATTAATCCCTCTGCAGATGGGTAGTTGGCAAATATTTCTCCCATTCGGTGGGTTCTCTTCACTTTGTTGATTGTTTCTTTTGTTGTGCAGAAGGTTTTTAGCTTGATGTGATCAAAATTCACTATTTTAAGTACACAATTCAGTGATTTCAAAATAAATGTATAGAGTCATGTTACCAAGATCCAGTTCTAAATATTTCCATCACTCCAGAAAGTCCCCTTGGACAGTAAATCCCTGATCCCACCTCCAGCCCCAGACAACCACTGATCTGCTTTTGGTCTCTATACATTTGCAATTTCTGGCAATTTCACCTAAATGGAATCATACATTACGTAGTCTTTTGTGTCTGGCTTCTTTCACTTAGTCTTCATTAAGAATCATTGTCGTCGGAGCGCTCCGGCCCCCTCCTTCCCCTCCCACCGCACCCCTCTCCGCGGTTTTGGCATGCCTGGGGAGAAGGAAGCCCCCTCCAGCCCTGACCCCCCGACCGGCGGCGGCGGAGTCGGGCCTGCGCGCGGATGCTCGCGGGTGGGCTGGGCCGCCGGCTGCGTGGCAGGCGGGCCGCATTATTTCCCGCTAGGGCTGGGCTCTGTGGGAGGAAGCGGCCCGGCCCGACCCTCTCAGCCCGAAACGGCGGGCACTGCCCGGGGGCAGGGCCGGGGCGCGACGCCCCAACGGGCCGCGGCGCCTCTCCCATGCTTCCGCCCCTCCTCCTCCTCTCCCTTCCTTACCCGCGGCGCTCCCGGGAGCGCAGGGCGGACGCGAGCCGCGCCGGGCGTCTGAGCTTTGCATGCGCCCGCCGGCCCGGCGCAAGCCTCGGGCGGCCCAATTTTGCCTCTCCCGGCAAGCTCCCGAGCGGGAGTTGCGAGGCATGGCCGGTGAAGGAGGTGCTTGGGGGGGCGTGGGGCTCCCAGGCAGGCGGGAGGCTCGCAGCAAGCCACGTGGAACAACGCTCTGGGCAGCTCCCCGCTGCAGCCCCTTTTAGCTGCGGGCGCGGGCGGGCCGGCGCCTCCGCGGCTCATCGGCCACACCTGCAAGGAGAGGGCGAGATGCCAGAGCCAGGTGTCCCGGCGCTTTAAGGGCCCTCACAGTCAGACCTGCCTGCACGGGTTCTCGCACTGGCACTAGTCTGCCTGCATCACTTTTTTTGTGGGAAGCCCTTGGAGCAGCCACGATGGCCAGCACCAGAAGCATTGAACTGAAGCACTTTGAGGAACGAGACAAAAGGCCGCGGCCGGGGTCGCGGAGAGGGGCTCCCAACTCCTCTGGGGGCAGCAGCAGCTCGGGCCCTAAGGGGAACCGATGGACTCATCCCCACCCGGCGCACAGTGCCCACCGCAGCTTCTACCGCACAGGGACCCTGCAGGCCCTCGGCTCGGAGGCCAAGAAGGCGTGCTTCTACCGGAACGGGGACCGCTACTTCAAGGGCCTGGTGCTTGCCATCTCAGCGACCGTGCTCCTCCTAGAGCTCACCCGCTCCCCGTGCGACAATGTGAACCTGCCCCAGGGCGTCTGCACCACCTATACCATCGACGGCAGCCGGAAGGTCACCAGCCTGGACGAGTGACCAGGAAGGTCAGAGTTACGTGTGTGCATCCAACGAACCGTATCGTGAAGTTGATTACACCAAAAATGTTAATCCGAACTGGTCTGTAAACATCAAGAGTGGGACAACATGAGCCCTGGCTGCTGCCTCTTCTGTGAAAAGCGAAGTAAAAGAAAGGAAAGATTTCATCAAACTCAAATTAGTGACTGTGATTCGAAGTGGAGTGAAGCCTAGAAAAGCTGTGCAGATCCTTCTGAGTAAAAAGACTGCTCATTCCTTTGAACAGAGTTTAACAGATATCACCGAAGCCACTGAACTAGACTCAGGAGTAGTCAAGAGGCTCTATACCCTGGACGGAAAGCAAGTTACTTGTCCGCAAGACGTTTTTGGTGATGTTTTTATTGCATGTGGACCTGAAAAATTCCGTTATGCCCAAGATGACTTTGTCCTGGATCACAGTGAATGCGATGTCCTTAAGTCTTATTCTAGATCCTCAGCTGTTAAGTATTCTGTATCCAAAAGCCCTGGGCCCTCTCGACGCAGCAAATCACCAGCTTCAGTTAATGGAACTCCCAGCAGCCAACTTTCCACTCCTAAATCTACGAAATACGCCAGTTCCTCCCCAACTAGCCCAGGAAGTTTCAGAGGATTAAAGACCCTGCTCTACTGTGCCTGACCTGCTTGGCTTTTTAGGAATTTCTTCCAGATTCCTGCCTGCTTTTGTGGTTAGCCTTCGGAGTTCTGATTGGCAGTGCCTTCTCCCTTTGTGGCGGTTATCTGTTTATTGTTTATTGGCAACACATGGCAACTGCAGGCTGTGGTGTTGCAAAGCCAGTCTAATTGGTGTGCTGATGACTTGTTCCTGGGGATTATTTGGAATCGACACTTTCTACAAAGAATTCTTCTTGATTGATTAGGTAGAAGGTACGAAGAGATAAAATCTATTCTGGAATAGTACTGTGAATCTGTAGAAATTTTTGTTGTATTTTTAAACTTGATAATTAAGCAGACAAAGTGGTAGGCTAAATAGAAAACACCACATTTTACTCGAACCTTAGGACTTTAGGATTAAAAGAGATTATAAATTATATGATGATTCTCAAATTTCCATACATTATATCTATTTGCTGTCAATAAAATCTGCTTTCCTGAAAAAAAATCATTATCGTCAATGAATTATAATGTTCATTTGAGGTTCATCCATGTGTAGTATATGTTAATAACAAAAGTTCATTTCTCTTTATTGCTTCATAATATTCCATCAGATGACTATGTTACATTGGGTTGATCCATTTACCAGATGATGGTCATTTGGATTGCTTCCAGTTTCAGCTATTATGGGTTTTTTTTCTTTTTTTCTTTTACATTCTATTTTTACTGAACAGTTTTTGGCTATTATAAATAGTGCTGCCATGAACACTTGTGTACAAGTCTTTGGATGAACATACGTTTTCATTTCTCGTGGAGAGAAACAGAGAAACTTCATTGCAGGTGTAGGGACCAAGGGACTCTTGGCTCTCTGAAGGTTCGCTGAAAAATCAACTCACAGAAGATTTATTGGAGAAAAGGCATACAAATTTATTTGCATACACCAAAACCTTCAGAATGAAGACCCAACCCCTTAATGGGGTATAGGAACTTACATACCATCTTCAAGTTAAAGAAATAGGGGACTTGGATCCTAGCAAAACAGGTTATGGGAGGAGGAAGAAGAGGATATCTGTTGAGAGGCAATAAATGATTACTAGGGAGAATTCAATGGACCTGAAGAACGTACAATGATCTAGGGCAAAGTCTGTTGGGCCCACAGAGCAGACAATAGTCTGTGACAAAAATTTGTCCACATTTGTTGACAGACTTTAGACTTCCTTCATATGATATGGGTTCAGTTAATAAAAGCTTAAGGATGGGACCAGAGGTAATTGTTTTATTCTTTGGTAGATCCAGACTTTTTGGCAGATAAGAAACTTCAGAGAACAACTTTATCCTATGGGTTGGGAGAGATGGTGGCTAGGGAGAAGTGAGAGAGACTTTGAGGCTCCTTTATCAATTCAGCATGTATAAAGCACCATTTTGGGGGGTATCAGTTTCTGAGCACCAACACAGGGTTAAATGGTTAAGTCTATTTTTAACAAACTGCCAAATTGTTTTCCAAGATTTTACATTCCTCCCAATTTCTTCACACCCTTTCAAACATCTAGTATTGTCTTTTTTATTATAATCATTCTAGTGGGTATATATTGTATTATCTGTGGTTAATTTGCATTTCCCTAATGATTAATAATGTTGAGCATCTTTTAGTGTGTTCATTAGCCATTAATATATTTTTTCTTCCTTCTTTCATTTTTAGAGATAAGTTCTCCCTCTATCACCCAGAACAGAGTGCAGTGGCCTGATAATAGCTCACTGTAACCTCAAACTCCTGGCTTCAAGCGATCCTCCAGCCTCAGCCTACTGAGTAGCTGGGACTACAGATATGTGCCAGCATGCCCAGCTAATATTTTATTTTTTTGTAGAGACAGGGTCTGGCTATATTGCCCAGGCTGGTCTCAAACTCCTGACCTCAAGCAATCCAGACCCAATATATCTTTTTTGGTGAAATGCCTATACAAACCTTTTGTCCGTTTAAAAACTGGATTATTTTTAACTTTTTATCGTTGAGAGGTACAAGTTTTTTATATATTGTGGATACAAATCCTTTATCAGATAATTTGCCAGGGGTAGGAAGTGTCAGATTTGGCAATCTTGCTCTCTGTTCTCAGTTCTTGGTGTGCTCATGGCCAAAGAATGACCAGACATGACAAAGTAAGGCAAGCATGAAGTGAAATTTATTGATGTGGAGCAAGATAGAATTACAGAGCAAGAGCAAGATACATTCCCCACAGATGAGGACCGGAGCCCATCACAGCAAAATGAGAGCAAAAAGGGCTTGGTTATGGTCTAGGTCTTGTTTTATAATGTCTGGATTGGGACCTCCCTCACAGCTCAGACATCACTATGGAACCACTTTGACTGGGCAGTTGGGAATTATATTAATATGACCTGAATCTTACTGCCCATGAGAATCTCCCATAAGTCTCCCTGAAAGCCCACTGAGGGGTGAACCACAACAGCACCCATTTTCATCCGTAGGAGACCTAGTATTCCTTGCTATCTACCTAACAGAAGGATACTTTTTTTCACTGTGGGTATGTTTATTTCTTTCCAAATATATTAAAATACCAAAAAAAAAAAAAAAGTGATACACTTTAAGCCATGTCTCAAAACCAGGATTAACACTCTGCCATAGGGTTAAATTAGATCCATTTGTCTAAAGGAAAGTCACATTTTCTATAGAGCTTTCATTAAATAGGCTAATTTAAGATTAAGTTCCACAAGGTTGCTTGAAGGAAAACGCTGGGGATAACAATAAAAACCCCCTCAAAATTCATATTTCCTAATGTGGGTCTTATAAACTGGAGTGTTGTTAAAGCTGTAAAGGGGTTTTGGTGTAGATCCAGTTGTTCACACAAAAGTCACAATTATTGAGACAAGGAGAATTGCCAAGGAAGGAAAGGAATTTTGAACACGTCTCACAGGGACAATGGGAGAAGTTGCCTGAAATCTGTTTCTCTAAGGGATTGGATGAGCTGTTAAAGGAGGAGCCATATGCCTTGGGGCAGGTCCTGGTGTGTCTCATAAGGGGCTACTTGCATTGGGGGCAGGTTGTGGGTGTTGGTGAACCTTGGTGTTGGGAGTCTGCCCTGGGGACGTCAGAAAATGTACTCCTTTGTCTTGTAGAAAATCCATCACTTTAGACTGGGTGTAGTCGTTCATGGCTAGCATTTTGGGTTGGGAGGTCGAGGCCAGGCCAGAGGACTGCTTGAGGCCATGAGTTTGAGTATATCATTTCTGGGAAACAACTCAAAGAGTCAAGTTGTTAGTTAAGGGAAAGGATTATCAAAAACATACCACTCTGGGAGGCCCAGGCAGGAGGATCCTTTGAAGTCAGGAGTTCAAGACCAGCCTGAGCAAGAGGGAGACTCTCCCCTCTCCATCTCTACCAAAAATTAAAAAAAATTAGCTGGGCTTGGTGGCCCTATTAGGGAGGCTGAGGCAGTAGGATCCCTTGAGCCCAGGTGTTTGAGATTTGCGTGAGCTGTGATGATGCCACTGCACTCTACCCGGGGTGACAGAGTGAGACTCTGTCTCAAAAACAAAAAAAACCCAAACATACAGGGGTTCATGGAGACAGTTACGAGAGTATTGAGAGTTTCCTTCCTACCTTAGGGGAGTTAGCTGAAATATGTTAATGATTTATTCTTGTAATGTAGCCCTGGACTACATACATAACAACAGTATCCTATCTTGCCTATGGTTGGGTTAAGGGGAGGGGAGGACAGGAGTAGAAATTTCAGAAGACTGCAAAATTCATCCTTTTTTTCTTTTTTTAATAAAATACGGAATATTTAACAAGTCTGCGTGTCATCCTTGTGCAGGCATCCATCTTTTAGAACACAGTTCAAAAAGTTTATCTTTCTCATGGTAAACCAGGAAAAGGTACGGCTTATCATTACATTACCCAATAAACATCCTAGTTGTCGAAAAAGGGAAGTGGATACAGATAGATCATTTATTGTCTTCTCAATTTGTTCTTTGAATTGTCAAGGTTTTTTTCTTCAGTTAATCACAGAATATTTTTTTTTGCACAAAGGCTTCAAAGGTCAAAGAATGTTAATTACAATAGCATTCAATACAACATCACTCTGTTTCTCGAAATACTTGCTTCATTTGGCTTTCAGAGCAGCTACACTTCTCATTTACTCATTTACTTCTCCCATTCTCTGTGCAAGACATATTCAAAATTCCTTTCTTCCTTGGCAATCCTCCTTGTCTCAATAATTGTCTATTTCTTCTCAGTCTCCTGTCATTCATTCAAGGAATACGTATCCTATACTAGGACTTTTCTAAATTTAGATGCCCCTGGACTTACGATGGGGTTACATTCTGATAAACCTACTGTAAATTAAAAATATCGTAAGTCAAAAATACATTTAATACACCTAATCTATCAAGCATCATAGCTTAGCCTAGCCTATCTTAAATGTGCTCAGAACACTAGCTTACAACTGGACAAAATCATCTAACACAAAACTTATTTTATAATGAATTGTTAAATATCTCACATAATTTATTGAATACTGTACTGAAAGTAAAAAACAGAATGGTTGTATGGGTTTCCAAAAGATAGTATCTACTGAATGCATATTGCTTTCACACACCATGGTAAAGTCTAAAAATCTTGGCCTTGTCTCTGTAGTGCATTGGCTAGCGCGTTCAGCTATTAACTGAAAGTTGGTAGTTTAAGCCCACCCAGGGACATAGGGTATGGATTTTAAAAATATTAAGTCAGGGCTTGTCTATACTGGAGAGTCAGCAGTGAACAAAACAGATACAAAATCCTTTCCCTCATGAAACTACACACTTTTGTCTCTTTTACCTCTTCCTGACTTCTAAATGTTGGCGGGCTGAAGGTCTTGATCACTTTCCTACCTCAATCTCTCCCTAGAGATCTCACCCAGGAGTCCACATGATAGGGTCCTCTGCCCTATGGTTCTTGCTCTGGCCCTCCTCTGACTGGTGGGCCAGAAGGTGAGGTGGCCATAAGGCCAAAAAGACATGCCTACACAGAGCCTATGTAGTCTTTCTCAAGGCCCAAGGGCTGACCAGAGGACAGTTGTATTTGGATGAAGCTTGGACATTCAGGCTGGGTGTCCACACAGATCCACATGAAGCCTCTCAAAGTACAAGAAAGAAGCAGGGGTAGAAAGATAAGGGGTATGGCCAAGAGTTGAGGACTAACTCTCCTCAAGATATATGTTATGGCTCGGAACTCTAAGGAGTACAGGATTCCCAAATTCACCCAGCCTTTCGGGTCATCTCGAAGGTAAACTTCTCAAGGTAGGAGAATGGAACACATTTTATTTAAAAGCTTGTTATTTTTATTAATACTTTAAATGGAGTATGGGTCTCCGTTTGTATACTTGCCCCTGGACTCCTTGAATGTTAAGAGCAGGTCTTAACCCCATATTCAGACTTGTATCCAACTGCCTATGGACACGAGGAATGACTCCCTGCAACCTAATAAACATGCCACATTTAATATGGTCTAGACAAACTCTTGTTTTTCTCCCCCATACTTCTTCCCCTCTTTAAATGCCCTACCATTTGTTCAGCTGCTCCCGAGTCCTTCCTCTGTTTTCACTCCTGCCCTGTTATAATCAATCCACTGTCTATCCTAAAGCCAGAGTTATCTTTTTATTTATTTTTTAAATAATTATTATTATCATTGTAGAAACAAGGTCTTACTCTGTCACCCAGGCTGGAGAGCAGTGGCAAAATCATAGCTCTCTGCAGCCTCAAACTCCTGGATTCAAGCAGCTGGGTTTACAGGCATGAACCACTGTACTAGCCCAGGGTTATTTTTCTTTTTTTTATTTACTTGCTTACTTTACTTATTTACTTATAGAATCTTGCTCTGTTGCCCAGGCTAGAGTGCCGTGGCATCAGCCTAGCTTACAGCAACCTCAAACTCACGGGCTAAGGCGATCCTCCTGCCTCAGCCTCCCGAGAAACTGGGACTCCAGGCGCACACCACAGTGCCCGGCTAATTTTTCTATTTTTAGTACAGACGAGGTCTCACTCTTGCTCAGTCTGGTCTTGAATTCCTGAGCTCAAGTGATTCTCCTGCCTCACCCTTCCAGAGTGCTAGGATTATAGGCATGAGCCACCACACACGGCCCAGGGTTATCTTCTTAAAATATCTATCATCAGGCTGGGCACAGTGGCTAGGATTACAAATCCTAGCACTCCAGCAGGCCAAGGTGGGTGGATCGCTCGAGCTCAGGAGTTCGAGACCAGCCTGAGCAAGAGCAAGACCTCGTCTCTACTAAAAATAGAAAGAAATTATCTGGCCAACTAAAAATATATATAGAAAAAATTAGCTGGGCATGGTGGCTCATGCCTGTAGTTCCAGCTACTCGGGAGGCTGAGGCAGGAGGATCGCTTGAGCCCAGGAGTTTGAGGTTGCTGTGAGCTAGGCTGACATCATGGCACTCACTCTAGCCCGGGCAACAGAGTGAGACTCTGTCTAAAAAAAAAACACCTATCATCAGACTTTACTACCCTTGTAACAGAGGTAAAGTGCCAGGAATTCCCCAGCCAACAGGGTTGAAGACAGGGCATTGCGCAGGAATAAGGAAAAAGAGACAACAGAAGAGAAAGGGTGGGGTTGGGGACTCAAGGCTTCTCCAGACCAAGAGCCTCGACCTGAGCTCCTCACACTCTCCTCACTAGTATTTATTTCTCTTAACAAAACAATCTCATCCATCAAGCTAAAGTTAAAGAAACATAAATCAAGTTAAAGAAATTTTTCTCATACAAAAGCAGGTACTGAAGTTTCCATTCTGATATCAATCAAAAGCAAGAAATCATTAAACCATAAAGAAGGACATATATCATGCATGAGATCTTAAGAGAATACAGTAAAGATTTATATTTTTCAGTTACCCATTCTTCTTAACAAAGCTATTGATTTAGGCTAAGCAATTTCCAGCCTTCAATTAAACAGACTCATTAACTGTGAGCCACAAGCCAAGCCTGCCTTTCATCCAGCAGGACATTTCTATTCCTTTAAAAACCTCAGAGCAACTTGAACCTATGCTCCCAGATTGCAGTCCTTAAACTTGGCCCAAATAAACTCTCTACTTACATTAAATTTGCCTAAGTGTTTTCCTTTAGGTCAACAGGGGCATAGGGTTTCTTTTAGGGTGATGGGAAAGTTCTAAAGTTAAATAGTATGATGAATAGAAGCCACTGAACTACACATTTTAAAACAGTGAATTTTATGGTATGTGAATTATATCTTCACTTTAAAAGAAAAGAGTTATTAGAATAAAACAAAAAGTTTTACAAAAAGTTTTTTACAATTATGAAAAGTTTTCCTGAGTTATTAAGGCTCTATGAAAATTTTGAAACAAAATTATATGGAATTGCAATATCAAAATCTTTTTTCCTACAATTAAAGTAAGTATTTTTAGTTTTTTCCCTTTGAGGAAAATGAAAGTTAAAACTTCTCCATGATTGGAAGCAAAACAACTCTAATGGTCCTTTTACTTAGAAGAAAATCCACTTTGTTCTCTTCCTCCCCTTGTCACCACTGCACTTGACTAGTCTTAAAAATAAAAATAAAATAACAATTTTAAAAAGAAGAAAACCCACAACTTCACTACGCAATCTGGTGGACAACTATCTTTCCCGCCTGCTACTCTCCTCTGGGCTCACTGTGCTGCAATCACACTGGATTTCACAAGGTCTACAACCAAAACAAGTTTATTCGTGCTTCAGGGTATTTAAAAGAAATAGAAATATTTTATTTTCATTTACTAAATCTGGCAACTCTAAATAGGATCTCCCTATCTCTTTAATAATTAAAAATTAACAGCTTTCAGTGGCTTGTCAGTACTATTTGTTTCTGCCAATTTGCTAGCTATCTGTGTGACCTTAAGCAGATGACCTAATCTCTCTGGATCTCACATCTGCCAAGTGCGGATAAAGGGACCTACCTCAGAGTAACTGTGGGGCTTAAATAAAACAGTATGTGTAGCGTTTTTGGCATAGTCAGCGCTCCCTGAATGGGAGTTACTACATATTCGTTATTAATTACCACACAGGCTCAGCTCGGCGAACAGGCGCTGGCCCAGCCTGAAGCGAACCCACCACACCTCGGAAAAGGGCGAGCAGGGTCGGCAAAGCTGTAGCGAGGAAATGAGAGATCGCCTTCCACGCCCAGTTAAGCTGGCCATGCGGGTGGAGTTCCTCACACCCTCGCGTAGTCCAACCCCGGCGGGCAGAGAGAGCGCCTCCCTCGAGGCGCCCGCCTTCTCCAACGCGGCGGAACAGGTGACACCGCCCCAGCCACTTCCGTTTTGGTGCACCTTCCCTCCCCGCCCCCAGCCTGCACTTTCGACAAAATCATGGAGTCTGGTATTTCCCTCTGGACCTTTATATTTTCTTCACTTCTCCCTCATTCTGACCGAGTTTGGAGATAAAAATTAATCCGCGAGGAACTAGAGACACTAATGGCCACAGAAAGAGCAGCTAAGTGGGCGTGGCGAAAGTGCGTAGCGGAAGCACTGCACGCCCTCTCTTCTCTCGACGGAAGTCGCTGAGTATAAATGAGTCCCAAAGCCGGCGGCATCTGGTCTTGTCACCCGCTGGGCCACCAGTTTCATGTGGAGGCTCCCAGGCGTCCGCGCAGCGCTTCGTGGAGTCCGGATAGCGGTGGAGCAGCGCAGCCGGGCCGAAGCGGCGACTGAGACGGCGGCGGGTGCGATGGAGCGTGCTATAGTGCGCTGTGTGCCCTCGGAGCCCAAGCTAAGCCTATCATTCGCGCTGGCCGACGGCAGCCACAAGAACATGCAGCGCGACCAGAGCGAGCCTGTGGGTAGGGCTCTCAGCCGGATCGCCACGAACGCCATCAAGGGCCACGCTAAGGCCGCCGCCGCCAAGAAGAGCAGGAAGAACCGGCCGAACGCAAGTGGCGGTGCGGCCTGTGCTGGGCCTGGGCCCGAGTCGGCTACAGCCTGCGAGCCCGTGGTGAAGCTGTACTACCGGGAGGAGGCAGTGGCTGAGGACGTGCTCAATGTGGACGCTTGGCAGGACGGCGCGGTGTTGCAGATAGGCGATGTCAAGTACAAAGTGGAGCGCAACCCGCCCGCCTTCACCGAGCTGCAGTTGCCGCGCTACATCATGGCGGGCTTCCCCGTGTTCCCCAAGCTCAGCCTAGAATTTGGGGATCCCGCCTGCTCCCTCTTCCGCTGGTACAAGGAAGCCAAGCCCGGAGCGGCGGAGTCTGAGGCCAGTGGCCCCTCGTCGTTGTCTCCTTCCTTGCCCTCTTCTACTTGGATCGAGACAGGTGTGGACGAGCGCGTCTACATCCCGTCTAATGCCGACATCGGACTACGTCTCTTGCTTCATTGCACCCCAGGCAATGGACAGCGCTTCGGGCCGAGCCGGGAGAGGGTAAGTGTGTGTCCGGTGGAAGCCGGGCCTGGCACCTGCACTTTTGACCACCGGCATCTCTACACTAAGAAGGTGACAGAGGACGCTCTCATCCGCACTGTCTCCTACAACATCTTGGCAGACACGTACGCTCAGACTGAGTTCTCACGGACAGTCTTGTACCCATACTGTGCCCCTTACGCCCTGGAGCTCGACTACCGCCAGAACCTTATCCAGAAGGAGCTCACTGGCTACAACGCCGACGTCATCTGTTTGCAGGAAGTTGACCGGGATGTGTTTTCTGACAGCTTGGCACCCGCCCTCGAGGCCTTTGGGCTAGAGGGCGTGTTTCGAATCAAGCAGCACGAAGGCCTGGCTACTTTCTACCGAAAGTCTAAGTTCAGCCTCCTTAGCCAGCATGACATTTCTTTCCACGAGGCCCTGAAGTCCGACCCCCTTCACAAAGAACTGCTGGAGAAACTAGTTTTGTACCCATGGGCGCAGGTGAGAGTGCTCCAGAGATCTTCTGTGCTTCAGGTAAAGTAGCTACCCCTATCTTTTCACATGCTAGCCCATTTTTACGGGCCTGGAAGGGGGGGCGGAGGAGGATGAGGATAATGAGATAAAGCTATCCAGACTTTGTTGAAAGGTGTTTGCTCTAGTATCTTCAGCACAAAAATTTAGTCTTCATTCATTCAGCAAGTATTTTTTGAACACCTCTGGTGTGCCTACCACACATGCTGCAGGTTGCCCTGAACAAAGCAAGCAGGGACTTTCCTAGTATTTATACTCTAGCGAGAGGAACGCATGCTAAATATAAAAATAATAGTAATAGCTAATAGTCTTTACTACGTTCCAAGCACTGTCCTGACACATTTTTAAAGTACTTAAAATTTAAGTGCCTGGTGTATTTTATGAAGTGCTCCGTCAGTATCAGCTAGTTATTTATTATTGGGTCATTTAATCTTCACAGTAATCCCGATATTCCTCTTTTTTTTCTTTGAGAGATAGGGTCTCCCTCTATTGCCCAGGCTAGAGTGCAGTGGCTGATCTTAGCTCACTGCAACCTCAAACTCCTGGGCTCAAGTGATTCTCCTGCCTCAGCCTCCCGAGTAGCAGGGACTACAGGCATGTGCCACCATGCCCGGCTAATTTTTCTGTTTTTCTGTAGAGACCAGGTCTGGCTGTTTTGCCCAGGCTGCTCTCAAACTCCTGACCTCAGGCAGTCCTTCTGCCTTGGCCTCCCAAAGTGCTAGGAGTATAGGCATGAGGCACCATGCCCACCCTGTTGTCTCTTTACCAGCATGAAACTGGTTTAGAAAAGTGTCTCTCTCCAGGTCACACTGCTGTAAATGGTAAAAATGAGTATTCAAACCTAGGTCTCCCTGACTCCAAAGCCTGCACTAAACTGCTTGAAAACAGTCTCCAACCTTAATTTTGTCATGTAAAATGTATTATTTTTATACTAGCTTTATATGTTGGACATGTTATTAAAACATGTGACACTGAATCCTGTTCGTGTAGATCCTAAAATTTAAATAACAAATCAAATTTTGTAATTTCAGTCTTCCTTTGTCAAGGGGAGGATATGGAATAAAATGTTAGTTCACATAGTCGTAGATAAAAACATTCAGGAGATTGGCAGGTACCAGCTGCACTCCTGGCACTTTCCTTTTTTTTTTTTTTTTTTTTTTTTAGGTTTCAGTTCTTCAGTCTACAAAGGACTCTTCTAAAAAGATATGTGTTGCTAATACCCATCTCTACTGGCATCCAAAAGGTAGGTTTAATTTGGTTTCACAAGTGACTTCAACATGACTTAAGATTGTTAAACCTGTTTTACACAAGTATATGTCTTGAATGTCACCCAAAGACTGTAGTTTGAGTTTTTTCTTTTCTTTTTTTACTTAAAGACAACTTTAAAAAGTACTTACATTAATGTTTTTTATATTCATAGGTGGGTACATTCGTCTCATTCAAATGGCAGTAGCCTTGGCTCACATTAGACATGTCTCGTGTGATCTGTATCCTGGCATACCAGTTATATTTTGTGGGGACTTTAATAGTACGCCATCAACAGGAATGTATCATTTTGTCATCAATGGAAGCATTCCAGAGGATCATGAAGACTGGTCTTCCAATGGGGAAGAGGAAAGATGCAACATGTCTCTTACGCATTTCTTCAAACTGAAAAGTGCTTGTGGTGAACCTGCTTACACAAATTATGTTGGTGGCTTTCATGGATGTCTAGATTACATTTTCATTGACTTAAATGCTTTGGAGGTTGAACAGGTGATTCCTTTACCCAGTCACGAAGAAGTTACCACCCACCAGGCCTTACCTAGTGTTTCCCATCCCTCTGATCACATAGCGCTTGTATGTGATTTAAAATGGAAATAGATTTGTTTGTATGTGATTTAAAATGGAGATAGATTTGTTTTGTATGTGATTTAAAATGGAAATAGATTTGTGTTTAATGGAAGTTGTTTTAGATGTGAAAAGGAAGTTACTTTAGCAGAAAATTTAATATGAATCAAAGATTATGAACGGTCAAAGGGGAAAATTAGACACTAAGGGAAAATGTTCATACCCTACTAGTTATGCTCCAGATGCCTTTATTATGAAACTGTTCATAATGTTTGCATCATAGTTTATCTTTGCTTTTTTCCCCCCCTACACTTGGAGGAAAACATTTATGACTTGCTTGAGAAGAAAATTGAATTATTGTGTACATTTTTATAAGTGTTTTTTTTTAGCTAGTAATTAAGAATTTTTTAAGTACCATTTGAATGATCTTATTTTTCTTTTATAACATTACATTCCAAATTGAATCATGTTTATATAATTAGGGGAAGATGCATATAAGTTAAGGTGAGAGACCTAAGTTCTGACACATGGAAAGAATAACATTAGGGTCTACCTCTACCTCAATTTGGTTAGCAATTTACTACAATTTCAGAGCTTTAACAAAAGATTAAAATATACTATCACGTGGTATTGCGTCTTATCCTTCATTTTTCAACTAACAAGGTATTTTCATTCTCTGATTTTTAGGATTTTAGTTTTAGTGTATGGTACAAATGGACATAATCTATATTCTCATTCTTACTGCAGTTCATTTTAATTTTTAGAATGCAAGCACAATTTAGTATAGAAAGTGAGTAGCAACATGTTCAACTTGATCCCATTGTATGTCATTGATTACTCTTGCCTAAGAAAAACGTTCATAAATCAACAGGGTATTTGACCAAATATCAGAGTAATACAGCACAACATATTACTTTATGAGAAACTACCTACAGATATGGGCTTGAAATTTTGGGTGAACCATTGAGCATTTCTATGCTTAGACGTATTTTTGAAATTGCTGGTTTTTTATAAACAGGAAAAAGGGGAGTAGTGGAAATTTTGAGCATCTCCGAAATAAAAAACTATTCTTTATAGACATGAGCATTATAGTTTGAGTTACAGGACAACATTGTGTATATATAATTTATATAAGTATTGTAAAAGAAAACTTAAATATGAAGCAGTTGTATTAGTGTCTAGCCTAGAGTGGTAACTGATCTTAACTAACTCAGTTATCACCATACATTATTTATAATGCTTTCGCTGTTGCTTTTTTGGTGTTTGGGATAACTAGTGTTGATTCATATTTCTGCACTTAATTTCTAGCTCAGGTATTAAAAGCCCACCCACCTCAAGAAGAACTTTGATTTTCTCCAGTCATGAAAGCCCTTGTTTCAAATTCTTTAATCTCTGAACCCAATATCCTAATAATTGTCTTTTGATAAAGTAGTCTGTATTTTCATATTCTGTTCACTATCAAATGTATCATTAACACTTAGTTTGAGAATGAAAGCGTTTTACTTGTGTATCAGATCTAATCTTGAAGTATTTAAATTACTTGAAGGGAAAAATTAAGGTGGCAATTTCTTGAGATCTTGCTTAGAAAAAGTTATGAATAAAAAATTGATGCTATCAAATTGTGCCTTCCTAAATAACATTTTTAGAGCATTTTAACAGTTTACAAATACATAAATATTAAAACCAAAATTGATTTTTTTGCAAAATATATTTTCTTCCTTTTTAAAATGTTTTCAGTCTGCTTTCAAACAAACATGTTGACAGGACCCTTATAGTTACTTGGGAGAAAAAAATTCTCAGCAAAAAGTTGAGAAACATTTTAAAAGAAAAAACTATAATGTGACATAATTACTCATGCCCATGAAAAGATATGGTGTTCCATATTAATACCATGGCTAGCTAGATTAAACTCTGGTCAGAAAAACTAAGCACTTATCAAACATTCCATTTGATCTTTGCTGACAAAACACTACAATCAGATTGTATACAGGCATTTCTGAATATTAGGATATAGAATGTTATTGTGAAGTGCCATATACTCTGGTCAAATCTCCAGCATACAGATATATTAGAATGATTGGAGTCCAAATGTAGGGAACACTGAGAAAATGTATAAATAGCATACCAGTGTTTCCTTAAACTTATAAGTTAGAATAAAGTGTTATTCAAAAATGTTTGTGTTTAAAGCTGCCTTTATGATTGCATTTTTCTGTTACATTTGGATAAATAGTATATTTAATTTTAATAAAATAAGGGAAGGATAGCAACTTTGTGTTTTTGCAGAGATGAGCTCTCACTATGTCGTCCAGGCTGGTTTCAAACTCCTGGCCTTAAGCGATCCTCCCACCTCAGCCTTCCAAAATGCTGGGATTATAGGTGTGTCCCACCACACTTGGCATAACTTTTCTCTGATAACCCACATTTTATGATGTCACAAGTTCTTATTGTAGGAATTAACATTCCATAATTTTGTATTGGTTATAAATGAGTGAGAATCTTTCAGAACATGTTTTCTGTTAAAATGAACTCTTGCACAGTTGCCAACTACAGCAAACATGTATGCTGATAATTCATAATTCATTAGCAAATCATTTCTGGCTGTAATGAGCATTCTTTGTAAAATTCTGAATACTAAAATTGATTGTTTCAAATTTCCAAGAATTTCACTGGGTGTGGTGACTTTTCTGAGAGTACTAAGATGATCTCATCAGAATATGCTGGTTTCAGTCTGGAGATCTCTGAGGAACATAATACAAGGGAGAGAAGGTCAAAGAACACTACTGTGGGAAAAATCTCCGTGGTGGAATTGACATCTTTATATATCATATTCTCTAGCTATGAAATAAAGGCAGAAGCTCCCTCTAGTTTGACTGGGATAAATCCAAAATTCACATGTAATGAAAGATAAAATTCTGCATTATTTATCACAATACCCACATAACAACTCATTAGGGACAATATTGTCTCTGAAATATTATCACCAACAATTTTCTCAACACAATTCAAAAATATTTACATGTTTTGATAATTTTAATAATTTGGTCAATATAATGAAGGAAACTAGATTTCATTCTGGGGGAGGAAACAATTTTAAGAACTTTAAGTGATAGGGATAATATTAAAGTTCTGTGGTCCCACTTTAATATTGAAGATATTAGAGCTGTATTAACCTGGATGACTTTTTTTTTTTTGAGGTTTCTTTTTTTAATTTTTTTTTTATTTCGGCATATTATGGGGGTACAAATGTTTAGGTTACGTATATTGCCCTTGCCCCACCCGAGTCAGAGCTTCAAGCGTGTCCATCCCCTGGACAGTGCGCACTGCACCCATTAGGTGTGTGTGTACCCATTCCCTTCTCCCCGCTCCCATCTGCCTCACCCGATGAATGTTACTACTATATGTGCACTTAACTGTTGATCAGTTAAAACCAATTTGATGGTAAGTATATATGATGCTCATTTTTCCATTTTTGGGATACTTCACTTAGTAGAATGGGTTCCAGCTCTAACTTGGATGACTTTTAAAATTGAGAGAAAATTCACCTAAGATTAACCATTTTAAAGTGTATAATTCAGTTACATCTAGTACATTCACAATGTGATCTGGTTCCAAAACAATTTCATCACTCAAACATACTCATTACTATACCCTGTAGCCATTGAGCAGTCACTCCCCATTTCCTTCTTCCACTGGCCCCTGGCAACTGCTAATCTGCTTTCTGCCTCTATAGATTTAACTATTTTAGACATTTCATATAAATGGAATCACACGATATATGGTCTTTGTGTCTGGCTTCTTTCACTTAGGATGATTTCAAGGTTCATCCATGTATGTATTAGTACTTCATCCCTCTTTAGGGCTGAATAATATGCCACTGCATGTATATACTCCATTTTGTTTATCTAAATGGACATTCAGGTTGTTGCCTTTTTTTTTTAATCTACATACTCTGAAGAGGATTTTACTGTAGGGATGCTGCCATTTTTTGGCTACTGTGACTAGTGCTGCTATGAATGTTTATGTAGAAGTTTTTGTTTCAACATCTGCTTTCAATTCCTTTGAGTACGTATTTAAGAGTAGCTTGCTTGGCCGTATGGTAATTCTATTTAACTTTTTGGGAAACTGCCTAACTTTTCCACAGTGGCTGCACCATTTTACATTCCCTCAGTGATGTACAAGGATTCCAATTTCTCTACATCCTCACCAACTTATTTTCCATTTAAAAAATCATAATCATTCTAGTGGGTGTGAAATGGTATCTGCCAATGCATTTTTAACTTGTTTGGCCTAATTAGTGTTGCAATCATGAGCTAGATTACTCACAATGGATTAACCAACCCCCTCTGTTTTTTTTCCAGAGATCCCATCTTCAGCAATTTCTTTCTTACTTTTACAAGCTTATATCAAGTTGGGAAGGTCAGTCTCAATGCTGCTTTTGAAAAGATTTTGCAAGAGAAACATTATAAAAATACCAAAGCCCTTGAGTGTAAATATTAATAAATTAGAAAGAATAAGAAGTCTAAGCCTAAAAAAGGTCAATATTTTCTTTTTTTTTTTTTTTCTTCTTTTTTTTCACTCATACTCAAGTCCCAGAAAAGGTCATTTTTAAAATATGGGTCTACTTCAGTGATTTGTTTCAGAGAATAAACTTGCTTACTGACATTGGCTTACCTACCACTTTTAAATCCCAATTTAGGTACACAGAGTAGCAGATAGCAAGAATGCCTAAATAGTAATACTAACTCCTGAGAAACAAATGGCCGTGGCTGAATATAACTTATCAAGTTATGATGCATAATTATAAAAAAAGACCAAACTCTATTTATTAAAAAAATTATAGATTTTGAAAAGAAAACTCTAAATTCAAGATAAGCTTTAAAAATAAATTTAAAAAAATATATTGAGCCAGTATGACATTAAAAATTATAAGAATATGGGAAAAAATTAATTGCTTTGCAAGTTGGCCATCTTCAGTGTATTGAGTCATATTTAAGACATGCTAAAATTTAATTTTATATTAATATATAAACAGTAAAGTAATCCTGAAATACTATCTGTTCACTTTTTTTTCAAAAGTTTATTCTTAAATGTACAATAGGCTTGAAGACAACACTGCATTTTAGCTATAGGTGGCAAAAGATGTTATGGCAGGGAATACAGATGTTTAAATAGGAATCAAGGGTCACCATCACCTCAGGCACAAGGAAGGAATAGCTTACTTTTTGCCAAATGTCTTAATTCCACCTGTGACCAGTGGGGCCCTTCTTCGTGGCGTTCGTTTTTAGCTCCTTGAGTTTCTTCTGCTCCTCTTTTTGTTTCTGCTTGAGCGCCTTACCTTCCTCATCCATCTCCTTGGCCTGCTCCTTGGGCTGTTTCAGGGGCTGCCACCTTCGTGGCTGGACATGACATTGCCGCCTCTTCCCCAGTCCCTGCCACCAGAAACAGAGCTCCCAGCCCATCCCCTACTACTATAGCGCCACTCGAACCCACTTTATTGTTGTTGTTGAGACAGTCTCACTTTGTCACTCACAGCTCACAGCAACCTCAAACTCCTGGGCTCAAGCAGTCCTTCTGCCTCAGCTTCCAGAGTAGCTGGGATTACAGGCATGAGCCATCACACCCGGCCCTAATTTTTATTTTTAGATCATCTCTGTTAACCTGTTGTAACCATGAAGTTTGTTGTCTAATTTTATCAACAGGTATTTTTACTTTTGTGGAGGTAGTTATGTAAGTGTAGCATGAAGATGTAGTTATAATACAAACATATTTGTTTTGTTAAAATATAGTCAAGAATAATGTGATTATCAAGAACCATTCAAGTTAAAGAGTCTAAAGATTTTGTTATTGTAGCTTTATTTGTGATCATTTTTAAGGTTATGGTTAGGTTGTGGAGTACATGTTAATGAGCTGTTATTTCCCACCAGGGTAGTAAGTAGGGTGTACATAAAAAGTAATCTTCTCTGTCTGGGATTTCCCTTGGGAGATACTATTCCCGAGATGGAGTTTCTTTTTTTTTTTTCTTTTTTTTTTTTTTTTGAGACAGAGTCTCACTTTGTTGCCCAGGCTAGAGTGAGTGCCGTGGCGTCAGCCTAGCTCACAGCAACCTCAAACTCCTGAGCTCAAGGGATCCTCCTGCCTCAGCCTCCTGAGTAGTTGGGACTACAGGCATGCGCCACCATGCCCGGCTAATTTTTTTGATATATATATTTTTAGCTGTCCATATAATTTCTTTCTATTTTTAGTAGAGATGGGGTCTCGCTCTTGCTCAGGCTGGTCTCGAACTCCTGAGCTCAAACGATCCGCCCACCTCGGCCTCCCAGAGTGCTAGGATTACAGGCGTGAGCCACCGCACCCGGCCGAGATGGAGTTTCTGTCTAAAATTTTTCTAGTTATTTGTGAAAACAATTTTAGGGAACTGGTCTAATGAGTAACTTTAGATCTGTTATGGACTGAGAAGGGAGTGGTGAGGAGTCTTTTTTTTTTTTTTTTTTTTTTGAGACAGAGTCTCACTCTGTTTCCTGGGCTAGAGTGCCGTGGCGTCAGCCTAGCTCACAGCAACCTCAAACTCCGGGAATCAAGCTATCCTCCTGCCTCAGCCTTCCAAGTAGCTGGGACTACAGGCATGTGCCACCAGGCCCGGCTAATTTTTTCTATATATATTTTTAGCTGTCCAGATAATTTCTTTCTATTTTTAGTAGAGACGGGGGTCTCACTCTTGCTCAGGCTGGTCTCGAACTCCTGACCTTGAGCGATCCACCCACCTTGGCCTCCCAAAGTGCTAGGATTACAGGCGTGAGCCACTGCACCCAGCCAGGAGTCTTAATAAACAAGTATCTCCCATGTCTAGCAATCCTTAAGTCTAAGGAGTTTGTTTGTTTTTTTTTTCCTGATCTCCACAGTCTAAAGTATATTTAAGAGATGTATAAAAAGTACCTGTTTTTGTTCGAAAGTTTATGGAATCATTTTAGGTAATATTAAGGTTATGTTTTTAAACCAAGGATCTGTATAAGGGAGTTGATCTTTTTTTTCTGGGAGTTGGCAGGCTGTTAATCTCCCCAAGCCTTGGGATTATATTTTTGTTGGCATACTATGATATAGATAGTGGTTTCATGATCCTTATATGAGGGGTTAAAATATTTGTTAATAAGATAATTCAAAGAGAGTGTTGAAAAGACTCTAACAGTTGAATTTTTATAATAGGTGGTCAATTTAGAGAGACCAATTGCCTAGTATAAAGTGTACTTATTAGACTATGGGTCCCTACTGTTACCTGGTACACAATGTCTGATGAGGGGCTGGATAAGAAACATGGGACCTCTGAGTACAGAGTTATTAATCATACTCTTGTAGGTGATCCAAGAGACAGCCTTACGTTTAATGTACAGGGGATACATTAGAGAAATTGCATACTGGGACAACTATAGGGTCAGAATGCTCTTGTACTGAACGAGGTTTAGGATGACAAACCCAGCAGTGAGACAGGTTAGTGGAGGAGGCAATAGCTTGAGAAATCTTACCTAGAGTTGTCTGGCCGCCAGGCAAACAAAAGTTTCCAAGGAACAAATAAGATGTATGGGGCATATAACCTTATGTTACTCTTTTTTTTTTTTTTTTTTTTTTTTGTGGAAGAGTAACTTTAGGTCCTCTAAGGGCTCACAAGCCCACTGTTTCTCCAGTCTCTCAGAAGGTAGTGAATCTTGGAGGCATGGGGTCTCTGGTAGTGGTGTCTCTTTTATTTGAGTGTGATGCATCTATAGCTTATCTCTTGTGAGTTTAACTGATGAGTTGTCAGGAGCATTTCAAATGGGCCATTTCCTTAGTGTATTGAATTATTGCTAGGCTGCACTTTCGTTAGTTTCATACTGTTTACGTACTTAACATATTGAATATTCTTCAGTAGAGAATTGGTTAGGCTTTATTTAGTTGGCTTTCTTATATTGGATAATATACACACTTTTAAAAGTATTTCAGGCCAGGCATGGTGGCTCACACCTGTAATCCTAGCACTCTGGGAGGCTGAGGCGGTCGGATGGCTCCAGGTCAGGAGTTCCAGACCAGCCTGAGCAAGATCAATACCCCGTCTCTACTAAAAATAGAAAGAAATTATCTGGACAGCTAAAAATATATATAGAAAAAATTAGCCGGGCCTGGTGGCACACGCCTGTAGTCCCAGCTACTCGGGAGGCTGAGGCAGGAGGACTGCTTGAGCCCAGGAGTTTGAGGTTGCTGTGAGCTAGGCTGATGCCACAGCACTCTAGCCTGGGCAACAGAGTGAGACTCTGTCTCAAAAAAAAAAAAAAAAAAAGAAAAAAGAAAAAAAAGTATTGCATATAACCCCTGTGGAATAATTTGGAGAAATGGTATATTCAGTGATAAAATCACTTAGAAATAAAACTAGCCTTTTTCATTAAAAGCCGGGTTAAGTATAGTGTTTTGTCTATCTTAAACCAAGAAAAGATATTTCTATTCAAGCTGTAGAATTTTTTTTTTTTTTTTTTTTTTTTTTTTGAGACAGAGTCTCGTTTTGTTGCCAGGGCTAGAGTGAGTGCCGTGGCGTCAGCCTAGCTCACAGCAACCTCAAACTCCTGGGCTTAAGCGATCCTACTGCCTCAGCCTCCCGAGTAGCTGGGACTACAGGCATGTGCCACCATGTCCGGCTAATTTTTTCTATATATGTTTTAGTTGGCCAGATAATTTCTCTCTACTTTTAGTAGAGACGAGGTCTCGCTCTTGCTCAGGCTGGTCTCAAACTCCTGATCTCGAGCGATCCACCCGCCTCGGCCTCCCAGAGTGCTAGGATTACAGGCGTGAGCCACCACGCCCGGCCCTTTCATGTCTTTTTATCATATACCTAGAGAAATCTGGCCTTTTGCTTCCTGGCTTCTGTCCTTTTTCTTCATCCTAAATGGAAGTCCGATGCTTTTGCTCTTCAGTCCTAAATTGATGTTTTTCTCTTTAAGGGCTTTTTGCCACTGTATGTCAAATCAGTTGAGGACTGGCCTTGGAAGGAAACCTCATACCCCATAGCAGTCACTCCCCATTTCCCCTAGCTCCTGGCAGCCACTCACCTACTGTCTGTCACTATGGATTTGCCTATCCTGGACATTTCAAATAAATGGCATCATATAATTATGTAGTGTTTTATGACTGGCTTCTTTCACTTAGGATATTTTTAAGTTCCTTCTATGTTGTAGCTATGTATCAGTACTTCATTTGTATGATGAATATTCCATTGTATGGATATACCACATCAATCCATTCATCAGTTGATGGGCATCTGGATTGCTTCACTTTTTGACTTCTATGAATAAGGCTATTATAAACATTTGTGTACAATTTTTTTTTTTAAACCTTTTTTTTTTTTTTTTTTTTGAGACAGTCTCACTCTGTTGCCCAGGCTAGAGTGAGTGCCGTGGCGTCAGCCTAGCTCACAGCAACCTCAAACTCCTGAGCTCAAGCGATCCTCCTGCCTCAGCCTCCCGAGTAGCTGGGACTACAGGCATGCACCACCATGCCCGGCTAATTTTTTTTCTATATATATTTTTAGCTGTCCATATAATTTCTTTCTATTTTTAGTAGAGATGGGGTCTCGCTCTTGCTCAGGCTGGTCTCGAACTCCTGAGCTCAAACGATCCGCCCACCTCGGCCTCCCAGAGTGCTAGGATTACAGGCGTGAGCCACCGCGCCCGGCCAGCGTACAATTTTTTGAGTGGATTCGTTTTCATTTCTCTTGGGCATAGACACACGAGTGGAACTGTTGGGTCATATGGGAGCTGTTTAACCTGGCAGACTATTATCAAAAGCAGTTGCACTATTTCGCACTCCCTCCAGCAATGAGTGTTCCAAATTCTCTCCATCCTCATCATCTTTTTTATTATAGACATTCTAGTGTGAAGCAGCATCTCATTGTGGTTTTGATTTGCATTTCTCTGATGGTTCATGACACTGAGCATCATTTCATGTGCTCATTGACTATGTATCTTTGGAGAAATATCTATTCAAATCATTTGCCCATTTTAAAATGAGGTGTTGTTGACCCACCCCTCCTTTAAAAAAAAAAAAAATCACTATCCATTGCTTCTTCAGGGCCATCCAGGAGGCAAGCCTTGCTCAGTCTGTGCTTAATACATCCCTTTCAGTTGAATGGCATTCAACCCAGTCTAAAAAATGAACCATTGTAACTTAAGTCTGGCGAGTTCCTGAGCCAGCTCTCCTGCAAATGGCAGGGCTAGGCCCCTCAACACTGAGTACTTACACGCCCAGTGAGATTGAAGGCACACATACCATTAGAATAGTGTAGAAAGCACTGACAAAGTCAGGAAGGAACCTGTCCTTTAACACACAAATGACCTAGCAGGCATCCACTAATACACCTACCTTAATTATTCCCTGCATTAGACCAGATGATTGCTTTTGCTATTCACTTCTCACAATCTTTGAATTCTATTATTAACAGAATTCAACCACTTAACCATTTTATATGGTTTGTGGAAATAATTATAAAGGGTATCTGTCCAAAAGTAACACAGGAACAGCAGTCACCAAGTAACCTTTCAGTAGTGGCACCTGAATACAATGTCACAACATACATACTAGTAGAAATATATCAAGAAGATGCTTGAGCTTAAATAACTCTCAAGAGTAAATTTTATTTTTTTGAGACAGTCTCGCTCTGTGGCTCTGAGTAGAGTCCAGTGGCATCATCTTAGCTCACTGCAACCTCAAACTCCTGGGCTCAAGTGATCGTCTTGCCTCAGCCTCCAGAGTAGCTGGTACTACAGGTGCACAACACCTGGCTGATTTTTCTATTTTTGGTAGAGACGGGGTCTCACTCTTGCTCAGGGTGGTCTCAAACTCCTGAGCTCAAGCAATCCTCCTGCCTCGGCCTCCCAGAGAGCTAAGATTACAGGCCTGAGCCACCATGCCCAGCCTCAAGAGTAAATTTTAGAGTCCAGTCCAATTTTATACTAATGTAGTCTTTAAAGCTTAATGATTAGATGATCTTAATGAGATTAAGCATGTCATGCCAAGATTTCATTCCTAACATCTTCCTAAAAATAACTAAGCTGATTATATAAATAAATGTTGGCTAGAAAGAGTGAGTTCCCGGTGTGCCAGTACTATCCCAACACTAATTCTGTTGGTCCTTAGGAAAAGTAAACTGCTGGTAGATTATTTCTAATCATATTCTCAGTAGGTAATCAGACTCAAGAGCTAGTTCTGTAACTTGCCCTGTATCATCAGATCTTCAGATAATGTACTTGCAGATACACCATTTGCTCTTAGTTTTCATGTTAATTCTACCATAGTTGGTAACCACTATTTGTATTATTGAAACATCCAGTAGGCCACCAGAAAGTATAAGCACTTGTTTTCAATGACAACTCAGAAGTCACATTCAAAACTCCATGACAAGGAACCAGAAATTCCACATTTAAGAAAGTTTATTCCCAGTGACTTGAAAATAATTATGTATAATTTTGTATCTACACTGAAGTAAACCGGAAGTCTCCGATGAGACACTGATACTCTGCCATGACTAGGATAATATCTCACTTAAGTTTTATCATCAACAGAATATGTAAAGGCAGAAAATCCATGGAAATTGAAATCTTTAACAAAGTATCAAAGATATCACATCATAAAAAAGCAGCTGGTAAAGCTAGACAAATGACAATGGGGAGTATGATGGACCAAAAAAAAAAAAAAAAAAAGCTTATTGGAAAGGGGGATAGAGAATAGATAATGGTACTATCAACTCTGATGCTGCCAGAGAGTCTTTAAGGGAATCACAATTCCTCTTCAGTTTCTCTGTTAACATTATTCAACAATTATTTGACAGAATACTTTTTATTGTAGGGGTATAAACAACTGTTCTGTATAATAGGGGCACCACAGAGACCTCTCATTGATTGACCAACACTAAGTTTAACATTTGAGCAAATAGCATCCAATCTTGAGTGTCAAATATTTCATAAGAGTACTTCTATAAATAAAGACAGTAGTAGTGCTTTTTGTAAGTTTGCATAAAACAGGGAAGACATTCTAGGGGTTATCTCTCAATACTTTCTTGGAAAGCGTTTAATCACTTCCATTTGAAAAAAATGGAACTTTCTCGACTTAAAAAAAAACTAATACTATCAGGACTGAAGAAAAAGTAATTTCTAGGCGGTAAAAAAACATCTGCGAAGTTGCCAAGGTAATGCTTTCTTTGAAAAAAAATTGGCAATTCTGCAAATCTTTTTTAACCCATTTAGTGAAAATTAGGCAATTTTAGTTTCTTAATGCAGTTATTTGGTAGTACCCTAACAGCTGCCTTCTATCCCAAAAATTATATGGTGTCCCTCTTTAGAGAACGCACTTCTGACTTAATTAGTGTTTAGAAAAGGAAAAAAAAAAAAAAAGTCTTAGTAACTTAACTGTAAACACTGAATTTTTTGAAGTTGTGTATTTCCTAGTTGATACCCTATAAAACTACACATACTATATACCGTATTTTAGCTTTATCCAAGAAATAAGACCTTATTTGGAAGGAAGGGAGAATTCATCCAGTAGGCTAGGAAAGATGCACTTACATCAAGTGATACAAACTAAACACATTCTTTATCCCCGTAAACTGTTTTTAATAATCATCAACTGATTAATTCTAATTTCTTTTTGCTTAATCTAGTGGATTTAACAATTAAAAATACTTTTTAATAAGCATGCATTTGGTTTTAGAAATAAATCTTCAATCCATAAAATTAACTGAATCTATACAAGCCATTAAGAATCATAAAAAAGCAAGGTTTATAAAATACATAAAACATTATAGACAAAAACTAAGTTATTCAAAATTATCAAGTTGAGTCTATAACTTAATAGATGTAGTTAATAAGGTATACCTTTATTGCCTTATTGATAAAATAGTTATGTGCAGCTTTCTATTGAAGTTCTAAATTTGTGATGTTAAAAAAAAAAAATTGCTTGTGCTCGCTTTGGCAGCACATATACTAAAATTGGAACGATACAGAGAAGATTAGCATGGCCCCTGCACAAGGATGACACGGGGGAGGGGGGGAGAGGGGGGAATTGCTTGTGAACTTAGTTCTTTGAAATAGAGTAACATCACTAACAGTCCTTGTAAGCTGCCACGCAAACTGCACTTGAATTTTTTTTTTAACTAATGTTAGCTGTAAAACACACACATGCATACATGCTTTGTGGGCAGTTCATTTTATTACAGCCTTTTACTCTTGATCTCACCTCAGAAATTTACAGCATCAAAATAGTATTTTATAGAAAAAAAGTAGTATCTTATCAAAGAAAACTAAGTTTTTGATGTTGCTCTACACTGTTATACACATAACAACCCATATTTCATTTCCAATTTAAACAATTAGTAAACCCACTGGGATCTGTATTATTGTTCATAGTATGTAAAATATGCAAATCAACTCTCCTACATAAGAAAATCCATTTCAAATACCTTCAAGACTCAAAAAGAACACACACAATTATGTTTTATCATTTTATTAGGAATAATTCCAAATGAGTTATGAAGAAAAATGTATTCATTGAATTTGATGAGTTTTCCAAAAACTCTTAATGAAGATATGTTCACCAATAAACAATAAAACATCAGCAGAACTATCATATACTGGGCAAAGAGTCAGGGTGATACCAAAAGCAACATGCAACGTAAAAAAGATACAACATAAAGGAAGACAATCTGCTGAGTATTAAAAACCATCTCAATATGAACTCTTTGCAACCAGCACAGAACTAATTAGCTATCAAATCCAAACTACACAAAGGTAAGTTTGGCTGATGGAGGCCAGGAGTCAACATGGGAGAAAAAGTAAGTTCCTCAGTGCAAGAGAGCTGAATAGTGTTTTGGAGCATTTCCCTGGCTGGTACAAGCAGTATTAGAAAATCTTTTTGGCAAGGGAGAGAAATAAATACAAATGGAATGCTACATTTTTAAATCAGCAGACTGTCCCAGGAATGATAAAGGTATCAGTAAAGTAGCAAGGGGATAACTTTAAAACATTATTTGTTGTGGGCTCAAAAAAACATTCAAAACGGATTTCTTTAAAGGTTTCACCATAGCTATGTCCAGGCATTTAGGCTAAAAAGGGAAGTAAAATTAAAAGAGGACACTTTTTTCCCAAGGAGAATTTCTTTAAAACCAAGCATATTGCTAAATAGCAACATTATACTTGGTAAACAATAATTGGCAACAAAATAAGTTTCAACTCTGTAATATTCTGCCCAAACCAGTCCCAGATACTGTTTAATAACCAAGATGCAAACTAATTTTGTTGTAACAAGCCTAGACCAATTCTATCAAACATGTCCTTGGTTAGATATCCAGTTTCATTTAACGTTTTGAAAGCTCATTTGACAGCCAGTCAAGTCCCTCATACAGACCAGTTCCTTGTGTAGCACAAGTGGCTTGAACATACCACTGTAAAGAAAGGACAAGAAAATACTTGATTAACATAAGACAATATATACAGCCACAATGTTTGAGTGTTCTTAATCAAAAAATTAAATATTTCTCCCAAATGTCCGATGGTATTACAAGTCAGCAATTATAAACATGTAAGAAAAAAGAAAAAATTTAATATATAAAATCACAGGAATAAATGTAAACATGGTAAAATATTATATCACACAAATGATCGATTCTATATTTAATGATCTCAGTAACTATAAAGATGACTCAAAATTATCTACCCCTTTTCTTAAAACTGTGCTTTCGGAAAGAAAAAATTATCTACCCTTTACATTAGGAGTCTTCTCACAAAACTACCCCATATTTAAAGCTACTTCTACCTACCTATTCATTAGATTTAGTCCACTTTCCACCACTTAATCGGGAGAAAAGATTCATGAACAAATTACTAGTAAACTACCCACTGGGTTTTTATAACCCTCTTGTTTCCCATAAAACTAAGTTCAAAGTAGAAGAGGCCTATTTTTGAAAGAGTAGGGTTTGCTGATTAAACTTTTCAGATAATTTCACTATCTTAAGTCTCATGCATTTCAAAAAGTTCCAGCTTTTTAAAAAACGGTAATGAATCTTATTTCCAGTAACTGTATGAAATGCAATGAAAAGTTACAACCATCAAGAAGGAAACCTACAAAGCAATTTACTGTTGAGATACTTTATTTTTATTAATCATCTTTTTGACCAGTTTTATTTTGCCTTCAAAAAACAACCCTGCTTTAATGATGCAAGGCCACTGAAGGAATACCATGTTGTCACTACTTATTTGACTACCCAACCTCAGTAAGTAACATAGGAGGGCTGGGGAAAGGCATGAATTCATACCTTCACAGCCTGGAAAACTTGGATCCTTTACATTTTATCTTGTTTAAATCAGCCTGGGAAATCTCAAACAGGCAACGGTTTTTGTTTTTGCCAAAGTACAATATTTGCCTTGTTTACAAGTAAATGCAATTGCAACGGTTTTTGTTTTTGCCACAGTACAATATTTGCCTTGTTTACAAGTAAATGCAAAATTACTATACAGCACATGACACTAATAGTTTGTGATACTCATCTTCATATATAAAATAGTATATCACGTTTTGCTAATACCTCACTGATCTAAAATAAGCTATTTGAGAGCAAGTAGAAAATTTCTTACGATCTTATATTCAAAATAACTTCAAAACTTAAATACTGGATCCTTAAGAAGAAAACCAAATTATAAAATATTTGTTGTAAAGCTATTTAAAAGATACAAAATTAAGAATATCAATAATCTTTAGATAGTCTAATTCTCCTACAGTAGTTTCCTATATCTTTTGGATCCTTAAGATATATTAAAAGTTAAACAGAGAAGACATCAATGTACTTTAAAGTAAAACAAAATGAAAATTTATAAAGGTTTGAAAAAAAGCCTGAAAGAGCTGATTTTTTTTATAAGCAAGAGAGTATATTACCATATTTTTAAATAAATAATGGGCTCATCTGTTCAAAGGGGATAATAAATGTTTATACTAAATACTAACTTAAACAATTCTCCTAATAACCGACAGTAAGGAGGTTAATATCAACCTGCAAACACTTACTGTTCTGTTACGAAGAGACTGAAGACCTAATTTATCTGTCATTTCACTGATGGCCATGGCATTTGGCAAATCCTGTTTGTTTGCAAAAAGCAGCAGCACCGCATCTTTCAATTCATCTTCCTGAAGCTGGAAATAAAAGCTAAGACATTAACAACTCCCAAACTGGAATCCAATTATTGCAATCAACTAAAATACGGTCTTCCTATATGTACCCTTTATTCAACATTAAATAATTAAACATATTATTAAACATCAACCAAATTTCTCCAAATAAAGTTCAGGTACTCTTACAACTTAAATCTCATATCCATCGGTTTTTAAATCCAGAGCAAACAATCATATGCCTTCAAGTAAAGCAAACCTTTTTTAAGTCAATCATCCTACCACTTCATTAAGGAAAACCACTCCAGCCTTCACAATTATCCATAGTTAGGCCTGACAAAAGCAAGAAACACGTATGGGAATAAAGTGTTTATGGCAGGATTTTATGGTACTTAGTAGCAAAAGTACTCAGAAGATATTTTTGGACTTTTATCCTTTCTAGTCAGTTGGATCAGACAACAATGTGACAACAACACAATTATTTGGGCATTAGCAGTATAATGAAAAATACAAAGAGTACCAAAAATAGAAGCTGGTGGGAGTAAGTACTGATACATGATACAACATGGATGAACCTTGAAAATTTGTGCTAAGTGAAAGAAGCCACTCACAAAAGACCACATATTGTATGATTCCATTTATATGAATGTCCAGAATAGGTGACTGTATAGAGACAGAAAGTAAATTAGCAATTGTCAGGGGCTGGGAGTGTGATGTAGGGGAGGGAGGGAATGGGGAGTGACTGCTAATGGTTCCAGGATTTTTTTGGGGGGTGATGCAAATTTTCTAATAGTAGATTGTGATGACGGTTGTGCAACTGTGTATACCAAAATTTATGTTATGTGAAGTGTATCTCAATAAAGCTGTTTTTAAAAAAAGAGCGGATATTGGTGACATTTTACTCGTTAGGCAAAAAGCCACCAGTGAATTAGTTACACATATACTGGCACCATAGTTTTACAAACTGCACTCCAGGAGCAATAAATGAGAATTAAGATTTCATTTCAGCAAATACTTTATGGCTACAAGTTTGCCATAAACACAATCACAGCTGGCACAATCACAGATCACTGCAGCCTTCAATTCCTAGGCTCAAACAATCCTCCTGCCTCAGTCTCCTGAGTAGCTGGGGTTTTTCCAGGGTATTTAATAATATTAATACATGAAAACATTAATCTGATATATGGCAAGGCTAAAATGGCACTGTCAACCAAATTGCCCCTATTTCCAGAAGGAATCCTTTATCCTGGTTGCTATTACAAAACATTTCTGAAGAAATTACAGGCACAGCATACAGAAAATTGAAACTGATGACCTTGAGAACAAAGGATTTGAATCAGTATTTCTATGTCAAAACTGCTTCAAAACTATAGATTTCATATCTGTAAAATAAGGGACTGAACTAAATCAGATATCCTCAACCAGAGATATGCATCAAAATTATCTAGGAAGCACTCTAAAAACAAGCTGCACCTTCCTCTCAACTTACTGAAGTAGCTACTCTTCCCTTTTTTTTTTTTTTTTTTTTTTTTTTTTGTGAGACAGAGTCTCACTCTGTTGCCCAGACTAGAGTGCCATGGCATCAGCCTAGCTCACAGCAACCTCAAACTCCTGGGCTCAAGTGATCCTCCTGCCTCAGCCTCCCAAGTAGCTGACACTACAGGCATGAGCCACCATGCCCGGCTAATTTTTTCTATATATATTTTTAGCTGTCCATACAATTTCTTTCTATTTTTAGTAGAGATGGGGTCTCACTCTGCTCAGGCTGGTCTCGAACTCCTGAGCTCAAACAATTCACCCGCCTCAGCCTCCCAGTGCTAGGATTACAGGCATGAGCCACCGCGCCCGGCATTCTTCCATGTGTTTTTAAGAAAGTGCTGCAAGAGATGTTGGTGTGCATTCTTAAGAACCCATGGATAATATAGTTTCTCAAGGTTCTTTCTAGCGCCAAAAAAATTCATTTGTGCAAGTACCAACCACTAAAACACCACCACTGTCACCTAGAAAAACACATCTTGAAAATGATGAATTTTAAGTATATTCTTACCATTTTCTGCAGCTCTTCTGCTCCTTCCTGAATTCTTTCACGATCATTGCTATCTACCACAAAAATAAGACCCTGGGGAAAAATTGTTTCAATACATTATAACAGTTAAAAGATACACTAAATATGAAACAAGTATAGGCAGCAAAATGGCATCAAGGGTTAGCTGCTAGGAAGAAAATGTCTCATTATTATAAAATAAAAACAAATAAGCAAAAAAACCCCACCAAAACCCAAAACTCAGGGCTCTAATATTGAAAATTGATTTGAGTACTATTTGTGATTTTAACTTATTAGTGTTAATTTCAAATCTAAAAAAAATCTTACTCTTAACCAACTGATCACCTTTCTCAACTACCCTAAGAATAAATTTTATCCTTTTCCCCACTTCCCTCTGCACTCCCACATTTAAGTGCAAGTAAGTTATTATTAGCAAACAGCTACAAAGTGGGTACAAAAGGAAAAAGAATAAATCAAAGATCCTAAACAATCATGAATTAGCTTATTCACTCAAAGGCACGTACAAAGTATTTAAAAGGGGGGGGGAGTAAAATGAGGGGAATGATACAGTAGTTTTTATATGCTTCATCATGGAAGGAAAAAGAAAAAAGTAGCCTTGCTCCAGAATGCTGCCTGCCTGATTCTAGAATCAGAAGGAAGTCTTAAAATGTACCAAGAAAAACTCAAGATTCACTTGATCAAGTAAGAAATCCTTAACAAAAAGGAAGGTAGTAACAATTCTTAAACATACTCACAAATATTAGAATCCTACACCATAAAAGAAACAAAATTGGGAAGCAATTAATTAGGACTTTCCTAAGAACTTTCAAGTGGGAAAGTATAAAATCATCAGCTAGAAGAGGGGGGGCAGATTAATTTTATAGCTTTGTTAAAAATCTATTCCTATTACACTAAAGTGATTTTAAATATTCTTCTTCCTACAACCCTAACCCCTAAAAAGTATTTTTGATCATTTGTCACTTATCAGATTGCCCTGCCTTATTAATTTATGTAAGTAAATAGATTGAATCCAGTGAGGGCAAAGGACTATCCTGCATCATTTTCTACTTATCCCCTTGCATTACCATAGTACTGGACTCTGCAGCAACACCTAACACTTATATTGGGCCACTGTCGTTAAATGACAATTTCCTTTGGTCTAGCAAATTTCAAGTCCATTTCCTTTATCTCTGTTGGAAACATCCCATCCTTTGAAAAAACTTTTGGTGTTTTGGAAGTCAATATAGTGTGGTGGGAATACAGACCCAAATTCTCAGCACTACTTGTTACATGTATTACCTAATCCTTGAATGTGCCTCTTCTGTAAAATAAAAACAATACCACTAACTTTATAAGCCTGCTAAAGATTAAATGTAAACATAGGGGTATAAAGGATCTATCTTTGTTCCTAGCTCATCGCAGGCATTTAGCAAATCTATGTCTCCTTTCCCTATTTCAAAAGCTACTCCTTTTTAGAACCTACCCTCTAGAAGAGGTAATGCCTCTAAAAGAGATCTAATTTTATATGACTACAAACACTCCATTTTTATTCTGTTTTAAAATGTAAATAACACTATCAGTGCCAAAGTAACACTGAGAGGGAGAATTATTTTAGGAATAAATTCTAAGTTGTTCTCTTCCTGAAACAGCCTAGAATCAAGATTGTAGAGACTAGAATTCTAAAGCCCAGCTACTGTAAAATTTGTTAAAAAGCCAAATATTGTCTTAATTATTTACAATAGCAAACTAACTATAATTATCTAATGAAGAGGAATTTTCTACACACTGTGCTCTGGATTAACACAAGTTAGAAACATGGTTACAGGTAAAATTAGCTTCTTTTAAATTTTATAGCTAGAAGAACTGATCAGGAATGCTGGAAAGCAAGCTAAAAGCTTGGCTGTGATTACATCAAGTGACACATAAAGCTTGCTCCAGCAGGCATGAGCTCCCTAGGAAGTAGTACTTGGACTTTTAATTCTAAGGTGGTCCAAATAAGCCAGGAATGGGTCTAATCTCAAATTTAGAACTTAAAGCAAATTACAAAGCATTCTAAACATATCTAGGGATAAGATCAGGGTTACTCTTGGCCAAGAATTACAAGGCTTAAGAATTAGCAAGGTTTTATTTCATATCTAAGTCTACTTCTAGAACATAGTCCCTAAATGAAATGCCCAAGCACATTAGAGATGAGTATCAATTAAACATTGGCTATATCTTTTTTTTTTTTTGAGACAGAGTCTGGCTCTGTTGCCCGGGCTAGAGTGAGTGCCGTGGCGTCAGCCTAGCTCACAGCAACCTCAAACTCCTGGGCTTAAGCAATCCTGCTGCCTCAGCCTCCCGAGTAGCTGGGACTACAGGCATGCGCCACCATGCCTGGCTAATTTTTTCTATATATATTTTTAGTTGTCCATATAATTTCTTTCTATTTTTTTAGTAGAGACGGGGTCTTGCTCTTGCTCAGGCTGGTCTCGAACTCCTGACCTTGAGCGATCCACCCGCCTCGGCCTCCCAGAGTGCTAGGATTACAGGCGTGAGCCACCACGCCCGGCCAAACATTGGCTATATCTTAATAACTAAAGTTACATAATAGATATATGGGAGTTTATTATGCTATCCTCTCTACTTTTGTGTAGACAGGATTATCCCTAATCTGAAAATCTAAAATCTGACATGCTCCAAAATACAAAACCTTCTGTATACCAACATTATGTTCATTAGAGCATTTTAGATTTCAGATTTTCAAATTTGGGCTCAACTGGGTAAGTATAATGCAAATATTCCAAAATCCCATATCCGAAACATTTCTAGTCCCAAGCATTTTGTTTAAGACATATTCAACCTACCGGTTGTCCATAATAAAGTTTTTTTTAAGCATGTACCTCTACATGAAATATCTTTTCTAGCCACATCTTCATTAATGAACATAAACATTCTCATTTTTAAATAAAAAAAGCGTACCACTTATTTAACATGACATACTACTTAAAACTGGTTGTGCCAGCCAGGTTAGCTATGGTATAAGCTTTACCTAGGGTATTCACTGCAACGTGGTGGCAATATACCTCACTTGTATGCAATGTTTTAAGAGTTGGAGAACAAGATGACATTGCTTATCATAAACATATAAAGTGCTTATAATATCACAATTTACTTAAAAAAACTTATCAATCAACTTAAGCAGTAAAGAAAGCAGATGAGAAATCCCTTGTGTAGTAGAAAAGGCAAGAGTTGGGACCAGATTAAACAGAAAGGGAAAACAAGAATAAACTCTCCACTCTTGGATAAGTCATTCCAAGTTTCCTCTTATATAAGAGGGTTAGACTAGTACTTCTCAGCAGGGAGCAGTTCTGTCCCCAGGGGATACTTTGTAGGTGTGGAGACATTTTTGGTTGTCACAAGTAGGTTGGGGGGTGTTGCTACTGGCATCCACTATGTAGAGGACAAGGATGCTGCTAAACATCCTACATGGCAACAGAGAGCCCTTCCCATCCCCAACAAACAATGAACGATCTAGCCCAAAATATCAACAGTGCTGCTGTTGTAAGATCCCAAATCAGCAGCTTCAACACCACCCAAATACAGAATCTCAGACCTTAGCCAAGTCCTCCTAAATCAATCTGTATTTTTAACAAATATGCAGGTGATTGATAGGCACACTAAAGTTTAAGAAACACTACTGATACCTGGATTACATCCCCAAAGATTCTGATTCAAGGGGTCTTGGGCCACGATTAGGGCTTTAGGATTTTTAGAGCTTCCCAGGTGATTCTAATGTGAAGCCAAACTTGAGAACTTTTGCTCTACAGGATTACTAAGGTCTTTCCCATGTCAGTATTATATATATACTATATGGTAATATTAAAATACCTTACAAATCAACACAGCAGATTAATGTATTTTCAATAAAATAAACGCCTAATTGGGCTAAATGAAGGAATACCAATTGTCTTAATACATTCATTCGAAACTACAATGTCCGAAAGTTTGACCTTACTTTCTAAACAAAGAACGAAACCAAAAAAACTATCAATGAGAAGCCTAATTTATTTATGGTTTTTTTTTTTTTTTTTGAGACAGAGTCTCACTCTGTTGCCCAGGCTAGAGTGAGTGCCGTGGCGTCAGCCTAGCTCACAGCAACCTCAAACTCCCGGGCTCAAGCGATCCTCCTGCCTCTGCCTCCCAAGTAGCTGGGACTACAGGCATGCACCACCATGCCCGGCTAATTTTTTCTATATATATTTTTAGCTGTCCATATAATTTCTTTCTATTTTTAGTAGAGATGGGGTCTTGCTCTTGCTCAGGCTGGTCTCGAACTCCTGAGCTCAAACGATCCGCCCACCTCGGCCTCCCAGAGTGCTAGGATTACAGGCGTGAGCCACCGCGCCCGGCCTATTTATGTTTTTTTAATTTGAAACGGTCTCGCTCTGTACCCCCTGGCCAGATTGCAGTAGTGTCATCATGGCTTACTGCAACCTCAAAACTCCTGGCTTCAAGCAATCCTACTACCTCAGCCTCCCAAGTAGCTGGGACTACAGGCACTTACCACCATGCTCAGCTAATTTTTCCATTTTTTGTAGTGACAGGGTCTCACTCTTGCTCAGGTTGATCTCAAAATCCTGACCTCAAACAGTCCTCCCACCATGGCCTCCCAAAGTGCTAGGATTGCAGGCACGAGCCACCATGCCTGGCCCCAAATTCATTCTTGAAAATTATGCTGATACCCATCCCACCCCAAAATCTTACTGTGGTAGCTACATTAACTCTTCCACCCTAGATAATTTAGCCTGAGGCATGAGTAAGAGTCCACTGAAGAATACAGAAGTAGAGATAAGAAGAATGCCAACTCACATAGTACACACCAACATCCAAGCAAATATTAGATATTAATGTAAACTTCAGAGCATGAAATCCATAAAGAAAAGTTTTAAGAACACATAGCATTCCTTACCTGGGTATTCTGGAAGTAATGCCTCCAGAGAGGCCTAATTTTATCTTGACCACCAACATCCCATACTGTGAAACAAATGTTCTTATATTCTACTGTTTCCACATTAAAACCTACAAAGGAAGACAAAAATGACTGTGGTGCAAAATAAAGTATCACTAAGAAAATAAACTTCTTTATTGTGAAATTCTTAGAATAGTTTAAAAGTCCTATTAAGACAATCAACAAGCTTAACAAAAAGTTTCAAAATTAGACTGTATTGTATTTCACTTTACAATATATCATTATGGTATCTATAAATTAAAGTTATCTATAAACTTTCTTACCAATGGTAGGAATGGTGGTAACTATCTCCCCCAACTTCAGTTTATACAGAATTGTTGTCTTGCCAGCAGCATCCAATCCAACTAGAAGACATTATAAATTTAAAATATAGACCCAAAGCACACACCAAGAAATAATTAATTATACAATATATTTAGAGTTTGAAAGTAAAAGTTGACTGCTCAAGGCACAAATGTGAGTTAGAAATGAAATTATCTTATTTTTGATTCCCACACAAAATCAATACTTCCTACAGAAGTCCTTTCCGTTTTTCTTTCTAGACCTAGACAGACAGCATGTAGCAGTGAAAAGAAAAGAGTATGTGGCTGACTCAGGCTCTAAGCTCTAGCTTTGCCACAAACTAGCTAAATGCCTTTAAACAGGTCACATTAGGACACTGAGGCCAGAGAAATTAGTCATAAAACAAAGGGATTGGATCAGATAATCTAAGATCTCTTCCAATTCAAATCCTTATTAATTCTATGAACTACCACCATTTTGTTGTTTCGTTTCCCAGGCTTGAGTGTAGTGGCATCCTCATAGCTCACTGCAATCTCAAACTCCTGGGGGATCAAGTGATCCTCCTTCTATTCCTCGTTCTTCCCAGAGTCACCGAAAAGCTGGGTTGAGAGGGTGGGGGGTGGGAGGGAGTGATCCTCCTGCCTTAGCCTCCTGAGCAGCCGGGACTTCAGGCGCTCACCCCCGGCTAACTTTTTTCTATTTTCAGTAAAGATGAGGTCTCACTATGTTCCTCAGGCTGGTCTCAAACTCCTGGCCTCAAGCTATCCTGCCACCTCAACCTCCCAAAGTGCTAGGATTACAGGCCTGAACCACGGCCCTGGCCTAACACCATTTTTAAAAACACAAATTAGAAGCTGAATCAGAACATATGAGAACAAGTGAATAAAGAATTATCCTAAGATTTGTAAACTTAATTTTCCTTTTATTTACAGAGTAAATTTTAGGTAAAAGATCTTGATGCTATAGGGAAAAAATATACCTGTATAACTATGTCCTAGTCCCCTTATAATAATGAAAGCAAAGTAACCGATTGTAAGTATAAATCTCTCAAAATCTGTATATTCCACATTGTTTGTGAAAGCCCTCATAAATAAAAGATCAATATCTAATAACCACATTGAATATATCATTGTTCTAAGTACATCACATTTGGCCACCTGGATTTTATCTTATCGCAAATCTTTAAAATCAATTCAATGGAATATTGATTTAAGCAAGGACATTTTCTTAATATTTAAACCAAAGCATGACTTCACACATGAAAGCAATGCTAATAAGTTAAAAAGAACTGAAATCATATCACTTATCTAATTTACATTCCTATGCAAGTAAGTTTAACTTTTATCAGTTAGTCCAAAACAGAACTGAGAGCTACAGGCAATACTTTCTATCCTATAACAACCCTTTCTACTCCGTACCCAACTAGGGTAGCTTTAAGATAATCAAAACCTGTTACTCACTTCTTCATACAGGGATGCAAGTTTACTCTTACCCGAAATACTTACTAGTCAGAGTGATCAGTTCACCCCAGCCCTCATTCATGGACATAAGAAAAACCAGCTGTTACACAAGTGTTTTATTTTTTGAGTATAGAATAGTATCAAAAAGGTCAGAAAACATAATTCTAAAAAACACAAAAAAGTAGCTACCTTGAAGTTTGGCATCTTCAGTAAAAATACAGAAAACAAAGGGAGGGTGGCAAAACACAACCAGATCTTTAAATTGTTCTACAAAGCTAAGTCCCTCGAGAACATATAACCTCTTTTGGTGATTCTGATTGATTTTTAAGTAAACCAAAATTCACCTTTAACTACATCTAAATACGATTAAGCCAAGTCATAACTGACACTGAAATGTTAACTAGAAAAAATAAAAAAATTATGAGTCAAGTTTTGAAGACTGGCACCTGCCAGTTCTCATTGGAGATCCAATCAGACCTTTTACCACCCTTTAAAAACAATGAAAATCCAAAAATACTGACAAAGAACGGAAGAAATTCAAGACAACTCATGATTACATACTTATTTTAAGTTACAGAAAACCACGGAGATAATCCAAATTTCTTTTAATAAGTTTTATGCCTGCGTGTATGTATATTTAATAGTGTCTTCTAATGCTCTGTTAGAATTTTTTTTACCCAACAAACATGTATTACTTTCATTAAAAAAGGGAATAATGCAACCATAAGCATCCACAAATTATTTTTTAAATAAAAATTACAAGACAATAGTTTAATGGCTCACAGTCACATAGAAAGTATCTTTTGCAGTTGTATCCAAAATAATATTGTATAAATGTAAGCCAAGAGTTAGATAAGACTTATCTGTATAGCCCAGCAATGTTTTCCCACCCTTCCACCTCCATAAACAAGTCACTGTACTGAAAGATATACAGGAATTACTTGTCCTCCTTAAATAGACCAAGCACTTTGACCAAAGTGCTAATATAGCAGCAGCAAAACTACCTCAAAAAAATCTTTGCCAATCTTATTAAAAAGCATGTCTACCAAATTATGGCAGCAAGAAATACTTGTATTTTAAGTTATAGAGTTAAATCCAATTATGTCAACTTTGAGGAAAAAAATGCAGAAAAGAAAAAGACTAGAAAAAGAAAAGTATATTTTCAGATGGATAAAATTTTTCTTCATGTTTTCCTTTATCAAATTTTCTACAAGTTTGAAATGCACCTTCATAATATTTTCTTTTTTTAAGCTTCTCTTCTCTTTGAATAATAATTTTAAAAATATTTTTTCTTGCCTTTTCTGCCATGTGATAAAATTAATTTGAAACTGAGTGCTTACAGTATTCCAAGCACAATACTAGGTGATTCCATACACCTTTGTAATTTAATCCCCAAAATAACCTTCCATTTTTCAGATGAACCATGTAATGTTCAGAAAATGTCCCCAGAATCACAAAAGTCTAGAACAGATATTAAAAAACCACGGTCCGGCCAGGCGCGGTGGCTCATGCCTGTAATCCTAGCACTCTGGGAGGCCGAGGCGGGTGAATTGTTTGAGCTCAGGAGTTCGAGACCACCCTGAGCAAGAGCGAGACCCCATCTCTACTAAAAATAGAAAGAAATTATATGGACCGCTAAAAATATATAGAGAAAAATTAGCCAGGCACGGTGGCGCATGCCTATAGTCCCAGCTACTTGGGAGGCTGAGGCAAGAGGATCCTTGAGCCCAAGAGTTTGAGGTTGCTGTGAGCTAGGCTGATGCCATGGCACTCTAGCCTGGGCAACAGAGTGAGACTCTGTCTCAAAACAAACAAACAAACAAACAAACAAAAAAACCGAGGTCTTGTGGAGAAATTAGAACTCTCATACACAGCTAGCAGGAATGTAAAATGGTGAAGCTGCTTTGGAAAAGTTATGTCAGTTCCTCAAAATGTTACCTTTTTCCCTCCAAATGTTAAACACAGTTACTATGACACAATTCCACTCCTAGGTATTTACTCGAGAATTAAAAACATATGCCCACATAAAAACTTGTTCATGAATGTTCACAGTAGCGTTACTCATTAGACCCAAAAAGTAGAGACAACCAAATTTCTATCAACTAATGAATGGATGATCAAAATGTGATTTATCCAAACAATAGAATTACTATTTGGCCGTCAAAAGCAATAAAGTACTGATATATGCTATAATATGAATGAACTTTGAAAACATCATGCCAAGTGAAAAAAGCAGACACAAAAGACCACATATTATATGATTCCATTACATGAAATATCCCTAATAGACAAACCCATAGAAACAGAAAGTAGATTAGTATTAATAACTGCTAGAGGATGGGGAGCAGGAGGAATGGGAGTGATAGCTGATGGGTATAAGGTTTCTTTTGGGGATGATGAAACTATTCTGGAATTAGACAATGGTGATGGTTACACAGCTATGAATATACTAAAAACCAATGAATTGTTCACTTTAAAGAGGTAAACGTGGCTGGGCATGGTGGCTCACGACTGTAATCCTAGCACTTTGGGAGGCTGAGACGGGAGTTTGAGACCAGCCTGGGCAACACAGCAGGACCCCATCTCAAAAAAAAAAAAAAAAAGGAAATTAGCTGGATGTGGTGGCACCATGCCTACTGTGCCTGTAGTTCCAGCTACTCGGGAGGCTGAGGCAGGAGGATCACTTGAGCCCAAGAGTTTGAGGTTGCGGTGAGCTGTGATGATGCCACTGTATTGAGCCTGGGCAACCAAGAGAGACACTGCCACAAAAAGAAAAGGGGGGGGGTGTGAAAGGGGTAAACTTCATGGTAGATGAATTGCATATCAATTTTTTAAAAAATTAAAACAAAGCAAAACAAAAAAACCTAGTTCTGATGCCAGAGATCTCTAACAGTATTTATATACAGTCATCCTGCCTTTAGGTATTTCTGGTGGACACAGTGTATCTTAATATTTTATCTATCTAATTCCTCAGAGGCTTGACCATCCAAACAGAAATGGAAACTGAAACTATCAGGTATGTGGAAAAATTATAATGAGCTTAGGTTTTGCTTCTAACCAAGAGATCAGGAAGGAACATGTGCACTTTTATCAATGAGTTAATTAGCAGCAAATTAGCAGTCCCCACAGCCATACTTTGTAATATAATGCAAAAAGGCACATACATCTAAGGATGGCTGCATCTATCAACTTCCAGTGGCACAAAACTAAAGATTTTTGCCTTTTCAGTTGTTCCCTATATTCACATAACTAATCAGAAGGCCATTTTTTAAAAAAGGCTGGCAATTACATTTTGAACAAAAGACCTGAAAAAATGCTTGTAATATGCTAAGTCAAAAAGAAAGAACACATATGAAATACCACTCTTTAGCTTGAAGCCTCACTTATTAAATACTGGCAATATTTTTTAAATTGGCAAATACAGGATCCTTTCTCCTGAACCTCCCTGGTTCCCAAAAACCACAGTTACATACAAGGCAATACACAACTACACTGCTGTTAGGAAACTTTTAGAAAGCAATACCTTTTCAGCTTTTCAACAGGCAAGAACGCAAAAATTCAAAGTAAAGAGATTAGAGTAATTCCTATGTACAACACTTTTGGATATAAACATAATTTAGGAATTCATTTACCAAAATTACATGTTATCACGGATCAAAGTATAGACACTAGACTTAAAATAGAATAATGCAGAAGACATTGCTTTCTAACTTGGGCAATATAATTCACATGAATAATTCCCCCTTATAAATAACTACTACATAATTCCTGTCAATCAACAGTTCAAATGACATTAAATTTCATACACTGTATTGGCTTTTTATTTTATTACAGTTAACTACAAATTAACTTTCAAACACCTTTCAAAATTACTTGAACTTTTACTTTTGGGAGAGTGGCTACTGTAGGAATGGAATTAAAAACTTCTCTAGAACAGTTTGGCAAACCAGACACATTAGCTGCTATCTCTTAATACACTTTAAAATGTAAAGTCTAAAAAAGCCACTGACTCAAGAAGGCATGAATTTTATCTAAGCATTATCAAAGAAAAAGCAGCACACTGATGTAATATGAAAAAACATTAACTGATAATTCTAACAGTTGAATGGGGCAGATATTTTAAAAGTGATTATTTATAGAATCACTCATAAAGGCAGACAGAAAAATTTAAGAATTATCAAACTTCCAAATCATCCTTTTTCCTGTTCATGCACATATTTCCCTCATCTGTTGCTACTTTCTTTGATGAGTTACCATAAAAGTTGACTTTGACTGAAGTGTTTTAAATCCAGGAAAACTGATTATCCCAAAATTAAAGTACAAAACAAGAATAGCAAACCCAAGTAATAAAAAATCTGAAATAAAATGAATAACTCCCATGACTTCAATCCCCTGCACAAACGCAGAAAGTTAAATACTTTTCCTCTTCCATTTTCTTCCAATCATTATCTGGGGGGAGGGAAACGCCTCCCTAATATAGTCAACATAGGAAAGTGTTTCCAGCATAATTCTACCTTTCCTCCCCCCACCCCAACACTTTTTTTGAAAAGAGACAGGGTCTGGTCCTATCGCCCAGGATGGAATGCAGAGGCACAATCATATCTCACTGTAACCTCAAACTCCTGGGCTCAAGCAATCCTCCTGCCTCAGCCTCCTAAGTAGCTGGGACTACATGCATTCACCACCATGTCCAGCTTTTTTATTTTACTATAGAGATGGGGTCTTGCTACATTGCCCAGGCTGATCTCGAACTCCCTCAGCCACTCAAAGTGCTGGGACAAGTCACCTCACCAGGCTCCAACACATACTTTTAGCAATCACAAGACTAAGGAAATGAAAAACAGCAATTCATTTATGATAAATCTTAAGTAATAAGACCAATATACTACATTTTCTGGAACACAACCATATACCGGTTAACCCTTTAACGACAGGTTGGAAATTCATTTATCACAAAGTCCTCCCATTGACTTCCAATCTGTTTTTAGACTACTAATTTTCAGCCACTTAGAGTTTAAATAATATGCTTGCCTTCCTAAAGTAATTCTCTGTCCTCTTCACAAAGAAAATCTCGGATACTTTGAAAGAGACAAACACTGATTTACCTTTATGAGTGAATCATGAACAATTATTTTATGAATTGTAAGAAGGCTGAATTAACAAGAAAGTAAAACAGGAACCAAGTATGTATACTCTCATTCTTCGTATCTTCAAATAGTACAGAAGCTTGTTTTTGAAAACTTTTCGATGGTAGTAAAACTCAAAAGTAACACCCCTCCCAAAACACTAATGAACCAACAAGTTTCAATGTTCAAAGTTAGAGCGGCTTCTTTTAGCATTATACAAGTCCACAGAGCTCCACTGTGATGTAGAGACAACTCACAGTACTACGGGGAGGGGTTGCTTACATCACCTGAGTGACAGCCCTTCTCCCTCAGCTGAGCAAAAAACGGCCCCAGAAAAGCAGTTTTTCAAATGCCCATTTTCTAAAAAAAGAAAATTTCAAAAAAACAATTTTGTAGTCACTATTTAACAAAGCTACCCTAAAATTAAGCATCATGTTTAGTCCAGTTACTAAAAACTTATCAGATTTAAAAAAAATTGTTTTCTAAAAGTTTTTTGCATTAAACATTGAGCAAGCTAGATAAAACTTAGTTTGAAAACCAAAGAGAATAAACCAAATATATTTAAAATTCTTGAAAGCAGCCAAAAGAAACAGAGACAAAATAAACTCAATTTTCGAAGAATGAACTTATTAAAAAAGAAGAACGGAAAAAAACGCAGCCTAATCCAATGAGAGGCAAAGTTTAGCAAATTGAGCGTAAGGACTCCGACTCTTCGGAAACCTTGGGTGCTCCCTGGCCACGGCACAGGGCCTGGTCACTTCCTGCCCCCGGGCGGCTCCGGGCTCTCAGAGGCCACTCGCTCACATACCAAAGCAGTGTGCAGAGTGTGTACATGAAGCGGAAAAGGGGAGGCGAAAAGCTGGAGTCGCTGTCCCTCCCTCCCAACCGCTGCCCACACCCTGGGAAGAGGGGATGCAGAGCGCACCCTCAGAATGGCCCTCTCCAGTGTTCACTTCTGACTTCGCTTTCCCCGTATCTCCGCCCAATCTTGTCCAGCTTTCAATAAGATAAAAGAGAGAAAGCGAAGTCCAGGAAGAGGAAATCTTGCCCGAGGCCCCTGTTCCTGCCTCGTTGGGCGACAGATACCGGGCGATGGTTCACCCTTCGCTCCATTGTTTCCCCTTAAAGAGTCCTCTTGACCCACAACCGGCCGCCCCTCCCCCACCACGGCCCGCAGAGGAAAAAAACAGGCCCGGAGGCCGCCCCAAGCACAGAGACCTGGCCTTCCCCGGATCTCCACTAGGGCCACTCACTCACCCATCAAAATGCGCATCTGCTTCTTGCCGAAGAGGCGGGAGAAGAGAGAGGAGATGGTGAGGCCCATGGCGGTAGTGGCACTTGCGATGGGCAGAAGGGGTTTGGGGCGTCCCCAGGCCTTCTCTCTTCACGCTCCCGGCAAACTGAAGGAGAGGAAAGAGAAAGAGCTGAGAAAGAAAGAGGACAGCAGGGACGTCTCGCTGGCCGGTGTGTCGGATAAAACTCCAGGACAGTAATTAGCGGGACGAGGACCTACTAGGCGACTGGCGCGGCAGCTCCGGGTTTGGCCTTAAGGCTCCTGCTGTGCCACGTCACGCGACGGCCGCGGCGACTCCGGCAGCGGCCCGGCCCCTCCAACGCGGACAAAATCGCGTCACCGCCGCCCCATCCCCCCGTGCTTCCGGTGCTGCCTGAGCCACGGCGCTTGCGCACGCAGGAGATTGGCCAGTTTTGCTGACGTGTTTCTGTCGTCGCCACCACCTTTGGGCGTTGGCACATGCGTACTGGAAGACCGACAAAGTCCCACAATACCTCGCTTCGTCACTTCCAATCAGACTCAAAGAGAGACGCTTCCGCCCGGATGGATTCCTCCTTGGGGCTGTAGTCTTTGCTTCCGGGAAGTCGAGCTGTGCATTATGGGTTAGGACGGTGAACCTCGTCTACTTGTTAACGCTACGCGCGTTGGGGATTCCCTGGTCCCGTGAACTTACCCCTTTTCACGGACGGGACCAGACGCTTGCCGCAGTACAGAAATGAAGACCCGCCCTGCCCTCTGTGGACAAAAGTGGTTAAAAGACAACGTGTGGTCGGAGAAATTGTGGCAACCTATTAAGGAGCTAGGCCTAAGACACTTAGACCCCTACGCCAGGTCAAGCTGAAGATCCCTAATAATGTGTGAAGACAGGAGAGCTACAACACACTTTCACTGGCCATTGCTTTGTTAATAGAAGTCAACGAGGTAGTCTTGCTTTTCTTGCACTTTTTCTCTCCTAGAAGCAGCTTGAAAGATATATATATTCCTTACGTCGAGGAAGTGGAAAGCCTCCTCACTTTAAAAATATTTATGATCTTGCTTTACTGTTTATAAAATAAGGTATTTTTTTTTTCAAAAAAAAAAAAAGTATTGAAAAGCAGGGCCCTCATAATTTTCGCCACCTTCTGCGTATTTCTTCTGCCACACTGTTGCTGTAGTTTAGGATTAGTAGCTACCGCATCCCTCACCCTTACTCTAGTTAAACCATGTTCACCCACCTCTCAGATGCCTTGGAAAATACTCGACCTGATGACTAGATAAATCTCCCTATACTTAGCCTCAAAGCATCATAACCTCCCTTCGTAGTTACAATTTCACATTTAATGTTACTATATTTGACAACCCGCTTCCCCTTCCAGATTTGTCTGAAAACACTAGGAAAGCAGAAAACTAGTTCGTTTTATATTCCATTGTATTCCTTGAACTTGGCACGCAGAAAAAATAAATATGGTTGAGTGATAGGAGGATGATTGAGTAAACTATGGTATATCCATACTATGGAATACTATAAGGAGTTAGAATGATATAGAACTATATATTCTAAAGAAAAGTGGAAAAGCGCCAAATAGTACGTACTGTAAAGTAATCTAAAAATATAGATTACTGGCCGGCCAGGGTGGCTCATGCCTGTAATCCTAGCACTCTGGGAGGCCGAGGCGGGAGGATTGCTTGAGCTCCGGAGTTGGAGACCAGCCTGAGCAAGAGTGAGACTACGTCTCCACTAAAAATAGAAAACTCAGCCCAGCGTGGTGATGTGCACCTGTAGTCGCAGCTGCATGGGAGGCTGAGGCAGGAGGATCGCTTGAGCCCAGGAGTTGAAGGTGCAGTGAGCTATCATGATGCCACTGCACTCTAGGTGGGGCAAGAAAGTGAGACTCTTTTAAAAAAAAAAAAAAAAATATATATATATATATATATATATATATGGGGGGGGAGAGATTTTACCCCTGGAGGGGTGTGTGTGTGTGTGTAAGTGCAGAAGAAGCACTTGAAGTAGGCGGGGCCCAGCCCAGCACTTTGAGAGGCTGGAACAGGAGAATCGCCTGAGTTCAGGAGTTTGAGACCAGACTGGGCAAAATAGTGAGATGCCTCCACCCACTACCCTCGACCCCCGCCGGTCTCCATAAAAAATAACTTTAAAATTAGCTAGGTGTGGTGGCCGAGTGCCTGTAGTCGCAGCTACTCAGGAGGCTGAAGTGGGACCATGGCTTGAGACCAGGGGCATAGCTCACTGCCACTGCACTCCCTCCCCTCCCTGGACAACAGAATGAGACACCTCTCAAAAAAAAAAAAATTAAGTAGAATTCACTTGCAGCAATGGTAGTTTGGTAGTTGGTGGTAACTGTGTGGAGCAAGGAGGGAGCCTTCACAGGGAGTGAGGGAACCTAGTTTTGGAGTGGTAGTCTAAGGAGAGCTTGTCTGTACTTTTTAAAGTCCACTTTATTGAGATATAATTTACAGCAATAAAATTCACCAGTTTTAAGCATACAATTTCATGAATTTTTAACAAATGTATACAGTAGTGTCACTACCATCATAATCATGATGGCAAACATTCCTATTACCCCCGAAAGTTCCCTCATGCTCCTTTGTCGTCTTCTCCCCTCACCTCCAGCCCCTGGCCAGTCACTGATCTCTTGTCACTATAGTTTTGCCTTTTGTCTGGCTTCTTTCTCCTAGCATAATGATCTTGAGATTTATCCATGTTATTGAGTGTATCTGAAGTTCTTTTTTATTAACAAGTACTATTAATGTTAATATTCCATTGTATGCTACACTTTGTTTATCCATTCACCAATTGATGGACTTTGGGTTATTTAAAGTTTTGGGCTGTAATGAATCTGCTATGAACATTGGAGTCTGTGTTTTTGTATCTATTTATTTTATAAGATGAATTTATTCCTGCATTACTGTACTTGTGTAATTTAAAAAATAATCTTCAAATTTGACGAATGAATTAACCACTGTTAGTTTGACATATGTTTCTCCAGATTTTCCTCTCTGAAATACTACTGTCCATATAAATGTTAATGGGATTTTATACTGGTAAGCAATTCCTTTTTCAGTTTAATATATTGTGGACATTTAAAAATATCAGTATTTAAAGATTTAACTCATTCTTTTTACCAGCTGAATTCCTTTGTATGCATGTAAAATAACTTATTTAACTGTTTATCAAATTGTTAAATGTGCATGCTCTTTGATCCAAAAATTCTACTTCTAGGAATTTATGGCAAGAAAAATTTCCCTCAAGTTTGCTAGGCTGTACTTCTAAGATGTTCAGTGTTCATTATAGCATTACTAGTAACAGAAAACTGGAAACAATTTTTTAAAAAATGAAATTTTTAAATCTTCTGTTTCTTTCTTTTGCTAGCCACTAACCCAAAATACTCCAATTTTGCTTTTGCTTTGCTAAAATTGTTTAAATTCACAACAATGATAATTAGACACATTGCCAGGATAAAGATTTAGTCCATTTTCCTAAAAGTGCTGTCCTATTCAGTTATGTAGTTATTTCAACTGGTGCATTTCTACAGAATGGGGTTGAATAAGAAAAACCTGTAAACTTTCAAGGAGAGTAAGCTGTTTTGGATAGTTAAAGGCTTGCTGAGTAAATCTCCCTTTGGTAGAACTACCCTTCAGAGACTGTCCTTTCTGAGGAGTGACTCTAGGCAATCAAAAGCAAAAACTTCTTTACTCAGGTAGATCTATAAGGTGAAGTCATTGTAGTAGTAATGCCAACAATGGGTTTACTCTTTTTTTTTTTTAATTTCCAAATATTCCAGTAATAACATTTGTATTCTTAAGGTGAAATTAAATTTAAGTGCAATTAAATATACATTTAAAGAACACCAGGGAAATGCAAAAGGAAAACAAAATTGGTTCTCTGCATTCAGACTTTCAAACCCTTTAAGCACTCTAATATAAACGTGTATTAATTTTTGGTGTGAAATACTACACTATTTAATTTTTCAATAACTTCAAGTCCATGCAATTACCTGAGAGATCCACATATTTACTAGAATTTAATTTAAGTGGAATTTAAGACTACATCTACCTTGAGAAGAACAAAAGCACCCTCCTTTGTACTGGAAATACATGTAGAGTTGCCTAACAGTTGTGTACCTTAAAACTGCATTTTGGAAGCTTGCTAGACAAAAGACGTTCTTGTATCCTTTCAGTAGCCTTTATGTCAGTTTTGAGGGTTCCCCCCCCCCTTTTTCAGGGATATTGTGTTTAGAACAGTTTTGAGTTTTATATAGAATTTCTTAAAATAATGTTCGCCTGATTCTGAGGGTCTTCTCAAATCGACTTCCTAAATTTCTCAAGACAAATTATATGGACCCCCTCCAAAGCCCTGAAGACTAGAGTTACTGCTTGCTTCTGCCTGAGGTCCCAGCACCCTGCAAACTGAGTCCAGATCTGATTCATCAAGATGAGCCTCCAGGGTCCACCCAGACTCTTGGAACTGGCAGGGTGGAGCCTGGTGATTTAAAATTTATTTTAAAAATTTAAAAAAAAAGAAAGAAAACCCAAATTATATGGATCTTCCTCCCCATAACTTCTAAATTTTAATCCATGTTTTGTTTAGTTAAGTTACTTAGGCAAAATAAATGGAAGAATTCTGTTCTCTATCTCTAGCCTTTAAACCCTAAACCAAACAAAGAAAAATTTATATATGTCAAAATAGATTTTTCAGATTTCCACTTAAGATTATGCATGCTAAGAATGGTTTAACATATGCAAATCAATAAATGTGATTTACCACATAAACAGAAGCAAAAACAAAGACCGTATGATTGATTACCTCAATTGATGCAGAAAAAGCATTTGATAAAATCCAGCAGCACATTTTCATTATAAAAACTCTTAACAAACTAGGCATAGAAGGAACATATATCAAAATTATAAAAGCCATAAAGACAAACCCACAGCCAACATCATATTGAATGGGGAAAAGTTGAAGGTATTCACCCTAAGAACTGGAACAAGACAAGGATGCCCATTGTCACCACTTCTATTCAACATAGTATTGGAAGTCCTAGCCAGAGCAAGCAGGAAAGAGAAAGAGCAAGCATCCAAATCGGAAAGAGGAGGCCAAACTATCCCTGTGTGATGATATATTCCTGTATCTAGAAAACCCTAAAGACTCCACCAAAAGATGCCTAGAGTTGATAAACAAATTCAGCAAAGTCTCAGGTTACAAAATTAATGTACACAAATCAGTAGCATTTTATATACTAAAAACAGTCAAGCTGAGAGTCAAATCAAGGACTTAATACCATTTACAACAGCTACAAAGAAAATAAAATACTTAGGAATAGACTTAACCAAGGAGGTGAAAGATCTCTATAAGGAGAACTCTGAAGCACTGATGAAAGAAATTGTAGATGACACGAATGGAAAAACATCCCATGCTCATGAATTGGTAGAATCAACATTGTTAAAATGTCCATTCTTCCCAAAGCAATTTACAGATTCAATGCAATTCCCATCAAAATACCAATGTCTTATTTCACAGATCTAGAAAAGATAATCCAGCTTCATTTGGAACCAAAAAAGAGCCCAAATACCCAAAGCAATCTTAAGCAAAAAGAACAAATCTGGAGGCATCACATTACCTGACTTTGAATTATACTACAAGGCTATAGTAACCAAAATAGTATCGTACTGGTATAAAAATGGAGAGACAGGGACCAATGCAACAGAATAGAGAACCCAGAAATAAAACCATATAGCTATGGCTAACTGATGTTCAACAAAGCAAACAAAAACATACACTGGGGAAGGACACCCTATACAATAATTGGTACTGGGACAATTGAATGGCCATATATGCAGAAGAATGAAACAGGACCCATATCTCTTGCCATATACAAAAATTATTTCAAGATGAATTAAAGACTTCAATGTAGGCTGGGCGCGGTGGCTCACGCCTGTAATCCTAGCACTCTGGAAGGCCGAAGTGGGTGGATCGCTCGAGGTCAGGAGTTCGAGACCAGCCTGAGCAAGAGTGAGACCCCCCCCCCCCCCGTCTCTACTAAAAATAGAAAGAAATTATCTGGACAGCTAAAAATATATATATAAAAAAAAATTAGCCGGGCACGGTGGCACATGCCTGTAGTCCCAGCTATTCGGGAGGCTGAGGCAGTAGGATCACTTAAGCCCAGGAGTTTGAGGTTGCTGTGAGCTAGGCTGACGCCACGGCACTCACTCTAGCCAGGGCAACAAAGCGACACTCTGTCTAAAAAAAAAAAAGACTTCAATGTAAGGCACGAGACTAAAAATTCTAGAAGAAAATATAGGAAAAACTCTTCTAGACATCAGCCTAGACAAAGAATTTATGACTGAGACCCCAAAGGCATATATAGCAGCAAAAAAATAAACGGGAATTAATTAAAAAGCTTCTGCACAGCAAAGGAAACAATCAACAGAGTAAACAGGCAACCTACCAAATGGGAGAAAATATTCATGAACTATACATTTGACAAAGGACTAATATCCAGAATCTACAAAGCACTTAAAACAGCAAGAAAAAAAACAAACCCCATCAAAAAATGGACAAAAGACACAAACAGAAGAAGATAGACAAATGGCCAACAAACATATGAAAAAATGCTCAACATCACTAATCATCAGGGAAATGCAAATTAAAACCACAATGAGATACCATCTTACCCCTGTCAGAATGGCCATTATTAAAAAGTCAAAAAACAGGCCAGGCGCTGTGGCTCAGCCTGTAATCTTAGCACTCTGGGAGGCTGAGGCGGGTGGATCCTTTGCGCTCAGGAGTTCAAGACCAGCCTGAGCAAGAGTGAGACTCCATCTCTATTAAAAAACTAGAAAGAAATCAGCTGTACAACTAAAAATATATAGAAAAAATTAGCCGAGCATGGTGGCGCATGTTTGTAGTCCCAGCTATTGGGAGGCTAAGGCAGTAGGATTGCTTGAGCCCAGGAGTTTGAGGTTGCTGTGAGCTAGGCTGATGACAGGGCACTCTAGCCCAGGCAACAGAGTGAGACTGTCTCAAAAAAAAAAGAAGTCAAAAAACAACAGATGGTGATGTGGATGCAGAGAGAAAGGTACGCTTATACACTGTTGGTGAGACTGTAAACTAGTCTATGGAAGACAGTATGGAGATTCCTGAAAGAACTAAAAGTAGACCTACCATTTAATCCAACAGTTCCACTACTGGGTATCTACCCAAAGGAAAAGAAATCATTTTTATCACACACACACACACCATAGAATACTATTATATTTAGCCATAAAAAGGAATGAAACAATGTCATTTGCAGCAACTTAGATGGTACTGGAGACCATTATCCTAAGTGAAATATATCAGGAATGGAAAAACAAACACCTTACGTTCTCACTAATAAGTGGGAGCTAAACAATGGGTACACACAAGCACAAAGAGACGTAAAGGACAGTGGAAACTACAAATGGGTGAGGCTGGATGCGGTGTGAGGGATAAAAACTTACCTATTGGGTACAATAAACACTGTCCTGGTGGCAGGCACACTGAAAGCCCCGACTTCAGCATTATATGTACAACGTATCCATGTAATAAAAACATTTGTACTCCCTTAATATTTTGGGGAAAAAAAAGAATATGCATGCTAAAGAAGTAGCTAATGTAGGTTATAAAACAGGATGTTAATGGTGGATTAGAATATCTCTATTGTACAGATAAAAATAATCAGGGTCAGAGATATTGAGTAACCTCTCCAAGGTCACACAGCTAAAAGCAGTGGAATGGGAAAAGGAACCATTTCTTCTGATGTTAACACTCTTAATCACTACACTATTTTTAGAAATGAAGAAATTGAGCCCCACAAGAAAAATTGTTATTTATTGATCAATTACCATGTCCCAAGTACTATACTTCATTGAATCCTGACTACTTTGAGAAAGGTGTTACAAGGTTGCCTGGACTCGAAAGCATGTGCTCATAAACAACACACAACACTAAGTATTATGTTTTCCTCATCTCTTATTATTTTTCTTAATGAGATCTTTTCAGTCACAAATATATATGCAGTATTTATGTTCAAGTCCCTTGGGTTTAACAATGTACAGCTGGCCCTCAGTATCCGCGGGTTCCAAATCTATAGATTTAACCAACTGCAGATGCAGAACCTAGGGATAGAGGACCAACTCTAAAGGCCTTGAGAATTTGTGGATTTTGGTATCTGCAGGGGTCCTGGAACCAATCTCCCATGGACACTAAGGGATGACTGACTATTTTTACTGATTGTTATGTCCCATTAGAATGCAAGCTTATTAAGGAAACCATATCACTTCCTTTGAACTTTCCAAAGCATTTGAGAGGATGTATTCTATAAATAGCACTAACATTTAATATTAATAGCAGTGATAAATGGTTATTGAGTATTTACCATATGCCAGGCATTGTGCTTATTAACATACATCATCCCATTTAATCTTCTCAACAATTTAATCCATGTCACTCGCTTTGTTTTCTACACCACTGATTGAATTGTTTTAGTCCACTTATTCATTGCACAACAGTATAATTTTTGCCATCTCCTTCTAACCTCTGTAAAGTATTTTGAGCTCCTTCATCACTGCTGTTTGAAGTTCACATTCTCTAAACATTATTTTTTATCAGCAATAGAATGAGACCCTGTCTCAAAAAAAAAAAAAAAAAGAGTTTATATGTAAGAATTTTTTCTTGTTTAAAACTTTATCCCAGGGGCAGTGGCTCATGCCTGTAACCCCAGCACTTTGGGAGGCTGAGGTGGGAGGATTGCTTGAGGTCAGGAGTTCGAGACCAGCCTGAGCAAGAGTGAGAACCCATCTCTACAAAAAATTAAAAAATTAGCAGACCATGGTGGCTTGTGCCTGTAGTCCCAGCTACTTGGGAGACTGAGGCAAGAAGATCTCTTGAGCCCAGGAGTTTGAAGTTGTCGTGAGCTACGGTGACACCCCTGCACTCTAGCCCAGGCAACAGAGCAAGACCCTGTCTCAAAAAACAAAAAACCATCAAAAAAGATGATTGACTGTTTAAACAATAATATTGTAGGATTTATAACATATATAAAAGTAAAATTTGTAGGCAATAATATCATAAAGACTTGAAAAAATGAAAATATTGTAAGGTTCTTATTCTATATATGAAGTGGTATAGTTTCACTTGAAAGTAGACTAAGTTAAAAATGTATACTATATACCTTTAAGTAACCACTACAATAATGAAACAGAATTAGACCTAATAATTGTTCAAAGGAGATAAACTGAGATCATAAAAAATATTCTATTAATTTGAAAGATGTCAGTAAAAAGGAAAAAGAGAACAAAGAGCAGATGAGACAAATAGAAAACAAATAGCAAGATAAACAGACTCAAACCTAACCATATCAATAATCACACTAATTGAAATGGCATAAACATACCAATTAAAAGGAAAAAATTGTCAGACTGGATAAAAAAGCAAGAACAACCTCTATGCTGCCTACAAGAAAACATTTTAAATTAAAGACACAAATAAGTTAAGAGGATAAGCATGGAAAAGATATACCATAATAACATTAGTCAAAAGAGAGCTAGAAGAGTTCTATTAGTATCACACAAAGTTGATTTTGGAGCAAAGAATACACAAATCGATAATTACATTTATAATAAAGAGATTTCCATAGCTCTCTCTTAATAATTGGTAGAACAAGTAGGCACAAAATCAGCAAGGATGTGAACAACACTATCAGGCAGCCAACTTGACCTAACTGACATTCATAAAACACTCCATCCAACAGCAGCATAATACACATTGTCCTCAAATATACCGGGAACATTTACCAAGATAAACCATATTCTGGGCCATAAAACAAATTGTAACTCTGAAAGGATTCAAATCATACCAAGTATGTTCTCAGACCATATTAAAATAAAATTAGAGATCAACAGCAAAAAAGATTTTTGAAAAATCCCCAAATATTTGGAAAGTAAGTAACATCCTTCTTTGACCCATAGATCAAAGAAACCAAAAAGGAATTATAAAGTATTTTGAACTGAATGAAAATAAATATAGATAGAACATATTAGATTTTGTAGGATGCCACTAAAAAAGAACTTAGGGGGAAATTTATAGTACTAAAATCCTGTATTAGAAAAGAAGAATGGTCTCATGTCAACAACTTCAATGTCTAACTTGAGTAACTAAAAAAAAAAAAAGAGAGAGAAGAGAAAATTAAAACCAAAGTAAACAGAAGGAAGGAAGGAAGGAAAGACAGAAAGACAAAATCTGGCCAAGAGTGATGGCTCAGTCCTGTAATAGTAGCACTCTGGGAGGCCAAGGTGGGAGGAATGCCTAAGGTCAAGAGTTCCAGATCAGCTGGAGTAAGATTGAGACACTCCCCCGCCCACCCCTATGTAACAGAAAAATATAGAAAATCAATATAATCAAAACCTGTTTTTTTGAGAATATTAACAAAACTGGTAAGCCTCCAGTATCAAGGGTGAGAGATGTTACATAACTACAGGCTCTACAGATATTAAAAGAGTAATGAGGGAATATTATGAATAATTTTATATCCATAAATTTGACAACTTAGATGAAATGGACAAATTTCTTAAAAGACAAGCTACCAAAGCTCATTAAAAAAACAGACAACCTTAATAGCCTTGTATCTCTATATTATTTATAAAAATGGAAAGTGTAGTTAAATACCATTCCACAAAAAAATTCCAGGTACGAATGGCTTCACTGGTGAATTCTACCAAACCTGTAGGAAAGAAATAATACCAACTTGACACAAACTTCCAACTTATTCTATGAAGCCTGATACCAAAACTAAAGACATTACCAAAAAAACTACAAACCAATATGCCTCATGAAAATAGATGCAAAAAGTCTAAACAAAATTTTAGCAAATCAAATCCAAAATTGTATTAAAAGGATAACACACGAAGACTAAGTAACGTTAATCTCAGGAACAGTTGGTTTAACATCAAAAAACCAATTAATGTTAACAAATCATACTCACAAACTAAAAACTATATGATCATCTCAATAGAAGCAGAATTTAACAAACTTGTCAAATACATATAATTTGTTAAATATGTTATACACATGTTAAATGTATTTTAACACATATACTTGTTAAATACATTTAACAAATTAAATAAATACATTTAACCAATTGAATACATTTTTTAAATACATTTAACCAATTGAATACATTGTTAAATACACTTAACCAATTGAATACATTTGTTAAAAACAAAGTATTTAACAAAATCCAAAGCCCATTCCTGATTAAAAAAACTCTTAGCAAACTAGAAATAGAAAGCGACTATATCAACTTGGTAAAGGATATTTACAAAAAAACCTACAACTAATATCATACTTAATGCTGAAAAACTGAATGCTTTCCTTTTAAGATTTGGAACAAAACAGGGAGGGGATGTCTGTCTACTCTTACCAGTGCTGTGCAATACTTGCATTGCAGGTTCTAGCTAATGCAATCAGGCTAGAAAAAATAAATAAAAGTTATCTACATTGGAAAGAAGTAAAGCAGTCTTTATTCACAAATGGCATGATCTTCTATGTAAAAAAATCTGATGGAATCTTCGAAAAAGTCTAATAGAACCAATAAATGAGTATAGCAAGATTGTAGGACACAAGATTGGTACACAAAAATCAACTATATTTTACATACAGTACCAGTATTTTTGAACTGGATTTTTTTAATGAAAAACTGCAAATTAAAAATTAAATTTTTAAAAATATCATTTACAACATCAAAAATATGATAGGCTTAGGGATAAATCTGACAGAAAATATGAAAGACTTGTGCCCCCAAAACTACAAAATATTGCTTAGAGAAATTAAAGACATAAATAAATGGAAAGATATACTTTGTTTATTGTTCAGAAGACTTAAAATTACTAAAATGTCAATTCCCCCTCAAACTCATCAATAGATTCAATGCAATCCCAATCAAAATCCCACAGGAATTTGTGTAGAAATTCACAAGCTGATTCTAGAATTCACATGGAAATGTAAAGGACTTAAGCAGGCAAAACAACCTTTAAAAAGGACGCAGTTGGAAGGCTAACACTATCTAATTTCAAAATAAAATTATAGTAATCAAGCAGTGTGATAGTGGCATAAAGATAGACATATATACCAGTGGAACAGAATAGGAAGTATAAAAGTAAACCCAGATATATATGGATAACTGAATTTTGACAAAGGTGCAAAGGCAATGCAACTGATTTTTGGCAAAAAATAACCTTTCAACAAATGTTGCTGAAACAATTCGATATTCCTATGCAGTAAACAAAACAAAAAAACCCACCGTAGAACCATACTTCACACACATACTAAAATAAATTCCAAATGGCTTATTAAGCTAAATGCAAAACCTAGAAATATAAAACTTCTAGAAGAAAACACAGGAGAAAATCTTTGTGACTTTGGGTTAGAGCACAACACTTAAAAGAACAAATGGACAGGCCGGGCGTGGTGGCTCACGCCTGTAATCCTAGCACTCTGGGAGGCCGAGGTGGGCGGATCGTTTGAGCTCAGGAGTTCGAGACCAGCCTGAGCAAGAGCGAGATGCCATCTCTACTAAAAATAGAAAGAAATTATATGGACAGCTAAAAATATATATAGAAAAAATTAGCCGGGCATGGTGGTGCATGCCTGTAGTCCCAGCTACTCGGGAGGCTGAGACAGGAGGATCCCTTGAGCTCAGGAGTCTGAGGTTGCTGTGAGCTAGGCTGACGCCACGGCACTCACTCTAGCCTGGGCAACAGAGTGAGACTCTGTCTCAAAAAAAAAAAAAAAAAAAAAAAGAACAAATGGACAAACTGAACTTCATCAAAAGTAAAAACTTCTGCTTTTCAAAAGACACTGTTAAAAAAAATATTTTTAAGGCCAGGTGCAGTGGCTCATGCCAGTAATCCTAGCACTCTGGAATGCAGAGGCGGGAGGATCACTTGAGGTCAGGAGTTTGAGACCAGCCCGAGTAAGAGGGAGACCCCGTCTCTACCAAAAATAGAACAAATTAGCTGGGCATGGTGGTGTGCACTGATAGTCTCAGCTACTCAGGAGCCTGAGGCAGGAAGATCGCTTGAGCCCAGGAGTTTGAGGTTGCAGTAAGCTATGATGACACCACTGCACTCTAGCAGGGGGTGACAGAGGGAGACCTTGTCTCAAAAAATAAATAAATAAATAAATAATTTTTCTTAAAAGTCACAAACTTGTTGGGGGAGGAGGTGGAAAATCTTTGCAATGCATGTACTTGAAAAAGAATTTGTATCCAGAACATACAGAGCATTCTTAAAACATAGCTGTAAAGAAATTAAACAACCCAATTTAAAAAAGGAGCAAAACAATATTTGAGCACTTTACCAAAGTAGATAAAGAAATGGCTAATAAGCACATAAAAAGATGCTCAGCATCATAGGTCCTTAGGCAAAACTAAATTAAAATCCTATTGAGATACCAATATGAATCTTTTAAAATGGCTAAAATTATAAAAGCTCATTATATGTATCAAATGTTAGCTAGGATGTGGAAAAACTGGAACTTTCACTCTCTACTACAAAATAGTATATGCAATTACTTTGGAAAACAGTTGGCAGTTTCTTAAAAAGTTAAACATTCACTTACCATATGACCCAGTCATCCCACTTATACCACTTCTACATATTTACCCAAGAGAAATATATACGTCCATACAAAGACTTGTACATGAATGTTCATAGCAGCTATATCTGTAATAGCCAAAAACTAGAAACAATCCAAATGTCTATCAACACGTGAATTGATAAAAAATGTATATCCATTTAATAGAATACTATTCAGCAGTAAAAAGGAAATGAACTATTGATATATACAACATGAATCTATCTCAAAATCATTATGCTTAGTGAAAAAAGAAGTACGTATTGTATAATGCCAATAGTATAAAACTCTAGAAAATACCAAGTAATCTACAGTGACAAGAAAACATCAGTGGTTGCTTGGGGGAGGCAGGAAGGAGTGCCAAAGGGCGTAAGGAAATTCTGGGGGTTGACAAATATGTTCATTATCTTGGCTGTGATAATGGTTTTACGGGTATATTCAAAATTTATCAAATTGTACACTTTAAATATATTCAGTTTGTTGTATGTATATTATACTTCAGTAAAGCTATATTTATAAAATACAATCTGTTGGGTTCTACCACCAGAGCCTCTAACTATAAAAATATTTACCCATTTCATTAAATGAAAATCAATCATTTCAACAGTTTCTTACTGAAGTATAAAAATCCATTCACTTAATAAGAAGTGGTAATTCTGGAACATAAAGTCACTATTTTCCAAAAGCACTTCGATTAATCTAGAAGCAATTTATACTGCAATGTGAATATGAATATACTGACAAATATGGAAAAACGTGAGGGACAGGCAAAAACATGAAGGATCCATGAAGTTGAGCTTTCTAACGGCTAAGACAGAAATAGCCTAATGATGACAAGAATGGAGAAGCAAAAACAAACAGAACCCAAGCCTAGGGATGGAGCTAGTAAAATGGAATGAGACCTAAGATTATTACACAACAATAATCTTAATTTGTAGAAAGGCATGGAATGGCATTCAAGTAATGGGTATCAGAGAAAGGCTGGTATTCAGAAGTCCAAAAGTGACACTGGAGAATATGATATAGCAGAACTCCATTACCACATTTTTTTGCTTAACATCTGTACATGAGATGGGCAATGTTTTACTGCAAAATAAATATCATAAACCTATTTCATTAACCAATCACTGATTTAAAACTTGTTTATTAAAAAATTAGTTAGATGTAGGCCGGGCGCGGTGGCTCACGCCTGTAATCCTAGCACTCTGGGAGGCTGAGGCGGGTGGATCGTTTGAGCTCAGGAGTTCGAGACCAGCCTGAGCAAGAGCGAGATGCCATCTCTACTAAAAATAGAAAGAAATTATATGGACAGCTAAAACTATAGAAAAAAATTAGCCGGGCATGGTGGCGCATGCCTGTAGTCCCAGCTACTCGGGAGGCTGAGGCAGTAGGATCGCTTAAGCCGCGGAGTCTGAGGTTGCTGTGAGCTAAGCTGACGCCACGGCACTCACTCTAGCCTGGGCAACAAAGTGAGACTCTGTCTCAAAAAAAAAAAAAAAAAAAAAAAAAAAAAAAAAAATTAGTTAGATGTAGAATAAATTTTAGGAATCATAATTCTGTATATCTTGTATCAAATTGTTTCATCTATTTCATATATACAGGAAAGTATAATTGGAAAAAAATTCTAGGAGCCTTATTTTTATAACAAATGCTAATCTCTATTTATATAATAAAAAACTATAATTTAACCAAGTTATAAATGGCATATAAGTAATATGTCTTGGATATATGAAGGGATATCAAGTTATTTATACCTTAGTCATTATTATGAGTTAATATATATTTTTTTATTTAAAAGACATTCATCCATAATGATAACTTTTTGCCTTCTTCAGCTGCTTTTGGAGAATATTAGAAAGTATTTACATTTTTTTCCCCAAGTTATGGGGAAAAGGATAAAGTTAGTAAAATCCAGATGTTATAAAAACAAACGAATTATGCCGGGCGCTGTGGCTCACGCCTGTAATGGCGTGAGGATATGTCGAGGTCAAGAGTTCAAGACCAGCCTGAGCAAGAGTGAGACCCCATCTCTACTAAAAATAGAAAGAAATTCTCTGGACAACTAAAAATACATATAGAAAAACTTAGCCGGGCATGGTGGTGCATGACTGTAGTCCCAGCTACTCGGGAGGCTGAGGCAGAAGGATTGCTCTAGCCCAGGAGTTTAAGGTTGCTGTGAGCTAGGCTGATGCCACGGCACTCTAGCCCGGGCAACAGAGTGAGACTCTGTCTCAAAACAAAACAAAACAAATTAAGCTATAAGTAAATGAAAACAAAAAGACAATTTCAATGGCATCTCTGATAGCCATTAACAAGCCAGGAGAGGGCCTCAGAATGAGACTTACCCTGCTGACACTTTGATCTTGGATTTCTAGCTTCCAGAATTATTAGCAAATAATTCTGTTTAAGCCATTCAAAAAGCATTAATGTTATCTCTTTTATTTATTTTTTATATTTTTAGAGACAGGGTCTCACTCTGTTGCCCAGGCTGGCCTCGAACTCCTAGCCTCAAGCAATCCTCCCACTTTGGCCTCCCAAGGTGATGGGATTATAGAAATGAGCTACCTCGCCCAGTTAATGGCATCTCTTTTAAATGTACTAAAATATTTTGTACTATATCTTAAAGGATATTATCCAGTAACTTCAAAAAGGAGTAACATCCAATGTATTTTCTTTTTATTAACAAATAAAATCTAAAGAATAATATAATATACTTGCAGCTTTTAAAAAGGAAGAGGAAGAAATAAAAGTAGTTTGAGATTTAAGATTTAAAAAGGTAGCAAATGAAGGAGAATCTAATGATACTTAACATTAAGCTAAAATATTTTTATCAAAACATTTCATAAAATCAATGCTCAACTAGGAAGGATATCAAATCACTTAACTGATCTATTACTAAACTGGACTATTCACCTGTTTATAGTGAAGTTTATAGAAGGTTTTCATTTGAATTTCTTAAAAAAATAAAAAACTGTCAGAAAATTAAAAAGAATCTCATAATGCATAGTTTCATTAACGATGCATTTTTTTCAAGCATTCCAACCCCACTCAGAAATAATACAAGATATCCATCCAATGCTTTAAAATCCAAGGCCTTTAATTCAATTTTTGGTAATGACCATAAATGCCTTCACAAAACCTCTTTCTCACTGTAAATAGAAGGCACTAGGCATTACGCAACACACATAAAGCAGTGATTCCTTCTGATGCTGGTGGAGATAAAACATTAAATGGCAGGGTTTAGATATTAACAAAATCTTCTCAAGAAAAAAAATATAAAACATCTGAAAATCACACAAAAGAATTAAGTTACCAGACAGTCTTTCTCAGGTTCCCAATACAACTTTACATTATTTTTACAAGTACATAATTTGAAATTAGAAGATAAACCAGGTAAGTATGATATGGTTTTCAACATGTGTTAGGTTTCAGTTAAATAAAGTAAATATGAAGACACCATTATCATGCTAATTGGCATCTTTTGCTACTCTTTAGCTGTGCAAAATAAACTTGAAATGACACATCCTATAGTGGTATAATTTAAAAGATCCTTGATATGACACAGCTTTCAAATTCTGGTCACAAACGGTATATAAATTGTAATATTATTAAAATATACCTTTTTGAAAAATAATAAGATGACCATTTATACCTAAATAAGGTTTCCCAGAAAATTATGAAATACTTTAGCATATAAAAGTAGTTGGCCCTTTTCTGAAAGGTCAACTGTTGTTTCACAAAATAACTCATATGATCCAAGGCAAGTGATTTCTTTCAAATGCCATATTCTCTCTATGACTTTGAGGTAAGCTTCAAGAGACTGTATCCATGAGAAAAGGGCACACTTGGGTATTAGACCAGTTACAAACACAAGGAGCCTTTCTTGGGTCAGGAATGCCCTTAGGAGTTATATCAGTAAAGAACAAGAGATAGCTTCTGAAGCCATTTCTTTTACAAATACATACAACTAAATTTGGTTATTTAGAAGGTAATTTAAGACACAGCTATTAACATATACGTACTATGTACCACGTGTGCCTATTTTAAATAGTGGTGTCTGCAAGACACTCTTACTCAAACACAAACCAAACAACCTTAATCTACCAAATCACATTCTTCTATTTTTGGCAAGGTTGTATAGTTTAAAACAGAAACAAACAAGAACAAGAACAACAAAAAACTAGCTATAGCAGTGATTCAGGCAAAAGTTCCCAGGTCAAACAACAATAAGGAAAGGGTTCTGTGAAACATTCATTTGGGGGAAAAAAACACTACCAAACATACAGTGCTGGAAATCAACCTTACAATCACTCAAATAACTATCACATAGGATTTATGAATACCTTTGAAATAAGAATAGTTCAGTTGAAAATATAGCTGATTATGAGGTTATAATTAGGATGTCTATGAAAAACACTCAAGCTAATTAATTTAAACAGGCCCAATTAGTAAAGAGTAAGAGAAATAAACTCTTCAGTAATTAATACTAGATGCCTTCTTGCCTTTGGAGAAACTGATACATAACATTTTCAAAATGGTAAAGAAAAATAGTGAAATGTCAAGAACTACTCATTCCCAGGGTGTCTCTTATGTATATATTAAATATACACGTTTAAAAAAAAGACAATAGTGAAATGAAAACCTACATGACAATTGAAAAAAATCCCACCATGCCTACTAATAAACACAATGGATAGCAAGAAGCATTTTTAAGCAATGATCACTTGAAAGAATGCCTTATAAAACTACATATCATAATCAAGCTAATAAAAAGCTTTAAGACTAGCAGCTGGACTTTGTGAAACATGTAGGACAACAGAAGGCACTACATAAGCATCAATTATTTCTAACTACAGTTGGACAGTTCAGTCTTTTCCTTCTTAAGAAGATAGCCAGTGTGAATGTTATTTTTATATCCCCCTGAGTTTTAACATGATTGGGCAAAACAGCACCAATTTAAAAAAATATCTGCAATGCCAGCACTGCAGTATGGAATCACTAATACTGATGGCTCCACAGGTCTCTCATAAGAGCACTTTAGAACATGATTAAAAATATAGAAATGCCTTTCGGTGTTTCAGTATTAAAGTGGAACCACAACATATATCCATTTTTAAAAATAATGCACTAAAAAGGTCTGTTTACACAATACAGTCTTTCCACCCTGTATCTAGCATTCACGGCTATTTTCCACTCTTCTGCCACTGAGAGACCGCCTTTGTGCGTCTGGTTGAAATGCCATTATGCTTCATGGTGCACAATCCTTTCTGGCTGGGAAAGTCCTGGCAAATATCATGTCATGCCCGTTTTGAGTAGTATGCCTTGCAGATCTTCTGGCAATGCTAAGATAATTGCATCTATATGTGTCCGTAACTTTTCCACAGTGTCAGGTTTCACAGGTAAACACTCTCGATCAGCCTGCAACTACATAAGGAGCATTTAGTAGCATTTATTGGAATCTGTATTAATATAGTATATTCTTTAAATAAGCAGTTTTAAAGATCTATTTGGAAACTTTCAGTCTTAGACCAGAATATACAGAAACTAAAAAAGCAAAGAACATTCCATTTAAGCAATACATTGCTGAGCTCAATAAAAGGTTGCTATGTACATTTATAAAGAATACCTAGAAATGTAAGTGACAATGTTTTTGTAGAGATCATTAGATTTCATGTAAATAACTTTGGAATGGCATGGCATCATTATGATCTGCTTGAGTAACCAAGTATTTTCAGTGAAATTTATTAAATACCATCAACTGACCAACCTCAAGTCCTCTCATTCAAAAAGTTACTTCTGTGATACATCATGGATTGTTAGCTCAAATGAGAAGAAAATACCTTCACAAGAAAAGTCAACTTACTCTTTGGCTGTTTTGGCTACATACCAGCTTATTTTTCAGCTTCAGTACAAGGTCTACTGTTTCTACTTCTGTGTGTTTCTGGATCCAGAGAAGTAAGTCCTAGAACAATAAGCAAATCCCAAATCAGCAAGTACTCAAAATAATATTCAAATTTCTCTATTTCAATAGGCAAGGCTACTACGAAGGAAGGACAGGAAAGGAAAAGGAGAATAAGGTATTTAACCCAGATACAGGATTATAGTGCAAGAATAATTCTCATGATACTCTAATAACTGTTAATTCGGTAATTTTTGATGTTAGCCAAAACAATTGTCTAATATTTGGAAGTAACACAAAATGTAAATACAGCTATTATGTACCCATAATAGTTAAAAATGAAAAAAAAATTTTAAATGTAAGAAAATTCCTTTCTGAAGTAGCCCTTTTAGATCAAGTAAGAAAAATAAGATTGTAACTCAAACTGTAATACTAACCTCCACCCCCACTAAGTAGTGGATAAGTAATTTATAAGGAATATTAGCTAACAAATCAAGATAACCAAACACGAATGTCCATTGGATATAAACTTTGCATCTTCCTGAGCTTATGTTGTAATTGCTTTCATCATATTCCTTTTCTCAAAGCCATAGTCACTGAGAGTTTATGATAAGAAAGTTGACATTGAAGCTGGCTCATCTGAATACTTAAAGGTAAAGACCAATGAAAATGAGACTATCTTTTATATTTTCACCAACAAGTAGTTTGATTTAAACTACTTATGAAAAGTAAGTCCAAACACATAAAAAAAATCCTAATACTAACTAGAAAAGGTGAATAAGTCATACTAGAAAAGATCTGGAGTCAGACTGCTTGGATTTGAATCCTGATTCCATCCAGTATTGTTGGTAAATATTTAACAACCAGTTCTCCAGAAAAGATCTCTGGTTTGTAGTTTTGCCAATTTTTGTGGTGTAATAATCCTACTACAGGCAACTTCAAGATACCAACCTGAGGTCCCTGAAGGCAGAGCTGGGAAGAGATAGATGCACAACACAATCAGTTCTTAAGAGCTAATACAAGTGGACTCCAGCACACTGCTGACTGCACTACTTAGCAGGGATGTGATGTGAGGCAAGTCCTTTAACTTCTAAGCTGCAGGGGTCCCATAATGCAGTTCACAATGTGCCTGCCTCAATGAACTGTTGTAAAGATTAAGAGATGATCCATTTAAAGCACCTATACAGTCCTGGCACATAGGATATGATCTAGAATAGTTACTATTTATAAAGAAGTGGATATGGGTATAATCTTCAACCTCTAAAAATAACTATCCTTAGGTTTGCTTCCTTTATGAGCAAATAAAATTAAAGAGAAAAAGAAAAAAGAAAAAAAGAATAACTATATTTTCAACAGCTGTTAATTATCACACAAACATGCAGTTTTCTAACCTCTTCACAAAGAGCTTCTAGATGAAGTGCCTCCAACTTTTGGGTCATTTCCTTCCGCCGGGCCTTAAACCAGCCATCAAAATTTGGAGACTTTAGGAAATGCCTATAAAAATAAATTTTAAAAAGCAAAGTTTGATTCTGATTTATTTCCTTCTCCTCAATACCTTTCCCATCTATAGCTCAGAAGCACGTCACAAAATGGCATTTAAAAAAATAATCTAAGTATAAATCCAGTTTTTTGTTTTGATTTGTTTTTATTTTTATTTTATTTTTTTTTTTTTGAGACAGAGTCTCTCTCTGTTGCCCGGGCTAGAGTGCCTAGCTCACAGCAACCTCAAACTCCTGGGCTCAGGCAATCCTTCTGCCTCAGTCTCCCGAGTAGCTGGGACTACAGGCATGCACCACCATGCCAGCTAATTTTTCTATATATATATTTTTAGCTGTCCATATAATTTCTTTCTATTTTTAATAGAGACGGGGTCTCGCTCTTGCTCAGGCTGGTCTTGAACTCCTGACCTCAAGCAATCCTTCTGCCTTGGCCTCCCAGAGTGCCAGGATTACAGGCGTGAGCCACCGCGCCCGGCCTGATTTGTTTTTAAATAAAGCACTAGAGATGGGTGAAAAGAAGAAAAAAAGACTAACCGGTAAAGTCCAATCCAATCGCCTTTTATTCTAGAGGTTAGCTGAGGTCCCGTTTTCTCAAGTGTTTTCATAAATTCTTCTGGAAGAAACTGTCTTAACGGGGGTGGACTCTAGAAAACAGGATATACTACATTTGGAAATTAGAAATGGATACATTCACAGAAGTTAACTACAGTTAAAGAACTCAAATAGAAATTTATTTGAATATATTCATACCTTCCATGGAGAAATACTTTTCTGCAAGGGCATCAAACTTGCCACGTATCTTTCCTAAATAAAGAAAAAAAGTTAATACAAGTTTGGTGTTTCTACCCAGAGTGCCTTCAAAAATATTTAAACAGACCTTTTGAAAAGAGATGGGGCAGGGTGTGGTGGCTCACACCTGTAATCCCAGCACTTTGGGAGGCCGAGGCAGGAGCATCACTTGAGCCCAGGAGTTCAAGAGCAGCCTGGGCAACACAGTGAGACCCCGTCTCTACAAAAAACATAAAAATTAGCCAGGCATGGTGGCGAACACCTATAGTCCCAGCTGCTCAGGAGGCTGAGATGAGAGGATCACTTGAGCCCAGGAATTTGAGGTTGCTGTGAGCCATGGTCATACCACTGCACTCCAGCCTGAGCAACACAGTGAGACCCTGTCTTTAAAAAAAAAAGGATGTTTTTCATCATAGCCTCTTTCAATGGACAGCAAAAACTTCATCACTCCCCTAAACAGGCATAGCTAAATTTAGATCAAATTGGGAAGTCAGATTTTCAATAAAAATTTAACTAAATCTTGGATAATACAAGGAACTACATATTTTTAATGATAATAATTAACCTCATTTAGTAACTATGTGCCAGAATATGTATTCAACATTTTACATGCCTAATCTCTTCTAATCCTTGCAACCTTCCTATGTAGTAGGTATTTTTGGGAAACTGAGGCTTCAGAAAGCTAAGTAGACTGGACATGGTGGGTCATGCCTATAATGCTAGCACTTTGGGAGGCTGAGGCGGGAGGACTGCTTGAGGCCAGGAGTTTAAGACCAGCCTGAGCAAGAGTGAGACTCTGTCTCTATAAAAAATAGAAAAATTAACCAGGCATGGTGGTTTCTGCCTATAGTCCCAGCTACTCAGTAGGCTGAGGCAGGAGGATCACTTAAGCCCAGGAGTTTGAGGTTGCAGTGAGCTGTGATGATGCCACTGCACTCTAGCCCGGGCAACAGAGCGAGACCCTGTCTCAAAAAAAAAAAAAAAAAAGAAAGCTAAGTAACCTGACCAAAGTTAACATAGCTTGGACTCAAATTCAAGTCTAGTCTAACTTCACTTTAGTCCATGCTCTTGTGCACTACAGTAAAGTTTATTTATTTAAACAAACAGATTTAAACAGAACAAAATAAACTGACAGCCATAGGCCAAGATGAATATACCTTTCCAAAATATAACAGCTAAGATTTTCAGGTTACCCTCATATAATGTTTATAGATACATTACTTTATAATAATAACCATATAAAATCTTTCTTTTATGGAGTCTCCAGACTACGACCACCATATCATGATACTGCCAATATTTTGATATGACACTCCACTGCATTCCTTAAAATAAAAATATCATCTAATCATTTATTCCATAAATATTTGAGTGCTACCATATGCCAGACTGAGGAAAGTATAATGAGCAAGACAGATATGGTCCCTGTTATCATGGAGCTACAGTCTCATAGGTATTTTATCAAATAATGCTCAAGAAAACAGTAACAGAGAAAGATGCTCCAGCTTCCAAACTTTTAAAGTGCAGCATACAATAATTATGTAATATTTTATATCAAGTATTCATTTAAGATTCACAAAAACCCTGAGAGGTATTTAGGGAAAGTGGAATCAGCCACATTTTACGGGTAAGGAAATTGAAAGTCAGAGAAAGGAAGTGACTTACTTCTTTGTTAGAACCAAGAATCCAGGCCTCTTGCAAAGGGCTCTACTTTTTTTTTTTTTTTTTTTTTTTTTTTGAGACAGAGTCTTGCTTTGTTGCCCGGGCTAGAGTGAGTGCTGTGGCGTCAGCCTAGCTCACAGAAACCTCAAACTCCTGGGCTTAAGCGATCCTCCTGCCTCAGCCTCCCGAGTAGCTGGGACTACAGGCATGTGCCACCATGCCCGGCTAATTTTTTCTATATATATTTTTAGCTGTCCATATAATTTCTTTCTATTTTTAGTAGAGATGGGGTCTCGCTCTTGCTCAGGCTAGTCTCGAACTCCTGAGCTCAAATGATACGCCCACCTCGGCCTCCCAGAGTGCTAGGATTACAGGCGTGAGCCACCACGCCCGGCCAGGGCTCTACTTTTAATTACTAAACACACTAGGCAGGCAAAACATAACTTACGGTTTTGGAGGATAAGAAAAATATTCACATATCCTTCAACAAATCATTAAATTAAGCAAAGATGTATTTGTTTAACTTACTAATGGAATGATGAAACTTTGTGTCAGTTCCAAAAAATAGCGTCGGAGAATAACGCTTTGAGCCTCAGAAGGACGTTTCTGTTGTACACCCTTAAAAGAGCGAACAATGAGAACCTATGTTCTAGTGAAGAATGTAAAACAATGGATAATTATCAAGTTCAAATACTGTGTAAATATGTATTCATAACTGATATAAAATATAACTTAATCTTGAAGTCATTTAATTTGAAGTTCATTGTGCAATACCCTGTGAAAAGAATCTTTGAAGCAAAGCATAAGCACCTTAGCTTAGGGAACATCGTTCCAATCTGTACTTAAAAATATCAGTTCACAATGAAGACAAGATAATCTTTATTTCATATTTGCATATTAATACTATTTACATTTTTTTAAATGCTAATTATCCCCCACTGTTAGATATTAAGCTACCTGATAATAGAATCTATAACATTTTCACTGTAACTCCCAAGTTTCCAGTAAGATTAGCACGTGTACAGCTGTAGCCCTAATATTCAAGCTCATAAGGTCTCCTACTTTAGTCTCCTGATTTTTATGAAGCTTTGGTTCAAAAGAGAGATCCCATTTCACATTACTGTACATAAAGCAAATATTGTCTAACTGGATATTACATACCTGAACAAGAAAATTTAAATTAATAATACAAGCAAGTAATTACCTTCTGTAATTGTTTTATGATCTCTTCATCTCTATTTAGATATGGCTTATAAGAGGTATAAACTCCTAAGAAGTAAAGAAAAGAAGGTAAACAGAAAAACCCAATTATCCATATAAGTATATATTGAAAAATTAATAAAAGTCAATACCAGGTTTAGAATCCAGAGTCTTTAGGTTCTTCAATTTTTTCACTTTCACCTGCTTAGGAATTTCACCTGAAGGAAACAGGATAAAGATGCTTATAATTATTCTAATCATATACATTGGAAAACTGGAATTTTATTATTAATAATTAGGGATGCTACAGTTAAAGCATTCTTCTTAACATCAATTAATATTTAAGAGTTCAGTCCTGGTATTTTAAAACTAGATAAAGGGAATACTGGATTATTATAACAGTACAGAAACAATTCATGTGAATTATATAAAATGGATATTTGATCTTTCATTAATATCAATACTTAAATTTTTCCCTTTTTGTCATTCAACATGTAATTTAAAATCTACATGCTGAATACAGAAAATTGAAATTTATGTGCCAAATAGGAATAAAATGCCCATTAAGAGTAAATGAAATAGAAAGCAATTCCTAAGTGATTCTGCAGATGCAGTCTTCATAGGTTTTTGTCTGCTTGTTTTTTGAGATAGAGTCTTGCTCTGTTGCCCTGGCTAGAGTGCAGTGGCATCATCACAAGTCACTGAAACCTCAAATTCCTAGGCTCAAGCAATTCTCCTGCCTCAGCCTTCTAAGTAGCTGGGACTACTGGGGGTGTGCCACCACACCCAGCTAGTTTTTCTATTTTTGTAGAGTCGGGGGTCTCACTCTTGCTCAGGCTGGTCTCAAACTCCTGGCTTCAAGCAATCCTCTGGCCTTGGCCTCCCAGAGTGGTAGGATTACAGGTATGAGCCACTGTGCCCAGTCTCTTCAAGGTTTTTTTTCCCTGATACCTCCCCAAATTCTGCTTTTGCATTAAAGAAACTTACCCTGCCACCAAGTGGTGACAGCGTGCAACAACCACAGTTCTGAGTCACAGATGGACAGGACTTCTGAGCAGTCTGGTGTGTTGAACAGCTTGCACAGTGTAGGTAGTAGCCCTGGTCTTGGGGTCAAAGAAAGCTAAAACTAAACCACTCTTACAATAGGCAGAAAAACGCCTCAAGATACACACTTAAAACTGTCATGAGCACACCTAACACATTTTCCTTCTCCTTTTCTCTGCCTTCCCTCTGTCTGCATAAACCAAAAAACTGAAAGACAATCTAGAGATTATATAATTCAACCCTCTAAATTTACAAAATATCTTTGTTTAAATCATTATATAGATCAAACTGCTAAGTGTGATATAAATGGGGGTGGGATAATAGGAACAGGGAATATTTTCACTTGTCATCTTTAAGAGCATATACTATGGTAAAACAGATATTTTTATAAACTCTTTACATTGAAATACAGTTGACAGGTTTAAACTATACACAAATTTTCTTCTGCCTCAGCCACCCCTGAGACAGCAAGACCAACACCTCCTCATCCTCCTCCTCAGCCTACTCAATGTGAAGACAACCAGGATGAAGAGCTTTACGATGACCCACTTCTACTTAATGAATAGTAAATATATTTTCTCTTCCTTATGATTTTCCCAATAACATTTTCTTTCCTCTAGTTTATTTTAAAAATACATATGACATACAGAATATGTGTTAATCAACTATTCATGTTATTGATAAAGCTTCCAGTCAACAATAGGCTATCAGTAGTTAAGTTTTGGGGGAGTCAAAAGTTACATGCAGATTTTCAACTGTGTAGGGGGTCAGTACCCATGATCCCCATGTTGTCCAAGGGTCAACTACAATTTCAATCCTGCAGAAAAGCTGGAAAATAATACAGTCCATACTCCAATTTTGTCAACCGCTCTGATAACACTTTAAACAGACACTTGTTAAAGAAGCAATGTCATGGATATACAGACTTATGTTTTCACTGATTCAGTAAATATTAGTAAATGTAAGATACTGGTAATACAGGAACCAAATAGCTAATTCCTAATATCAAGGAGCTCACAGTCTAATGGCAAAATACGACAAAGAGAAATGACAATATTGAGGGATATACATGCTAGGACAGAAATACAAACAAGACACTATGGAGACACAGAAGAGTGTCCCAGCTAAAAAGGAGTAAAAAAATTATTGAGGATTCCTAAAGGAGGTTACATTTAAGCAGAATTAAAAGAGAGGGAAGAAACCAGAAGATATCTGCACTTCTTCGTTTACTGCAGCATTATTCACAATAGCTAAAATGTGGAATCAGCTTAAGTATTTATCAAGGGACAAATGGATAAAGAAGATGTGGTATATGTACATAATGGAATATTATTTAGCCATGAAAAAGAAGGAAATTTTGTCATTTGCAGAAACATGGATGGATCTGGAGGACACTATTATAAATGAAATAAACCAGGCACAGAAAGACAAATATTGCATTTTCACACTCATATATGGAACCTAAAAAAATTGATCTCATGGAGGTGGTGAATAGAACGGTGGCTACTAGAGGTTGGTAAGGGTGGTGGGAAGGGGTAATGAAGAGGTGTTGATTAATGGGTTATACAGTTAAATAGAAGGAAAAAGTTCTAGTGTTCAATAGTGCAATAGGGCAACTATAGTTAACAATAATTTATTATATTTCAAAACAGCTAGAAGTTTTCAAATGTTTCCAACATAAAACAATGATAAATGTTTCAGGTGAATCATGTCCCAATTACCTTGATTTGATTATTATATGTTATATGCTTGTATCAAAATATAACATGTACTCCATGAATATGCACAATTATGTATCAATAAAAAAATTTTTTTAAGTCCCTGAAACAAAAAACAAAAAAAGAAAAGAGAGGGAAGAAAAATGCCTTAAGATACACATTTAAAAGTGTCATGAGCACACTTAACACACTTTCTTTCTCCTTTTCTCTGCTCTTCCTCCTGTATAAATGAAAAAACTGAAAGACAATCTAGAGATTATATAATTCAAGCCTCTAAATTTACAAAATATCTTTGTCTTCTAGTACAATTATTTCCCAAAGAAAACCACTTCTTGATCATGGCTCTCCCTGTCAGAATTGTGTATACTCTGTAACATCTTTGGTCATAGTAGTCCTGTTTTCCCAATAACTTTGTTAATGTGCTGTGAAAGATCGAAAATTTGAATATGTATTATATACGACAATAAATTGTGAATTGGTGGGACTTACATACAGCTTATCAACATCTGAAGACACTGGTACTTGATATACTCTTAGGGAAAATTTGCCTCCAAATTTTAAGCTAGAAAGTCACTGGAATAACTGGTTTAAAAAAGAATTACAGGCCGGGCGCGGTGGCTCATGCCTGTAATCCTAGCACTCTGGGAGGCCGAGGCGGGTGGATCGCTCGAGGTCAGGAGTTCGAGACCAGCCTGAGCAAGAGGGAGACCCCGTCTCTACTAAAAATAGAAAGAAATTATATGGACAACTAAAATATATATATACAAAAAATTAGCCGGGCATGGTGGCGCATGCCTGTAGTCCCAGCTACTCGGGAGGCTGAGGCCGTAGGATCGCTTAAGTCCAGGAGTTTGAGGTTGCTGTGAGCTAGACTGACGCCACGGCACTCACTCTAGCCCGGGCAACAGAGTGAGACTCTGTCTCAAAAAAAAAAATAAATAAAGAATTACAATAAATGGCTTTTTAGATTTTCAGTACGTATGTTAAGAATTGTGTACAAATTGAAATGTCTGTATTGATCCTCAACACAACCAATAAAGTATCAATTACAAAAGAAAAAATATAAAAAGGAAGGAAATTATGACACATGTTGTAACATAGATGAATCTTGAAGACATTATGCTAAATGAAATAAACCAGTCACGAAAGGACAAGTACAGTAGGATTCCACTTACATGAGGTACCAAGAATAATCAAATTCATGGAGACAGAAAATAGAATGGTGGTTGCCAAGGGCAGGGCATCTGGGAGTTATTGTTTAATGGGTACAGAGTTTCCATTTTACAAGATGAAAAGAAGAGTTCTGTGGATGAGTAGTGATGGTAAGTACATTCTTAACATTGTGAATGTATTATACTTAATGCCACTGAATTGTACACTTAAAAATGATTAAGATGGTAAATTATACATTATGTGTATTTTACCACAATTTTAATGAAATTCTGATTCATGCTCAACATGGTCAAACCTTGAAACAATATGTAGGGCAAAATAAGCCAGACACTAAAGGACAACTATTATATAATTCCATTTAATGTGAAGTACACACAAGTTTCACAGAGACAGGAATCAGAATAGAGGTTACTAGGGGTTGGAGGAAGGTAGAAATATATTATTTAATAGATACAGAGCTTCTGTTTGGGATGATAAAAATAAGTTAGAGAAATGAATAGTGGTGATGATTACACAACATCATGAATATACTTAATGCCACTGAACTGTACACTTGAAAATAGTTAAAATGGTAAATTTTATGTCATGCATATTTTAACATAAAAGAAAAAAATTTATGCAAAAGTATCATAAATACTAAATTTAATGAGATTTTTCACTTCTGTTAAGATCTAAGCTCATGTAAGACCTACTAGTTAGTCCCTGAAATGGTCAGATACTATAGGTCTTGCCCAAAACCAATGAAACATCCCTAGTGCCTTTGCTTACAACCTCTCCCCTCTACTAACAGAACAAAGACCAAAGTAAGGACGCTGACATTCTCTAGCATCTACTCTTCAGTGACCCCTAAGGATCTATAAAGCCTATGCTCCCATACAACATCTTGTATCCTATAGAAAAAGTGATAACTGATGTGATACAAAAATAAGCAGAGAACACAGTATCTCTCCTCTAAGATAGGCTGCTTAAAATAAAGAATAAGTAATATTCCATATATGCCCTCATCCCCATTTTGAAAATTAAGTTTAAGAGTTGTCCTCTCCCCTTTCTTGTCCTAGGTCCTGTTTTTAAATGGTAACTTCATCTGCCCGAAGAGGATTCTCGGAGCAGCAAGAATATTAGCTGGGAAGACAACACAAAAAACAAAACTACAGACCAATATTCCTCATGGATACAGATACAAAAATCCTCAACAAAATATTAGCAGACTGGACAGGGAGTGGTGGCTCACACCTGCCATGCTAGCTCTTTGGCAGGCAGTGAGAGGAGGATAGCTTGAGGCCAAGAGTTCAAGACCAGCCTGAGCAAGCAACATAGCAAGACCCATCTATACAAAAAAATAGAAAAATTAGCTGAGTGTGGTGGCCCACACCTGTAGTCCCATCTACTTAGAAGGCTGAGGCAGGAGGATCGCTTGACCCCAGGAGTTTGAGGTTGCAGTAAGCCATGACGACACCACTGCACTGTAGCCTGGGCAACACAGTGAGACCCTCTCTCAAACAAACAAACAAAAAATATTGCTGAGAAAAAATAAAGATCTCAATAAACGGAGAGATATTATATGTTCATGGATTGGAAGACTAAATATTTTTAAGACAGCAAATCTCCCCAAAATCGATTACATATTCAATACAATCCCTATCAAAATCTCCACTGGCTTTTCGGCAAAAATTGACAAAACTGATCCTTAAATTTACATGAAAACACAAAAGACCTAGAATAGGAAAACAATTTTGAAAAAGAACAAAGTTGGAGAATTTACACTTCCTGATTTTGAAACTTACTGTAAAACTACAGTAATCAAGATAGTGTGGTAGTAGTGTAAAGACAGTCATGTAGATCGGCGGAACAGAAACAGAAGTCCAGAAATACACCCTTACATTAACGGTCAATTGATTATTGACAAAGTTCCTAATACAATTCAATGGATAAAACGGCAGTCTTTTCAACAAATGGTGCTAAGACAACTGAATATCCACATGCAAAAAGATGATTTTAGACTCTTACCTCACATCATACACAAAAATGAACTCAAAGTGGATCACAGACATAAATGCAAATACTAAAACAATAAAACTTTTACAAGAAGACACAGAAAATCTTTATGACCTTGAGTTAGGCAACAACTTCTTAGATACAACACCAAAAGGCCAATCCATGAAAAAAAAATTGATAAATTAGACTTCCTGAAAATTAAAAACTTTTGTACTTCAAGACACCATTAAGAAAATGAGAAGAGAAGCCATATACTGTGAGAAAATATTTGCAAATCTTATATCTGAAAACAGACTTGTGTGTACAATATATAAAGACCTCTTGTAACTCAATAATAAGAAGACAACCTAATTAAAAAATGAGCAAAAGATTTAAATAGACATTTCACCAAAGAATGATAATAAGTAGATTAAAATATGCTCAACATCATTAGTCATTAGGGAAAAAAATTAAAACCAGCAATTCAAACACACTGGAATGGTCATAATGAAAAACACAGTATCAAATGTTGGCAAGGACGTGAAGAAACTAGAATCCTTATACACTGCTGTTAAGAATGTAAAATGGTGGGCCACTTTGGAAAAGTTATTTCATGCTACTCTACCAATGATTTTGTGTAAAATTTCTCTACCTACATCCCTAACAGAGAGCCTTCTTTCATCGGAAAGAGAAATTAAATAGCAGTCTACTATGTTACAATTAATCAAATAATCTAGATTAGTAAAACCATGAAAATAAATGTCAAGATTAAATTAAGAACTTAAAAAAGATTAAATTAGGATTTTAGGCAATTTCTCATATCTTCTCATACCCAAGACTTTAACAACTACTATTCTCTGAACTATTATTAATACTCAAATAGGAAACTAATGGAATGGCAGGGGATCATGATGTTTACAGAGTGCCATGCATCAGGCACTGTGTTTAACCCCCCTAGCAGATGAAGAATTTGAGGTTTAAGGAGGCCCTGTTCTGCCTAATATCACACAGCTCTGACTGCCAAGGTGAAGCCCTTTGCTCTTTCCTCTATTTCATAAGGCTTCTAAGGATTTCAGCATAAGGCTGTGTCCAGTATATGTAAATAATGTGATTTAAAATGTTATCCCTGACTCTAATACCTCCATCTAGATGTATGTGAATGCCAGAAGGGATAACATAAAATAATATTATTAAATAATGTTTTAAAATATCTATGTATACCAGAAGGAACAAGCTTTAAAAATAACACTTTACAAAGTTATTAGAAAATAACTTTAGAGGTTGGGTGTGGTGGCTCATGCCTGCAATCCTAGCACTCTGGGAGGCCAAGGCGGGAGGATCACTTGAGCTCAGGAGTTCGAGACCAGCCTGAGTAAGAGTGAGACCCCCATCTCTACTAAAAATAGAAAAAATTAGCCAGGCATGGTGGTACGTGCCTGTAGTCCCAGCTACTCAGGAGGCTGAGGTAGGAGGATCACCTGAGCCCAGCAGTTTGAGGTTGCTGTGAGCTAGGCTGACACCACAACACTCTAGTATGGGTGATAGATTGAGACTCTGTCTCAAAAATAAATAAATAAATAAAACTAACCTTAGATATCTCACATCCCAAATATTTCAGTGGAAAATTCAGGAATGTCCAGACAGGAATGTCAGAGGTACCACTAAATTGTCATCTAGGTTAACAAAATTTTAACTTCTGAATTCATTTAATCACTAATGAAGATTTATTAAATTCCTACCATGAGCAAGGTGGTCAAAAGGAAAACTCAATCTTGTGACCACTCTCTTAATCATTACCTATGTGACAGGGATGTATGATACTTGTTCTGAGACCTAGCCAAGAATTATGTGTCAAGTCTGGAATAATGCTAGCTTTCTATAAGGTTTTATTCAAGCAGTGGTAGAAATCCCTGTTTCATTTGGCTTATACATATGTAAAAAGCTCAAATTTTTGAGGTTTCATTTTATTCAATGCTTACGATACTGTAAGTATATTTTTTAGCAGAAGAACACAATGGATTTTATATATATATAAATCTGCATAGTTTAGCAGGAAGTTATATTCTTCTCAAAAAGCCCTTATTTATATTGCCTTAAAGAAAGCTGCCATCAATATTAAAAACTAACCAAGTGGAGGCCAGGCGCGGTGGCTCACGCCTGCAATCCTAGCACTCTGGGAGGCCGAGGCGGGCAGATTGTTGGAGCTCAGGAGTTTGAGACGAGCCTGAGCAAGAGCAAGACCCTGTCTCTACTAAAGATAGAAAGAAATTATATGGAGAGCTAAAAATACATATAGAAAAATTAGCCGGGCATGGTGGCGCATGACTATAGTCCCAGCTACTTGGGAGGCTGAGACAGTAGGATCGCTTAAGCCCAGGAGTATGAGGTTGCTGTGAGCGAGGCTGACACCACGGCACTCTAGCCCAGGCAACAGAGTGAGACTCTGTCTCAAAAAAAAAAAAAAAAAACCACAAACTAACCAAGTAGAAGAAATACACCTGTTCAGTAACATTACAGAACACTAAAAACAGAACACCAAGTTTACACTTTACCTGCAGGTTTAAGGTCTCCTATTCGAATAATGTGTGGCCAGTGCTGGAGTGTTTTAGCAAAAAAAGGATTGGTTACTCCTAATATGACTGAAGGCCTATATGAAAACAAAACAAAACAAAACAAAAAAAAGGTGAGAAAAAAATGAACGTTAAAATCAGTGAATAGCAGCTTACAATTTCTTTTCAGCAAACAATATACACATTGTCTTTGCCTTTACTTAACACATTATGTATTAACTATATTCCAGGCAACATGTTTAGCACTAGGCATATAAAGATGAAAAGACATGGTCCATCCAACAGCACACAGGAGGAAGGGTTTTCATAATCAGTTATGATGCCAGAAATTAGAAGACAATGAAGGTGGTATAAAATGCACAAAAATCAAAAAGAACCTATGTCTACCAGGGGATTGAAGGGCAGCCTCACTAAAGAGATGATATTTACAGGAAGACATGAAAGATGAATAGTTTTTTGTCAAGTGGATAAAGGGAGGTATGGGTGATGTAGGAAAACAAAGAGTATGTGGCAAAGCAATGAAGTAAGATCATGGTCTGTCTGTAGAACTATACACAGCTCAGCATTCCTGAAGCACAAAGCAGGAAGAATAGTCAGAACTGAGAGTAGATGGGCAGATGCTGCCCAGATCATTCAGTACCAAGTTAATATGCTAAGAGGTTTAGGTGTTACAGGCAAAGGGAAGCTACTAGATAACCATGTGGATGAATGCCACATGAAAGAAATGTGCTTAGCAGAAAGATCAGTGTGGGAAAATTTGTAAGATACCCTACAAGGAGAGGAGGGGTCAGGGATTAGAGGAAAAGCAACAGTGGATATGAGACTAGAGACACTAAGATGGGAAGGGAGATATGGAAAAAATATAACAAATGTTATTGGTTCAGGCACAGTGGCTCATGCCAGTAATCCTACCATCTCTGGGAGGTCAAGGCGGGAGGATCACTTGAGCTCAGGAGTTCGAGACCAGCCTGAACAAGAGCAAGACCCTGTCTCTATTAAACATAGAAAAAATCAGCTGGGCATGGTGCTACCCACCTGTAGTCCCAGCTACTTGGGAGGCTGAGGCAGGAGGATCACTTGAGCCCGGGAATTTGAGCTTGCAGTGACCTATGATAACACCACTGCACTTTAGCCAGGGTGACAGAGTGAGACATTGTCTCAAAAAAATAGAAAACAAAATTTAAAAAATGTTATAAGAGATATTTTAGGATATCAAATTGACAGAATTTTTAAAAATTTGAAGTAGGGGATGTTAAGGAGAAATTTTTGACAATTTAGTCTTCTAATAGCAAAGTAAGAACTAATGCCATTGATAAAAAAAAAAGAAAGAAGCATAATTTTAGGGGAGAAAAGAGGGAGACAAAAAGAATTCAGTTTGAACATATTTAGTTTCAGATGCATTTAAGATGTCTAGGTGGCAATGTGCTTGCTTGAACACACACACACACACACACACACACGCACGCACACACACAGACATACGCTCCTGGTTATACAGGTCTGGATCTCACAGAGATCTGAGCTAGGAAGATATGTTTCAGTCATTAGTATGGGGTGTTGAGAGAGGCCATGGGTACAGATAAGATAGTACAGAAAGAATTATCAGTCTGAAATCAGAACCCAGAACACAATACTGGAGAGTACAAACATTTAAGGGATTAGCAGAGAAAAGAAGTCTGCAAAGGAGACTGAGATTCACCACCAGACAGCCAAGAGAGAAGAGTATCAAGGATTAAAATATATTTAAGGTCAGCAGCATAAATGTTACAAGAAAGAGAAGGTGTGAAAAATAGGGCAAAAATGTGCTCACTAGGTCAGCCAGTGAGAAGGGTCTTGATGACTCTGGCAAGAACTAAGTCAATGGATATGAAGAAGTCAACCTGCAGCAGACTGAAGAGCAATCAGACAATCAAGAACTGGAGACAGTAAATAGAGATTTTTGTTGTTCTAGAAACCTAGCTATGAAAAGAAGGTGAGCAAAAGAGCAGGAACTAAAAGGGAAAGTGTGAGATTATTTTTTTCTTTTTACTGATTGGGAAGATTTTTTTCGTAAGTAGAATTGAAAATACAGTCTGATGGCTATTTATTACAACACAGCTTCCATTCACAAATAAAATCACTCAAAGAAAATAAGATACTAACTCCTGAAATCTGAAATCTTTACTAGCAGCTCCTCAAACCTTCCTTTTATAAAATCAATCCGCCTATATGTTCAAAATTTAAATTAAATTCTTATTACCAAAAATAAATCTACATAACTTCAGTTATAAAGGTAATACCTGGTCAATAAAAGTTATTCTGTTTACTCACGGAGCTTGAGTACGGGTAGTATATTCTTTGAATTCACTATCATGAATAGTGAAATAAGGTCGGAAATCACTGAAGTACTTTAATGGAGAAATACAGCTGTGGAGCAGGACGAACATGTAAAACAAAGGACACAGAAATTAAAGGCCCTACTCCATAACTGTGAAACATCTATACAAACAGTATATACCAAAAGGATAATTTATTTATTTCGATAAATGGTAAACTCATTTCGGGGAACTAGAAAGATAAATGGAAATATATAATGTGGAATGACATACTGAAAGAATACACTGGGCTTGGGGCAGAAGATGGGGTGAAATTCTGGCTCTACCATTCACTAGCTACGTGCCTTTGACTAAACACTGACTGTTCGTGCAACTAACATTTATCAAGGGCCGACTTCACGTAATGAATGAATGTGCTTGTAACTCAGAGTAACAAAAACATGGTTTCCAGCCCTCACGGAGCCCGAATCAATTTTCTCATCCATTAAATGGTGCCATAATAAACACTACCTTCTTACAGGGCTATTATATGGATAGATGTAATAATGTGTGGGGAAACAACCACAGATAGGAAAGTGCTACAAATATCATCAACAGGAACCAAATATACTCACTTAACAAGTGCCAGTACAGTCTCTGAAGACTCCGATGGTGACGGTGCCATGACCACAAGGGGCTCCCCCAATAGCACCAGCTCCCAAAGCATCTGACTATGAAGGAAAACTGGGCAAAAACACCTGAAAGGTATTTACATAGTAGAAATATTTTGTTTATCTGCTTCTGTTTTTTAAATCCCTACATAATCATTCTAAAAACTTCACTTTGATATAAATTCTTCCTGCTATTTATATCTTTATCTGATATACAAAATCATTTAAAATATGGTGATGCACAGAGACATTAAGTCTCTTTTATTCACGTATATATATCAATTTGACTCATTCTAATTTTTGCAAAATTAAATGTAATATATTGACACACAGAATAATTGACAAACAATAAAAGTGTATAATTATTAAATTGTTGTACCATGTGATAGATCTATTTTATCCATAGTGCTTTGTTACATTTGAATTTCTATCCTAAATATTTTTAAGTAAACAAGAAAAATTAGTTTTCCAAGGGGTACTTATTAGATGTACTTAATTTAAAAGGTGATGTTTTTAACATTAAAGAATAATGACAACAAATCACAAGGGGGAGTTCTAATGCTGAACAGAATTATTTCCTGGACAGATACTCCCCTTACAGAAATGGTGCCTATTTTTACAGCAGCCCTGGAATTAGGTGGAGGCCTGTTAAGACACAACTCTGCTAGTACATAACTAAGCCTCAGACACATGGTAACTTTTACTTATTTAGCAATTTCCTCCTGGTTTGGTAACAATTTTTCCTAGGTTAGAGAAAAAAACCTTATGATTATGAAAATCATAATCAATCCACCTAGTTGAAAACACATACATGTAAAAAAAGAAGAAAAATCAAAACATTTAAGTAAAAATATGAAACAAATTTGTGAGATGGAAATTAGGAGAGTTAATTTTAACTACTCAAAGGCAAGAAGACAAATATAAAGGAAGTGGTAAAAAAAAAAAAAAAAAGCAACTCAAGAATAAGGCAAAGGAGTTCTTACTTTTCCCTTCCTAAACAACTCAATCCTGTCTAAACAACTCAGTTCTAAAGTAGAACATGGTAGGACTCTCTGCCACGAGGGCAAGAGAGCCACATTGGCCGAAGGTGGGTATCAGAGCTTGTGCAAGGTAAGGTGGACATCTAAGTGCAGGGGGTGACCCGCTGTGGAGCTGTTGGAGTCCAAATGTGGTAAGGAAGATCTGTGTGTGGGTGACCTGGTTTGGGGTGACAGAGTCCAGGAAGCATAAGAGGGGCAGCCTAGTGTGTAGTATCAGAGCCAGAGTAGGTTGAGGAGGTTGTCCATGGTGTGGGACCACCTGGCATAAAGTGTCAGAGCAGGGAAATGATGGTGTCTCCTTGGAGAAATAGACTGGAACGGGGTATGTAGGCCCACAAGTAGGATAAGGAGGGCATTCATGTGGGGGGTGACCTGGTGACAGGACTGAGAGCTCAAACAGGGAGATGGCATCCTTTTGGAGAGCTGGTCTAGTGGGATTTATTAATAGTAACCTGAATGGGGTAAGAGGGTATCCATATGGGAGTCAACCTGGTAGGGAGAGTCACAGACTGAGCAGAGTAAGAAGGGTGTTCATTTTGATAGCATAAGAAAGTGACTATAGTGACTATAGTCAACAATAACCTATGCCAATTCTTCAGATTATTCCTCAATGAGTCAAGTATCAAAACTATAAATAGTATGCACCTCTCTTAGTATATTTTTCCGGTAGTATTTATTCATTTATTTGAGGGACACTACCCCTTTTCATTCTAAAAATGCCATAACATATAAGTTTTTTTAAAGAAAATTGTTTTTAAATCACATTTATAATTTACAAACAGTAAAACTGACCCTTACCAAAGACAGAAAATAGTTCCATCACCTCATAAAATTCCCTCATCCCCTTTGTAGTTGATGTGCATCCCCCAGTCCCAGGCAAACACTGATCTGACTTCTGTCCCTATAGTTTTGTCTTTTCCAGACTATCATATAAATGGAATCATTCAGTAAGTATCTTTTAAAAAATCTGGCTCCTTTCACTTAGCATAATGCTTCTGAAAGCCATCCATGTTGTTGTACATATCAACAATTCCTTGTTTTTTTTGTTTTGTTACTGCTGAGTAGTATTCCATATGCATGCATGTACTACATTCTGTTTATATATCAACCCAAATGGACATTTGTGTTGTGTCCACTTTTATGCTGTTACGAATTAAGATGCTATATAAACTTTTGCATGCAGGTCTTTATGTAAACAAATGCTTTCATTTTTATTGAGTAAATACCTAGAAATGGGATTACTGTGCTGTGCTAGGAGCAAATATATAAAATGAATCAAGGATATAAAACTAATCTTAAAAAATTTTTTTTGGTAATCAATCTTTTTTTCTTTTTTTTTTTTTTTTTTGAGACAGAGTCTCACTCTGTTGCCCAGGCTAGAGTGAGTGCCGTGGCGTCAGCCTAGCTCACAGCAACCTCAAACTCCTGAGCTCAAGCGATCCTCCTGTCTCAGCCTCCCGAGTAGCTGGGACTACAGGCATACACCACCATGCCCGGCTAATTTTTTCTATATATATATTTTTAGCTGTCCATATAATTTCTTTCTATTTTTAGTAGAGATGGCGTCTCGCTCTTGCTCAGGCTGGTCTCGAACTCCTGAGCTCAAACGATCTGCCCACCTCGGCCTCCCAGAGTGCTAGGATTACAGGCGTGAGCCACCGCGCCCGGCTGCTAATCAATCTTTGAAGTAGTATTCCATGTAGTTAAAAGTCATCCAAAAAAAAAAATCCATGTCTTTTGCAACTTTTAGTATCCAGTAATTGCTCATTTATAGCAGTGGTTTCTCAAGCTATACAACAGAACCACTGTGGGGAGAGCCAGGTAAATTTAGTTTCCAATTAGCTGCTTTAAGATCAGTAATGTTTCTTTTTCCTTTTTTTCTTTTTTAAGTGCTAGAGTATTTCTTTTTTGTTTTTTAATTTTGCATTTTGAAATTTTTCAAACTTACAGAAAAATAAAGAATAATGTAAGAACCCTCATATACATATAACTTAGATTTAATAATTAATATTTGCCACACCATTTTTTACATCATCTGTGTTTTAATATAAAACACAAACCTCATGACCTGTCATCCCAGAATAATTTAAAATGCATCTCTTTTAAAAAGTTCATTTTCTAACATTATTACAATATCATTCTCACAGAAAAACAAAAACTAATTTGTTTTTACCATGTAATACCCAATGCATATCCAAATTTCCCTGTCAAAGCTTATAACATATAGCTAGGGACAAACCATTGTTTTATAGAAGGTAAAACATAATGACTATTTTTTCCCCAATTTTTCCCACAGACTTTAAGAACATTCTTTTGCTGTTGTTGTTATTGTTTTTTAGAGACAGAGTCTTGCTCTTGTCACCCATGCTGAGGTGCAGTGGAATGATTATAGCTCACTGTAACCTCCAACTCCTCAAGCAATCTACCCACCTCAGCCTCCAGAGTAGCTGGGACTACAAGCACCCACCACGATGGGCTAATTTTTTTTTTTTTTTGGTAGAGACCGGGTCTTGCTTTGTTGCCCAGGTTGGTCTCAAACTCCCAGTCTCAAGCAATCCTCCCTCCTCGGCCTCCCAGAGTGCTGAGATTACAGGCATGAGCCACTGTGCCAGGCTATTTTTAAAATAAATTAACAACAACATCATAAAGCAAAAGAAAGAAAAGGCAGTTAATAAAATTTTTTATTTTTTACCTGAAAAGATCCACCTCATGAACAGTAGGTAAAATAACAGATATATGTGTGTCTGCCTAAGAGATAGAAAAGAAAAATAATAGAGAAGTTATCACCAAAATTTTCAGAAATTAATTTTTAAAATATTTCTATCTCGTGATCAATAAGCCATGTTGCCCTGTCTACTTTTTTAAGATTCTCTTTCGCTAGGAGCAGCCAGAGAGAGAATGGGTTTCACCAATTTCCCCTATTATAGCAGAAGATCAAGAGTAACTCAGATGCCACAGATAAAGAATTAATCCAACAGTCAGATATTAGATTAATTCACAACTGTATGAAATACTACCATTAATACTAGTCGATATATCTAACAAGGAAAATCAGTTTTCCTACTGCTCTCCATTTTTATTCAATTCAGAAAACAATGGGAGTGCTATACCACTTAAATAGACCAGTTAAAATATTTCAAATGAAAACTTCAACCCCACCCATGAACAGATGTTGCTTTTGGAAAAATGAAAGGCAGAATCCTTTTGACTGAGTCTCCTAAAATAAGAAGTCTGCTGGATATTCTCCTAAGATAGGAGGTTTTGCCAGAATCAAACCTTGTTGAAAAAAATATTTACTTTTCCATAGTCCTCACAATTGCAGTATAAATTCTGAGTTCTCCAGTGTCTACTGAGAAATAACAAGAAAAAAAACTCTAAAAAACATTAGAAAATTTATTATCAATTCATTAAAAATTATATATGGGATATTTTAGTAATATTCAGAAATATATAATAAACCCAAGAAACTCTTGATGTGCTAGTTTAAAAAGTCTGCTAAAGAGACTATATGTGCTGAATAATTCTACCACAGTACCACACTACCTGCTGAGTTAACTGCACTATTTGTGTTGTCCCAGGCTTGTCATGACATGTGGGAATCCGTACCTTAAAGAGAAAAAGAAATTATTTTTGGCGATAAAAGACTGAGGGATCAGATGTTCTCTATCTTGCTGCATAAAGGTACACTAAGCAACACCTAAAAGCCTACAAAAATAAAATATTTGTGTCAGATTAAAAAACTAAGGTCATATTTATTTCTAGTCACACAGAAAGTAAGTGAACCAAGGTCTCCATACCCATATACACACAGAAATCACTAACTCACTAAGAAGCAAATGTGCTAAAAAAAAACAGAAAAAGAACATCAACTTCATACTGCTTCCTGTTTACTGTTCCAATCTTCACTTCATTAATACACACACACCCAAACACACCCTTTCAAGCTGGCCAAACTTTTGGATAAATCTCACAGGAAACAATGAGAACTTTCAACTCAGAACTATCAGTACTACTTTTGATGATTTCCCAGGGAAAAACATACATCCTACAAAAATCTAAAAAACACCTAAAGAGAAAATATTGTCAAAAATAATTCCAACTTGAGAGTGAATTGCAAAGCACTTAGATGACACTCATACAAGCCTGAGAACAAAGTATTAATTCATTAAAAAAAAAATAGAGAACAATACCCTGAATATGTCTGATTTGACATTACATGTTAAGAAGATCATTTAAGACTAAGAATCAATGGCTTTCCTAATTTCTTTTAATTTTTAGTAATTCATACTCGATTCTACAAGTGATCTGTTTCTGCATACCACCCATCTCTGGTAGGGCCATGGAGTTACAGAATTCTAGGAGTTGGCATTTATGTTCACATGTATTACATATGAATGACACACTTGTGCAAACTCTACAGGATGCAACGGGACTGAGACTCCTGAAATTGTGACTAATGGTTCTGGGAAGCAAGGTGAATTCTGTTATCTCTGTAACACCTCACATTAATGACAAACAAGTGATACAATAACATGAATAAATGTTATTAGGAAATTAAAAAGCAAAACCCATGTGGAAACTTCCTACAGAGTTCTTTAAAAAGGAAACAAATGAGATATAGGATATTACCTTCATTACCACCCCCATGATAGGCAGTTGTAATGTTTTCCCTGGCACTGGGGCAGGCCATCGATCAACATCATTACAAGCTGAAAAATATAACAAAATATTTCCTTAGTATATGTGGAAATATTAAAGTATTAAAAACGAGGCATTAGAAATTAGAACTCTACTTTCTACAAAGCAGAAAAAAGACACTGGGAAGAATGAAAGATAAAAGGTAAAAAGAAAAGTGATGAAAACACCTTATATTTCACTCAGAAATATACATGTGTTCTGGGACATAAATTGGTTCTTAAATTTTTTGAAAGCAACAAACTAATAGGTTTAAAGGGATTTCTCCTATTCATTTATATATTACTACTAAAATTAGCTACAAAAGCACACCAGCTGGCAGAGGCCTTCCATCTGTATCAAGCGACATAAGGATTTCTGTTCAACAGTACTCTGAGTATTAGACATGTTAACTGAAAATTCATTTATTATTATCCTAATAAACAGATATCATCAAAGTGATTAGATAACAAAAATGACATCTGTAGGTAAAGATGCCAGCCAAATAGTTTTATACCTCTCTCTTATTATGTATTACTTAAATTTTTTTTAGATTTTTTAGAAATCAACTTCATTTTTATCACTCATTTCCAGTAAAATTTTTAAAACTCCTTCATAAAGGTATACAACTCATACAATGTTTAACTCACCTGCTTCCAAATAAGGTTCACTCTTTTCAAAGTACTCTGGTGCTATCTGTTTGAGCACAGTGTGAAAAAAGTGAATATAAGGTAGTTTGCTGATCAAAACCAACGACTGGGGGGAAAAAAGAAACAATATATTTTTAATTGCCTAATGATTGTAATTTGAATTTGCCATTCATTTCTTGCATGAGCAATTTCTAACAAGCTAAAGTCAGCAAAAAGTGTGGATTTTGAAATAAAAAGGCTTTTACGGTGGATGGTTAAAGGAAACATAAAACCATAGCTGCAGAATGCAAACAGTTAAACCTTACTACTACACTTTAAGAGAATAATGGCGTATTCACAGATTTTCCTACTCTTCAGGAAAAAAAATTTCCTATAAACAGACTAATGTCATGGATAATTTCCAAAGGCTAACTCTGTTGTCCTCAGCAAGCATTATCAGGAATTAGCCATGTGAACTATTCCTATGAAGGAAAGAGCAAACTGTGATGCTTTTGCCAAAGACCTATGACTATTACACTTTACAGTTCAACCAACTTAGAAATTGTGACTTTACAGTTTGATCACTTCAGATATAAACTATGCTGGTTTTTTAAAATGTAATTTTTTCTTGAAAACCACTCTTTAGCCTTCCATCCAGCATCAATTAGTGATCAGGGCAAATTCTGGTTACAAAGGGAAAAGGGTGTCTTGCTAGCCGGGATCAAATAGGATAGACTCATTTTCTTTTTTTAAGAAAGAAAAAGAATTGTACATTTACAATGGAAACAATAATGACTAAAATGCTGCTAAAGTTTATTCACTGGCTCTTCAAAAAAAAAGATAGTGCAGGCTTTTATTAATTATAACAATATTATAATCTGTTTATTCCTTCCCTTAGTCTAAAACGTCAAAATTAAGCAGACTCTTCTGGCTTTTGACAGAGTTCCATACAATAACTGTAACTTACTGTTAGGAATCTAGCACAGAGATAGCAAAAATTCAATAGCAGTTAAACATCTAGGGACAGGTGTCTATAATCAAAAAGAAAAGATAAAATACAAACTCTAATATGTTTAAAGATAAAATACCAAAGACTTTAAAGACTGTAAAATCTAATAGTTTCTATTTTTCTAAACACAATATAAAAAGTACTTTTTTATTAGTGTATATGAAAATTACCTTCTGAAAGTAGCCTCTTTTTAGAGTTTTATCTCGAACTTGTCGGAAATACACATATCCATAGAAATAAGCAGGATCCTTCTATGAAAGAAGTAACAAATATATAGCCATCCTTTAATATTAGCATGAGGTTCCTTTATAAACCCAAATCAAGATATGCAGTATATGCAAAGTGCTAATTATGCTTTTTCACCAACAAACAATAACCATGACAGCAAGTACCAAATAAAAACCTTCACACTTGCCCAAAGATGAAATATTAATAACTGTAATCTAAGTACTAAAGTCAGATTTTTCACCGTATATCTTACTACTCAGCTTATGTTCTTTATTTGTATCTATAGGAGTTATTGAAATTAGGAAACAATCAAATTCTATATTTTCCCCAATGTTATATTTAGTTTTTAAAAAATTCTATCTACAATTTTGAGTTTTTCAAGGCTAAGGGATCAATCTTTTAACAAAATAAGGTGTCCTAATGTAAAATTTCAAGATAGAACATAAAAGGAGTTAAATGACAATCTGAATCTTATATAGCCAGTTATATTTTAACCCAATAATGAAGAAGCATTACAATGTTTATCAACATACAATTTTTTTTTTGAGACACTGTCTCACTCTGTCACCCTAGCTAGAGTGCAGCAGCATAAGTGTAACTCACTACAACCTCAAACTCCTGAGCTCCAGTGATCCTCCTGGCTCAGCCTCCCAGAGTGCTAGGATTATAGGCATGAGCCACTACACCCACCCTCAACATAAAATTTAAAAGGTAATTACATTCCAAAAAACTTAAAAAGGTTTTATATTTTAATGAAATAAACTTTGGTTCAGATCCTTATTTGATTGTTATTCCTTAACACATTAACTGCCATGTGAGTTGTATCTAACTCATGCTAGTTTTAACCCTGGGGCCTCATGAAGCATATGTGACTCACACTTCTCATTACCTTGGGAGCCACTTGAACTATTTTCAAGTTGCATATAACTCATGCACAGAATACAATAAAAAATAATAAATTCTTCATTAAATTAGAAAAGATCATTTTGTTTTCAAAGTTTTATTCTATTTTCATAACAAAACACTGTGGCTGCAGGGAAAAAAATTTTTCTCTAGCGTGGCAATCAATGTGTTAAATATTTATTGACCACCTACTTTGAACAAGGTATTGTGCAAAGTGAATAAAAAGATGCATAAGACTCAGTTCCTTAAGATCACAATGTAGGAGGTATAAGAAAAGCACAAAAGGACTATTATGTAATAGGTGGGTGGGTACCAAGAAAAAGCACAAAGGAGTACAGGAAGGCCAAGAGGGAAGAGTAAAGATTTCATGGAAGCAGCTGTTTTTGAATTGGGCACTGGAGGATGAATTTGATTTAAACAAAGATATTCTAGGTTTTAAAGGGCTAGGAGTTTGAGCAAAAACATGATGACAGACATATACATGCTATCTCAGGAAACAGCACACAGTTCAATTTGGCTAAAATATGGCAGATATATGGCACATACAGAAGGAAGATAAGGTTGGAAACTGGACAGGATAAAGGTCCAAAATGTGAGGACAAGGAAATAGGACTATCATTAGCTCTTTATTCATTAAGCAATTGGTAGTAATTTTAGATTTTATTTTTATAATATATATGTACACTTTAGCTGACAACACGATGTAAGATGTATGGTGTTGGAAAAAACAAGAGGTGGATGTCTTTGGGCAAATTTTGTACCCTCAATAACCCCCAATTCCCTCATCTGCAAAAGGAACTCTCTCAGAGCAATGTAGGGAGAATTAATGGAGATAACATATGCTTATTAATACAGTCCCTAGAACATAAAGAACCCTAATAAATAATAGCTATTATTATCCTCAGTTGGAAGAATATGTTAGTAGTGGTAATACTAGGACATCAAAAGGAATAGATGGCTCTAAGAGACATTTCACAGGTAGCATCTTGGCTGAGAGAGAGGTTCCTGCCATTAGTGGAACCAGGAAGGTAAATTGTAAAAGCTAGTATCAGGCAAACAATGAATGTCAAGTTCACATTAGATGTGCAGGTACGACATCCAGATGGAAATGTTCCTCATCCAGTTAGAGAAGTAAGCATGGAGTACCAAGGAGAAAAACCTACAGGTTCTAAAATCATCTGAATTATTAAAAATTTTTAATAAATAATAACTGTAAAACAAAGCTCATTAAAACATCACAAAGAGACAACTATATGTTATAAAGTACACAGCGATTACCACAAGGAATAACCCCCTCAACTCTGGATGATATTAATATTACTATATAGTAAATTCCACTCCCACATCTAAAACAAGAATTATTAACAAATGAAAGAATATTACCTCAACATTCTAACCCATTTCTATAATTCACAATGGCATTATGTTTCAAGAATAGTAACTTTACAAAGTCCCTTTCATTCACATGCGATTCCTTATGAATAAGACTCACTGAGGAAATCCAGCTATACATAATATAGTAACAAAACAAAAGCAAAATGTTTCTGATGCTATCAGAGGTAACTGAATAAATGAGTTTTAAGGTTTACTCTCACATGGACATTTCTATGACCACTTTTCCAACCTTTAAGTAAACTGGTAAATCTTTGTCAAATTGATCCAGGAGACAATGCAGTGACACCCTCCTCCCAGAAGACTGTCGAAATCTAAAACAAAACTGGGTATCTCCAAGACAACCTAATGAAAACAAAAATGAAAGAAATTAAGGATAGCTTAGGGTAATATTTATTTATCCAATTTCATCAACTTTAGACCCAAAGGAATCCTATCAAACATTTTAACCCATTCTGCCATGTCTTAAGAGAAAAAAAATGAAATCCTAAGAGTTCAAGTGACTTGTTCAAAGCCATTTTTACTGGTTTAGAGGCAAAGCCAGAAGTAAAACATGCATCTTAACTCCTTAGTCTCTTTACTATTTTCCCTATTCCACTTCCCCAACGTAATTTAAATTTTTTGGACTCTGTCTGCATATAATGTTGACTCACAAACATAATAACGAGCAAAAGAAGCCAAACACGGCCGGGCGCGGTGGCTCACGCCTGTAATCCTAGCACTCTGGGAGGCCGAGGCGGGTGGATCGCTCGAGGTCAGGAGTTCGAGACCAGCCTGAGCAAGAGTGAGACCCCGTCTCTACTAAAAATAGAAAGAAATTATATGGACAACTAAAATATATATATACAAAAAATTAGCCGGGCATGGTGGCGCATGCCTGTAGTCCCAGCTACTCGGGAGGCTGAGGCAGGAGGATCACTTGAGCCCAGGAGTTTGAGGTTGCTGTGAGCTAGGCTGAAGCCACGGCACTCACTCTAGCCCGGGCAACAGAGTGAGACTCTGTCTCAAAAAAAAAAAAAAAAAAAAAAGAAGCCAAACACAAAAGAACACATTGTTCAAATCCATCGATATAAATTTTTTCAAAGCAGGTAAAACTAAACTGTAGTGTTTAGGGATACATAGCTGGGTGATCAAAGTATAAAGAAAAGCAAGAGAATTATTGTTATAAGAGAAGATAGTGGTTGCATTTGGAGGAAGAAGAGGGATAGTGTTTGCGAGGTTGCATGGGGGGCTTTGAGGTACCTGCAAAATTCTGTTTCTTCACCTAGTATATGTTTCATATTTCCCAATAAGTTCTTTTAAAAAAAATACAATATACAGACTCAGAACACAAGTAACAGACTTACTACTTTAACCATTTTAATTAAAAATTAATTTTTTAAAACTTTAATCATTTTAGAAAACATCTCTTAAAACATGTAAACTTTACCTAAACTGCCAGGCAGCAATTACAAAAAACCATTGATACTCTAAAAATTAGCCTATAAAAAAACATGAAGTGACACGTCACTCAAATTTTTCCCAGTTACTATATTTAGAACTATTAACATCAAATAATTGTGAAATGTGCTCAAGATTTTTATTAATACTTATTATTGCACACAGATATATTTATTTAATATGTGATGTTCTCAAGAAAGGAAATAGAAACTGACAGTATGTTTAAATTTTTTAAATAGCAACTAAGGCTGGGCACAGTGGCTCATGCCTATAGTCCCAGCATTTGGGGAGGCTGAGGAAGGAGGACTGCTTGAAGCTAAGAGTTCTAGACCAGCCCAGGCAACATAGCACGACCCATCTTTACAGAAAAAAATATATATATACACACACACACTTTTTTTTTTTTAATATACTTTTTTTTTTTTTTTTTTTTTTTTTTTGAGACAGAGTCTCACTCTGTTGCCTGGGCTAGAATACCATGGTATCAACCTAGCTCACAGCAACCTCAAACTCCTGGGCTCAAGCAATCCTCCCACCTCAGCCTTCCTCACAGCTGGGACTACAAGAGTGCAGCACCACCTGGCTAATTTTTTTAAAGTTTTTTGTACCGATGGGGTCTTCCTGTGTTGCCCAAGCTGGTCTCAAACTCCTGGCCTCAAGTGATCCTCCCACCTAGGCCTCTCAAAGCACTGGGATTATAGGCATGAGCCACCACACCTGCCAGAATTTTCTTTTCTTCAGTCAAAATACAGAAGCCCCTCTGAAACAGGTCTTTCAGATCGCAGAGTTCTTGAACTCGCCGGCCTCTGTGTCACACAGTTCATTCAAGTAAGGAGCCAGTCTGTTTAGTCATGGCTCCTCCTACATGGCTGTCATGTGGCATGGCAGGAAGAGATCTCCTCCCATTTTAAAATTATCAAAGGCACAGTGTATTATTCCATAAGCTGCCTTAACCAATGCAACTCAAACAGATACTGCAAAGATAAAGGTAAACAGAGGGCAAATGTACCAAATACATCACTCAAAGATTTGAGGGAAAAAAGCTTAAATATTCTTACTGAAAGCAACAGACAACTTTGCAATATTATTTCCATATCAGCACAAACACAGCTATAGGGTAAATCAGAATATGTAAGATTAAAATAAAACATGGCAATTTAAGAGCTAGTCCCCTCCCTTGGCTCTCAGCCTCTCCACGTGATTAGTGTTGAGTTGGAGTGCTGAGAAGCAGTAATTTAGACCCAAGCAGTAATTTAGACTCAAAGCATATCCCATGGACTGATGCCAATCCACAAACTCTTGTTACTAATCCATAGCCAAATAAATATACAAGTTGAGAATGTACATTTAGAAACTTTCATAGCAATTTGATATTGCCTTGACAATGTGGACTTTTGTCTTTGGTTTTTTCCTATTTCATTTTTCTAATAATTCATTTAAATTGTATTTTACAAAAATATTGTTCCACAAAAGGTTGGAAATTTTAAAAGCTCCAACTGGCCCTTCAACACAGATAAAGCACTGCTTTAGCCATTGGAAAGTGTAAAGCACATGATAATGCCCCCTGTTGTTTTTGGAGAAGAAATCTGTTGAGACAAATATTCTCTACATGTCAAGTCCATCCAGAGCACGGATTTAGCTATACCTCAGATTCACCATCACTTCAAACTCTCTCTACTAATGCTGAGTTTCTCTCTGGACATGTTTACTGTCCTTGATTATCCATCACAACTTAAGCCTCAGAAACGCCTACCTCCAGATGATGTTAACAGTAAACAATAAGGAGAAAAAATATTTATCAAAGGGAATACACACTTTGAACTTAGGCTCCTAAAGATAAAAGTCATTCAATTGGAAAAAGAAATTGAAACCCAAAACGAACCAAAGTTTTTCTAAACGTTATGAGAACCTAAGGGGCGGGGGAAGGGAGTCATGGGTACTTGGCAAACCATTCCACTGGGAATTCCTGAAGTATTTTTCTTATCTGTATAGTTTTTCAAACAGTCTAAAATATTGCTTTACTTTAAGTGCTTACCATGGAAACAAACCTTCAATTTATGAGTTTCCTAAAGACTGCTCTACTATGTCTGGATTTCCTTCTATAGCAATAAAAGCTATTTTGGGAAAAATTAAATCCATTTCAAAGTGTGTACAGTAATCCCAACTTCTATTTAATAAACACATAAAAGAAATAAGCTATTTGGATAACCACCATTGAGAATAGTGATTTCAAATATGTACAAAACACATAGTCTCTTGCTGTCTAGATTAATGCTCATCTGTTAAGACAGCAAGGTGCCTGCTTTCAAGATCTTTTGTTGATTTTACTTGTAAGTACCAACCACACTTCAGGTCACATGAACCACACTTCATTTGATGTGCAGCGTACAAAAAAGGCATTTATAAGTCATTTATATGCTAAAATACTAAAAACATCTTAGTTTACATAGATTTCCACTTCAGTTTAACTTCCAAAAAGAAAATGACACGTGCAGAGACTAACTATAAAACTACATAAAAAAGGCAATCTATACAACACAGAATTAATTTCTTAGCCTTCATGTTTGAGTAGGGGAGACTTTCCCTGTATCCTCTCCAGTTCAGTAACTGGAGCCAGTGAATTAAACTGACAAAGAACAGATTAACAAGAGAAAAAAATTATTTCACATGCACAGGAAGGCTTCACAGAAAAAAAGTAAACACCCAAAGAGGTGGTTAGGCCTGTGAGCTTACATACCATTTTAACAAAGGGTAATAAACTGCAGAGAAGTGACTAGACAAAGGAAAAAGGGTTTCGGCTTCTAGGGATGATAAATTATGGGAAGGTAGATATATATATGGTGGAAGCTAATGAAAGATAAGGGTTATTTTAGTAAGTTTTATTTACACAGACTCAGGTTTGTACTATCTCCAGTGATAAAGTCTTCTCTGGTGATTCAGAATCCCTCTCCTCTTCCTGGTACAGGAAAGGGGAAGAGGGACAGCTTCACAAAGGGATATTTATGTCCTGCCTTTAGGCCTACAGAGGGAAGGTAAACGGCTCTTTTTGCATCTGCTGTTTTTCAATCGCCTTCAGCTCAAAATAATCCTTATGCCAAATGGTATATTTGGGGGTAGCAATTCTAATCTTCAAGCTCAGGTAGAGAGGTAAAAAAGAATAAGAGACATGACAACCAGCTATGATCAGAAAAAGAAGAGTATACAGTATAATTCACTAGGACTTCAATCACAGAAAGTCAGTTCATCCTGCAAGCCATACAACTCAGCTTACCCTGAGTCCTGGAAATACAATCCAACATACTATATTCAGAACTGTATGTGCAGATTTTATAAGGAAAATGTTAACTGAAATAAGGATAAATTTATGGCCGGGCGCGGTGGCTCACGCCTGTAATCCTAGCTCTCTGGGAGGCCGAGGTGGGCGGATCGTTCGAGCTCAGGAGTTCGAGACCAGCCTGAGCAAGAGCGAGACCCCATCTCTACTAAAAATAGAAAGAAATTATATGGACAGCTAAAAATATATATAGAAAAAATTAGCCGGGCATGGTGGTGCATGCCTGTAGTCCCAGCTACTCGGGAGGCTGAGACAGGAGGATTGCTTGAGCCCAGGAGTTTGAGGTTGCTGTGAGCTAGGCTGACGCCACGGCACTCACTCTAGCCTGGGCAACAGAGTGAGACTCTGTCTCAAAAAAAAAAAAAAAAAAAAAAAAAAAAAGAAATAAGGATAAATTTTATAAGACCTCTCTATCATTATTTCATTAATAGACCAAAAAAACACTAAAGGAGTCTAACACTTCCTGGTCAGAACAAAAGTCCTACTGGGATCTCTCAAAGGCAGTATCTAATTTACCAAGATATCACTTTTCTTTCACTTAGAGTGACACCAAAGCTGAATTCTAAATGTATAGGCAAAAACTCTGGAAGCATTTACACAGAAAGGAAAAAATGCTAAAAAAATAAAAAATAAATAAAAAAAAATTTAATGTCAAATCTCCAAAAATCAGATTAACTGAACTAAATTAACAGGATATTAAAAGGAAAAAGAACTGCAGTGTCTCTGCTTTATAGGGTTATAACTGTGTGTGGCCCTAGAAGCTGAATGCCCTGGTCACTATAAGCCAAAGAAGCTGTTTTGAAAGTGAAACACAGATGTAACCTGAAATATGTCAACTATTAGGACCACACAACAAAGGGAGAATTTGAAAGAGACCAGGAAAACGAAGCTTAACAATAAGCAAAACACTTACATGGTTTTTCTATACACCAAGCACTATTCCCAGCACTTTACATATATTAACCCATACAAACTATTGCAAATAATTGATAGCCATACTTCCTAATTGGATTTACTCTGTTGGTTTTTTTAAGCTCACTGCTTTTACAGAGTTCCTGGCAAGCTCCCAAATTCTGAACTGAAGGTAAACTATATACTACATAACTCCCAAACATACCAATGTCGCTCATTTTCAATCTCTTCACTATTTCAACAGTTTATTGCTCCTGGATGATTTACCTCATCACACCGTAACAGTTATTTTAAGAGTTGAACCAACTAAAATCAACAATGACATGACTAGGCATCATTGAACTAGGAACCAAAATCACTGATCTGTTTGGCAGATTGAGAAATTGAGTTTGCATTCTAATGTGCAATTTCAATCAATTTTCATATAATAAGAGTAGGACCAGTATTTTTAGTATAAAATTCAATACAAACACCACATGAAAAATAGTTACCTGAATTTGAATCTGGAAAAGACAAATAGCAAATATTGGTTTTCTGAAAAAGAAAACAAAAGCTATATATGCTGACACACACACATAACCAATAAAAACAAATAGAAATATAAAAGTAGAGTATACAGAGCAATGCTTTTACTTACTTCTTTGTCAGTAAGTTTGGAATGTTGAGGATAAATTACCTGGAAGAAAAGAGTTACATTTTGTTGGACATATTACAAGCATTAGCAGGTACTTCTAAAATATTACTTAGCTTTGATCAAATAGCTTTAAAAAGTAGTTCACACATGAATGGATAAAGAAAATGTGGTATTTATACATAATGGAATATTGTTCAGCCATAAAAAACAATGAAATTCTGTCATTTGCAACACGGATGGAACTCGGGGACATTGAGTTAAGTGAAACACACCAGGCACAGAAAGACAAATATCCCATGTTTTCATTCACATGTGGGAGCTAAAAAAATGGAACTCATGGAGATAGTAGAATGATGGTTACCAGAGGCTGGGAAGGATAGTGGGGTGGGGGTGGGAGGATAGAGAGGGGTTTGTTAACGGGTACAAAAATACAGTTAGATAGAAGGAGTAAAATCTAGTGTTCAGTAGCACAATAGGGCAATTATAGTTAACAATAATTTATTGTATATTTCAAAATAATTAAAAGATTGGAATTGGAATGTTCCTAACATAAAGAAATGATAAATGCTTGCGATAATAGATATCCTAATTACCCTAATTTGATTTTTACACATTGTATGCTTATATCAAAATATCACATGTACCCCATAAATATATACATTATATATCCATAATAATGAAAAATTAAAAATTAAAAAAAAGGAAATAGTTCACAAACTTTAACAACCAAGGATAAAGCTAGGAGAACGGACTAGGATTTACATTAGGTAAAAAAAATTTTCATTCAAAGTTTTATCTTTAAAAGATTGGTGAAATCTTGAGTTATCAAGAATAGTTTACTGGGGGAAGGGAGGGGAAAAAAACAAAGAAAAAAGAACAAAAAAAAGATTAAAAAAAAGAATAATTTACCAATTGAATTACTAATAACTCAAAGCTTACTGAGTCTTTTCTTTGGAAGCCTATAATCTAAAGTTGATCAATCTTTCAGCCGGCATCTACTTTAAGAAATAATAATTTTCTATTGATTCCAAGAATTGATACACAACACTAACTACTTTGTAGTAAAAGAAAAATGAAAAGGCAAAATAATTATCTGTGGTTTAAGAAACCTCAAGGACTATCTCCTAGGCCAGACGCAGTGGCTCACGCCTGTAATCCTAGCACTCTGGGAAGCCGAGGTGGGAGGATCACTTGAGGTCAGGAGTTTGAGACCAGCCTGAGTCCTGAGCAAGAGCAAGACCCCGTCTCTACTAAAAATAGAAAAAATCAGCCAGGCCCAGTGGCATGCACCTGTCGTCCCAGCTACTTGGGAGGCAAAAGGATCACTTGAGCCAAGGAGTTTGAGGTTGCTGTGAGCTAGGTTGACACTACGACACTCTAGCCCAGGTGACAGAGCTAGACTCTGTGTAACCAAAAAAAAAAAAAAAAAAAAAAAGGCCCATCTCCAACCAAAAAGGCTACCCTAATTCCCTCTGATCTCTTTAAATAATCATTATGCAATTTCTTAGATAGGTTGAGTCAGTGCCTGTAGTAACCACGATCACCTTCTAGGGAAACTCCTACCCCACAGCCACTGCAGAGAAGCAGGACTAGGTCAGAGCAGCTACTGCTAGAACAAACACCAGTAAACACCAGACGCAAGGGCACACACTCTACAGGCCAACCAACCGCCATGTTATGACCAACCGGACCTTCTTAGGAGATGAACAATAAACTTACTACAGTGACAAAAAATAGATATTCAATACTTTTTGACTGGTCAACTGACACTATATGTTACTGATGTATGGCATCTTGTGTGCATTGGCAGTAATGCCTCTCCCTCATGCCATCAATTAGCAAAAACCAGTGATTTCCAAACAGGATACCAGAGGTGCCTTATAAGCCACCTGGTGGTGCTGAGGCCATGTGAGGTAGAGAGTCAGGCCCCCAACACACATACACACACAATTTAGTCTTACCTGTATAGCAGGCACTATGACTCAGCAGTCTATATATTTTTCAAATTCCTAGTAAATAGTCTGCACTTTGGATTTCTTCTTTTATGGAAAAAAACTTTAAATATAGTAAAATCTACACTTTTTACTATTTGACTTCTCTTCCTGCTCTTACTCTTAGAAAGTCTTTTCCTAATTTCTTACCAGTTAAATCCTTATTTTCTAAGGTATAGCATACATGCCAGTGAAGATATTATATGGTACATAGACTTTTTATTTTTATTTCTTATCTTTTTTTTTTTTTTTAGAGACAAGGTCTTGTTCTCTCTCCCAGACTTGAGTACCATGACTTGATCATAGCTCACTGCAACCTCCAACTAGTGGGCTCAAGCAATCCTCCTGGTTCAGCCTCCTGAGTGAGCTGGTACTACAGGCACGTACTACAGGCACGTGCTACCACACTCAGCTAAATTTTTTTTTAATTGTTTTGTAGAGATAGGGTCTCACTATGTTGTCCAGGCTGGTCATAGATTCCTATGATCCTCAAATGATCCTCCCAAAGTGCTGGGATTACAGGCATGAGCCACCATGCGAAGCCTCTTTTTTAATTTTAATAGTTATATGTACTGTACATATTTTAATGTGTATTAGCAAAAAATACCTAACCCTCAAAATCAAGAGAGCATGTGGCCAGGCACAGGGCTCATATCTATAATCCTAGTATTTTGGGAGGCCATAGTGAGAGGATTGCTTGAGGTCAGGAGTTCAAGACCGGCCTGTACAAGAAGAAGACCCCTGTCTCTACAAAAAATAAAAAAATTAGCCGGGCCTGGTGGGACTTGGTCTGCCAAGTGCCAGCTACTTGGGAGACTGAGGCAGGAGGATTGCTTAAGCCCAGAACATTGAGGCTACAGTAAGCTATGATGACACCACCTCACTCTAGCCCAGGTGACAGAGCAAGACCCTGTCTCAAAAAAAAAAAAAAAAAAAAAAAAAAAGCATACATGGCTACAAATGCTTAAGACACAGCTAAGTAAAAAAAATGGGCAAAGAGGTGGGAAGAGTCCAGCTAAAAACCGATATTAAATAATAGTGCAATTAAGACAAGGAATAACTGAAATTTAGAAAACAATGAATTAAGTTTTTGCATATTTTCTGCTAATATTTTGTAGGCTTTCTCTTTGATTCTGAGCTAGAGCTCAAATTTTTTTTTTCTGCAAATTGCAAATTTTCCCAACACAGTTTGCTTCAGACAATTTTCCATTGATATGTAATGCCCTACTGCTATCTTTTAATAACTCTTTCCACCTGCCATTCATATTTCATATTATTTTAATCAATCATCTGCAGTGAAAGACAAAGCAGAAAGATAGAAACCAACTCCTTACAGCATTATTTAAACCATAAATTCAATTGTGCCTTGAGTCTGGCTTACCTATGAACTTTGCAATAACATGAATCAATAAACACTGTTTTCTTATGCCAGTTTGGGATAAGTTTCTGTCACTTTTAACAGAAATGGGGTTGGGGGACAAGGGTAATATATGTAACCTAAACTTTTGTACTCCCACAATATACTGAAATAATAATAATAAAAAAACCCAGAAAGAATCATGATTGATATTTTTCCCTTGATAGCAGAAGGTACTACTAGGTCTTAATTCACCAGACCTCAAACATTCTTCCTGGCTTTGCACTGCATTGCATTAATGGGAAGTTTAACTCTTTCCCCTACCAGCTATAATCCTTCTCCATCCCTAAATAGAGATACTTGGTAGGGGTTAATTATATCCTACTCTTTGTAAACTGCTATGTCATCTTTAACATCCAACCAACCATCTAAATGCTAATTCAGCCATTTTTGTCAAAATCAGTTACTCATCTCAATACCTCATTAAACCAATCCAACACATCTCATTTAGCCATTCTTAAAGGAAATAAGTCCTAAAAGGAAAGGACTGTCTGCCATAGCCCACTTAGACCAAATATCAAACTCTTTTAGCAGTCTTAGAATCATTTCTCTTGGTACTTTTTTCTACAATAAATACAGCTTTGTAGAGTATCTTCTTGACATTTTAACAAGGATGTCCTTTCAGCTTATCAGAAATCAATAGGGGATCCTCCCCCCAAATAAATACCTTGACAAATAGCTATTTTCTTCTGAGAAATACATTCTTAAAGACCCATAAAGAGTACTTCACACATTTAATTGCCCTGGGGGGGCATACAATGGTAGTTGGTTTCTAAACAGAGAATGAAAATAGTTTAAGATTAGATTTTTTCAGGCAATTTGGGGGTAAGAAATACAGTATAGGGATACAGTTTGGATTCAAATCCAGAAACATTTAGTGTATTTGAATGGCGCTATGAACTGAATTGTGTCCTCCCAAAATTCATACATTGAAGCCAGAACTCACAATGGGATAGTATTTGGAGATGAGGACATATGGGAGGTAATTGGGTCATTAGGGTAGAGCCTACGTGATGGGATTGGTGCCCTTATAAGAAGAAACACAAGAGAGATCTCTCCTTCTCTCCACCATGTGAGGACACAGCAAGAACATGGTTGTCTGTAAGTCAGGAAGAGGACCCTCACCGGGAACAAAATCAACCAGCACCTTGATTTTGGACCTCCCAGCCTCCAGAACTGAAGAGAAATAAGTCTGTTGTTTTAAGCCACCCAATCTATGGTATTTTGTTATAGTAGTCACAGCAGACTAATACAGATGGTTTGTGGGAAGACAAGAAAATATTTGAAAATACGATAAACTGGCATGGTTACCATATGCAAAGATCCTATTCTTTCATCTTTCTATCTTCTAAGAAACATAGTTAGAATATAGTCCCACCTGCCCTCACAGAAGGCAACAGACAAAAAAAAAAAATGAAAACTTTTGCCTTCTTTCTTTTTGATTGTTGTTATTTCTCATTCCACCATCTTAACTCAAATCTTCAGCTTTTTCTTATTTCTTTTCCACTTCAGTTTTTTTCTTTAAAGCTTATAGCTCACATTTACTCACTTTCACCTTGGGCAAAAATAAATGAATACACCTCTTCATCTTCAAACTCCTAGAGGCAGTGGAGCAGGATGGAAAGTACAAGTACACTACAGTACCAAACCCAGTTTTGGCCCTAATTGGATGTGTCCTCCTAGGAAATCATTACCCAATCTACGCCTCAGTTTCTGCTTCCATAACATGAAAGTGTACTTCCCACATCAGTGGTCCATTGTTGTTCACTGATGGAGTATCCCTCCTTGGTGGAAAGAGCTAAAGCCCAGTGGGCTAGGGTGTGTGTGGGACAAGGTGAGCCTGAAGAAGTAGGAAGAGGCAGGACTATGTAAGGATTGTAGGCTACATACGCTGCTGAAGAATTTTTAACCTTAAGTGAATCAAAGGTATAGGCTGGGAAGGAGGGAACTCAGCCACTTCTGGTGAGGAGTTACAGGAACTGCAAATGCAACACAGAACTGCCTAGCAACAACTGGGAGGAAAAGGCAAGCTAAAGAGATGGCACAGGGCGCTGAGCATGATTATGGACAGAAATTTGTGAGAAATTACAACTGTCAGAATAGCAGCAACAGTAGCAGCAACAATGAACCATATGTTCTTTAAATCACCAAAGTTAACTTTAGGGGAAGCCGAGTAAATTACTTTTGCAACTTTTACCTAAGTCTAAAATTATCCCAAAATAAAAGTTTTTTAAAAAATAAGGGCTGGCACAGTGACTCACACCTGTAATCCCAGCACTCTGGGAGGCCAACACAGCAGGACTGCTTGAGCCCAGGAGTTCAAGACTAGCCTGAGGAACATACCGAGACCTCATCTCTACAAAAAAGTTAAAAGTTAGCTGAGCACAGTAGCCTGTGCCAGTAGTCCCAACTAGTTAGGTGGCTGAGGCAGGAGGATCACTTGAGCCCAGGAGTTTGGGACTGCAGTGAGCTATGATCACACCACTGCACTCCAGCTTGGGTGACAAAAAGGAGACCTGGTCTCAAAAACAAAAATAAAAACAAAACACAGCCCTACCTAACAGTATATACAATAATTAACTCAAAGTGAATCAAAGACCTAAGTGTAAGAGCTAAAACTATAAGGCTCTTAGAAGAAAACATAGAAATCCATCTTTATGATCTTGGATTAGGCAATGGTTTCTTAGATGTGACACAAAAAGCATAAGTAACCAAAGACAACATAAATAAATTATACTTCATGAAAATGTAAAACTTTTGTTTTAACAAAAAAAAAATTTGTTGAAACCTAACCCCAAGGTGATGGTCTTAGGAGGTGGGGCCTCTAGAAGGCAATTAGGTCATGAGGCAGAGCCCTCACGATTGGGATTGGTACTGTTATTAAAGAGACTCTAGAGAGCTAACTCATCGCTACTAACATGTGAAGACCCACCTAGAAGGTGCCATCTATGAACCAGACAGTGGGCCCTCACCAAACGCCAAATCAGCCAGTGCCTTGAAATTGGATGTCCCAGACCTCAGAACTATGAGAAATAAATTTATGTTGTTTATAAGCTACCCAGTTTATGGTATTTTGATATAGCAGCCTGAACAACTAAGACACAATTCACGTATCTGATAAGGGTCTAGTATACAGAATATATAACTCTCACAATGCAACAATAAAAAGACAATCCAATTTTAAACTGGGCAAAGAATCTGAATAAACATTTCTCCAAAAAAAAAAAACAGAAAATGGCCAATAAACACATGAAAAGACACTCTGCAGCATTAGTCATTAGAGAAATGCAAATAAAAACACAATAAGATACCACTGATATCCACTAAGATGGCTGTATCAAAAGGAAAGACAATAACAAGGGTTGGCAAGGATGTGGAGAAACTGGAACCATCATATACTGCTGGTGAAAAACAATTTGGTAGTTTCTCAAAAAGTTACACAGAGAGTTACCATAATGGCCAAACAATTTCACTGCTAGGTAAATATCCAAGAAAAGTGGAAACATATGTTCACATAAAAATTGGACACGAATATTCATAGTAACATTATTCATAATACTCAAAAAGCAGAAACAACCCAAATTTCCATCAAATGATAAATGAATAAACAAAATGTGACATAGCCATACAATGGTATATTATTCAGCCATAAAAAGGAATAAAGTACTAATACATACTACGACGTAGATAAACATTAAAAAACATTATGGTAAGTGAATGAAGCCAGACACAAAAGGCCACATGTTGAATGATTCCACTCATATGAAATTTATATTAGGCAAATCCATAGGGACAGAAAGTAGATTAGTGGTTCCTAAAGGCCAGGGAGAAAAGAGAATGGGTATGTGGTTTCTTTTTGGGGTGATTAAAATGTTCTGGAAGGCCGGGCGCGGTGGCTCACGCCTGTAATCCTAGCACTCTGGGAGGCCGAGGTGGGCGGATCGTTTGAGCTCAGGAGTTCGAGACCAGCCTGAGCAAGAGCGAGACCCTATCTCTACTAAAAATAGAAAGAAATTATATAGACAGCTAAAAAAATATATATATAGAAAAAATTAGCCGGGCATGGTGGCACATGCCTGTAGTCCCAGCTACTTGGGAGGCTGAGGCAGGAGGATCGCCTGAGCCCAGGAGTTTGAGGTTGCTGTGAGCTAGGCTGACGCCACGGCACTCACTCTAGCCTGGGCAACAGAGTGAGACTCTGTCTCAAAAAAAAAAAAAAAAAAAAAATGTTCTGGATTAGATAGTGACACTAGTTCCACAATCCCGTGAAATACTAAAAACCACTGAATTGTATACTTCAAAAGTATGAATTTTATGATATATGAATATCTGAATTTAAAAAAATGGAAACATAGGCACAACTAATAATGCAAACCTTAAAAAGGTATAAAATCAAAATTATGTCTCTCTTCTCACTGACCTTGAGGTCTCCTTTCTCCAATATAATCATTATTAAACACTTTCTTATATATCTTTCAAAGAAAAATTATGCATATATTTCTTAATATAAATTTATATTCTTACTGTGTTGCACACTTTTTTTCCTTTTCAGTACATGATCTATTTATTAACTCTTTTTTTTTTTTTTGAGATAGAGTCTTAGTGTTGCCCGGGCTAGAGTGCCATAGTATCAGCCTAGCTCACAGCAACCTCAAACTCCTGGGCTCAAGCAATCCTCCTGCCTCAGCCTCCAGAGTAGCTGGCACTATAGGCATGCACCACTACATCTGACTGATTTTTCTATTTTTAGTAGAGATGGGGTCTCACTTTTGCTCAGGCTGGTCTCAAACTCCTGACCTCAAGAGATCTTTCCGCCTCAGCCTCCCAGAGTGCTAGGTATAGGCGTGAGCCACCTCGACCAGCCTATTCATTAATTCTAAAGACAACTGAACTTTCCTGCTTCTACCCTTGCTCATGCTTAGGAACTGCTTCACCATTTTGAATCGGCCCATCAAATTTTATCCAGCATATGAAATAAGTGATTTCTATTGCCTCTTTGTGTAATTTCTGTAATTTTTTATTCAATGAATAAATGTGTGTGATTTTTTAAATTATAGAAGCTTAAATTTTTAATTATGTAGCCCATAAGGTTCAAATCAGTTTTCACCTTCCACAAGAAATTTTCACTTAGTCTCTGGACCACTTTCTGTCTGCTCTTATTTATCTCTTTAGTTAAATTCCTAGAGAGCAAGGATTCTCATGTCCTCATCTTTTGATTAAAATATCTAATAGAATCCTTTGCACATTAGGTGCTAATAAACAAATTACAACTCATATGCTTAATCAGTCAGTATTAATCCAGGTCTTGTTACAGCAGCTGAACTAATATGATAACCAGTACATCAATCCCTTTATGTGATCTGTAATCAAGTTTAAAGCTATAAAAAATAAAATACCATTCTATGTATACAGTCATCTCTTTATTATATGGACAAAATGAATATACACAAAAGAATATTTTTGCCACACATTTTCTACCGCCTCCAAAACATAATTTTGTTTTAGATTTGAAATTACCTGGACTGTCCAATAAGAATAAACGGAATGATTTCATAGTTGGGTTGGCAAGGTACTGATGATATGCAATAGGAATTCTAGCTCCTTGGGCTAAAAAAGACAAAGCTCTTGAGATAAATTTATGCAAAAAAAAAAGAACAGGACAACTAACCTGGTGGACTGAGGGTAATCAGAAACACAAGCATGAAGTAACAAGGAGAAGCAAAAAGAATGATAAGGATGAGAGCACGGGCTCATCATAGGAAAGATTAGCTGTGCTAGGTGTTACAAATAAAAATAGCACATTAAGAGCTGGGCTGATAGCTTGTAAAAGAAGGTGGAAAAAGAAAAGCTGGGTTGAGGCTTCCCTGAAAAAGTGACATTTAAGGTGAACCGTGAAACTGAGTTAACTAGGCAAAACTGGGTAGTAAGAGGCGGAGGGTGTAAGCACTCTTTGAGAAGAGAAAAGTATACTTGAATGTCATATTATGATGTCAGGCTATGTAGGATTCACTTTAGAAAAGCTCTGAGAATCCACTTATGTTCATCTAAGATTCCACCATAAAACTAGGCTGATATGCACAGTGGTTACCCTTTGTGAGAGGGGAGATTAACGGTCATTACCAAATAGGGACATAAGGAAATTTCTGGGGAAGTTGTAATATTCCGTTTCTTGATCTATATGGTAGTTTTATGGGTATTTTCATTTTATGAAAATTTACCAAACTACAGAGTTTGAGTTTGTGCACTTTTTTGTATGCATGTTATACTTCAATAGAAATACTTACTGATTTTTAAAAGTTGGAAAAAATGGCCTGACATTACAGTATCAGGATAGGCTGGGCCTTGAACTCCAGCCCATTCAAGATCTAAGCTAAATTACACTACTGGAAAACTTGATCAGTTTGAACATGGAATGAACAGTGAAGCATTTCTCTCAAAAAAGTGCAAAGCTTAGATGCAATTGTCCATGTTTCATGTCATTCATCAGTAAATACAAAAAGAAATAAAGCATTTATGAAAGTGCTAACTGGACAGAAGCATGTCTCAGATTATCTCCAGACTGAGACTATATAATTTCATAACAAAATAAGAAGTTAGTAATACCAAAGAAGCCTTTATAAAATCTGGGGGCCTAAGAGGCTCAGAAGTCACTAAGGCCTTAGACCCTCAAATCACAGAATTATATCAAGATACCATGAAGTGCTACTGGTTCATGAGGAAATTTAAAGGCCACTGTAAGTACCCTGTGCTCTCTCCTATCATAATGGCCTACCTTCCCTGATAGATTGATGGTAAGCTCCACGGAGGGAGAATTAAGGCTATAATCTCCAGAACATACTAATCCCTGGAATACGGCAGTTGCCCAATAAATATCTGTTGAATAAACAGCTCAATGAGACGGCACAGTAACAGATAATTACACATAAGGCCCATTTTGATGAAAGCAGTAAACCTGGTGAGGATCAAATCCTGAAGCTATGGGTCACCCAGTTTAAGAGGGAAAGAAACAAAGCAAAGCAAACAACCCTACACACTACTCCCTTTATCCTTCTCAAAAGAATAAGCAGAAACTTTGCTAAGATTAGAAAAAACTGTGGTGCCTATTCCAGGCTCCACCCTGTAGGGGATAAGGGAGAACAGGCAGTGATTCAAAAAAGCAGAAATGTAAAAGAAAGGACAGTCAATTCTGCTAACTGATCTTTTAAAAATCGCATAAAAGTTTCTCTTCACCCTAGACCAGAGCTGGAATACCCCATCCAAATAAAAAGCTATTTTATGGACCAAAATATTAAAAAACATTTACTTTCAATTTATAAAAAATGGGGGGGGGGATCAGTAATCAGAATGAAATCTATGACTCATACAATACATTAATGACAGATTGTCCCCTGGCCAGGTGTGGTGGCACTTGTCTGTACTCCCAGCTACTTGGGAGGCTAAGGCAGGAAGAGTACATGAGCCTAGGAGTTTGAGGTTGCAGTGAGCTATCTTGACGCCACTGCACTCTAGCCTAGGCAACAGAAAGGGACCCTGTCCCCCCGCCAAAAAAAAAGATAGATTGCCCTGCTTTTTACAGATAATTTAAGTGGTCTGAAATTCTTTTCAGCAAGAAGTGGAATACAAACTGTAAGTACATATAAAGATTCTATACCGTAAATTATCAGCAATATGAAATCTAATAAACTTGATTCCCAGGAAGTGTTTTTAATACTGGTGATTCACATACAATGAGTATCTTAAAAATATCAATTTAAGGCAAATAATGGAATAGTCAAAACAGTCCCACACTGATTATTAAATATGCAAAATCACTAACTATAAAAGGGACTAACATACTGGACATGCCTTAAATGACAGGCATTAATTCTTACATTCATTATCTCACTCAGTACCTCCAGCAACACTCTCAGGATATTATTTTCCCATTTTATTGCAGAGCAAAATGAGATTCAGAGAGCTGAAGAAACTGGCCGAAAGTCAGACAACCAGAAAATGTGCTGACTACACAAAGCTTGTGCTCTTTTCACTAGACTGAAATTCTGCTCAAGAAGTTGATAGGTCATAGCCTTCAAGAGGAAGAAAGCCATCAACAATCCCTCAATGCTTATAAAATCTGGGGGCCAGAGTGGCTCAGGAGGTGACCTCAAATTACAGAAATATCAACCTACTATGAGTTCAAGAGATTTAAAGTCACTCAAAGATGCAGAATATCTCCAACAAGTGTGTATAGGCAGCAAATAACCCTCCACATTGTATAAAAAGGAAAACTAAATATCCAAATTAAGGAAAACAATTAAATAAATCATAGCCCATAAAATTATATTTATGAAGAGTCCTTAATGACCTGGAAAACTGTTTATGAAAATATTTATCAATAAAAGCAAACTCTTATAGTAGACATGTTTGGGGGATTGTTGCCCAGCCCATCCTTTGGAAGTACTCCCTCCTCCTATTGCAAGAGTGAGCCTAAGTGGCCACTACTGCTACTGCAACCCTGTCTCCAGGCCACAGAAGACTGAACAAAAGGGGGCACCTGACCCATGCCGAGCCAATCAGATACTCCAGTATTTGTATTAGCTTCAGCCTGGTTCCATAAAAGTAGAGTTTAGCTAAAATCAGTACCATGGTAACCCAAAGTCAAGCAGAAGTTATGAGAGAGCAGAAACTGAGACCTTTGCAGAAGGAACCAGCTTCTGCATGGAGGATGGAACAGACATGTAAAAAGCAGCAGAGATAAAAGGCCACAGGGCTTCAAAAACAAAGGCAAAGCTTGGGGCTTTCCAAATCCCACAGGTTCATCTCAGCTCCCTATACTTGGATTCCAAGAGACCAGAATCCTTACAACTGATCTCCCTTTACTTATATTTACTTGAGAAGGTTTCTGTTCCTAACAATCAAATTAATCCTCAATAGATACAAAATTATATTATAAAGGAAAAAAAGCATTAACAAAAATGCGAAATATTTTATTTTATATTTTATTTTATTTTTTTGAGACAGAGTCTCACTCTGTTGCCCAGGCTAGAGTGAGTGCCGTGGCGTCAGCCTAGCTCACCTAGCAACCTCAAACTCCTGAGCTCAAGGGATCCTCCTGCCTCAGCCTCCCGAGTAGCTGGGACTACAGGCATGTGCCACCATGCCCGGCTAATTTTTTCTATATATATTTTTAGCTGTCCATATAATTTCTTTCTATTTTTAGTAGAGATGGGGTCTTGCTCTTGCTCAGGCTGGTCTCGAACTCCTGAGCTCAAACGATCCGCCCACCTCGGCCTCCCAGAGTGCTAGGATTACAGGCGTGAGCCACCGCGCCCGGCCAAAAACGCGAAATATTAATGGCAATTGCCTCTTAGTAGAATTAGGAGTGATGTTTTCTAGTGTTTATAATTTTCTTTTCTTGTCAAGTTTTCAACCAGTGAGCATGTTATATTACTCACTCAGGAGAAAAAAAAAAAAACTTGAATAAATGTGGTAATTCCGGATTCAGATAATTAAGGCTTTACTATATAATCAGGTAATTTCAAAGTTGGAAGTGATAAAGTATGTAAAATCCAGGGGATTTCAAACCTTGTTCCAGTGGACACTTGGATTATGTGGCAATGCTTCCAGAACCACCTCAAGGGAAAAGAAGCTAAGCACCCCCGTGGTCAACACCTTTTTCAGTACCTTCCCAGTTCAAAAAACCTCCTTAAGGTCCCCTTCACTTAGGATAGGGCTTTCAACAGACATTTTATGCAAGGTGAAGCACTCCCTCTTCCACTCAGATCTTCAGCTGATTATATCAGAGTGGGAAGCTGCTCCAAACCAGGCCTGAATACCTTCCTCTGGTATTTGGAATAGAGTAAATTCAGTCTTTTCACTGAAGTGGCTGGAAAAAATGGCAACTTTCCCACCATAGAGATCAGAGAAGCAGGGGAAGCCAGTTTGCAGGGAGCATGAAGCATGAACAAGAGCAAAAAAACAAAAAAAAGAGCAAAAAGGTTTCCTTCGTTCTGGACTCTAAACATTTTCTGAAATCCCACTAGGTTTATGCCTTAAATAGTTTGAAACACCTCTATGTCCTTACAGCAAGTTCTCCTTTTCTGCTTAAGCTAGTTTAAATTAGCTTCTTTTGTCCACAACCAAATACAAAACACAGGCCCCATTTCAAACAGATTAGCCATTAAGGATCCATATTGGATTTTTATTTACAAAGGGGGTGAAAGTTCCCCTACTAAAAAAAAAGGTACTGATTGTAGTACCTCAATTTTATTTTACAAGTGAGAAAACTAAAGCCCAACTTCACAAAGCAAAAGTCAGGGGTTTCTCTCCGCTGAAAAAGGAAATTTCTGGAATATTAATGCTTCCCAAATACAGACTTAAATAGGTCTTAATATGTCCAAGGCACAGTTCCAAATGCTTTACTAACATTAACTTACCTAATCCTCAGAATAATGCCATGATATAGGTACTTTTATCCTGTTATAAAGAAGAGGAATGTAAGGTTCAGACAACCTAAGTAATTTGTCCAAAGTCACATGCATTCAAACCTAGGCAGCCCAGCTCTAGAGTTTGGGTTCTTGATCAATATTCTATAATATCTCTTTAGCAGGGATTTAAGCTCAAATAAGTGGCACTATTTGTAGATTTCTAACAAATGCATACTTTGTCATGGCAGAACAGCCTCTTAAGTCTTTCTCAACTCTAAGATTCAATGATTGTCTTTCTGCAATATGGAGATACCCTAAACAGATGCAAGTAAACCTACCATTTGATCCAGCAATCCCATTATTGGGCATCTACCCAAAACAACAAAAGACATTCTATGACAAAGATATCTGCACCCGAATGTTTATAGCAGCACAATTCACAATTGCAAAGATGTGGCAACAACCCAAGTGCCCATCAATACATGAGTGGATTAATAAAATGTGGTATATGTATACCATGGAGTACTACTCAGCTATAAGAAAGAATGGTGATATAGCACCTCTTGTATTTTCCTGGAAAGACTTGGAAACCATTCTACTAAGTGAAGTATCCCAAGAATGGAAAAATAAGCACCACATGTACTCACCATCAAATAGGTTTCACTGATCATCACCTAAGAGCACATTTAGGAATAACACTGATCGGGTGTCAGGCAGATGTGGGTGGGGGAAGGGATGGGTGTATAGATGCGCACTGTCTAGGGGATGGACACGTTTGAAGCTCTGACAGGGGGTGGGGGAGGTGAGGGGCAAGGGCAATATACATAACCTAAACTTTTGTACCCCCACAATATGCTGAAATAAGAATTAAAAAAAAAAAAAGGACAAAAAAAATGATTGTCTTTCTGATAAGACAGGTGGGTTCCAGGATATTACAGCCCAAACTTATATCTATTCTTTAATTAATCTTTCTCTTGAGCCCCCTTGGTTTTGAAGGGCTGGGGCTACCACATGTCACTTCTCCAACACAATTCTACACTCACCTTCTTGTCCCATTCCAGCCACCCTTTCTCTGCATTTTAAACACAGATATGGCTGTGATACAAAAGTGAAATATATTTCTCAACGATTTTCTTGTATTAGCTGCTAATTTGAGTTCCTTTTTTTTCATTTTAAAAGTGACAAGGTATAATATTCTACATTTCTCCCTTAGGGAAACAAAGCAAAATTGTTTTGCATCTCATCTAATATGCTTATCTTTCTTTAGATCCTTTATTAGGGAATCTTCTCCACCTTCATCCTACATTTTCTAAAATCAGTGATTCTTCATCTGGGGACAATGGAATAGAAGGTCCATAGATAAATCCTGACAGCCCACGGAACCATATACATAATTTTGTCTTTTTTTTTTTTTTTTGAGACAGAGTCTTGCTTTGTTGCCCGGGCTAGAGTGAGTGCCATGGCGTCAGCCTAGCTCACAGCAACCTCAAACTCCTGGGCTTAAGCGATCCTACCGCCTCAGCCTCCCGAGTAGCTGGGACAACAGGCATGTGCCACCATGCCCAGCTAATTTTTTCTATATATATTTTAGTTGGCCAGATAATTTCTTTCTATTTTTAGTAGAGATGGGGTCTCACTCTTGCTCAGGCTGGATAATTTTGTCTTAGTAGGCCTTTTCCTAGTGAAGAGTTCATGGTGTTCATCATATTTTTTAAAAGATCCAGGAAGCAAAAAAAGTTAAATACTGAGCCAAAGAAAACTCTGTATAGTAGCATATACTATGGCAAATGAAATTCAAAATAAGTCCTTTAATGATTCACATTTCTGCAGCACAACAACTACATTAAATATTCTGTTTATTTGGTCAAAAAATATACTCATGTTATAAAGAATGTCCCAAATGATGAGAATCCAAAAGGATCTCCTTTAGCTATTTAAAAATGCAATCAACTACAACCACCCAATCCTATATTTTCTGGTTAAACTGTATTTTGCCGTACATATAATTCAGGTTAATATGTACATGTACATGATAAATGGCTTATAAATATCTTCTTCAAAGTCTTTGAGGATTGTTTTTCCCACCTCAATAAAGAACTGCTCATGTATTTACACATTCTATCAGCAAGTATTCACTGAATGCCACTAGGTGCCAGGCACTGCATTTTACCCTATCAGCTTCAGCTACTATGATTAATTCTTGGTTCTCCTCTAAATTGTTCCATCTACAAATATAGGTTAAAGCATATTATTATACTATGTTTTTATGTCCAGCAACTACCATAATACCATAATCTTAGTGAAAACTTAATGTTTACTGAATTATGTTATGACAAAACACCGAGAAGACAGGTTGAATACAAAAGCAGTAACTTCACATTAAGAAAAACCTTCTTGGCCAATTTTCTCTCTTTCTTTTTTTTTTTTGAAACGGGTCCAGATCTGTTATCCAGGCTGGAGTGCAGTGGCCCTATCATAGTTCACTGCAGTCTTGAACTCCCAGGCTCAAGCAATCCTCCTGCCTCAGCCTCCCCAGCCGCTGGGACTACAGGCCCACGCCACCACGTCAGACTAATTTTTTGTAAAGATGAGGTCTCACTATGTTGCCCAGGCTGGTCCGAACTCCTTGACTCCATAGATTCTCCCGCCTACACCTCCCAAAGTGCTGGGACTGGCACGAACCAGCCGCTGGCCAATTTTGTTAGTCAATCGGGCCAGTATATTCTGAATGACATTAAAATCTGTCAACACCAAAAAACAAAACAAAACAAAAAACGTCAACATACATCCTTCTGATAAGATTTTTCTTGGACACATAAAGACAAGAAATCTTTTATGCTACAAAAAAAGACCCTAAACAATGTCAAGAATGGATAAGATTTGAAGGCCTTTCAATAAGGTGCCATGAAGATATAAAACTTGACAGAATCACAGCAAACTATTTTTCCTATCTTCATCTTTGACAGCTTTCAGGCCAAGTGTTCCAGAAGCAACATCAAGAAATAACAGAAATAAAGAACAAAAGAAGAAAGGGAGAAATTGCATGCTGAGATGAGCATTTTGACTCATCTCAAGCTAAGTGGAACGCTCTGTGTTACTGCAAATGACCAAAACAATCTATGGGCAAAAAGTTGGTTGTGCAAGTTTGGTATAGTTCACCAAATGTTAGGGGCATTGTTCCCCTCTTGAAAAAGTTCCAAACATCCTGCCTGCAGCCTTCTCCCGGTGTCGCTACTCCTTTTACTTATTCTTGTGACTCTGGGTTTAAAAAAGAAAAAGAAAAAGACGAGCATCAACAAGGATTTAGGAGGGGCCTAGAGAGAACTTTTCACCCCTAACCGCAGCCCAAGATCCTCCCAAGGGAACTGCCTATGGACCGCAGCCCGGCCGACTGGCGGAGAGGAGGCCGGCCACGCCCGGATGCGCGGCGGATGGGGTCCTGGCCCGCCAGCCGGCCCGCGGGCCACACGCTCTGCTGGAGCCGCCCCGGCGCAGGGGCGGAGCGCGAAGACAGGGTGCGGCTGGGCCTCACCTCCACGGCCTGGCCCAATTCCAGGTCGAAGCCCACCACACACACGCAGTGCAGCCAGGCCGAAAAGCCGTCCCAGCGCAGCAGGCCCCGGCCGCGGCCATCGTCCTCTTCATCGTCCTCCGGCGCGGCTCCCGGAGCCACAAGGGCCGGCGCCTCGCGCCCCTCGGCAGCCGCCACCGCCTCGTCCAACGGCTTTCGAGAGCCGGACCCCAAGCCCGCTGGGCCCCGCAGAGCCATCCGCCGCCCCCTTGCTGTTCGCGCCGCCTCTACCGCGGACCGCGCCGCAGAGCGCGTTCGGCTCGGCGCAGGCGCAGCCGCGGTTGCCGCAGCCCCTGGGGACCTGCTGGGTCTGGGCGGGGCCGCAGGCCACGTGACCCTGGGAGCCGGGCTCTGCACTGGTCCTCTGGGGCCGGGACGCGGACGTGGGGACGTCACGCTGCCGCTTGTCTGGGACCGTGAAGCCAAGTCTGGCCTCCTTGTCTTAAAGCTCTTCAGGACTGAAACGGTTGTTTATGAATCCTTGTCACCTTCGTTCTCAGTTAACGACCAGAGAATAAATTATTCTTGGAATGACACCGTTTACAATTATTATAAGGTGTTATTAAAGCATAATGGTAACAGTGGCTAACATTTATTGAACACTTTATGCCAGTTGACGTGCCCAGTTCAAGTACAAATATTTACGAACATTACGTTATTGAATCCTCACATCATCGCAAGTGGACGTTATCTCTTTTTACAGATAAGGAAATTAGGTTCTGATAGGTTACATGACTAGCCTAACAAGTATGACAGTTCAAATGCCAGTTCAAATGCATGTTCACTCATGCAGTCTGCTGATTAAGAGATCTATGCCTTTACTCAGCTGTTCCCTCTCCACCGAGGCCCCTCCCACCTTTCTTGTAGTGCCTGTCTGTGACTCACTTAACAATCACACATCTCCAGACCTTTCTGCCACCTCAGGTTGGCCTCTGCAGCAACCTGTGGATCACGTTCTCTGAGCACTAGGGCAAAGGCCTGATCTCAGGCAGTTTTGTATTCTCAGAAATCAGCACTGTGCTGGGTAACCGGAAGGCACTTGTTCTGTTGAATTGTTTCCTGATTATTGGTCCAGCACGATGCTACTGACTAGGATTATTTAGCACCTACTATGCTGTGTATAAACAGCATAGTGAAAGTAAATAGGAAACACACAATAATACCCCAATTGAAAAATGAGTAAAAAAGAATTGGTAATAACTTACAATAAACATTTTTTTTAAAAAAAAAACAGCATAAGTCAAGCACTGTGATGTGTGCCTGTAAGTCCCAGCTACTTGGGAGGCTGAGACAGGCCGAGGGACGAGGATCCCTTGAGCCCAGGAATTGGAGGCTGTAGTACGCTAAAATCACACCTGTGAATAGCCACTGCACTCCAGCCTGGGCAACATAGCAAGACCTAGTCTCTAAAAAAACAAACTAAACAAGAACAAAAAAACACACAAAAAACTCAGCATAGTGTTCATACTTTTACACTCATTATCATATCTAATTTAACTAATCCAAAAGATAGGTCCATTATTATTTCCATTTTACAGATAAGGAAACTGAAGCACTGTGAGATGAAGATGTGGTAGAACAGAGATTTAAACCTAGGTCTTTTTGAATCAGCCTGAGCACGTAAGCATTTTGTTGCACTATCCAGTTAAATCCATTCCCTTTGACAAACACTGTCCTCTCCAAATTAGAATTTTTGTTTGGAGCAAGTGTTAGCATCCCTATTTTCAAGGAGATGGTCAAGTATCCTCAAACATCAGTAGTGGTGTTTGCTAGAGACTTTCTTTAGGACAAAAGATTAATGTAAGGACCACAATTTTAAGTTAGAGGCCAAGTCTTTGGCCAAAGCAACCTGCGATCCCACTCCAGAAAATCACTATAGTTAAGAGACAAAAACCGGGCCAGGTGTGGTGGCTCAGGCCTATAATCCTAGCACTCTGGGAGGCCAAAGCGGGAAGACTGCTTGAGCTCAAGAGTTTGAGAACAGCCTGAGCAAAAGCAAGGCCGTGTCTCTACCAAAAATAGAAAAATTAACCAGGCATGTGGCGCACCTGTAGTCCCAGCTACTCAGGAAGCTGAGGCAGGAGGATTGCCTGAGCCTAGGAGTTGGAGGTTGCAGTGAGCTATGATGACACTACTGTACTCTACCCAGGGCAACAGAATGAGACTCTGTCTCAAAAGAAAAAAGACAAAAACTTTATTCTGCATTCAAGAAAGTCTCCAAATCCACTATTAGGAAAGAACAGTAGCCTTTTGTATTAGAAAGAACACCAGACTGGAAGCCAAAAGGTCTGATTCCAGCACCAGCTCCACCCATGGTCATGGTGGGCAAGCTGCTCCAAGACCCAGTTTCTGCATTGCTAAATGGGAATGATCATTACTAACTCACCTCTCTGACTGTTGGGAAGAACCAAGCTATCCTAATACACACATTTTACTGGATGCTACTTTATTATTAATAATTAATGAGCTCTCCTAGCACTCTGGGAGGCCAAGACGGGTGGATCGTTTGAGCTCAGGAGTTTGAGACCAGCCTGAGCAAGAGTGAGACCCCGGCTCTACTAAAGAAATAGAAAGAAATTAGCTGGACAACTAAAAATATATAGAAAAATTAGCCGGGCATAGTGGCGCATGCCTGTAGTCCCAGCTACTAGGGAGGCTGAGGCGGGAGGATTGCTTGAGCCCAGGAGGTTGAGGTTGCCGTGAGCTGATGCCACGGCACTCTAGCTGGGGCAACAGAGTGAGACTATCTCAAAAAAAAAAAAAAAAAAAAAAAAAATTGATGAACTCTAAACACCAGTTGTTCCACAGGGCTGGTTCTTTAACATATGAACACAAATTACCATTTTCTGACATGCTGCTTTATAATATTGGGTTAAGGGCAATCTTGTCAAAATATAGTACCGTGAAAATAAGATATTAAGAGGACCGGAAGTTTCATGACAAAGAAAGCACACCAAGGTTCTAGAGAATTTTTTAAAGTGAAAAAAAAAATTATTCAACCTGTTTTTGTTTTGTTTTGTTTTTATTTTTTAAAAGGAGTCTTCCAGTGAGGACCAGAAAACCGGATAGACAAATTCTAAAAGAGCTGTAGCACTGTAACCTGTTTTGGAAAAAAAAAACACACTTAAACCTTTATACACAGAATAAATAACCACCAGGGAAAACAAAGTAGCTATGGCTTTTTTTTTTCTTTACTGTCATACCTTTGATATTCTGCCGTAGAATCTATTCTAACACAGTTTCTTTAGTCAATACTTGTATGGAAGCTGAGAAAAAAAAAATACTGACACCTTCTTCTTTCTTAAGGTTCATCATCAGAGCCTTTGAATCTCAAAGGATTTTGCACTGGGTCATTTCTCCAAACCTCCCATCCTATTAATGAATCTTCTGATGTTCAGTCAGCCAGCCTCTTTTCCAGCACCCTCTATTAAGGTTAAGTTACTACCTTTCAGAGCTGCTATTTTCTAGATGTTCATAAGCGCTGGAAAATTCTTCATTTTATGGAGACAAGACCAGCTACTTTGTAATGTACACCCATTGGTCTAAATTGTGCTTGCTGAGATTACATAGAAGAGTCCAATTCTTCTACATGATAACCCAGCAAATGTTTGAAAATAGTTATCCCACACCACCATGTCTTCTAGTTTCCAGGGTAAACTACCCCAGATCCTCCAACTGTTCCTCAAAGGACGTAGTTGCTAGGCCATTCATTATCCTGTTGCCCAACTTGGGCATATTCCAACTTGTCAACATCACTTTTAACATGCAGGGGGAAACACCATCCTCCAGGTGTGATCTGACCATTGCAGAGTGTACTCTGGGACTATAACCTTCCTTGCCCCAGCCATCAGCCTTCTCTTAATGCCAGTTCAGATTACATTTACTTGTTTTGGCAGCCAAGCAACATCACTGGCTCAGGTTGCATTTACTATCAACTAAAGCCCTAGATCTTTTTTCATGTGAGGAGCACTTAAGTCAGGGTAGACTGCTTTAGCCAAGAGCATGACTGGATTCATGGCTCTGCTGCTCTTCTAGTGTTACCAAGAACACTGAACACAGGATTAAAAACATTCCAAACTTCCCTACTCACCCCTAACCAAACTCCTGGCATTTCAGCAATTTTTGTAGTAAGAAAGAAAAAAGAAAGAAAAGAAAGAGAGAAAGAAAAAAGAAAAGAATATTAGACAATGGTATGAATTGCAATGTCATGTCTCTGGGCTTAGTTTTACCAAAAAGTCCTGTGGGGACTCCAAATGCCCTTGATAACCACCTAGATGGGACTTCCCTCTTGCACTTAAAGTAAACGCTGCCAGGGCAACTGGGGCATAACTACACTATGGTAGCAAAAAAAAAAAAAAAAAAAAAAACCACATAGAAAAATAAGCAGAGGCCCAAGTACCAATATGTTATTAATAGAGAACTGAGTTTACTGCTATACATCTTTGAAAGACAAAGGGCAGATTTTTTTTTTTTTTTTTTAGGCTAGTCTAGTGAAGCAGTGGGAATGGAGAAGGAAAAAAAGAATCTGTGCTGGTTGTGCGCCCAATTAGTTGTAACCACTGCACTCAACCTACCTCAAATGCAAATTTTTAAGGAAGAATCCAGCCAAAGAAACTATAACATGCACTATTAGGTGTTCCTAAGCAGTATTTGTGAAAGCTTTAAAAAAAAATAGTGAAGAGGTTTGTTTTCTTTCATCTTCACATTCCCAATATCTGTGCAGTGCCTGGTAGATGGCAGGCACTCAGTAAACATTTACTGAATGAATGAACACACTAAAAAAAAAAAAAGTATCTTTAACTGCTGTTTTCTTATTTTACAGAATTTTCTTTTCATGGTCAATCGTGTGAACACATGAAAAGATAACATTAAAATGTTTTATAAATGTAATTCACTCTCAGCTTATGAAAAGTAAAGATACTAACATCGCCCTCATTTGAAGGTTACTTTTTTAGCTGTCTGATGCAGTTAGTATCAGGAAGTAGGTTTTAGATGCCTAATAGCAGTCGAGATGCAAAACAGAAAATGTAACCAGTAAAGTTCATACTCTTTGATCAGAGAATTGTAAGGCCTTCACTCATAAATTATTTTGTCTAAATTTACACATAACTCTAACAGATTTGTTTGTCTGGTTTCCAAGACTAAGAAGCAAATAAGAAGAGCAAAGAGACTGCTTGAGGTGCAGCATGCCAAGAGCAGAAAACAAAGGCAATAGCTTAATAGAATAAAAGGGAAAGAAAAAAAGGAGTTAGGAAACAAACATTCAGAAGGATATACAGTAAACTATTAATAGTGGGTGCCTTATGGGGAATAGAAGTGCTGGGAAATAGAAGTACTGGAGAATAAATAGAGAATTTTGCATTTTATTTTATACAATTCTATATTTTTGAGTTAGAGAGGGCAGGTATTCATTTTATAATTAAAACATTAAGAGATAACAAGAGTTTAATAGAGTTGCTTGTAATAGTGAAAAATTGGAAAACACTTAAATGTCCAACAATAGGGAATTAATTAAAAAATATATATCCATTCAATAGACTATTATACAGTCACTAAAAATGTCATAGACTAATATTTTGTAACAGAAAAATGCTCAAAATATATATTTTAAATAGAAAAAAGTGGGTTACAAAACAAAATATAATGAATGATCCTATTTTTACAGACTACATACAAACAAACAAACAAACAAACAAAAAAGACATGTGAGCAGATAAAAAAATATCCTGATGGAAATTTTTTGCTTGGAATTAAACATTTATTTCATCTGTGTAACATCTATGTAACTAAAAGCTTGTTTTCAGAACAAGAAAACAGCTAAAACAGAAGTGAAATAAACTTATACTTTATCAATAATATCTTTGTAATGGAAACTGATAGGCGACTGTGATAACAAATTTTATGAGTCAATTTGATTGGGCCATGAGGTGCCCAGATATTTGTTTAAACATTATTCTGCGTATGTCTGCAAGGGTGTTTTTGCATGAGATTAACATTTGAATCCATAGATGGAATAAAGCAGACTGCCCTCCCCAGTCTGAGTGGGCCTCAATCCAATCCTGAACAGAACTAAAGTACCTGAGTAAGGCCAAATTTGCTCCCTCTGCCTATCTTTTGCTAGGACATTGGTCTTCTCCTGCCTTCAGACTAGATCTTATACCATCAGCTCTCCTACGTCTTAGGCCTTTCGACTTAGATTGGTGTCTCCTGGGTCTCCAGCTTGCTGACTGCAGATCATGGGACTTCTCAGCCTCCATAACCACGTGAGCCAGTTCCTTATGAGGAATGTATGTATTTATCTCCTACTGGTTCTGTTTCTCTGGAGAACCCAGACTAGTATAGATTTTGTCCTGAGAGTAATGTGCTGCTGCAACGAATGCCTAAAAATGTGGAAGCAGCTTTGGAATGTGTAGGGGCTGGAAGAGTTTTAAGGTGCATACTAGATATATGGACGTTAAGAGTGATGATTCTGGTAAGGGTTCAGAAAGAAAAGAGGAGAGCTGGAGAGAAAGCTTCCATCATCTTAGAGAATACATAAATTAATCATCAACAGAATGTTACTAGAAATATGGACAGTAAAGGCCATTCTGGTGAGGTCTCAAATGGAAATGAGGAACATCTTATTGGACAATGGAGAAAAGATGACCCTTGTTGTAAAGTAGCAAAGAACTTAGCGGAACTGTGTTGGTTTTTGTTTGTTTGTTTGAGAGAGAGTCTTGTTCTGTTGCCTAGGTTAGAGTGCAGTGGTGTCAGCCTAGCTCGCAGCAACCTCAAACTCCTGGGCTCAAGCAATCCTTCTGCCTCAGCCTCCCAAGTAGCTGGGACTACAGGCATGCGCCACCATGCCTGGCTAATTTTTGTTTGCTATATATATTTTTAGTTGTCCAGATAATTTCTTTCTATTTTTTTTTACTAAAGACGGGGTCTCGCTCTTGCTCAGGCTGGTCTCAAACTTCTGAGCTCAAACAATCCACCCGCCTCGGCCTCCCAGAGTGCTAGGATTACAGGCATGAGCCACCGCGCCCTACCCAAACAACCATTTGATAAGGTCATTAGTATGGTTGTGAACCACAAACCTAATCAGCCATCCCAGCAGAAACACTGCCAGTTTGAACTGAAGGGGTTAAAGGTAGGACAAAACTAAAGAAGGCCATTGGACTTCTCAGATTTTACAGGACCAGATCATAGAGCTATTCGGTTGCAAATGTACACTATTCTTCAAGACAAAGGAAGAATGATCCCAAAGAGATCATTAGGACTGCCTCCTCACATTCAAAGTGGAGGCAGGAGAGGAGTCAACAGGCCAGATAGCAGCTGCCCAGAAGCTTTGGCGTGCAACCCCCACCCAGAAGAGCCACAGAGCTGGCACCAATGTCCCAGTGGGTCTGGAAAGCAGCATCAAACCAAAGAAAATTATTCTCAAAACTTAATATCTGGGCTGGGCACGGTGGCTTATGCCTATAACCCTAGCACTCTGGGAGGCCGAGGTGGGAGGATTGCTTGAGCTCAGGAGTTTGAGACCAGCCTGAGCAAAAGCAAAACCCTGTCTCTACTAAAAATTGAAAAATTAGCTGGACATCAGCATGTGCCTGTAGTCCCAGCTATTTGGGAGGCTGAGGCAAGAGGATCACTTAAGCCCAGGAGTCTGAGGTTGCAGTGAACTATGATGACACCACTGCACTCTATCCAGGGCAAAAGAGTAAGACTATTCTCAAAAAAAAAAAAAAAGAAAAAGAAAAAACAACTTAATATCTAATAGTATTTGCTTTGCTAGGTTTTGGACTTGCTTGAAACCCATTATCCTTTCCTTCCTTCCAATTTCTCCCTTTTAGAATAGGAATACAGTAGTCTGCCCTTATCTGTTTTTTCACTTTCCATCTTCAGTTACCTGTGGTCATCTGCGGTCTGAAAATATTAAATGGAATGTTCTGGAAATAAATGATTCATAAGAGTTTTAAACTGTACGTTGTTCTGAATAGCATTATGAAATCTTGAGTTGGCCCCTCTGTCCTGCCTGGGGAGGGAATCATCACTTAGTTGCTGATTAGTCACTTAGGAGCCTTGTAGGTTATCAGATAGGCTGTTGCCTTATTGCAGTGCTTGTATTCAATTAACACTTATTTTACTTAATAATGGCCCCAAAGCTCAAGATGCTGGAAATTCAGATATACCAAAGAGAAGCCATAAAATACTACTTTTAAGTGAAAAGGGAAAGGCTCTTGATTTAATAAGGAAAGAAAAAAAAGTCATGTACTGAAGTTGCTAAGATCTATAGTAAGAACAAATCTATCTGTGAAATTGTGAACAGTGCTGTCATAATTGTTCTATTTTAATATTTTTTTTTTATTTTATTTTTTTTTTTTTGAGACAGAGTCTCACTCTGTTGCCCAGGCTAGAGTGAGTGCCGTGGCGTCAGCCTAGCTCACAGCAACCTCAAACTCCTGAGCTCAAGCGATCCTCCTGTCTCAGCCTCCCGAGTAGCTGGGACTACAGGCATGCGCCACCATGCCCGGCTAATTTTTTTCTATAGTTTTAGCTGTCCATATAATTTCTTTCTATTTTTAGTAGAGATGGGGTCTCGCTCTTGCTCAGGCTGGTCTCGAACTCCTGAGCTCAAACGATCCGCCCACCTCGGCCTCCCAGAGTGCTAGGATTACAGGCGTGAGCCACCGCGCCCGGCCCTATTTTAATATTAGTTGTTATTAATCTCTACTGTGCCTCATTTATAAATTAAAACTTATCACAGTTATGTATGTGCAGGAAAAAGCATAATGTATATCGTGTTCAGTACTAGCTGCAGTTTCAGGCATCCACTGGAGGTCTTGGAACATATCCCTCATCAGTGAGGGGAAATGACTGCATCTATCCTGTGCTTGTGTGACCATTGTATTTTGGAAGCACATAATTTATCTGATTTCACAAGTTCATAGCCGAAGAGGAATTTTGTCTCGGGTTGAATCTACCTCTAGTGTCATCCATATCTGGTTTAGAAGATATTTAGATAAGGGTTTGGACATTAGACTTTAGAGTTGATGGTGGAAAAAGATAAGACTTTTGGGGCTTATTTGAATAGAATGAATGTATTTTTGCATGCAAAAAGGACATGAATTTGGGGGGGCAAGGGTAGAATGTTATAGACTAAATGTGTCCCCCCCAAAAGTCATGTGTTGAAGCCCTAACCCCAATGTGATAGTATTTGGAGGTGGGGTCTTTGGGAGATAACTAGGTCCATGATAGGATTAGTGTACTTTTAAGAGAAGAAGAGAGAATAGAGCTTGCTCACTCTCCACCATGTAAGAACACAGTGAGAAGGCAGCCATATGTAAGCCAGGAAAAAAGCCCTCACCATGGAGCTGAATTGGCTGGCACCTTGATTCAGACTTCCCAGTGTCCAGAACTGTGAGACATAAATGTCTGTTATTTAAGCCAGTCTATGATACTTTGTCATAGCAGCCAGGCTGACCAAGATAGCCACCCAGTATCTATTATTCCCCTTCTCCTTAGTAATGCAGCCTGGTTTAATTTTAGGGCATCACTGAGTCCAACTAAAAGACTATATTTCTCAGCCTCCATTGAACATATACGTGACCATATGAAGGATAAGATGTATGCAAAAGTGTTGATTAATCGGAATATCTGGTTATACTCTTTAAAAAGCAAACAGAAATAAATAAATAAATAAATAAATAAATAAAGCAAACAGTTGTTGCCCTTTTGTACTCGTCTTCTTCCTCCTATTGTCAACCTGGATGTGAAGGCCAAAATTCCAGAAGCCATTTTGGGACTAAGAAGAAAGCATCAAGACACTCACATCCATAATATGCCAAACCCATGCCAGCAACAACCTGCCTCTGAAATTCCTATATGACAAAAACTAATTCTTACCTGTTTAAGGCACTGTATTTAGATCTGTCATTTGGAGCCAAATGCAATTCATAACTGACATGAGTCAGCTTTGGCATTAAAACTTTTACAATGTACAAAACAACATCAGAAAGTTCAAATCGTAGATAGAAGCTGGAAACAACTTTGTATTTAGAGTTGCCTTCTCAATTAATCACTTTTGTACAAAAACAGACTTTAAAATAGTTTTGCTCTTTTGAGGAAAGACTAGTAGTACTCTACATTCACTTCATTCAAATTTGCTTAGGATTACAAATAACTCTGATTTGGGAAGAAAAGAGGAGCCTCACCTTGACTTTTGGGTGGTTGAAACTTAATACTTAATTTTGGGGTTTTTGTTTATTTCTTTGTTTTAGATGGGGCCTTGCTCTGTTGCCCAGGCTGGTCTCAAACTCCTGGCATCAAGCAATCCTCCTGCCTTGGCCTCTCAAAGTGCTGAGATTATAGGCGTGAGCCATGGCACCCAGCCTATTTGGGTCTTTTATTTAACAGACAGAGTTGGTAAAGTGAATGATATACTATTTTTGGAAGATGAACATGGAGGGCTTGAAAATCTGAGGTTTGGGCATTTTTGACGACTTTTAAAAAAACAGCCCTTTAGAGTAAATCAAAGGAAAGCAGAAAAGTCTGCTATTTCAGCATTAAAGACTTGAATTATCTGGGAATTGGTTAAAATACAAATTCCCATATGTCACCATAAAACCACACCTTAAGAACTAGTAGAATAACAGGCTGCTCAGTTGGCCAGGTGCCCATCGAAATTTATAAGGAATTCTAGAAGGCACCAAATACAGGCAGGTCTATTGAGACAGTATGGTCCTTTGACCTGAGAGGCCTAGAGATCCTTTCAGAGTGCCTGTGAGGTCAAAATTTGTCATAATAACACCAAGACATTCTCAAGTAAATAATGAAGTTTCCAAATAACTTCACAACAGGTACATAATAAAATGAATGGAATACAGAAGCATGTGAAAACCTAAATCTCCTGTATTAAGAAAATCCATATTGGTTTTATTTTCTAATGTAAATATTCATAATCCACATAATAAAACTCTTTGGGGTCTAGTGTTTCTGAAAACAACAAAAAATTCACCTAATTAGCACAAAAGCTTGTGTATTTATGAATTAAAATAAAGATGACTATACATTTAAAAAATTGCCTTGCAGAACTAGGATTTGTTTATTGTTAGTTTTGTGTGGAGTCCCACTGTTTATACCTGCCCGTCCGTCATCCATTGTGCCGCCTTCTGCTTCAGAATCCCCAGGTGTCCAGTGGGGAGCCACTTTCCCAACATTCTCAGTCCATGAGGTTAAGAAGGAGGTAAGCACTGCCCCTGGACTCTGCATGGGCAATAACCCAGACCTAGCCAATCAATGTATTCCATATAGCTAGAACAGTGATGGGTCCAGGCACATCCCCATGCCCATGCATGACCAAGCAATGCAACTCAACTCTGGGAGTCCTTAGAACTGTTCTAAAAGAGGCAGTGTCCAAACACCAAGATTGCTGAGAGGACAGCATGTAAGCTTGGCACTCAGAGCCTTATAGCCACAAAGGTAGAGCTGACCCAACAAAGAAAAAGCCAAGAAATGGAACGAGTAAGAGCAAGTCCAAATGACATCATTCAGCCCGGGATTCAGCCAAGGCTAAAATTTTCACATACATGAGTCAATAAATGTTCCTTTTTGATTAAGCCAGTTTGAGCTAGGTTTTCTGACATGAGCAACTGTGAGAGTCCTGACTAATATAATTACACATGGTAAATAGTCCTGACTCATTATATATGAAAACTTCCCTGAGAGTTTATTTACAAAAAAAAAAAAAAAAAAAAACCAGCAAAATAGAATACTAACTTAATGCATTGTTTCTGGATTTTTATATTCTAAAATAATCCACAAATTATTTTTAATTGGACAAAATAGAGAGCAATATCATTACTATAGTATAATCATTATCACCTAGCTAAAAGGATATTTATCTCACCAAAAAAAGAAATAATTCTCATTGAAAAATTATCTTCAAAACAAAAAGAGGTAGCTCAATTCATTCTCCTTTCCTTCCTTCAAATATTTGTTTAATTTATAAAAGATACAGTGCTAAACCATGAGGGATAGCAAATGGAATGTTTCTTTTTTAGGATCTTACAATTTAGCAAGGCAGATAAAACATGTATGTAAATAAGTTATACACTACTCTCTGAGAATTAGAGAATAATAAATAATATCTAGAGGAGGTTAAAAATAATTCTGTAACATTATTAGGGCTGTTAAGACTTCTTGGAGAAGCAATAGTTCTTTCAACTCGTGGTGGAGGAAATTGCAGCTCCGAGAGCCAGTGACTTAGTTCTCACAGCAAGTCCATGGCAAGATCCCACTAGAAACCAGACCTCTTATACGCAGTCCAACATTCTTTCTTACTACCCCACCCTACCTCTGTTAGGAGAAAAGCAAAATACCAGAAAGATTCTGGAACTATAATTTTTCTTCAGCACAACCTAAAAATGAAGAATCTCAAAAATCACACTAAAATAGGATTGATCCTCTCTTTATCATTTATAGAGGAAAAACAGCCAAGGCTCTGCCTCAATTATCAGAGTTTGGCTTCGGCTTTCTGTCACGGTTTTTCTCTCATTGACTTTTGTTTTTTATTAGTCTAACCTTGAAGGTATAGCAACCCTGCCTGAGAAAAATCCCAAACAGCTTGTTTAGAACATGTTTGTTCTCTTCTCTTTTCTAGGCAACTAATGGAGTCTGATAGTGCAAACGAAAAGAGTTACCTAAGTTAAACAATCCAGGAAGTCTTCCTTGGCTGATTTCCCAGCTAGGCAGTGCCAGTCTGCACAAAAGACTAGAATACTGCAAATTCCAATTGTGTTGTGAGTAAGAGCTTTGTCTAGAGAAAATAAAGGAAATACTTAGATGTCAAGCATGAAATTACGATACGATCCAGCAATCCCACTTCTAGGTATATACTCATAAGAAGTGAAAGCAGGGATTCAAACAGATATTTGTACACTAGTGTTCACAGCAGCTTTATTTACAATTGCCAAAAGGTGGAAACAACCCAAACGTTCATCTACAAATGAATGGATTAAAAAAATGTGGTATAAAGCCAGGCGTGGTGGCTCATGCCTGTAATCCTAGCACTCTGGGAGGCCGAGGTGGGAGGATGCTCGAGGTCAGGAGTTTGAGACCAGCCTAAGCAAGAGCGAGACCCTGTCTCTACTAAAAATAGAAAGAAATTATATGGACAACTAAAAATATGTAGAAATAATTAGCTGGGCATGGTGGCGCATGCCTGTAGTCCCAGCTACTCGGGGGGCTGAGGCAGGAGGATTGCTTGAGCCCAGGAGTTTGAGGTTGCTGTGAGCTAGACTGACAGCACAGCACTCTTACCAAGGCAACAGAGCAAGACTCTGTCTCCAGAAAAAAAAAAAAATGTGGTATATACAGACAGTGGATTATTATTCATCCTTAAAAAGGAATGAAATTCTGATAATGCTACAACATAAATGAAACTTGAAGACATTACGCTAAGTGAAATAAGCCAGTCACAAAAAGACAAATACCGTATGATTCCACTTGCATGAGGTACCTAGAGCAGTAAAATTCATAGAGATAGAGAGTAGAATTGTGGCTGTCAGGGCCTGGAGGAAGGAGGGAAAGAGGCATTATTAGTTTTAGGGGACACAGTGTTTCAGTTTGGGAAGATGAAAAAGTTTTGGAGACGGATAGGAGCAACAGTTGCACAATAATGTGAATGTACTTAATGCCACAGAAAATTGTACATTTTAAAGTGGTTAAAATGGTAAACTTTATGTTATGTATATTTTCCAACAATAAAAAAATTTGGTTTCAGAGACATAAGTACATTGCAAATAATTTTCAAGAGCCAGGCTTGCTTACCTATAGGAATGTTTTCCTCATATGTTAATATGCACTTTGAAGTTTCATTCTTTCATTTTTGAATACGTGCTTTGAAGTTCCATTCACAAATACTCTTTGACAACCTGCTGAGGTTACAACAGTGAGCAAAGCACACACAGTTGCAACCGTAACAGAGCTTACAATTTATTGAGGGAAACAGGTAAAAACAAAGTAAACAAATAAATGAATAAAATAATAAATTATGATAAGTGTGAAGAAATAAATAAAATTTTAGCAGATAAATGGGGGTGGGAAGACCCACTTTAGATGGATCTGGTAGATGGTTTATTGTCTGCTAGAGCTGAGTGATACATTAACAATAAAAATAAACATTTGATCTCTCCCCCTGGTTTCTGACACATAGCTCCTAAAACCCTTGGAATCACTCAAAGTGATAAGAATGTCTTTTGTGTGCTAATAAGATCACTGCTAGCTAGGTGCCCCTAGATAGCTTGGGGATAGGGGCTGGTTTCCAGAAAGACCAAGGCATGATTAGAGGTTTGGAACTTTTAGCCCTGCCTTCAACTCTGGGGTGAGAAGAGGCCCTGGAGATTCACTTAATCACCAATGCCAGTGATTTAATCAATCATGCCTACATAATGAAACCTCCATAAAAACTTTAAAGGATAGGGTTCAGAATGCTTCTGGGTTGGTGAACACACCAAGATGCTTGTAGGGTGGTGCTCCCAGAGTGGGCATGGAAGCTCCCACCCCCCTCCACTTTGCCTTATCTATCTCTTCCATTTGGCTGTTACTGCATTATATTCTTTAAAATAAACTGGTAATAGCAAATAAAGTGTTTCCCTGAGTTCTGTGAGCCACTCTAGCAAACTGTTAAACATGAGGCGGGGTGGGTAGTGAGAACCCCCGATTTATAGCTGATTGGTCAGAAGTGCAGGTGGCAACTGGGGACTTACAACTGGCATCTGACATGGAGGCAGCCTTGTGGAACTGAGCCTTTAACTTGTGGGACCTGATGCTAACTCCAGGTAGTGTCAGGATTGAATCAAATTGTTGGATATCCAATTGGTATCTAGAGAGTTAGAGAATTGGTTGGTGTGAGAAAAAACCCCACACATTTAGTTTTAGAAATATTATGAGCAGAAACAGGTCAGAGACTGCCATAACAACATACCACAAACTGGGTAGCTTAGACAACAGAAATATATTTTCTCTCAATTCTAGAGGTTAGAAGTCTAAGATTAAGGTGCTCTCAGTGTTGTGCTTTTGGTGAATCCTTATTTTCCTGGCTTATAGACAGCTATCTTCTTGCTATGTCTTCAGATGGCCTTTCCTCTGTGCCTGGAGAGATGGGGGAGAGAGAGAGAGATCTGTTGTCTCTTCCTCTTCTTATAAGGACACCAGTCCTATTGGATTAGGGCCTCACTCTTATGATCTGACCTCATTTAACCTTAATTACCTCCCTGAAGGCCGTATCTCCAAATACAGGGTTAGGGCTTCAACATAAGAATGGGGGGGGGGGGGTTTCAGTCTATAACAGACCATTGATAGTGGAAGACCTCTCTGAGTAGGTGACATTTCCACTGAGACCTAAAGGATCCACAAGAGCTCCTTATAGGATGAGCCAGAGGAAGGTCACTACAGAGAGGAAATGTGTGCAGAGGTGTAACGTGCATTTGTGATACTGTTTGAAAATAGTGTTATGCTGCAGAAGAAAATAAAAAACAAATTAGATAGACGAAACTCAAAAGATATGTTAAGTATAGGTAAGTAATTGATGGGTAGAGCATGTGTGTGTTAAATGTAGATAGAAATGAAAGAACTCAAAGTAATATTCATGAGGCATAAATATACATGAGGCACATAGGCACTAAATATTCATGACAAATTAAATATATATACAAGACATTTAATGACCAGGATACACTAAATATACATGAACACTTAATATTTATGAGGTCTTAATTCAACCACTCTTTGGTCCTTGTGTCTTCTGCCCAAAGAACATAAACCCATAGCTCAAATAAAACCTATAGTTGTTCAGTGGGTTAATTGGCAAGCTACAGCTGTAGGCCAGGTGTACTTGTTCCTCCTAAGCCCTTCTGGTAGAACAAGTGCGTGTCACTGACCCGGGACACCTTCTCTCTGTGGGCCCCCTTGCTTGAACCTCAACTCTGGTTCATCAGCAGAGAAGGTTGCTGCAACAGAGAGATGTGGGACACACACACATTGCATAACCCAGGATTTAAGTAGTGTGATCCTTCCATCTTGCTTCACACCCATTCCTAATAATGTGTTAATTTACCCCTTTTCTTTCCCCTTGATTTTTGATGTATATTTTAAGATGATTTAATAAGCTGTGTGTGTGATTTAAGCATTTTAATTTGGTCTGTAAGCCCTTCTATTCTTTGCTCTTTGGGATTGCCTTCCTGACAGTATAATTGAAGTTTACCATTGCATTAGGGTAATTGCCACACAACAAAAGGCCTTGAAATGGGAAAAGCTTGATGTGTTCTAGAACTGAGCTGCCCAACATGATAGCTACTAGCCATATGTGGCTATTTAAATTTAAATTAACTAAAATTAAAAATTTATTTCCTCAGGCACACTAACCACCTTTCAAGTGCTCAATAGTTACATGTGGTTGGTGGACACCAGCAGGCAACTGGGCAGTATACAAGAACATTTTCATCATCGTAGAAAGTTCTTTTGGTCAGTAGTATTCTACAAAGTTTGAGGCCAGTGTGGCTAAAGGGTGATGCTGAGTAGAGTGGCAAGAGATGAGTTTGGAGAAGAATTCAGTGTTGATGTCATGCAGGAAATTGTGCATCATGGCAAAGAGTTTGAATTTTGGTCTAAGTACAACATATATAATCTGGTTTATATTTTAAGAAGATTCTCTCTAGCTCCTGATTGAAGAAGAGGTTGGAAGGTATGCAGAAGAGTTAACATAGCAGATCTGATAGCTATCCTTTGAAAGTCCAGCTTACAATGTTGGTTCTTGGCTGGAACTTCAATTTTGGGAGGGTTCCCATCACCTAAATGAAAAGAATGGCTTACTGTGTCTAAACTATACAAATAATGTGTTTTATGCCAAGGTCCATGTGGGATGCTACAACAAAATACCATAAATTGGATGGCTTATAAACAACAGAAATTTATTTCTCACAGTTTTGGAAGCTGGGAAGTGCGAGAGGAAGACACTGGTAGATCTGGTGTCTAGTGAGGGCCCACTCTCTGGTTCATAGATGACACCTTCTTGCTGTGTCCTCACAACACAGAAAGGATGAGGGGTCTCTCTTGGGCCCCTTTTATGAGGGCACTAATGCCATTTGAGGGCTCTGGCCCCATGACCTAACCAACTCCCAAAGGTTCCACCTCATAATACTGTCACCTTGTGGGTAAGGATTTCAACATATGAATTTTGAGAGGACATAAACATTCAGACTATACAATGCTGAAGACCTAATTTGCTTTGAGGAATCTGGAATTTGGGTATGTGCCAGGCAGAAGGTGCCTATGTGACTAGCTCCCATAAAACCCCTGGGCACTAAGTCTTTAAAAAGTTTCCCTGGTTGTCAACATTTCACTTGTGTCATCACAACCTGTTGCTGGAAGAAATTTAGCACATTCTGTGTGACTTCAATGGGAGAGGATCCTTGGAAGCTTGGGCCTGGTTCCTTCTTAACTTTGCCCCATGTGCTTTTTCATTTGCTGATTTTTCTCTGAGTCTTTTTGCTGCCATAAATCATATCCATATGACTATATTCTGAGCCCTATGAGTCTTACTAGCAAATTATTGAAACTGGAGTGATCTTGGGAGCCCCTAGTACAGAGAAGGAGATAACAATGAAGTGGATAGACCATATAAGAGGCAATTTCAATCATCCAGGTGAGAAACAATGATGGCTTGCACTAGAATGGAGGCAGTTAAGATGGAGAGAAACAGATCAAGATTTTCAATATAGTATGTTCATTGCAGAAATACAGACTTACAAAGGAAATCCTCAGCTGATACAGTGATGAGAAATTTGATTCTTTCTCCCCAATTCCCCACCCCTTTTTGTGTTTTAACTTTGATTCATTTTACCAAGTTTTAAGTGCCTGCATATAATGTCCAAAGGGTGCATCTACCTATATGTAACTTATCTTCTTCATTATCCATACCCACCAAAAGCTGTAAGTGTTTCCCTTTAAACAGCTCTCATTTCTATCCCACCTATCTCTTCTTCACCATTGCTGATCCCACCATTGTATCTCTTGGGGCCTGTGTTAGTATATCAGTTTAGAAAGTCAGTCTTTCTAATATCAGGTTCTCTCATCCTTAACCACATTCATCATAATCTAATCTTCCTTAATTACAAATTTGTTCTTATCACATCACATTAAATTCCTTTACCCCAGTTTCAAGGCTCTGCATAACCTAGCCACACCTTATCTGGCTTAATTTACCATCCTTTCTTCCCTGACACTTGTCTTCCTCTCCCTAGGGATCCACAGACCCAGTGTGCTCATTCCTACCCCAAGGCTTTAAGCATTCACTTCCACTTTTCTTTCTCCTTATCTCTTTCTGACTCATTCAAGCCCCATTTTATTCATAAAGTCTTCCCTGACTGGCATCACCCTGACTGTACTACTTAGTCCCTCTCAATGGAAACATTTATAGTAGGCACCATACAATTTAGAATTTATGTGTCACTCAATTAGGACCCCTGGTTGCAAATGACAAAAAACTCAGCTCAAGTGGACTTGTTAAACAATAAAAGGAAATTTAACGATTCAGGTAACTTAAAATTTCAGAGTATATCTTCCTTTATTGGTGCTCTATCCAAAGGAGGTTCCAACACTGTTATCAGGATTTTGTTGCTTTCCATTTCTGAGTTCTGCCTTCCATTGAGTTAGCTTTATTCTTGAGCTCTATCTGTGTGATCTCTCCCCTCCACCCCCGACACACCTTAAAGCTCCAGCTTCATATCTGCCCAGGTTCGAGTTCAAAGGAAAAATAGAGAGCAATTCTTCCTGGAAATTTTTAAGCAACTCCTGGAGTTCACTTTCTCACTTGATTGGTCATCCCTAGACCAACACTGTGCTAAGTGGAATTCTGGGTGCTAACTGGTCAGATCTGGGTCACATGTTCCACCCCCAAAACTGGGAGTAGAGCACTGCCTGAGTCAAGTGGACTCAGAATGGAGTAAGGAGAGTTTCAAAGGAAAATTGAGAGAGGGTAATCAGAAGAAGAGACACTGGGAGGTAAAAACAACCTATGAAGACCGTGATTTATGTAACCTTATGAATTACTTAATACCATGTAGAAATTTCACCCATTAAAAAAAAATTAATTTAATTTGGGGCCAGGCACAGTGGTTCATGCCTATAATCCTAGCACTCTGTGAGACTGAGGCGGGAGGATTGCTTGAGCTCAGGAGTTTGAGACCAGCCTGAGCAAGAGTGAGACCTCGTCTCTTTAAAAAAAAATTAATTTAATTTAAAAAACATTTTATTTTACCTTAATTTTAATTTCATTTTTCTGAGTCAAATTAAATTTGACACTGGCCTTATCTATCTGGTTAACGTAATAACCAATTTTCAGGTGCCCTCCCCACCTGGAAGCATACATAGATCCTGGAAATTATGCAATCCATGAAAACTGGACCAAGAAGCTGGCCTTTGCTTCATCATTATGGCTTGGAGATATTCACTGATTATTTAAGTATGAGCAGCTCTGCTGGGGACATCTACTCTCTCTAGATCACTGGGACTTTTACTACAGGTTCCAAGGTTAAATTTCTTGAGCTAAGGGCCCAGGCACCCTATACATCTTCAGTGGTTTTTTTTTTTTTTTTTTTTTTTTTATTTTGGAATATTATGGGGGTACAAATGCTTTGGGCACATAAATCTTCAGCAGTTTTGTATCCCCCAGGACAGAACTGCATAGGATTAGGACTAATATCTCTATTATATTATATTATATCATATGTATTCTTACAGTAACTACTACAGTTTTATATGGGTAATATTTTTCTTCCAAGCTGAATTAATTGTTTTATAATTTATGCTTTTGAATGCCTCACTATGCTGAGTATGGAGAATCCAATAAATACTTGTTGATAGGAACAAAGAAGAGAATGTACAGTTTCTGCCTAAGGGAATTTATAACTGGCCAAGGGAACAAGAACGGGAGGTCCAGATATGACTACAAATCAAGGATCAGTAAGAGAATTGGAAAATGAAGATTTAAAAGGAAGTGCTATAGAGGATCTAAAAAAGAAAGATTATACCTTGCTGGGGGTTCAGAAAGGATACATAAAGATGATATATTAAAGAACACTCTTAAAGACTTGAACTCCTTTGAGAGAGAAAAGAAACTTTTGTTTTTGATTTACTAATTTCTTTTCTTTTTTTTTTTGGAGACAGAGTCTCACTCTGTTGCCCGGGCTAGAGTGCCGTGGTGTCAGCCTAGCTCACAGCAACCTCAAACTCCTGGGCTTAAGCAATCCTCCTGCCTCAGCCTCCCGAGTAGCTGGGACTACAGGCATGTGCCACCATGCCCGGTTAATTTTTTCTATATATATTTTTAGTTGGCTAGATAATTTCTTTCTATTTTTAGTAGAGACAGGGTCTCACTCTTGCTCAGGCTGGTCTTGAACTCCTGGCCTCAAGTGATCCACCCACCCCAGCCTCCTAGAGTGCTAGGATTACAGGCGTGAGCCACCGCGCCTGGCCTAGATTTACTAATTTCTTGAAAAAAGTATTTTTTAATCTAAAACAACACTGTTGAGGGTGGATACAGAAGTCTGGAATACATTCTATTCTCTCCCCCTTTTGATCCCTCTTCATTAAGATTAGGACTTCATTTAGATTTAATTCATGAGAGGTATCATTTTATTAATTTAACATTTAATATCTATTAATGTGGATTCCAACTGTGTAATTTAATTTCTTAATAACTATATGACAAGTGCTACCATTCTTTCACCCATTCTCCTTTTTTCTTTTTTTTTTTTTTTTGAGACAGAGTCTCACTCTCTTGCTCAGGCTAGATTGCAGTGGTGTCAGCCTAGCTCACAGCAACCGCAAACTCCTGGGCTCAAGCGATCCTCCTGCCTCAGCCTCCCGAGTAGCTGGGACTACAGGCATGTGCCACCATGCCCGGCTAATTTTTTCTATATGTATTTTTAGCTGTCCAGATAATTTCTTCTATTTTTAGTAGAGACAGGGACTCGCTCTTGCTCAGGCTGGTCTCAAACTCCTGAACTCAAATGATCCACTCGCCTTGGCCTCCCAGAGTGCTAGGATTACAGGCGTCAGCCACCACTCCCGGCCTCACCCATTCTCCTTGACTTTCATGTCAGCAGTGGGAGCCTCTGATGTAGTCTGTAGTGATAAAGAGGTTGACCAGCAAACTACAGCCACCAAGTGCCTGTTTCAGCATTTATCACTGCCCCCCAACTCACAGGCCCAGAAGAATGGTATGACAAAGTCAAATTTAGCTATGTAATATCACAAACTAACAAAAGATATATCTGGCATTTCCTCCTTCCTCTTCCTAGGTGCTTTTCCAGTAGGATTGACTACAAAACTGGCTGCCTGATGTAAGACATCAGTGAAAGGAAGGAAACACAGTGATTTAAAAAAAAAGTATCAGATGTTAGAAAAATATTCTCTTTTATTTCATAAGAAAATCCTAAGAAGAAGATAAATAAACATTTAATTATTTGATAGGAACATTTACATTTCATTTGTGTATTGGTGACTGATAATTAATAAAAAGTCAAATGCTAGAATACTATTTGCATACTTTTGAAAAAAAGGTACCAGAACAGTGTTTGTGTGGGATCTTTCACAAAAATAGCACCAATAAAAGGGTCATAACTAAATTAGGGTGTTTCAAATAACTGACTGTAGTACAGGATGAAGGAGTGGAGTCAGAGCTGGAAAGAGGATTCAATCCTGAGAAGAGGGGAGGTGTTAAGATCAGAAACTGCATTTGTTTCTGCAGCTAGGAGTTCTCTGATGGTTCTTTGACGGTTGGTAGGTATCGATGTTACTTTAAAAAGTGTTTTGCTGGCCTTTTAAAAGAATAAGAGTCTGCAGATGTAAGGTGGGGGCTAGGAATCTGCATTTTTAACAAACCCTCTAGGTTATTTCGATCCAGGTGATCTAAGGATTTTACCTTTAGAAGTCCTGCACATTCAGAGCAATCGCTGTTTCACATTTTCTATACAGAAGATAGAGTGTGGAAAGCTCTCTAGTTGGAGAAGGTGATTAGGGGACTTGTTCAGAAGTTTGTTTAGAAAGCAAATACTCTGGATATTTATTTGAGGTGCTGAAGGGCTCCCAAGGGAGACTGGAAGAGCCATTCGTTAAGGGATGCTTAAGAGCAGTGCTTTTTAAAACATCATGTGCACACACGTCATCAGGGATCTTGTTAAAATGTATATTCTAATTCAGTGGGGCTGGGTGGGTCCTGAGAACTCTTTACTTCTGACAAGCTCCCAAGTGATGCTAATGCTGCTAGTCCCAGGACCACACTTTGAATAGCAAGACTTTCTACAGAAAGTGGGGTATGTAATGGAGAAAGATACAGTGAGACATTGCATGTAAAATGGAAAACCAACACATGAAGCACAGTCAAGATCTGAAATAAACTTAATCCAAAGGTTAAGCAAATTCAAATCATCAACTCGAGTTAGTTGAATTAGAAACCTAGGCAACTTAGACTATCTAAAAGTGAAACACCAAGGCTCTGGCTCTCAGGCTTTCCCTGTGTCCCCCACTCCCCTATGGAGGATGTTTGATGCCTAGAGGGGGTCATATATAGGTCCTATCAGCCTATATCCAAAAAAGGTCCATCAAAGTTTCTTAAAGAAACTCATTGTTTTCTCTGCTTAACAAACCCACTCTCCACAAGCTAGAAAATGTAACTTTGCAACACAGGATAAGTAATTATCACCAAGAAGTTTCAAAAACCAAGATCTTATCACATCCTCCTCTGCTGAAAATCCCAGATGGTTTCCTACTGTTGGGGACAAAACCCAGACTTCTGAGTTTTGAATTCAATTTCCTCCACATCCTGCTTCCTCACTATATTTCTAGTCCTATCTCTTGCCAATAACTTTTTTTCACACACTCTTAGTGCAGGTCACACCTACTTATACGATATTTCCTACTTCTAGGCCTCTGCTCCAGTCAGTCTCTTTCCTAAAATGCCCTTTCTAATGCATTTTTCAAAGCCTAGCTTAAATGTAATAATAATGACGCAACAATAATCTATATTTACATAGTCCTTACTATTGGCTAGGCACTACATTATCTAAGTGAATCTTCAGCCCAACTCTGAAAGATAGGGATTATTAGTGTCCATTCATTTGGCAAATATGCATTGAGCCCCTAATTTGTGCCAAGCACTACTCTTGGTACTGAAAAACTAAATAGGCAAGTCCCTTCCTTCAACAGGCTTACATTCCAGTTTTAAGAGACAAATAATAACCAACAAGCAAGCATACAATATGTCAATATTAAGTACTGTGCAGAAAAATGAAGCAGGGTATGAGGATACTGATAATGGTTTCAGCAAAGCCCTGAATAGAGACAACTGTTAGCCCTGAGGATAGCTGAAGACAGAGAAAACAACAATTGCAAGGGGCGTGCTTGACTCATTTGGCAAGGGCAGAGTGACTGAAGAGGAGAATGGCTGGAGTCAGGGTCAGAAAAGTGGGGCTAAATCAACATAGGAGGGCTTTATAGGCTACTCCAAGAATTTTGCTTTTTTCTCTAAGTTAGACATAAGGCCATCGTGTGTTTATAAAAAGTCACGGGTTATTGCCATGAAAATTGATCACAGAGAGACTTGTTAGGAGGCTACTGCAAAGATCCAGGTAAGACATACTGGAGGCTTGGCCCGAGGTGGAAGCAAGCACAGAGGCGGGGAGAAGTGGTCAGATTCTGGATCTGTTTAAAGGTTCAGCAGGCAGAATGTGATGGCTTGAGAGTGACCGAAAGACAGGCACTAAAGGCAACTAAGTTTTTTGGCCTCTGCAACTGGCAGGTTAGAGTTGCTATTTGCTACTATCTTACAGATAAAGAATTTGAGGTTTAAGGAGGTTAAGTAACTTCTCGAAAGTCAACTGTCTACTTGTCTGCTACATGTTTATCTGGAAAGATTGAGTGGCAGTTTTCCCTCTTCCCATCTCCTTAAGAAAATAGCCTGGGCTGGAGTTCTGCCCTTCCTTTGACCCAGCAGAGAATTAAGAGGGCTTTGTTTTCCAAGAACACTTTGCTAATGTAAAGACAAGAATGAATTGCACTGAGGCTGGGGAAGAGTTGTGGGATTTTAGGATTTCCAAGTGTCTCCCTCTCTGGGAACATGCAGCAGAGGACACAACTCAGGTTAGAATGGCTGCAAGTGACTAAGCACTGAGATCCTGGAAGCAGCAATAAGAGCGCTGGGCTACCTCACTGCCAAGAGTGGAGAGGACCTCTGGCGACAGCCGTCTCTGGTCAGACAAAGGAGGTTCAACGGCATTGCCCCATTTCAGTTTCCCAGGGGCACTCAAACCCTAGAGATCTTGTATAGTTAACTACTGTGGGGAAAGAAATAACCCATAACCCTTAACTCTTAACCACCTTGATGAATGTGGACTCTGAGCCATTTTATTTGAATAAATAAATTAATTTAATTAAATAAAAGAAATATGACAGTGGTATTGCTAATTAGAGGAAAACTTTGCAAACAACCTAAATGGTCAACAATGTGGGAACTGTTGATTGAATTATGTGTTTATATAGAGTGGAATATTATGCATCTATTTATTTATTTTTATTTATTTTTTTTTATTTTTTATTTTATTTTATTTTTTTTTGAGACAGAGTCTCATTTTGTTGCCCAGGCTAGAGTGGGTGCCGTGGCGTCAGCTTAGCTCACAGCAACCTCAGACTCCTGGGCTTAAGCGATTCTACTGCCTCAGCCTCCCGAGTAGCTGGGACTACAGGCATGTGCCACCATGCCCGGCTAATTTTTTCTATATAGATTTTTAGTTGTCCATATAATGTCTTTCTATTTTTAGTAGAGACAGGGTCTCGCTCTTGCTCAGGCTGGTCTCAAACTCCTGACCTCGAGCGATCCACCCGCCTCGGCCTCCCAGAGTGCTAGGATTACAGGTGTGAGCCACCGCGCCCGGCCCATGCATCTATTTAGAAAGCTAGAATAGATCTGTATTTATAGATGTGGAAAGATGCCCGCAAGGTGTTGCAAAACCAAAGGATCAAAAGATGCCCACAATGTGTTGCAAAACCAAAGGATCAGTTTCCACAAGAGTACGCAGAATATGATTCTGTATAAGTCAAACCAGGTGCATACATATGCGTACACAAATATATGTATGAAGAGACAGCTGGAGGCAAGTTCACAAAGTGTTAACAATGCTTATCTGTGGCCAGTGAGGTTTATGTAATTTAATTTATTTCCTGCTTTTCTGTATTAACTGAAAATTTTTAAAAGAGCATGTCTCAATTATGTAATCAGAAAAAACATTTTCATCTTAGAAAAAAATCCACTACCTAGGATTTTGCAGTTTTATCTTTAATTATGCTGTAAAACTGCTTCATCTAAAGCTAACTTTAAAATATTCACTAGATATTTTGCATTCACTAGATATTAGATTTTTAGAAAATTTTTATTAAGTCTCCATTGTCATCAATTAAATGTTGAAAAAGTTAAGTACATTGAGTGGTGTCTCTTTATGTTTGAGTTCTTCCCACTAAGCCCTCTGGTAAAAAGGCTCAGCTCCATTTACTCATGTTTAATATTACTTTCCTTGGGCTTTTGTGCTGACAAGAATTAAGTAGACACTTTTTTTTTCTTTTTTGAGACAGAGCCTTACTCTGTCACCCCCAGCTAAAGTGCAGTGGCATCATTGTCCCTCACTGTAACCTCAAACTCCTGGCCTCAGGTGATCCTCCTGCCTTAGCCTCCAGAGCAGCTGAGACTATAGGTGCATGCCACTACACCTGGCTAATTATTCTATTTTTTGTAGAGATGGGGGTCTCACTCTTGCTCAGGCTGGCCTCGAACTTCTGAGCTCAAGCAATCCTCCCGTCTCAGCCTCCCAGAGTGCTAGGATTACAGGCGTGAGCCACCACACCCAGCCAAGTTGTTACTTTTTTAAAACCACACTTACTTCCACAAATAAGATGACATGAAGTTCACTGATACTAATTTTTTACTGAGGCAAAAATAGTTTTGAAACAACCAAAGGAAAAAATACTGTTCAAAGTCTGGCGTTTCAGCACCTTTATTGCAGTGATTGTTCTTCCCAACTTAATGACACAAATATATGACTTGCAAGTGATTTCTTCTTTAATCCTTCAAATACTAATGCTATGGACACTGCATTCATCTGATATGATATTTCTAAATACATAATTCTTGGATAAGTAAATCAGCTCAAATCAAGTAAATTGGTTGAATTCCAACTATGTTAGGTATTGGTTCAGACTTAGGTGTTAGAGATGAAAATCACTCTATTAGTTGAAAAACAATTTCAAAGAAATTGCTTCTTTGAAATGGCCAGTAACAATGAAATCAAGAACTGTGCCACACCTGTACAATACTCAATGAAAGAAATTAAGAACTCTGTCACACCTGTTACATATTCAATAAAGGGAGAGGTTTTGTTCTGTTTTGTTTACAAAGAGCCAGAAGAGGAAAAAGGAAATAAATGGAGGAAGTATCAGATAATGAAACAGATAAAAATTTACTGGAAAATAGGTGAAGTAAACAGAAGCAAAATTAAAAAAATTTTAATTGATGATCTAGAAATGGGGCATAGACCCCAAGAAATTAGAGGGAAAACTTTTGGGGAGGAAGGGAGTAATGTTTTAGACTTGTCCCTTTCCTTCAACCTCTACATTTAATAAGTCACCAGTTCTGCTGAAGGTTGCATCCTCAGCAAAATTGGAAGATATTAAACAGCAATCTTCAATTCACTCTCACTACCTCTACCTAGTTCTAGCCTCACTCCTCCAATCCATCTTCCATTTGCTCATCATTCTAAAATGTACAATTGATTATGCCAGTTGTCTGCTTAACAATTCTTCAGGATAAAACAACAAAACACACGGGCATGGCATATCAAGTCCTTTGTAAGCTGGTTCCTATCTACTCTTCTAATCTCCACCTCATTCTTCCTTTCTTTCTTTCTTTATTTTTTGAGACAGAGTGTTGCTCTGTGGCCCTGGCTACAGTGCAGTGGCATCATCATAGCTCACTGCAACCTCAAACTCCTGAGTTCAAGGAATCCTCCTGCCTTAGTCTCTCAAGTAGGGCTGGTACCACCACACCCAGCTTAATTTTACCTTATTCTTTAAACATATTGCATCCCAGTCATGCTGAACTAATTGCTGTTTTTCAAACAGGCCGTGCCCTCTTCCTGTGGTCAAGGTATTCCTTCAGTCTGAAATGACTCCCCATTTTCTACCCTAAATCCACCTATAAGCTTTTAGTCATCTCTGGAGACTCAACTCATATACTCTCCTCCTTTATTTTGAAGACTTCCCTGACCTCTTTAGGCACAATTTTATTCAGACAAATATTCTGTTTATTCTGTAGAATCTGTAATATTGTGTTTTAATTATCTATTGCAGCATAACAAATTATCTCAGACTTAGTGGCTTAACACAAATATGAACATTTATTATCTCTTGCAGTTTCTACAGGTCAGGAATTTGGGAGCCACTTGGCTGGGCAGTTCTGGCTAGGGGGTTCTGCTAGGGTTCAATAATATCTCAGCCAGGGCTGCAGTCATTTGAGGACTTGAATGGGGCTGGAAGATCCATTCTCAACGGCTCACTCACATGGCCGATAAGTTGGTGCTGGATGTGGGTGGAAGCCTCAGTTCATCACTGGAGAGTCCTTATAAGAGGTCTCCTGGCCACCCCCAGAGCAAGCAGTCCAAGAGACCAAGGCAGAAGCTGCAAGTCCTTTAAAACCTACTCTTGGAAGCCACCCACTGTAACCTCCACCATATTCCTGTTCACATAGACTAGCCCTGATTCAATGGGGGAGAAGACTACATAAGGACATGAATACCAAAAAGTGAGGATCACTGGGAGCCATATTGGAAACTGGCTCTCACATGCAGAGTAACTCAACTATACCTCATGTCTCACCATCCAGTGACTATGAAATAAGATCATACTTATTTTTAAAAAATTTTAATTGACAAATAATAATTACATATATTTGTGGGGTACAATATGATATATACATTATAGAATGATTAAATCAAGCTAATTAACATATCCATCACCTCACATATTTATCATTTTTTTGTGGTATGAACATTTAAAATCTACTCTCTTAACAGTTTTGAAATATACATTACAGAATTATTAACTATAGTCACCATGCTGTGCAATAGATCTTAAAAACTTATTTCTCCTGTCTAATTGAAACTTTGTACCCTTTGACCAACATCTCTCCCTCCCCTCCTCCCTGAGCCTCTGTTAACTACCATTCTACTCTCTATTACTATGAGCTCAACTTTTTTAGATTCTACATATAAGTCAGATTATGAAGGATTTGCCTTTCTGTGCCTGGCTAATTTCACTTAGGGCAATGTCCTCCAGGTTCAGCTATGTTGTTGCAAATGGCAGAATTTCCTTCTTTTTTAAGGTGGAATAGTATTCCATTGTATATATATACACCATATTTTCTTTATCAATTTATCCACCGATGGACAAAGTTGATTCCATATCTTGGCTATTGTGAATAATGCTGAATAATTCAGCATAATTATTGTGAATAATAAACACGGGAGTGCACACATCTTTTCAACATGCTGACTTCAATTCCTTTGGATATATTCCCAGAAGAGGGATTGTTGTATCACACGGTAGTTCTATTTTTAGTTTTTCAAGGAAACTTCATACTGTTTTCCATAATGGCTTTAATAATTTGCAGTTTTACCAAGAGTGTACAAGGGTTCTCTTTTCTCCACAACCTCATCAACACTTGTTATCTTTCTTCTTTTTGTTGACAGCCATTCTAACAGGTGTGTGGTGGTATCTCATTGTGGTTTTGTTTTGCATTTCCCTGATGATTAGTGATGTGAAGCATTTTTTTATATACCTGTTGGCTGTTTGCATGTCTTCTTTTGAGAAATGTCTATTCCGATCCTTTGTCATTTTTAATTGGGTTATTTATTTTTGTTATTGAGTTGTTTGAATTTCTTATATTAATATATTTGGATATTAAAATCATACTTTTTTTTTTTTGAGACAGGGTCTCGCTCTGTCATCGAGGGCAAATGCAGTGGTGCTATCATAGCTCACTGCAATCTCAAACTCCTGGGCTCAAGTGATCCTCCTGAGTAGCTGCGCACCACTATGCCCAGCTAATTTTTAAATTTTTTGTAGAGATTGGGTGTTGCTATGTTGCCCAGGCTGGTCTCAAACTTCTGGCCTCAAGTGATCCTCCTGCCTTGGCCTCCCAAAGTACTGGAATTATAGGTATGAGCGAATGCACTCAGCCTAGATCATACTTACTTTTAATGTTCAAATTATAATGGTTTAAGCCCTCATGGTCCATTTCCTGGAAATAACAACCTCTTCCTCCTCCTGCATTTCAGATACAGTTCTCGTATTTTCAGGAACAGTTCCTTTTGTTCTTCTGCCACAACCTTCTGGATCTGCAGTAGCTCTGCTGTCTCTCACCCTTATAAGGATGTAGCTCCCCTGGGCACCGCTATCCTGCACTGATGACTGTCACCATTGCTTCTACCACTGATTTTGGGAAGTGCTTGATATTCCTCCAAGAAAATGAAATAAGCCCAAGAGCATAACTGAGGTCAGCCTTGGACTCTTAACAAGTCTTTAGACTTTTGCTTACAGGAAATGGAATAGGATAACTTACACTGCTACTAGCAGTGGCTACTCTGAGAGGTCCACACTCTAAACTCACTGTTGGAATGGCACAAACCTAGTTCTCTGGAAACTCTACCGCCACCTCTTATCCTATGCCCTACAAAAGATAAAGTACAACAACAATCTGTCATCAGTCCAATTCCTAAGTTCTGGGATTTTTGGTCTTGAAATAATACCACAGGTAAAACTCAACAATCCATGTCATGGAGCGCTGGGCCAAGCGCCCTCCATTTCTTGTTCACAGCCAGTCCTCCAGCACTGGCTGAAGAAAACAAGCTGCACACTCTTTCAGTATTCCTCTGCATTCTACTTCCACGGCCCTCACAAACAACTGCCCAAAGAATAGTCCTCTCAACCTTGCAAAGATATCCAGTAAAGCACAAGCATTGGACAGTCTATATTCATACTTAGACAAAAATATTTCCTTATAGAAATCAATTTTTAGAGGCAGAAAACTACGAAGAGATATTTTATTAACAGCCTGAAGCATCTGCATTTGCTTTACCTCTTTTATTTTAGGCCTTCACCTAGAACTAGACGTGGGCAATGGCTTTGCATTTACATAGCCTGAGAGGTGACTTCAGGGTATTTCCCAGGACTAAGGAAGACTCAGTACCAAAAGGAAATTTGAGCCTCTGCTTTTAGAAGGTAGTGTTTCCAGCTGCTTCACTCATCAAAGTTAAAAAATAAAATACTGGCTTCAGCTAGCTTGGTTATATTATCACCTGACGTAATTACTTGCTGGAAAGCATGTCTCCTCTTCATTAGAGAGCCTGGAGGTCAGGTAGCAAAAATAGGAGCTGGAAGAGATATTAAAGGAATACGTTGTGCCTAGAGATAGAAAATATCATCAAGCAGATTGTTTGTCATGTGGAAAAACTGAGCTGTAGTGAAATGACGAGAGGTTTTGGAGTCAAACAGATAGATGTATCTCCACACTGTGTTGGAACTCTTCCTCCAAGGTGGGGTGACTTGGATTTAACTTCTCTGAGCCTTAGTTTCTTCATATGTAAAATGATGCTAACACTCTTACTCCATAAAGTTGAGGATTAAATGAGAAAATATATAATCAAGCCCTGGCAGGCAGGCAGGCTATGCTCCAGGTATAGCACCGGGTGCTGGGAATAGAGTGGTGAACAGATAAAAACGAGTCACTGTCTTTGATGAGATTCCAGTCCAGAATGTTAGGCATTCAACAAATAACTCCCCAATTACAGTTATGATGAATGCTCTCATGAAGCTTGAGGTATTATAAAAGGAGACCTGACCTAATTTAGGGTATCAGGGAATGTAGCCTTGAGGAAGTGATGCAAAAGTTGGGGAGTCTGGGTTAAGGGAGAGCAAGTCAGGTGTTAATTGGAGCAGTCTAGGCTCATGGAAGGTGGTCAGGAAACGTGAGCTGCTATTATTATAATTTATTCAATAAACATTTATTGAGTGCCCACTATGTAAACTATGCTACTATGCATACTTAAGATAAAAATGAATGTCTGAACATGAGCTAGTAGCTTAACTTCCTCGATATGTTCATCTATAAAATGGGGATATTAGTAGTACCTACCTCTTCAGGCTTTTTTTTTTGAACATTCAATGAGATAATGTATATAAAATGTTTAACAGTACCAGGCATAGGGAGAACATAATATATGTTAGTAATATTATTATTGTTATTATTGTTCACTAATCAGGACTGGCTACATAATTTGCAGGGCTGAGTACAAAATGAAAATGCAAAGCTCCTTGTTAAAAAATTATTACGACTTTTAAGACAGCAACAGCAAAGCATTAAACCAAGGGAGGGCCCTGTGTGACTGCACAGATCACATGCTCATGAAGACAGCCCTGTCACTAATTTTTTATTAATTTACTTTGTTATTTTTTAGAGATAGGGTCTTGCTCTGTCACTCAGGCTGGAATACAGTGGTGTGATCATAGCTTACTACAGCCTCCAATTCCTGGGCTCAAGCAAAATAATCCTCCTGCCTCAGCCTTACAAGTAGCTAGGACTACAGGTATGGCTACCACACCTGGCTATTTAAAAAATGTTTTTGTACAGACAAGGTCTCACTGTTTTGCCCACAGTGGTCTTGAACTCCTGGCCTTAAGTGATCCACCTTGGCCTCCCAAAGTGCCAGGATTACAGCCATGAGCCATTGTACCTGGCCTAATTTGCTGAGTTTTGACAAATGCATACACCTCTGTAACCCAAACCTTTATGAAGATATCTATCTATCTGTATAGGTGCCATCACCCTAAAAAGTTCCCTTATACCCCTTCCCAGCTTCCCAGCCAATCCCTACTCCCATTGCCCCCAGAGAAATCTACTGTTCTCATTTTTTTCCCCGGTGCTTAAATTTTTCAAAAGGGGCCTTGACAAGTACTTAGTTTCAGTGCTTTCTCACAAGAGTGCATAGAAATCCTGCAGCCTGTAAAATAGGAGAGGTAATTCTAAGATACTCTGGTGCAATCAACAAATATTTGTTTAGTCAAAGAGTAAAACTAGTGAAATCACTTGAATGCTTTTTTTTAATAGTTTAATTTTTTTGGTAAAAGTGATACAATGAGTACTACAGAAAAAATGTAATTAATATGAAAAAATAGAAAGAGGAAATTAAAAACTGCCCATTATGTAGAGAAACATTTTTAATATTTTGATGAAATTTCTCCCAGATGTTCCTATATATGTGTATATAGTGATGTATGTATGAAATTTGGTATAAATAGGATCATACACATGCTACTATGTAACCTGTTTTTATCAAAATTTTTTATCACTTAATATGCTACAGATATTTTTCCTCATCAATAAGTATGTCAAAATAATTTTTTTTTTTTTTTTTTGAGACAGAGTCTCAGTTGCCTAGGCTGGAGTGTGGTGGAGCGATCGTAGCTCATTGCAGCCTTGAACTTCTTGGTTCAAGCAATTCTCCTGCTTCAGCTTCCTGGGTAGCTGGGACTACAAGCACAGCTACATTTTTTAGAGAAAGAGTCTAGCTGTGTTGCTTAGGACGGTCTCAAACTTCTGGCCTCAAGCAATCCTCCTGCCTCAGCCTCCCAAAGGGCTGGGGATTACAGGTGTGAACCACCACACCCAGCCTCCATTCTTTTATTCACCAATATTTAAATTGTTTCTAAAGTTTCAATATTATCAGCAACATTGCAATAAACATCCTTGTTCATATATATTTTTCCGAACTGTTATTTCCTTAGGATAAATTGCTAGGAGTGAGCATGTTTTACATAATGGTTTATTATACCAAAATGGCCTCCATAAAAAGAGGCACCAACTTACATCCACTGACGGGCTTCAGTGGATTTTAATTCTTCAGAACAGAAAATAAATGTTTGTTTTGACTTTTTCCTTTAGGATAGAAAATGTGGAGACACATGAAGGGCTAATATACCTATATTTAAACCAGCAAGCAGGCTGGGCTCAGTGGCTTATGCCTATAATCCTAGCACTTCTGGAGGCCAAGGTGGGAGGATTGCTTGATGTCAGGAGTTAGAGACCAGGCTGAGCAAGAGCAAGACCTTCATCTCTATAAATGATAAAAAAAAAAAATTACCCAGGTATGGTGGCTTGCACCTGTAGTTCTAGCTACTTGGGAGGCTGAGGCAGGAGGATCCTTGAGCCCAGGAGTTTGAGGTTGCAGTAAACTATGGTCATCACACCACTGCACTCTAGCTGGGATGAAAGAGTGAGACCCTGTCTCCAAAAAAAAAAAAAAAGAAAGAAAGAAAGAAAAAAGAAAGAAAAGGAAAGAAAAAAAGAAAATGGCAAGCAAAAATGTATTGTAGAAGTGTCCCTAAAAGCACTGCAAATAAATCCAGTTGAACTCAATTCAAAAACAATTTTTAAACACCCACTATATATAAAGATGGGCCGAGATCAGCCTGAGCAAGAGTAAGACCCCGTCTCTACTAAAAACAGAAAAATTAGCTGGGCGTGGTGGCACACACCTGTAGACCCAGCTACTCAGGAGGCTAATGCTAGAGGATTCCTTGATCCCAGGAGTTTGAGGTTGCAGTGAGCTATGATGACGATGATGCCGCTGCACTCTACCCAGGGTGACAGAGTGAGGCTCTGTCTTAAAACAAAACAAACCCAAAACTATATGTAAAGATGGGCTAGCCACTGTGATAGAAAAATGAGAAGCTATGGACCCAATCTCAAAATATTCACAAGACAATTTCCCTGGCTACAGTGATTTATCCTCCCTTAAGCTTACATGATAAGAATGGACCCCAAGAGACTGCTCCTAAAAGAGCACTGATGCCTACATTATTTTTGGTATAAATCAAAAGAGATAAGTGAAAAGCAAGTTTCTCTTCCATTCTTGTTCCCCAGATCCCTACCTCCACTCCTAGTTCCACTCTCCGGAAGTTACCACTATTACCAATTTCCTGTATATCGCCCCAGAAAATGCTCTGTATTGAGGCATATGCTGAGCAGGCGAAAACATTGATTGTCCACTTATCTCTTACTCATTTAAGCAATATTTTATACAATAGTATTGTATTTATACACAACTTTGCCCATGGATCTTTTTTTTTTTTTTTTTTTTTTTTGAGACAGAGTCTCACTCTGTTGCCCAGGCTAGAGTGAGTGCCGTGGCGTCAGCCTAGCTCACAGCAACCTCAAACTCCTGAGCTCAAGCGATCCTCCTGTCTCAGCCTCCCGAGTAGCTGGGACTACAGGCATGCGCCACCATGCCCGGCTAATTTTTTCTATATATATTTTTAGCTGTCCATATAATTTCTTTCTATTTTTAGTAGAGATGGGGTCTCGCTCTTGCTCGGGCTGGTCTCGAACTCCTGAGCTCAAACGATCCGCCCACCTCGGCCTCCCAGAGTGCTAGGATTACAGGCGTGAGCCACCGCGCCCGGCCGCCCATGGATCTTAAAAACATACATTGGAGATTGTTCCATATCGATTCATAGAGAGCTACTTCATTTATTTTTTACTTGGAGACAATTCCATATTCACTCTCACGAATCTGCTTCATTCTTTTTTTACTGTCTACACAACATTCCATTGCATGAATGTATTTAACTAGTACTGTATTGCATGGGAGAAGGGAGGGATGGGAAAAGGGAAGATGTTGATCAAAGGCATAAAGTTTCAGTTAGATGGGAGAAATAAGATTTAGTGATCTATTGTACAGAATTCTGACTACAATAAATAATAATGCAGTATATATTTCAAAATTGCTAAAAGAGTAGATTTTAAATGTTTTCACTACAAAAAAAGATAAGTACGTGTGTGAGATATAAACTAATTAGCTTGATTCAGTCATTCCATAATATAAACATGTATGAAAACATCACATTGTACCCCCTCAATATATTATTTTTTGTCAATTAAAAATAAAATTTTTAAGAACTATAAAGCATTAAACATATGTGCTGTGTCTGAAATATGTTTCCCCAAATAACTGTTAAAACAAAAGAAAAGCAGAAAAGCCAAGAGGAAATCTCGACCCACTTAGACTATTCAGGAGGAGTAAATATGAATATATCCAGTGTCTTAGCAGTTCACAGTAAAGCTTTGTCACAGTAATAGTGAGGATGGAGAGAGTCCATGCCTTGGCACTAAAAATTTCCCCTAGAGATTTTGGATCCAGCCATATGGACAAACAAATATTCATTTGTCACATAATTCATCAAAAGGCCATTGGACATACAAGCAGAGGAGCACATTTCCTTTAGCCCTTCCCATTGACTTTTTTTTGGAACTTCATTTTGAAATAATTACAAATTTAGAGAAAAGTTTCAAGAATAGCACAAAGAACTCCCATATATCCTTTATCCAAATTCACTATTTTTAAACGTTTTGTCTCATTCTCCCCTACCCCATATGTTTTATTCTGAGTTACTTAAGAGTAGGTTGCATACATTATGCCCTTTTACCCCTTAATACTTCAGTGTGTATTTCTTAAAAGCAAAGATATCCCACTGATTTGGGGGAGAGAAATTGACCTGGCCACTTCCATCTGCTCTTGTGTAAAATTATGAACTGAATTCCATAGCAGCTATATATCTCATTGCTACAGGGCTCAAGAAGAAGACTAATTTTCCTGAATGTGCACTCAGTAAGATGAGTGGACAGGTAATGTTTTTGCCTGCTCAGCTATCCTCTCTGCTCCTAGGGCAACAGCTTTAGGAAATCATCCCTTTTCCATTGGATACAGAGTTGAGTGGGACAGTCACTTAAAGTGCCCCACCTCCCTGGACTTGAAATAAACATGTAACTCGACCCAGGTCAACCAGCTTCTCTGAGGTATTTGAATCTTGAAGAAAGGGGCTCAAAGATTTAAAAGGTGAGCTGACACCTAAAGGTGGTGCACTGAGGAGGTTATTTAATGGCTCTTACCACTTAACAGATCTGCTTCCCTGATACTTGCTGCTTTACCATTTTCTTCCATTCTCTGTGCCACCCCATGTTTTTCCAACAATTTCCATATACCTAGGTTGATCAGGGTCAGTTTTTGTTGCTTGCAAAAACAGCTGATTTGAAAAAATTTTGCTTTCAGAAATACTGACCCGAACAGAACTGTGACTTAGATTGTATAGAAAAAAGTTGGCCCTGGGTACACCCTTACCTAATGCTTAATGTGGCAGTGCCTTAAAGGCTTACTGCTCTGCTGTTTAGTGTGACTAATGCAACCTTATTTTCACACTCCCAGAAGTGACCATTCCTGGAAAAGCAGAGCAGCCCTTCTGCTAGTTGTAGCTCTTAGAAAGGTCTCCAGCAAAGGGGCACTGTCTTAGTCAGTGGTTATTTTAACTCCATTGCCCCAGACTGCTTCATCTGGGTGGTACAGTGATGAAATACAATCTGACTTGAGCACAACAGCCCATGGTGGGCTCCCTGCCTGACTGACACTAGGCGCTGCTGCCAGGAGGAAGTGAAGACACCACTCATTGTCTTTCCTGACGATCTGTTCCTGACTTCCTGAGACTCACAGGTGTGAGAACTCATTGATGTCCTCAGAATGATATTCAGACAGTGTAGTCCGAATCTACATTTAGGAAAAAGATCTCCATAAAAGCATAATCACCTGTAAAAAGGTTCCCAAGCTCATGTTGAAAACAGCTTTTCCTTTCCTTTTCTTTCTTTCTTTTAAAAAATATTATTGTGCAGAGCAGTTTAGCTTCTCATTAGCCGCTCAAGAACCTGATCTTGGTTTATCTTTGTATAGCCAAAATTCCAATCATTTAGCAAATATTTATGTGCCTGCTATGTGCTGGGAACAGTTAGGTGCTGGAGAAACAACAGAAAGCAACAACAGGGGTCTTTACTCTCACAATGCTTACAGTCCAGAGGGGAAACAGACTTGAACCAACGTGTTTTACTCATACTCCATTACAAATTGTTACTAGTGCCATAGAAAAGTACAAAGATCTGTGAGGGAGATTAAGAGTAAACTGTTTTCCTCAAAACAAATAGTTTCCATAATTCCAAGTAAATTTCATAAAATGACTAAAGGGCAATCCCTCCCTTATCCTATTAAGTCTATAAATGGTCTATAAATATACCAGCCCAGTCCTAATCTAAAAAATCACAGATTTTGTCCTTCTTTCAGAGCAAAATCTAGGGGTTCTGCCTTTATTTTCTCAATACACTAATCATTATTGTTTTCAAAGCCAAATCGAAGGCTCGGCGTGGTGGCTCATGCCTATAATCCTAGCATGTCACATCTCTCTGATCTACTCCACCTCTCTCTTCTACTTTTAAGGACGCATATGATTAAAACAGGTCTACTTGGATAATTCAAGATAATCTCCCTAGCTCAAGTTCTGTACCCTTAATCATCTGCAAAGTCTCCTTTGCCATGTAACATGACATATTCACAGGCTTCAGGAATTAGTATGTGGACAACTTTGAGGGGCCATTATTCTGCCCTACCATAGGAGGCATGGAAAATATTCTTGTTAAGAGTGAAAAAAAGTAGGGACACTTTATTCTATTAATATATGGTCAAATCAATTGGTATAAGATGATGTCATTTTTCTGTATAGCATCAAGTTGCGTACAGTGGTTATCCCTGGGCCGTGGAATTATAGGTAATTTTTCCTTTTTTTTTTTTCTTTATGCTTCTCTGCTTTCCAAGTTTTCTACATTAAAAAGAAAATACTGGCCGGGCACAGTGGCTCACGCCTGTAATCCTAGCACTCTGGGAGGCCGAGGCGGGTGGATCGCTCGAGGTCAGTAGTTCGAGACCAGCCTGAGCAAGAGCAAGACCCCATCTCTACTAAAAATAGAAAGAAATTATCTGGCCAACTAAAAATATATATAGAAAAAATTAGCCGGGCATAGTGGCGCATGCCTGTAGTTCCAGCTACTTGAGAGGTTGAGGCAGGAGGATCGCTTAAGCCCAGGAGTTTGAAGTTGCTGTGAGCGAGGCTGATGCCACGGCACTCACTCTAGCCTGGGCGACAGAGTAAGACTCTGTTTCAAAAAAAAAAAAAAAAATACTTTAAAGAATATATTGTGGTTATTTAGAAGAATGTCCCTCTTAGTAAATGCATGCTGAACTATTTCTGGGTAAAGTGTCATGATATCTGCAATTTACTGTCAAATAGTTCAGAAAACGTACACATAAATAGTTAAGGCAAATATGATACAATGGTAACAACTTGGAATCAAGGAGCTGTGTAAGTTTGTGTTCATTATAATTTTATTTCAATATTTCTATACATTTGGAATTTTGTATAATAAAAAATTTGGGAAAATACCAAAAAACACAATTTTAATGGACACAGATTTTATATGGATTTAATATTATTGTCATTATCATTTTCAAGAGTAACTTCAGAGTCTAAGCTACAGTGAGAAGTTACAAAATCAAGGCATGTTTTCTTCTGTTACCATCTTTGCTGCCCATCCTGAGTTATCATATAATTAGATACTGGGAAATGGGGAGATGGACTGTCTGGTTACACTAACAGGGTCTGATTTCTCTAGGGATACTTACTCATTTCAATAGCCTACTAATTTCTCCTACAGCATTTCACATGTCATACTTGTCAACATGCTAGACATGCACAGAGGAGACTGGGTTCCCTAAGCAGTATGTTCAAGGCAGGACTAGCTATATAATTTGAGGGGCCCAGTGCAAACAAAAATGGGAGATCTATTAAAAAATTACTAAATATTTCAAGACAGCAGAGTTCTTCCATGTGTAGTCTTTCCAAGCGCAGGCCCTATGTACAGGTGATCTGCTCATGAAACCAGCACTGTACTAGAGAAGAATCCACAGATGAGACCTCCTCCTCCAGCCTTGTATGCTGGGCATGCTTAAAGGCTGGGGGTTGGGGAGCAGCAGGCCCTCCAAAAGTTATTTCACTGTATGGGTCTCTTCACTCCATTTCAACATGTCCTACTAGGAATTCTGAAGACCAAAGATCCCTGAGAAATTTATCAATTTTCCAAAACATAGCCATTCAGTGAAATGCTGATGTCTGACAATGCTGTACAGTAGCAACAACACATTTTTCTGAACTAAGAACTTCAAGGAGCTTATTAAAAGGAAACACAAATAACTATATTAAAAAATGATTATTCAAAATGTCACAGTTTTCCCAGAATAAATAATATCCTTGGCCAGGCATGGTGGCTCACGCCTGTAATCCTAGCACTCTGGGAGGCCAAGACTGGAGGATCGCTCGAGGTCAGGAGTTCGAGACCAGCCTGAGCAAGAGCAAGACCCTGTCTCTACTAAAAAATAGAAAGAAATTAACCAGGCAACTAAAAATATATAGAAAAAATTAGCCGGGCATGGTGGCACATGCCTGTAGTCCCAGCTACTCAGGAGGCTGAGGCAGGAGTATCGCTTGAGCCCAGGAGTTTGAGGTTGCTGTGAGCTAGGCTGATGCCACGGCACTCTAGCCTGGGCAACAGAGCGAGACTCTATCTCAAAAAAAAAAAAAAAATACTTAACACATAGAGATGTCATGAGGAAATGTCAACCACATGGCAATACACATTCAATAATGGTTCCTCTCTGAGCCTCAGGTTCCTTGCCTATAAAATAAGGAAGCTAGATTAGTTGTCTATGATCATTTCTAGAGTTAATGTTCTGATTACTTCTTTTTATATTCAGAGAAAGAGATTGCTAAATGAAAAATAAATGTCTTTGCTTGTCTTCAGGTAATTATTTTTCTTTTATTTCCTGAAGAACCAGGTAGCCAAAAACAGATGAGCAGTGCCTCTGGAATGTCTGAGCCTCTCCACCCTGGGCACCTGGGAAATGACAGGGTATTTCCACTCATTGGAATCTCCCTGAAGAGCAGAGCCTTCCTTAGTGGGAAGAGGATCAAACTTCAGTTTTAATAAGCTAGTGTATGCCATTAAAAATATTATATAGTCTCAATTTTGATCTTTGTGAATTCTTTCTTGGCTTCCTCTTTAATTGGTTTGTTTACCTGGATTTGCAATCCAGATTCTCTGCTTAAGCAGTTACACAAGTGTTCCATAATTTATTGTAGCCAATGTATATGTCATTGGTTGAAGTCCAATTAGATCATTATCAATTAGGGACGGTTGCATATTAACTGAGTTTACAAAGTTGTCTCCTATACATATGAAATGCTAATAATTGCCCACCTTTGATGGTACTAGGATAATAATTTTACAATTCTCTCTTTGCTTTTGTAAGATTGAAAACTAGCCTGGATCATACCAGTGGTAATACTTAGTCTATAAAAAGGTAAAAATTTAAAAAGGGGGAGAGCGCCAACACCAGGAAACATTGCCATTCCAAATTTCTCACAATATGACATGTTTTTTACTTAATTAAAATTTTGTATGGATACAGAATCATAGAAAGGAACACCCACATGGCTTAGAATTCAAAATATCTCATGTATGAGATTTCTTAATTTAAGCCTTTTCTGTGCCTACCAAGTACCAGTGGGTGAAAAATGCCTTCAATGCCATTTTGGCATTTCTAGTGCTCCATGTAGCTTAGTAGGATTCTGTACCCTGCCAGGTTAAAGCAGTCCCAGCTTTTCTTGTAGAAAAAACCCACTCTGTTGGTTGAACATTAATTTTAAGAGACGCTATAGTAGAATTCTATGTAAAGAGACATTTTTTGTTTCTACATTTATGATCCAAGTTTCTCCATATACAAATTAGAGACAAGACAACTTGCTCCTTACTATATGTGGAAGGCTGGGAGAATTCTTACTGTTAGCAGTAATGATAAAAGTTAACATTCTTTGAGTATCTATTATTTTCCAGGCATCATGTTTGCCATTTCGTCTGGCATTTATTTTACTTAATCCTGACAAGACTCTGTGAAGTATTATTTACTTTTTTCAAATGAGGAAATTGAAACATTATTGATAAGTTATTATAAATAAATAAATAATTTAACATCTACAGTGCTGGTAAATGGTGATGCCATGTTTGATTTTAAAACCTTGACTTTCATTACTCTCCTTTGACCTTCTCATTCAAAGGAATGTTCTGGAGTCTGCTGCGTTGTCTGTAAGTCCTTCAGCAACTGAAACCACATTTCTGTCCCTCCTCTCTTCCCTTCCTTCCCTTACCCTTTGTTCTCCAGTGATACACACCTACTTGCAATTCCCTTAAAATCTTGTTCTCTCAAGTTCCTGAGCCTTTGTTGGTGATGTTTTCTTTCTTTTTTTTTTGAGACAGAGTCTCGCTCTGTTGCCCAGGCTAGAGTGCCAGGCTAGAGTGCCGTGGCGTCAGCCTAGCTCACAGCAACCTCAAACTCCTGGGCTTAAGCGATCCTACTGCGTCAGCCTCCTGAGTAGCTGGGACTACAGGCATGTGCCACCATGCCTGGCTAATTTTTTCTATATATATATTTTAGTTGGCCAGATAATTTCTTTCTATTTTTTTAGTAGAGAAGGGGTCTGGTTCTTGCTCAGGCTGGTCTCAAACTCCTGACCTCCAGTGATCCTCCAGTCTTGGCCTCCCAGAGTGCTAGGATTACAGGCGTGAGCCACCGCACCTGGCCGCCTGTTTTTTTTTTGTTTTTGTTTTTTTTTTTTTGAGACAGAGTCTCACTCTGTTGCCCAGCTAGAGTGCCATTGCATTAGCCTAGCTCACAGCAAACTCATACTCCTGGGCTCGAGTGATCCTCCTGCCTCAGCCTCCTGAGTAGCTGGGACTATAGGCGTGACCATGCCTGACTAATTTTTCTACTTTTTTTTTTATAGAGATGGAGTCTCACTGTTGCTCAGGCCAGTCTCAAACTTCTGAGCTCATGCAATTCTGCCCCCTCAGCCTCCCAGAGTGCTAGTATTACAGGTGTGAGCCACCACATCTGGCAGATAATGTTTTCTTAACTAAAAATTTCTTTATCCCACTAGTACCAGACTATCTGGCCTACATCTACTCATTTTTCATGTCTTAGTTTAAACTACTCTTCCATGTTCCCATTACTCTTGATACACTCCATTATAGCAAGAATCTTACTGTGTCATCACCTAAACTGAGCAACCCAAAGGAGTCTTTTTTCCTTCATTATTGTCTTTCCAGGACCTTCTAAAGTATCTATTTCCCAGTAGGTATTCAATTGAATATTTACAGAATGACTGTATGAAAGAATCCATAAATGTCTTGTAAATTCATGCACAGAACTCATTAGGAATTTGTGGAAGGTCCCATCTTATTTTATTCCATATAAGGCTAAAAGTCACTAGAAGTGAAAACTTTTCATCCTCTCATAATAAAGTTTGCTAACATATCCTTATTTTTCTCCAGAATAAAGTACCTGGAACACAGTAGTAGTGCAATACATATTTGCTGAATTGATGAGGAGCTCGAAAAAAGTGTATAAAGTCTTTACAATATAAATGTCTATTCTCTCCAGACTCACTTTGTGTCACTCCTACTTTATCCTCTAATAATGTGTAACAATGTATCATTTTCATTCATGCATCAGATATTTATTTAACCACTGTTATGTGCCAGGCACATTGGGGCACTGCTTTAAGTAGCCTTATTCCTTTCCTTGCTGTCCTTTTTGTAGAAATTTACAAAACCATTCAGCCAATACCATATTTTTTGTGTTTTTTCTATCTTTCTTCATTAGATTTGCTTACCTTCCCCAGAAAGCTGTCCCTGACCCCTTTAACACCTAGTGCTTGCCTCTAAGTTAGCCCAGATTACATCAAACCTTATCAGTGTTTCTCACCCTCTTCCCCCCTTCTCTAACCCACAATACTGTTATGCTCTCAGAAGGCAGGGATTAAGGTTTGGTTCATCTATGCATATCCAGGGCTCGGCACAAAACCTAAAACAGAGTCCCAAACCTGTAAGTACTGAAATGAATAATATTAATTGCTACTCTTTATGAACAACATGTATTAACACTTTGAAGTCTCACTACAAATGAATTAAGTATTATCTTCATGTTATAGATGAGAAAAAGAGGCCTGAAAAAGTTTAGAAACTTGCCCAAGGTCCCACAGTGGTGGAGCCTGTTTCCACAGCAATCTGAATAATGAAGTCACCATTGATTCTAAATAAATAAGACTTCTTCCCACCATCCTTTCTTGAAGTTTTCGTTTAGCTTTTGCAAAGTCTTTCCTTCTTTAGATGAATGACTCCTCATCTACCTTAATATTGTGATTGGGGGTAATGCCCCTTTTTTTCATTTTGGAAACTGTTCGACCTCTCATTGGAAGCAACATAATTTTAAACTTTATGAACTCTCTCACTCTTTTCAGGGCAGAATCCATCGGGAGCCCTGGGGAACACAATAGATCCACTGACGACTATCATTCGAAATGCAATGAAGGAACTAAGGGTCTTTCTTCAGGAAGGAAACGCGGCGAAGAATTTAGCAAGGGGGAGGATGGTCCTTCTGTTAGTTGCACAAATCCTCAGACTTGTGGGAGTTTTGTGGCTCACACCTAAGGCGGCTGTGGGTGACTCTGTTGCCCACAACTAAGATGGCTGCTAATGAACATCTCCTTTGGATGGGCCGGTACTTTTGCTCGCTAGTATTTTCAGTGAGAAACAAAGTGAATAAAATTTAGCAAAATTTGATATCTTCTTAGTAAGAAGGCAAAACAGGAAGTTGGCATGGTCTGTTTAAAAAGTTATAACGGCTCAAATTCCTTCTTGCCCTTAACCAAAATGGTCGTCAAGGTTGTTCTGAGGTTTGAAGCTTCTCGCCCTTAACTAAGATGGCGCCAGGAGGCTAGTTAAAAATTAGCTTGCCCTCTTTTCTGCCCTAGACCAACACGGCTTCCGCGGCGTCGTTCACGTGACATCTCCGGACTACGGCGCGGGAGAGGGGGTAGGAGGGCCCTTGAAGGGTGCGCGTTCCCGTGGCGGTGCACCCGGTAGGTTTCAGTCAGAGTCACTATGGCGGCCGGCGCTGGCAAGGTAAGCTGAGGCGGCGGTGGCGGCAAAGGAGGCTGGACCCGTCGTGGCGTCCCGGCTCCAAATCCTCTCAGCCAGTCTGCGGAGAGGTCGGCCGAGGTTGTGGCCAGCGGCGGGGGGCTGGCGGGGGGCTGGCTGAGGGAACCAGGGCTGAGGCGGGCGGGCACAGGCGCCTGACGGCCGTTTGTTTTGATGTTTTCCCTACCAGGTCGGAAAGTTTCCTGCCTCGTCGGGCACAGCCTGAGCTTGCCGCACCGGCCGCGCGTGGTGGAGGCTGCGGCGGACCCAGCCCGGGCCCTCGAGGCCTCTCCCCCAATCTCCGGGCCAGTCTCCCTCCCCCACCTCCTCGTCCGCCGGGAGCTGCGGCTGCCGACCCTGAGATGCGACCCTCGCGGGGGCGACCCTGAGGGGAGACGGCCTGTGTGCTGAGCAGCCGCCAGGAGTCCAGGAACCAACTTCCCGCCGGCCAGGACCCCCTGGCCTCCCCCGGGTCGCGCCTCGCTTGGTCCGCACCGGCCTGTGGAGCCGGGTCCCCGCCCTGGTCGCGGGGACGCCTGCCAGGTGCCCGGGAGTCCCGACTCAGCTGCTGCCCGGGCCCCTGCCAGCCCCCACGCCTCGCGCGGAGGACCCCAGTTACCGCCGCCTCGGCTCGTGCCAGGCCGGGGACCCCGTGCCCCCTCCGGGGGCGGCCTCCGCGCAGCAGGGGCAATGCAGACTGTCCCGCTGGCCGTCTAGACCACCTCGCCGCCTCCCTCGCCACCCGCCGGTGCACCCCGGGCGAGGACGGGTAGTGACCGCTCAGAGGTGCTCGGCTACACCTTCCTTCGTGCCGAAAGGACCTTCCTGGCCGCACCGAACCGACCCTTCCTTCATGCTGCAGTGCTGCAACGTTTCCGCCACCGAGAGGGAAAAGCGGCCGCGATCTCAAACCAAACACAAGAATTGGTGTGTGACTCATCTGCTTGGATACCTCCAGTCCCCAAACTGTCTTCCAGGAGTTTTCTTGTCCAAAGCTGCCCGATGTTTGAGCCTTTTCTTCCCAGAGAAGAAAATGGATTGAAAGCTTCCAGTTGGGGACTTTTTGTGATCAGGGCGCTGCTGGGTTGTAAAGGAGGTGATGGGGCTTGCGCTGGCTTGTCTTCCCACCCAAGTGAAGAGTTGTTGATGTTAACTGGTTATGCTTAGACAATGCGCAGTTTGTTTTAATTTAAAATTTCGGAGGGGTATAGGGATATAGGCTTGTGAAGGGCAGTCCGGTTCTGGAGGAACTCGTCTTTGTCCCTGGTAGGAGAGACACCCCCAGTCTGTCCTCGATGCCGTCAGCCTTGGCCATCTTCACTTGCCGTCCGAACTCGCACCCGTTTCAGGAGCGTCATGTCTACCTGGACGAGCCCATCAAAATTGGCCGCTCAGTGGCCCGCTGTCGACCAGCGCAGAATAATGCCACCTTCGATTGCAAAGTGCTGTCAAGGAACCATGCTCTCGTCTGGTTTGATCACAAGACGGGCAAGGTAATGTCACCACGTTGTCTAACAGTCTTTACTTTTCGTTTCTCTCTGAGAGGCATAATATATGCAGGATCCCAGGGTTTGCATCCAGAGGACACTTTGAGCAAGGCCACGGAATCAACTGTGCCTGGTTCTAGTGGAAATTTAATTGAGGTGGTTGAATGGAAAACGGAGACGGTATTGTAATTAAATGCCTCAGGAGGGCGATGGCATCTTGATAATGTGGTCATTCCCAGTGAAATCCCAAACCCTAATTCGTCTCGGAAAACTAGATAGTGAAACTTGGCGTCTTGCTTTTAGTCTTTTTTGGAAAGGTGAATTTGCAGTTCACTGCTTTATTAAGCAAGCAGCAGTTCCCAAAGCAATGTAGGGAATCCATGGTCTTTATTACACTGGGGCTCAAGTGTCTCAGTGGTGAAATGTAGTTAACACGTAGCTTTTTAGTTGAGTTCAGATCAGGGCCTTTCTAGTAATGATAATTGCTTATGTAAACCTAATGTTTTTGGTAGATTTGATACATATTTGTCCTCGAAGGAATAATTTGTGAGAAAGCTACTTTCATTAAGTATAAACAACTCTAACTTTACATTTTTGGAATTTTGTTTATAAGTTGGGTGAACAGATACGTATTGCTTTTGAAAGTCACTTTTTGATGTTCCCTGCAGCACTTAGTAAATACTTAATGCATACTTACAGAGGTGATATTAAAAAATTGGGAATTTAACTTATTTTCTGAAATTATATCTACTTCTATCAATTATAGCATTATCTAAATGTGTAGGATGAATTCAGTGCTTTTCATTTTAAGTGTAACTATTTTAGCATTTTTATGTTGGCAGCCTAATTTACTATACATGTGTGCGCTTATATTTTAAGAAATCAAGGAAAAAAGTAAGATTCTTTCAGTTTTTAAAAACTCTTTATCTATGTGTGTGCAGAGTATACTAAAGAGCTCATCTTTGTGCCTAAACCTCAGGTTTTAGTTGAGCTAGTGAATCCATTCCAACTTAAAGTAAGTTATGTAAGACTAATAGAGATATCTCAGGTTTCACCTAACTTTTTGCTTGCTCTGAATTAAATGATTAAGTCTGTCTTAAAGGAAGAATTTAAGTCTTCAAGAGTAGTGAAATGAAAGAAACCTGAGTCTCTAAAGAGAGAGAGAAAGCAATACTTCTGCAGCTACTGAATTAAGGAATTATTATATTAATATAAGTTATTTTTAAAAGAAAGGAAAAGATTATCCAAGTGCTGTGTGTTTGCATAATACCTCTAACCTTACTCTGTGTGTAGGATGAGAACTGAAAAGTATGTTAAGTTTTCTGTGTCACACCAGGTGCTCACTTACCTTCAGAACAGGCCCTTTTTTTCTCCCTGCAGCTAAAGTTTGGGCGTCTCAAAGACTTCATAGATTACCTGTAATCCTTTAAAACTGCAGTCCCCAATGCCCGGAGCCCTGGACCAGTACCAGTCCGTGGCCTCTTAAGGACTGGGCCACAGAGCTCTGCCCCACCAACGCCTTTTCCCATGGAAAAATTGTCTTCCATGAAATGAAACTTATGAAGGGGGGTGGGTGGGTGGTGAGCAAGCTATTTACAGCCACTCCACATTGCTAGTATCACTGCCTGAGCTCCACTTCTCTCCTCCCCTCCCCACCATGGAAAAATTGTCTTCCATGAAACGAGTCCCTGGTGCCAATATCCGTAGATCTCATCTTTCCAGCAATTGAATTCAAACATCAGTTAACTGCTAGTTGGTGCCTTAACTCAACCAGGTTTTACATTTTTGCCTTTTTATGTCTCTAGGCAATAGGTTCAACCTAATCAGATAGCAGGTTTGCTCACAATACATACTCTGCATATGTACTTTCTTTGATTCAGCACTCAGAGGAGACTCAAATTTTACTTATTTGAAAAGTAATGATTTCATGTGCATTGCTTTCCATGGCTATACTAAAACCCTCATAGTAGGTTAACTGAGATGACTAAGAATAGATCAATAGTGAGTGTTTAGCTATGAATTGAGATGACATGTTAAAATTTTGAATGGAATTTGTTATTTAGAAAAACTTTTCTTTGAAGGGTAGGTATGGCTTATTTCTACCATTTTCTCTTTTTTCACCCTTCTGCTTTATTAGCTAAAATGACACTGAGGATATGAGGCTATTACTTTAGGTGTAGGTATAATTACTGATTATTGTACCACCTACTCTAGTTAAAAATGAATATCTTGTCAGATCTTGCCATGTGATCAAATTGTTCTGGGCATTAACTATTTAAAGTTTCGGTTTGGACAGACAGTAGGGTTTTTATTGATCATCTGTTATGTACCAGACACTGTGAAGGACACAGTTCCAAAGAAAACTCAGTTTGACCAAGTATTTATGGGTTTTTCTGTGAAATTTGCAGTTTGAGGATTTCTGCTATAATTGTCTCAACGAAAGTCCCCAGGCTTAAAATATATTCCCAGCAAATTTCTATATATAAAACACAAGAATCCCTTCCTGTAAGTATCACCTCCGGCAAATTTTTCTTTCTTTCTTTCTTTTTTTTTTTTTAAACATCTCTAAGTCTCAATTTTCTCTTCTGGGGATAATAATGGTACCTACTATTGTTTTGAGTATTGAGATAGTCATGTAAATCACTTAGCACCCTGTGCCTGGCTGAGAACCCACAATACTTTGCCATTTGCTGTGCTGCTGTGGAGTCTTAGGAAGGTAATGAGAAATTATTTTCTTTAATGTGATAGCATATGTAGCAGTAATTTTTAAAATAGAAACTAATGAATTTGGTAACTTTGTCCAAATTGGCACTTTACCTGGGAGGTGGAAAATTGGGGTAATGTGCCCTTTGGTTGGCTTTTAATTTGTGCGTGACTGTTGCATTCTGCATGGGCCACCATTAAAAGATGGAAGAAGTAATAAACACTTGGAACTTTCTGATTATTCAAGTCATACATGTTCATTATAGGAAATTTGCAAAATGTAGGCAGATGGAAATCTAAGTGACACTTTTTACACTTGATCTTAGCCAAAAGGCTGAGAAGTGATTAGGTGACACTTTTTAATGCTAAGTTCATTGACTATCTTGTACTTAAACCTGCATGTTGTAGGGTGACAGGTTTGCCACAAAGCGGAGTTTAATAATCTTTCCCAGATCATCTTCTCAGGGATGGATGTAGCAGTTGGATATTGCCTTGCTTGGATGCTGGCCCTGTTATCATCCTTCACTCCTTTTTGGAGGTCAAGCTCTTCAAATTAGACGACAGATGATAAAATGGTTATTAGTCCCTCTGTTGACTCAAAGTACCACTGAGCAAGCAAATCTACCCATACAGTGGTTCCCTTGTGATTTGAATGGCCTTATTTGATTTGATGCTTTGGGGACTGGTGACAGCCTAGTGGTTAGTTGACACAGTAGTCTATTTCCAGTCTCACTGTGGTTTACTTAGTAGTAGTAATAGTTGTCTACGTCTAGTCTCACTTTTTTACTTAAACTCAATGTGTATTTTTGAGCGCCTGTTTTATCATGATTTGTTTTAATGAAGGGCATAGCGGTGATGGGGGAGGAATGACAAGAACTGGTAAGCAATTGTTATTCCTGTTTTCTAGGAGCTTATATGTTGGATAAAGAGGGTGACTGCACCTTGAAAACAGTTGATTGAGGTATATAATATATATGTTTAAATGGCAAGAGAGTGATGGTGTTTGACTTTAAAATTGAGGTGGATAGATAAAAGAAAAGGTTAAGTATTCTTTTCATTGTTTCTATTTGTTTGGAGGGGATGAGGGTGGAAGAAAACAAACGAAAGCAGATAATTTAGAACAAGTCTGGCATCTTCCAAATGCTGAGGAAACTGATTTTGTTGGATTGGAGAGTTCTTTTGAAGAGTACCTATTGGTGAACATCTATTCTCTGTTAGATTGTTTTTATGTTTGTGCCTTGTTTTTGTATTTAATCGTCAGACCCTGGAGCAGAGGGACTCTGCCTTATGTGTCTTTTTCGTCCTATTTTGTATAAAGTAAATGAAGCTGAGTAGATAGGGTGGTGCCAGGTTGTGGAGTGCCTTGCTTACCAAGCTAAGGACATGGACCCTTGGGTTCTGGAAGACCAAGGAGAGTTCTGAGCAGAGCACTGACGTACCAAAACTACCATTTAAGAAAGAGTAATGCATCATTGGGTTTCATTTGAAATTAATTTTTAAAAAAAGTAATACAATAACAGCATGTAGAATGGCCTTAACCAAGGAAAAATGTATAACAGCTTAACTAACACTTGTGTACTGTGTACCATGCTGTTCTAAATGCTTTACATGTTAACTATTTTAATCCTCAAATAACTCTTTAAGGTAGGTGCTTATTTTTCCCACATAGCTTATGAGGAAATTGAGACACAGAGAGATTAGGTTAGGTTAACTTGCCTAAATTCACATAGCTAATAAATGGTAGCGCTGGGATTTGAACCCAGATATTCTAACTCTTGACTCTGGAGCCCAGGCTCATAATCACTGTGCTATTCTGTCACTTTGTAACAGTTTAGATAGGATGTGATTTTGGAAGGGCATAGACCAAGTTGACAGTAGGAATGAAAATTATTAGATGCCAGAAAGTGAAAAAAGACAGAAGTATTAAATTAACTTGTCCATTGGGATTTCAGCAAAGAGAAAAGTTCTGTATGAGCTAAAGATTTTAGGGAAGGTTTCATGGATGAGCTAGTTTCATGGGTGAAATGCAATTTGAGCTAGACTTTAGGACTTTTTAAAAAGTGCAGAATGGCTGGGCACAGTGGTGCGTGTCTGTAGTCCCAGATACTCAGGAGGTTTAGGGCTGCAGGATCACTTGAGGCCAGGAGTTCAAGGCTGTCGTTTGCTATATTAATAATGTCACCTGTGATAGCCATTATGCTCTAGCCTGGGCAACATAGCAAAAATTCATCCTAAAAAAAAAAGTTTAAAAACTTGTATTTGTCTGGCGTGTGCCATGCTTGTTAGCTGAGGCAGGAGGATAGCTTGAGCTCAGGGGGTCGAGGCTGTGGTGTGCTATGGTTGTGCCTGTGAATAGCCATTGCACTCCAGCCTGGGCAACATAGTGAGACTCTGTTTTTTGATTTTTTTTTTTTCCTTAAGGGGCAGAATGTAGTTAGAGTCAGTCAAGGAAACGAGTTTTGGTGGGAGGAATTACTTAAGCAAAGATTATTAAGCAGGAATGATATGACACGTTCCAAGGACCTTGCAAAGAAAGAGGCTCTAGAATTTGACAACCAAGGCAGTTTTTTCCCTTTTTCTCCACATAATCTAAAATGACTGCAAAGATCCTGGCCTCAGCTTTTGGGAAAACGGCAGATTCATTGATTTTTATTTATTTGTGTGTTTGTTTCAATAGATCCCTAATTTTTTGGTTGACAGAAATAAAAAGGTCATTAAGAAAGAGGTGCTGGGTATTATGAGAAAGTCTTTTATTTGACACGTTATATTTAAGACACATTAATGTGAATGTGTATAGAAAGCCAGATTATATATTCAAAGCATATGTTCATTTCCTTCAATGTAACTTTTTACAATACTGGGAAATTGATAAAAGAGTTTATGTTATTTCAAGTTGTTTAAAATATGGATGGTGTTTACACTTAAGACATTTTTTTTCCTCCTTAGTTCTTTAACTCTAATCCTTAGGTTAAATTCACTCTTTACCTTCTCAAGCTCCTATTTGGTTTTCTTAAGTGATATTTATGTTAGAGCTTACTATTTATTCTCTTTGGTAAATAGGGAGGAGACTTTCTGTCACTTAGAGTTTTAAGTGAAAAGATTGTCAGATTAGTTCTTAGTGTATGTCTGTTACCTGATAGTTACTTGAATCCAGAAAAGTGGTGGCGTTTATTAGCTGCTAAAATGTTGCAAAGACTCTTTCCTCTCTTGGGACTCAGGCTTCTCTTACTGCCACTATAGGTAGATAAACAGTTTACACCCCTGCTCAGAGATCTTGGTTGTTGTCCCATTAATTTTTTTCTTTAAAATCTGTCTCTCATTTTCTTTTTTCCCAGCTCTGTCTTCTGTTACTATGTTTTTCCTTCACCCCAAACTCTGTGTACTACCTATGTGACAGTGCTTACTCTTCTTAGAAAAATTGCCTTTTTTGTTTGGTCTTCCAGAATGACCTCTTCCCTTCTTCCCTTAAGGCCCAGTTCCAATATGGAATCTTTCCTGACTCCCACTAACTGAAGAATTAATTGCTTCTTCCCCTATAGTCCCATAGAATTTTGTATATAATTTCATTATGGGACATAGACTACAAAATAATTATGATGCAAATGTGCTGTTGCCCTGCCAGATGTGAGCTCTTGAGAACAAAGGAATGGGCACTATATAAATGTTTGCATGAGTGAAATGTGAACAATGGAGCAGCCTGCATTTCTATAAACCCGTGGAGGGTCAAAGGGCAGAAGGTCATTCAAGTTAGTTCTCAATTTGAGATCATGGACTCAATTAGCAATATGTAGTCTTTTTTTTTTTTTTTTTTTTTTTTTGAGACAGAGTGTCACTTTGTTGCCTTGGCTAGAGTGAGTGCCGTGGCGTCAGCCTAGCTCACAGCAACCTCAAACTCCTGGGCTTAAGCAATCCTCCTGCCTCAGCCTCCCAAGTAGCTGGGACTACAGGCATGCGCCACCAGGCCCGGCTAATTTTTTCTATATATATGTTTTAGTTGGCCAGATAATTTCTTTCTATTTTTAGTAGAGACGGGGTCTCGCTCTTGCTCAGGCTGGTCTCGAACTCCTGACCTTGAGCGATCCACCCGCCTCGGCCTCCCAGAGTGCTAGGATTACAGGCGTGAGCCACCACGCCCAGCCAACAATATGTACTCTTTATATAAGTTGTTACTTATTGAGAACTTGCAATGTGCAAGACATTTTTCTAAGTGTTTTGGGATTGTAAATAATCTTGTAGTTGATGATATTAAATTTGAGCTATCATATATCCATTTTCATGCAAAATAATACTTTTTTTAGGATTTTGTAATATTCAGAGTGCTTTTTTATTTCATTTGATCTGTATAACACTCTTAGGAGGTATGTGGAACAGCTACAGTCTGGCTCTTTTTTATCCAAAAAGAGTTTGATATGTAGAGGTTATTTGTACGTGGTCATCTAGTAGTAACTCTGCGAGCTAGAACTTGAATCTAGATTTTTCCCCTAATATAAAAGCCAACTATTAAACATTTCTTTTGAGCTGTCTTCTTATGGACTGAAAAATTATGGTCAAAGTCTGTCTTTTGCTCTCTTGAAAGGTAATCTAAGCTATTATTTTCTAGTACATAACCAAAATGCTTATATTACAGACTTTCGAAGGCTGAGAGAACTCAAGTTAATTATTTCTCTGAGTCAGCTAACATTTTTTTAAACTTACCTCTACTACTCCTAGCAGTAAAATATTTTTTCTTAGGCTTGCATTCAGGCAGCTGATTTGGATTTGGCAAATGAATGAAACAGCCTTGGAAAAACTTGTTTGGCCATGTAAATTTTTTATACTTTATAAAGAGAGTAGTTGACAGATACAAAGAAAAAAAGTAAAGTTTATATAGGCACTTAAAAACACAGAAGTATTTGATGATTAGTACTGTATCCTTTGTCAAATATACAATTTGGGTTAGAGTTTAAATTTAAGCACATAAAAAACTTTATATATTAAGGTTGTCTCAATATATTGTTTCAGGCTTGTAGTTTTATTTACATTTATAACTACTGACTTGTTATAGCTGAGCTAAGCAGAAGTGAATTTCCATTATGGGCTTTCAAGCTTTTGTTAATTTTTAGTTATACAAATAACACAAATACATTTTCATAAACAGTCAAGCAATAGGGAAGAGAAAAAGATGAAAGTCCCTCTTAAAATAGGCACCCCCTTTTCCCCCCCTACTCCAGGTTGTTTGGTGTATAATTTTCAGAACATTTTCTTTGTATTTGCTTACTTAGATATCTAGAAGAGAAACATAGTTTTTGTTGTTGTCACTTTTTTTTATAAAATAGTGATTGGATCGTAATTTAAAATATGCTTTTTAGCAGTTAGATAATTTCAAGTGCATTGTAGTAAACTTATCTGAAATATATTTATGTGTTCTAAATTCTGACCACAGTCCAGACTTGTAAAACTAATAGCCACCATTTATTGAACACTTACTCAGTGCTGTGCTAAGAGTTTTATGTGCATTATCTCATTTAATCTTCAAAACAAACTTTTTTTTTTTTTTGACACAGTCTCACTCCGTTGCCCTGAGTAGAGTGCTGTGACGTCAGCCTAGCTCACAGTGACCTCCAACTCCTGGGATTGAATGATCCTCCTGCCTCAGCCTCCTGAGTAGCTGGGGCTACAGGCGCGCGTCACCATGTCCGGCTAATTTTTATACTTTTAGTAGAGATGGGGGTCTCACTCTTGCTCAGGCTGGTCTTGAACTCCTGAGCTCAAGCAATCCTCCCGTCTCGGCCTCCTAGAGTGCTAGGATTACAGGTGTGAGCCACTGTGCCCCGCCAAAAACAAACTTTTGAAATAAGTATTATTATTATCTTCACTTTACAGATGAAAAAGTAGAGGCTCAGAGAGATGAAGGAATTTGTTCAGAGTAACACTGATAGTGATGGGGTAGGATTTGAACCCCAATCATTTGCTTGCAGAGTGTGCATTCTTTTTTTTAATTTCAGAATATTATGGGGGTACTAATGTTTTGGTTACATAAATTGCTTTTGACCATTTGAGTCAAAGTTATAAGTGTGCCCATCACCCAGATTCCCTCCTCACCCCTCCACCTGCTTGATTTCCGATGAATGTTATTTCCATATGAGTGCATAAGTGTTGATTGATTAGTACCAATTTAATGGTGAATACATGTAGTGTTTGTTTTTCCATTTTTGTGATACTTCACTTAGAAGAATGGTTTCCAGTTCCATCCAGGTTAATACAAGAGGTATTCACCATTTTTTAATGGCTGAGTAATACTCCATGGTATACATATACCACATTTTATTAATCCACTCATTTTATTGATGGGCACTTGGATTGTTTCCACAATTGTGAATTGTGCTGCTATAAACATTCGAGTACAGGTGTCTTTTTTATATAATATCTTTTTTTCCTTTGGGTCAATACCCAGTGGTGGGATTTCTGGATTGAATGGTAGTTCTACTTTTAGTTCTTTGAGGTATCTCTATACCACTTTCCACAGAGGTTGTACTAATTTGCAATCCCATCAGCAGGGTAAGAGTGTTCCTATCTCTTTGTATCCATGCCAGCATTTGTTGTTTTGGGACTTTTTGATAAAAGCCATTCTCACTGGAGTTAAGTGATATCTCATTGTGGTTTTGATTTGGCATTTCCCTGATGATTAGAGATGTTGAGCATTTTTTCATGTTTGTTGGCTATTGGTCTATCTTCTTTTGAAAAGTTTCTGTTCCTGTCTTTTGCCTATTTTTTAATGGGGTTGTTTGATTTTTTTTCTTGCTGATTTACTTGAGTTCTTTATAGATACTAGTTATCAGCTGTTTGTCATATGTATGGCATGCAAATATCTTCTCCCATTCTGTGGGTTGTCTGTTTGCTCTAATGATTGTTTCCTTGGCTGTGCAGAAGCTTTTTAATTTCATCAAGTCCCATTTATTTATTTTTGTTGTTGCTGTGATTGTTTTGGGGGTCTTCTTCATAAATTCCTTTCTTAGGCTAATGTCTATAAGAGTTTTCCCAACATTTTCTTCTAGAATTCTTGTAGTTTCATGCCTTAGGTTTAAGACTGTTATCCATCATGAGTTAAGTTTTATAAATGGTGAGAGGCACGGATACTATTTCAGTCTTCTACATGTGGCTATCCAGTTTTCCCAGTTTTAAATAGGGATTCTTTTCCCCAGTATATTATGTTTTTGTCTGCTTTGTCAGAGATCAGATGGGAATGAGGATGGTTTTGTATCTGGGTTCTCTGTTCTGATCCATTGGTCTGTGTCTCTATTCTTGTGCCAATATGGTGCTGTTTTGGTTACCACAGCCTTAGAATATAGCTTGAAGTCTGGTAAATTGATGCCTCCCAATTTGTTCTTTTTCCTCATGGTTGCTTTGGCTATTTGGGCTCTTTTCTTTTTCCATAGGACATGTAGAATTATTTTTTCTAGATCTGTGAAAAATAATGTTGGTATTTTAATAGGGATTGCATTGAATCTGTAGATCACTTTAGGTAGTATAGACATTTTAAGAAGGTTGATTCTGCTTATCCATGAGCATGATATGTTTTTCCTTCTGTTTACATCCTCTGCACTTTCCTTACTCAGTGTTTAGTAGTTCGCCCTGTAGAGGTCTTTCACTTCCTTAGTTAAATATATTCCTAGGTATTTTATTTTCTTTGTTGCTATTGTGAAAGGTATTAAGTCTTTGATTTGGTTCTCAGCTTGACTGTTGTTGGCGTATATGAATGCTACTGATTTGTGTATGTTGATTTTGTAATCTGATGCTTGGCTGAATTTGTTTATCAATTCCAGGAATCTCCTGGCAGAATTTTGGGGATTTTCTAGATATATGAGCATATCGTCAACAAAGATTGATAGTTTGACCTCTTCTGCCCCTATTCAGATACCCTTAATTTTCTTCTCTTGTACAATTGTTCTGGCTCGACTTCTAGCACTATGTTGAATTGGAATGGTGATAGTGGGCAACCTTGTCTGGTTCCAGTTCTAAGTGGGAATGCTTTCAATTTTTCCCTGTTCAGTAAGTTGTTGGCTGTGGGTTTGTCATGTATGGCTTTTACAATTTTGAGGTAAGTTCCATCTATGCCTATTTTGTTAAACATTCTTATCATAAAAGGATGCTGAATTTTGTCAAATGCTTTTTCTGCATCTATTGAGAGGACCATATGGTCTTTGTTTTTACTTCTATTTATGTGGTGGATAACATTTGTAGATTTGCATATGTTAAACCATCCTTGCATCTCTGGGATGAAGCCCACTTGGTCGTGATGGATTATTTTTTTGATGTGCAACTGAATTTGGTTTGCTAGGGTGTTATTGAGAATTTTTGCAGCTATGTTCGTAAGGGATATTAGTCTGTAGTTTTCTTTTTTTATTGATTCCTTTCCTGGCTTTGGTATCAAGGTGATACTGGCTTCGTAAAACAGAATGTGCATTCTTGACCACTCAGTTGCTTGCTACGAAAGTAGTCTTAGTCATTATCAATCTCATCACCAACCTCTTAGTGAATAATAGGTCAAATGCAAAAAAATACATTGAAATAAAAACCTTATTGTCTGTTAACTCTTGGATATTTTGGTAGTAAATCAGTTTAGAGATTTAAAGATCAATTACTCAAACAGTATATTTAATTCATCACTTAAAATTTTACAAGTTGAATAAAAACAACTCTTTACATGTAAAGATGTTGGAGTGTTTCTGTTTAGGTACTATAATATACTTAAATAGATACTTTTTTTCTTGGATAATTTCTAAGTTTAGTATGTTTGGAGATTGTATTTTAAATGTAATGTTTATATAATCCACCCCCCCCTCAGTAAATCTAATTTAGAAAAAAAAATGGCTATACTGTATTTGATTCTTTAACTCTTTGACTATAGAAATATGAAGTCTAATAATAGATGCTAGTTATAAGGTTTCTTCCATTTCTAAAATTCAAGGATGTATAATAAGATCATGCTGTATGTGATTGGTATAGCTTTGGTAGTCATATTTGTGAAATAAATTTTGTAGTTTTGAATTTTTAAAAAAGGTTTGCATAATAAAAAGGAATATTTCAGAGTTAACATATGACGCAGCAATTCCACTCTTAGGTGTATACTCAACAGAAATGAAAACATATGTCCACAGAAAAACTTGTACATGAATGTTCATAGCAGCATTATTTATAATAGCCAAAAAATAGAAACAATCCAAATGTGTTGTAACATATAATGCAATATTATTTGCAGTAAAAAGGAATGAAGTACTGATACTTGCTATAGCATGAATGAATGTTGAAAACACTATGCTAAGTGACAGAAGCCAGACACAAAAGGCCAAATATTATATTATTCTGTTTATATGAAATGTGTAGAATAGGCAAATCCATAGAGACAGAAAGATTAATTAGAGTCAGCTGACTAATGACCTGAGAGTAATGGGGAATGTGATGGTTAATTTTGTATCAGCTTGGCTAGGCTATGGTGTACAGTTTTTGGTCAAACATCCAAACAGCCTAGATGTTGCTGTGAAGGTATTTATTAGATGTGATTAATACTTATACCAGCAGACTTTGAGTAAAGCCTGTTACACTCCATGATGTGGGTGGGCCTCATCCAATTAGTTGAAGGCTTTAAGAGAAAAGACTAAGGCCCCCCTGGAAGAAGGAATTCTGCCCTCACAGAACCACTGACTCAAGACTACAACAGCAACTCTTCCCTGGGTTTCCAGCCTGACAATCTGCCCTGCAGATTTTGAGCCCCCACAGTCACATAAGCCAATTGTGTAAAATAAATCTATGTAGATACACATACTATTGGTCCTGTTTCTCTAGAACCCTGACTGTTATAGGCAATGACTGCTAAATGGGTACAAGTTTCTTTTTGGGATATGAAAATATAAAATTGGCTGATGATGGTTGCACAACTTTTTTTTTTTTTTGGAGACAGTCTTGCTCTGTTGCCTGGGCTAGATTGCAGTGGTGTCATCATAGCTCACTGCAGCCTCAAACTCCTGGGCTCAAGTGATCTTCCTGCCTTAGTCTCCCAAGTAGCTGGAACTACAGGTGTACACCACCATGCCTAGTTAATTTTTTCTATGTTTAATAGAGATGGGGTCTCACTCTTGCTTAGGATGGTCTTGAACTCCTGAGCTCAAGTGATCCTCCTGCCTCAGCCTCCCAGAGTGCTAGGATTACAAGGCGTGAGCCATCGTGCCTGGCCAGTTGCACAACTCTTAATTGTACACATAAATAGGCAATTGTATAGTATGTTAATTATATCTCACAAAAGCTCTTATAAAAAAAGGGAAGTGAGTAAATGAGTATTCAAATGTAGGTAGGATTAATAGCAGCTTTTTTGTTTGGTTTTGATTTTTTTGAGACAGAATCTTGCTCTAGAGTGCAGTGGCAGGATCATAGCTCACTGCATCCTTGAACTCCTGGACTTAAGCGATCCTCCTGCCTCAGCCTCCCCAATAGCTGGGATCACAGGTGTGCAACCGTAACTATTTAATTGTGTTTTTTTGTTTGTTTTTTTTTTCATAGAGACAGGTCTTGATATGTTGCCCAGGCTGGTCTTGAAGTGATCCTCCTGCCTTAGCCTCCCAAAGTGCTGGGATTAAAAACAGAAAAATTAGCTGGGTGTTGTGGTGCACACCTATAGTCCCAGCTACTCGGGAGGCTGAGGCAGGAGGATTGCTTGAGCCCGTAAGTCTGAAGTTGCAGTGAGCTACAATGATGCCACTGCACTCTACCCAGGGTGATAGAGTGAGACTGTCTCAAAAAAAAAAAAAAAAAAGAAAGATGAACCTGACTTAGATTGCATTTCAGGAAGACTGTGAATAAGTCACCATTTCCAAGAAACTGTTTACAATGTTAAGTGAGGACTTTTTGTACAGGGTTGCTGGGGCAATAGGGCAAAAATCTTTAGGGATCCAAGGCACAAACCTAAAGGGGTAAGAATCTTAGAGTTACAACTGTGGCAAAAGCAACACTTCCCCTTAATTCATCTAGATAACCCCAATAACTAAATTGGTATGTCCTAAGATGGGTTGTGAAACGCCCTTATGCTCTAGCATACTGATTTCATATTAGGGTGATTGGAAAATGATGAAGGTTGCTTTCATAGGTGTAGTGAGTGGATAAGATTTGAAGATTCCAAAGTACAATTTCTTATTTTCAAGATTATATTTCTCTTGGCATATTTAAAGATTGCACTTATGTGCATACTTTTAAGGTGTATTTTTTTGTTGATCATTTAAAATTATGCAATAAGGTCATTTAAATAGCATTTCTGAATACTTCAAATAAAAAATGAAAGAAGTTAAATGGATTATTATGAAGAAAATATTACATGTGATTGTCCAAGTCAGAGATAGGTATCAAGTGATACACCCTACTTCAGAATTTCGGTATGAAATATACATACATTTTTAGAAACAGGTTTTTGCTCTGTCACTCAGACTGGAATGCAGTGGCACATTTGTATTATAGCTTACTGCAGCCTTGAACCCCTGGGCTCACGCAATCTTCCTGCCTCAGTCTCTTAAAAAAAAAAAAAAATACTATCTTTTTTTCTTTTTTATATTTTCTTGTGGAATTTCAGGAATGCCATCAGTCTCTTGAGTAGCTGGTACTAGAGGTGTATGCCACCACACTCAGCTAATTTTTCCTATTTATTTTTTGTAGAGGTGGGATCTTGCTATGTTGCCCAGGCTGGTCTCAAACTCCTGGGCTCAAGCGATCCTCCTGCCTCAGCCTCCCAAAGTGTTGGGATTATAGGTGTGAGCCACCATGCCCAGCCTGAAATATATTTTGAAACATAAAACTTATGTAGTAGTATTAATACTAGTCTTGCCATTTTAAATTGATATTCTAAGCTGAGGCTTGTTAATAATTGTCAGTTTTGTGGAGGCAGTTTTCACATAAGCGCTAGGTAAGTTTATTGGCATTATACTTGGTTTTAATCTTTTTCCCCCTTTTCCCTTACCAGTGATCTGACTTGAGAATTATCTTACAATTTTATCCTTTGTTTTAGCTGTAGCTATTTTGAAAGCTGACATAACAATAGATAAACTATTCGAATAATATGTGAGAAGGTGTTTAAAAAGAACTTTCAAACATTAGGTGGTAGTGTTATTATTACTTATTAGTTGTTAGTCATTATTGCTTTCTTCTTTCAATAATCTTTATTATTACTGCTTCGTCATCATAGTGGTATGGAGTCTCAGGTGTGCTAAGGAAACTATAGACGTTAACAGACAATTATTTTTTGAAATGGCTGTTTTGTTGTAGGCCTCCTGGTTGGCTGTTTTCCTCTGTGTTTCATATTACATATATGAATATATAAATTTCATATACATACCTAAATACAGAATAAAACACTTTATATGTGAAGTGTTTAATCTTGATATTTAAGTCCTGCTGCCAAAATATTATTCCCTAAACCAAATATTTGGAGTGTTGGTATCTGAATGTCGGAGTTGGAGAAGAAAATCTTGTATTTTCCAAGTTCAGCCACTTTAAAAAGACTTGTGGAAGTGGGTACTCTTTCTCCTTTCTTGAATCAGTGTCATAGCTTCAGTTTTATGACTATACTACTCTGATAATAGTAGCAGTTGTTTTACAACTCACCTAACCTATCCATTTTCTTTGCTTTTGAATTTTGAATTTCCTGGTTGTCTTTGGAGTTGGGCTGGGTAAATCTGAGTTAAGTAAGTGATACAGGCATAAAAAATAAAAATTTATATAATGTTTATTTGTATGTTTAACATTGTTACTTTTATTACGTTTCTCATTTTCTGTTGCTATCACATGTGAGTTTTGCACTAATTCAGACTTTGTCGGGTTTTTTTTTTTTTTTTTTGAGGCAGAGTCTTACTCTGTTGCCTGGGCTACAGTACAGTAGTGTCATCATAGCTCACCGCAAGCTCAAATTCCTGGGCTCAAGTGATTCTCCTACCTCAGCCTCTCGAATAGCTGGACTGTAGGCGTGCACTGGCATACCTGGCTAATTTTTCTATTTTTTTTTTATAGAGACGGGGTCTGACTCTTGCTCAGGCTGGTCTTGAACTCCTAGCCTCAAGCAATCCTCCTGTCTCGGCCTTCCAGAGTGCTAGGACTGTAGGTGTGAGCCACTGTGCCCTGCTGATTTTGTGGTTTTTATCTGTTGACTATTTTAAATAAGTCTGGATATGTTTTGGACAAGTTCTATAGATTTTGTTGTTACTCTAAATCACAATTGTTGAGTGAAGGTTTAATGCTTTCTTCATGCAATTTTACGTATTGCCACAGTTCTTATTGATTTGTCTCATCTCTTAATATTTTGAACTTTGATTATGTCTAACTCTTAATTTAACCGTTAATTATATGAGGGTTCTGAATTAGCTCTTTGATTATAATGCCCTAATTAGTTTATAATCTCCTTAAAGGCAATTGTAATAGCCTATGCTACCTTGTAGCTCTACAGTATAGGTATAGTGCCTGGCATGTAGTAGGTGGTTAAAAAAATTATTGCCAACACCATCCTTTCTCCAAAGAAATTATGGAAGTGCTAGCTTAAGAAATTTGTCTTTTTTTTTTTTTTCCTTTTAAAAAGCCTCTTAGGAGAAAATGTAGGAGAATATCTTTATGACCTTGGATTAGGGAAGGATATCATAAGTAATTTATAGGAAGCACACATTGAAGGAAAAGATTGATAAATTAAAACACATTAAAATAATTTTATTCATTTGAAAGTAGAATGGCTGGGCACCATGGCCTGCGCTTGTCGTCCCAGCTACTTGGGAGGCTGAGGCAGGAGAATCATTGAAACCCAATAGTACAGTATGATCGTGCCAGTGAATAGCCACTATACTCCAACCTGGACACCTAAAAAAAAAAAGAATAAAAAGTAAAGAAACTTAGGCAAAGATACTTGTAATACATATTACTTGCAAAGTATTAGTATCCAGAAAACAGAAAGAACTTGTCCAGATCAATAAAAAGAAAGGGAACCCAACAGAAAAGAAAGTCAAAAGAAACAAATAAGAATTTTATAGAAGAAGAAAGAAGAATGGCCAATAAGCAAACTCAAAATGTTCAGCGTAATTGGGAGAACTGTAAACTTAAGCCATGAGATCCTATTTATACTCATTTAAAAAATTGAATATCTGTGCACAGTGGCTCACGCCTATAATCCTAGCACTTTGGGAAACTGAGTTGGAGGATTGCTTGAGGCCAAGAATTTGACACCTGCCTAAGCAACATAGTGAGACCCCATCACTACAAAAAATGAAAAAATTATCCAGATGTGATGTTGTGCACTTGTAATCTTAGCTATTTGGGAGGCTGAGGTGGGAGGATCACTTTGATCCTGGGAGTTGGAGGTTTCAGTGAGCTATAATTGCACCACTGTACTTCAGCCTGGGCAACAGAGTGAGATCCTGTCTCTAAAAAAATAAATAAATAAAAAATGGAAAAAAAAGTTGGATAATATCAAGTGCGGGTGACACTGTAGAGCAACAAGAACCCTCATACTTTGTAGTTCATAATGGTGAATTACATTGATTGATTTTTGAATGTTAAACCAACTTTGCATTCCTAGAATAAATTTCACTTGGTTGTGACGTATTATCTCTTTTATACATTGCTGAATTTTATTTGCTTATATTTTGTTAGGAATTTTTGCATGTCTGTTCATGAAAGATTAGTCTTAAATGCTTCTGAGAATTCACCAGATGAAATTGTCTGGACCTGTATGTGTTTTGGTGGAAAGTTTTAAACTATAAGTTCAGTTTCTTTAATAGATACAGGGCTTTTCAGATTATTCTTAACTTTGGTATTTTGTATCTTTAAAGAAATTTGTCTGTTTCATGAAAGTTGTTGACATTATTGGAATACAATTATTCATAATATTGGCCGGGCGCGGTGGCTCACACCTGTAGTCCAAGCACTCTGGGAGGCCGAGGCAGGAGGATTGCTCGAGGTCAGGAGTTCGAGACCAGCCTGAGCAAGAGCGAGACCCCATCTCTACTAAAAATAGAAAGAAATGATCTGGACAGCTAAAAATACACAGAAAAAATTAGCTGGGCATGGTGGTGCGTGCCTGTAGTCCCAGCTACTTGGGAGGCTGAGGCAGGAGGATCACTTGAGCCCAGGAGTTTGAGGTTGCTGTGAGCTAGGCTGATGCCACGGCACTCTAGCCCAGGTGACAGAGTGAGACTCTGTCTCAAAAAAAAAAAAATTCGATCATAATATTATTTTATGTTTGGGATCTATAGACTCTATAGTGATGTCACCTCTCTTGTTCCCAATGTTGGTAATTTATGCCTTTTTTTTTTTAAATCACTTTGACTAAAGGTTTATCAACATTATTGATCTTCTTAAAGAATCATTTTTTTCCCTTACATTTTTCTCTGTTGTTTTTCTGTTTCTATTTCATGGATTTCTGTTCTCAATTATTTCCTTCTTTGTTTAGTGAATTTTTCATTCATTTCCTGCATTGTTTTTGTGGTTTCTTTGTGTTGGGTTTCTATTTTCTCTTGTATTTCGTTGAGCTTCCTTATAATCCATATTCGAAATTCTTTATCAGTCATTTCAGTATTCTCGTTTTGGTTGGTTTCTGTTGGTACAGAGTTATTGTTTTCTTTTGGGGGTGCCCTTTCACTCTGACTTTTCATGTATCCAGGGATGTTTGACTGACTCCTTCTCAACTGGAGCAGCTTTTGCTTCTTATTTTTGGATTGTCTTTTGATTATATAATGGCACACCCAGTTTAATCTTTGAGACAGTGGGTGGTGCTTGTGGGTGAGACTCAAACACACCCTGTATGATTGAGTCAGTAAATGCTGTAAATGGTGTGCAAATTGACCTCCCTGTCAGTAGGTGGCACTTAGGGATTATACCAGTCATAATGATGCTATAGTTCCCTAACACCCTGATGGAATAAGTCATTTTAACAAATAAGATTTTATGACCAGTTGAAAATTTATATCGTTTATACCAAAATCATTTTTGAATGGAAAATTTTGTAAAGTGTTTAAACATTTCTTGTCATCTTAAATATAATAAAGGCTATAACTTAACCTTTTCTTTGTGACCTAGTTGCATTTACTAATAGAGTTATGCACTTAGGGGCATTAAAGATTATAGATTTTTTGCCCCAGGGCTAAGTGACTTTAAATTATCATATTTTAAAATTCTAATATATGAGTTTTACATATGAGTTTTGGTTCTTCTAGGTTGTGTTTTCTGTGTCAGTTATTCCCATAGAAACTGTATAGAAACACAATAACTACACATATATGTAAATTTGGCTCTGTGAGGAACTATGTGAACTTTATAGTACATGGACTTAGCCATCTGCTCCCACACTTCTCTTTTTTCCTTCTTGATACCAAGTTAGTACATTATAAGTAAAGTATTACTACAGTCTATGATAAATATATTCCTGAAACCTTTTAGAAAAATGTTAAGATTTTTTTACATAAGATCAGGTCACAAATGGCCATGAAATCTCTTCAGCTTCTCTTTACAATTTGTTGTTTTGTGTTATATTTTCAAGTTAACTATGTAGCTATGTTAATTGAAAAATACGTGATGAGTACCGTTATAGTTCTTTCGCATTTATCAGTCTTCTACTACTCCTCTAGGTGATAGAGATAAAATAAAAAGTGTCTGACTTCTTGAAACCTAAAGTCTATTTGAATAAGACTGAATATAAAACCTTTAAGTATAGTATAATATTTTAATAGCAGTGTATGCCTGGATGTTACATGATATTATAAAGGAGGAGTGTCTAGTTCAGTGTGTCAGTTAGTTTATGCTAGCTATACTGTGTATTAAACAACCCCAAAACTCAAGTGCCCTATAACAACAAAAATTTATTTCTTGGCTCATATTACATGTTTAGATAGATGGCAGTTTTATCTATGGTTATTCTTTCTTCTGGGATTCAGTCTGAAGGAACAGTGTCTATCTGGGACATGTATGTTCTGGTGGTAGAAAGGAAAGGGCTACGAAGAACCATGGAATTAAAGCTCCTGATCAGAAGGGGCACATATCACTTCCACTCACATTTTATTGGCCAAAGCAAGTCACATGGCCATGCATGATACAGAAGTATAATTAATACTCATATGGGAAGAATTGGTAGAATAATTGAGTAGAGTAATATATTCTACGACAGTCAACTTTGTTCCCAACTTCCTAAGTGAAAATTAGCTTTGGGGTCTATCAAATAAGAATGCATTTTATTAGGTCATTAAATATGAAATGTCTGATTTTGGATAAAAGTGTAGTTTATTATATCTCAGACAATAAGCAGTACAGTTAATCAAAGTATGTATCTAAACTGTCGACACGGTTTTGCCATCTTAATTGTAGCTTGTTTATGCTAGCATGAAGGAGTAAAGACAAGTGGCTTGTTAGAGAAACTTGAGTGATTTTATGTGACATCATATGAGGGAGGGGACAGAAGATAAGACATAAAACATAGATTAGGACCAAGTCGTTAAGTACTTTAATGTCATGTTTTTTCCTTTAGGAACAGGTGGAAAGTTCTAAAAGATTTTAAGAAATAGGATCATATGGTTAAATCTTTGTTTTCAGAAGAGCAGTCTTGCTGATAATGTGGAAGACTTTGGCATTATGCCTAGAGGGAAGGTGACCTGGTAAAGTGATATAGTAAAAAGGACAGTTAGAGATAAATTCCTGTAGTGCAACCAGATCATCTGGATAGAGGGAGATAGATTTGGTACTTACCAGCTCATGTTGTGAAAGTTGCAGGAAATACACTCCCAGGGACGTTTGTAGATGTCTAGAAAAGTAGAAGCTGGGGAAGAACCCTGGGGATGACCAACATTTGAACAGCTGGCAGGGAAAAAGAAAGCAGACTTGAAAGAACATCCAGAGAAGTAGGAGAACCAGGAAAGATTGGATTTGTGATATATAAGGTAGGGTGAGAGTTTTTAAGAAGGGAGTTGGTTTTTTTTATTTATTTTTATTTTTTTTGAGACAGAGTCCCGCTCTGTCACCTTGGCTAGAGTGCTATGGTGACAGCCTAGCTCACAGCAACCTCAAACTCCTGGGCTCAAGCAATCCTCCCAAGTAGCTGGGACTACAGGCATGTGCCACCATGCCCGGTTAATTTTTTCCATGTAATTTTAGTTGTCCAGCTAATTTCTTCCTATTTTTTAGTAGAGACGGAGTCTCGCTCTTGCTCAGGCTGGTTTTGAACTCCTGAACACAAACGAGCCACTCGCCTCAGCCTCCAGAGTGCTAGAATTACAGGCATGAGCCACCATGCCCGGCCAAGAAAGGAGTTGTTAATAGCACTCAAATGTCACTTTATAAGGGCTGAAAGTAGTCCTTGGATTTGGCAAGTAGGGGCCTGTCTCATCAGTGGCTTGAAGGCTATTCAGTAGACCGGTGGGTGTGGAAGCTCACTGGCATTTGTGGAAATGGACATTGTTAAGGAAAAAAACTATTTAGTGACACTTGTTAAAGCACAATAAGGAAGACTTTATTCAGGACCATTGAGAGAGGTATAGGGACCACTGCAATAGCGTCTTGCAGTAGAAGAGAGAGATTGGGTTCAACTCCGAATACAACATGGGCAAGGAGGACTCTATAGCCAAGAACTAGTATAGGGGTCCATGGATGGAAAATTACTAAGAGGAAACATCAGGGGTAAGGGGGATTCTGGCTAAAATGACCTAACAGGATTTTTGCTGGAGATAGGCTGGGATGTTCAGATATCACCTGGGGGATGGTAGAGGATGAGGAACCTGATCAGATATCTAGGATAATCAGATATTAAGGATGATCAGATAATCGAGAATGGGGGTTCTGAGTAAACTAACTGAGCAGGGTTCTTTTGCTAAAACTGGATTTAACAAGGAAGTACACAGATGGGCCTAAAAGGTTCAGAAGCCTGACTAAAAAGTTTGGCCAAGCAAATAATCTTTGTCAACATGAGTGACATTGTTAAAAATATATAGAAATTTGGCTGGGCATGATGGCTCACACCTGTAATCCTAGCACTCTGGCAGGCCAACGTGGCAGGATTGCTTGAGCTCAGGAGTTTGAGAGCAGCCTGAGCCAAGAGCAAGACCCCCATCTCAACTAAAAATAGAAAAATTAGAAAATAGAAAAAGTAAAATTGCTGCTATATACTTACAGTGGGCCAAAACTCATAAAAAGCCATTCCTCTAATCTCTTTCTTCCACTGTCCCCCTTCCTAAAATAAGTTTTTCTATCCTAGAACTCATAAGTTGTATTTGAAATATATATTTCAGCACATCCTTATGATCTTTGTATTCATGGATAGAGTTTTCTGACAGTGCAAATATTTTATTTGACCCCTTTGCTCCAAAGCCACTTAATTTTATGTTTCCTATTAAATTTAGAGTAAATTTTTAATATTTCTCCTCTACTTAAAATTAACTACTTAATTTCTAGCTTCCTAGTTTATAACATACTTCCACATACAAGACCTCATTTTATATGGTATAAATTCAGGGGAATTATTAGTGTTACATGTTCAGTTAATAAAATTGCTTCATAGCTTCAATTTTATTATACTTAATGTTGAAAGTACATTTTAATAGGTAATCTTATATTGAGCACCTACCACACAAATAAGAATGCAAAACTAGGGCCAGGCACGGTGGTGGCTCATGTCTGTAATCCTAGCGCTTTGGGAGGCCAAGGCGGGAAGATTGCTTGAGCTCAGGAGTTCAAGACCAGCCTAAGCAAGAGTGAGACCCCCGTCTGTACTAAAAATAGAAAAATCAGCCGGGCGTAGTAGTGCTCGCCTGTAGTCCCAGCTACTCTCAGGAGGCTGAGGCAGGAGGATCACCTGAGCCCAGGAGTTTGGGGTTGCAGTGAGCTATGATGAGCCACTGCACTCTACCCAGGGCGACAGAGAGAGACTCTGTCCCGAAAGCAACAAAAAATATTTTTAAAATATATTATATGTATATATAAATGTTAAAACTTTGTAATTCAGCACAAATTAGAAATTCAGTAGCCATAGGTGAAATTCCCATAGATTTTTTTGGTGTTCTGCATTTTTAAAGCTAGGAACTTATCTTTGCATTTCTGTTAGTAAAAAAAAAAAAAAAAAATCAATTCTATGGAAAGCTTGTGTATATATGTGTAAATGTATATGTATGTAGCTGAATATACATTCAGTTCTTACTATGTCCAAAGTATATGAATGAGAGGCTCTCTGAGGATTGCTTAATGTAGGAATAACTGATTGTTATTTTACATTTGGCCAAAATTAAAATTTTTGTCATAGGTCTTATAATATTCAATAAATGGATTCAATGTTTTAGTATCCATCCTGACACACTCCCAGCTTTTAAAGAACGGCTATAGGAACTTACAAATCAAGGTAATAAAAAAAGTGAAATACTGTAGTAAAATATTAATCTTTTTGCAGTAGGTATATGTTTTGTGAATCATCAAATTATATTACTTAATTTTATATTATGTTAGCCACTTACTTTCTATTTATATAATTTTATAATAGTTTCCTAGTTTTGCATTCTTTTTTTTTTTTTGTCTGAGACAGGGTCTGACTCTGTCTCCCAGGCTAGAGTGCAGTGGCGTCATCATAGCTCACTGCAACCCCAAACTCCTGGGCTCAGGTGATCCTCCTGCCTCAGCCTCCTGAGAGTAGCTGGGACTACAGGCGAGCACTACTACGCCCGGCTGATTTTTCTATTTTTAGTACAGACGGGGGTCTCGCCCTTGCTTAGGCTGGTCTTGAACTCCTTAGCTCAAGCAATCTTCCCGCCTTGGCCTCCCAAAGCGCTAGGATTACAGACATGAGCCACTGTGCCTGGCCCTAGTTTTGCATTCTTATTTGTGTGGTAGGTGCTCAATATAAGATTACCTATTAAAATGTACTTTCAACATTAAGTATAATAAAATTGAAGCTATGAAGCAATTTTATTAACTGAACATGTAACACTAATAATTCCCCTGAATTTATACCATATAAAATGAGGTCTTGTATGTGGAAGTATGTTATAAACTAGGAAGCTAGAAATTAAGTAGTTAATTTTAAGTAGAGGAGAAATATTAAAAATTTACTCTAAATTTAATAGGAAACATAAAATTAAGTGGCTTTGGAGCAAAGGGGTCAAATAAAATATTTGCACTGTCAGAAAACTCTATCCATGAATACAAAGATCATAAGGATGTGCTGAAATATATATTTCAAATACAACTTATGAGTTCTAGGATAGAAAAACGTATTTTAGGAAGGGGGATAGTGGAAGAAAGAGATTAGAGGAATGGCTTTTTATGAGTTTTGGCCCACTGTAAGTATATAGCAGCAACCTTACTTTAAAAAAATGTATCATTTTATTAGCATATCATGTAGTTCTGAGCCTTAGTACTCTTACACAATGTTTTTCTATTGTAAAGCATGTATGTCAAAACCCAGAATCTGCACTGTCACTTCCTTATTGTAAACCTGGCTCTGCTACTAGTAACATAACATCCTTGAAACAGAACGTGAGTTCTCAGGGTCTTGAAAAACAGTTTGAGAATGAAAAAAAAAAGTTAAGGTATGAAAAACTTTGTAAGTTACTACTATTCCTTTAAAGATCGTGTCAATATTTTCAATATAATTTTCAAAAAACTATGAAATGAATTTCTATATCAACAGAAAACTCCAAAAATTGCTTATGTTTTTGGGCATAGCATCTAAATTGGCTCAAAATAAGTACTCAAAAATTGTAATTTTAGTGAATAGTAGAGATCTCTCATATTTGAACCAATTTACATACTTTAGAATTGAAACTGATTTATATAAAGACATATCTATTGATGATCTCAAATTTTGCTTGCTATTTTAGATTCAAATAAAATCGTCATATAGGTAAATCTAAAATAGTATTCAGAGTGAGAAGTAAAACCAGGATGTTTTAGTGGCCTATCTTTTTACTGTGTTCAAGGGGAATGGTTTGAACTTGAGCTACAGCTTTAATTGCATGTCTGTTACATGCAGGTATCTTGTTTAAAAAGAGAAGTGAAATAAAATGAACTGGTGACATTTGCCATTATTCTAACAAGAGTACTTTGAGTAAAAGAACAAATTTTTTTAATGATTGTGTTGATTAAATATTTAAAAATGCAACCTTCTTAGTGATGTTTTTATATAAAACACCTTTTGATATCAATTTTATAATTTATACTTTTTATGTATGCATAATGCTTTAAAATAAGATCAGTGCCTTTTTTTTCTTTTTCACATAAATGTATAAGTAAATTGGCAAAATCAGTCATTGTTAGAAATTGTCTTTATCTCCGTTGTCCCATTTGTTGCTGTATTGTAGTTTTTTCTTGTCTATTAGCCTTAATTCCTTAAAGTTGGGGGACTGTCCTATTTGCTTGTGTGTTCATTGTTGTAAGTTTAGTTAATATTGAATAGTTTTTAACAGGTTTTATATTTTCTCTTTAGATCTCTTAGATAGTGGTTTTGTCTATTCTATTTTACTTGAACTGTATCTTCATCTATAGAGGATTTTATCTTCTATATTGTGTGTTCCTTTAAATTGACCACTGTGAATTCTAAGTGTATGTAGTTATTTGTATCATTTGAGTAGTTAACTCTTTAGAAATGTTTAAACTCATTTATATTTTTAATTATACTAATGGTATAAAGAGTTAAGGAAATTTATTACTATGTTTAAACATTTAACAACACAAGCAATTTAATTTATGTAGGCTTCTTATGCCCTTCCAGTCAGTCTGTATTTTGAGGGAAATTCTTTTCTTCCTTGAAACTCTAGTTTTAGATCTAAGATATCTATGGTTTTTTGACTTATTAAAATTTCATTTCTAGATGTGAATTCCTAAAAAATATGCACAATATTTTATAGATACCAGAATGTTGTTGATCAGCTTAGCTAACATTCCTGTGTGCTAAGCATAGTTATAGGTAAACAAAAGTCCCTGACCCCATGAAGCTGACATTCTAGTGTAGAATGTGCCATCATCCATCTTTTGGATTTACCACAGCCTATTTAGGACAAATGGAATGCTGCTTATTTATTGACAGCGAATCCAACATAGTTTATTTGTCCTATAAATTTACTGTGCAAAAGCAATACTTTCGTGTGTCCCCAGAGTATTCTGGTAAATTACTAGCATTTGATGAAATCTATCCATATCTCCTTCAATTTTATAAATTTAGGTTATTTATATACCTTTTTAACCTTGTTCTTTTCTGACAAGTAAACTTTCAGTTAAATTATTTTTAAAAGTCATCAGGGAACTTTTTAGATGAGTCATTCAGTGATTTAGGTGGCAATTCTTTTTATTTTTTCCCTACTGAAACTCATCTTTCTACTTTCCTTAGTATGCATTTTTTTTTTTGGTTGACATTGGGTTTTGTTCTGTTGCCTGGGCCAGAGTGGGTTTTGTTCTGTTGCCTGGGCCATAGCTCACTGCAACCTCAAACTTTTGGGCTCAAAGGGATCCTCCTGCCTTAGTCTCTGGAGTAGCTGGGACTATAGGTGCGATCCACCATGCCCAACTAATTTTTCCATTTTTTGTAGACACAGGATCTCAGTATATTGCCCCAGCTGGTCTTAAACTCCTGGCCTCAAGCAATCTTCCTGCCTTGGCCTCCCAAAGTGCTAGGATTATAGGTGTGGCCTTTAGTATGCATTTTAATAGAAATTTTCAAACTTCTATTTGGACACTATACTTTCCTGGTTCTTAATTTTCTGACAGTTTGACATCTCCACCTTTGCATTGTCTGTAGTTACAACAGAGACATTGTCTTTATCCTTTCACTCCCCTGATTCTCTCTCAAAATTCACACATTTACAGTCTTAAATTATAACTTACAAGCACTTTATTTCAAAATTTGTGTCCTTTTCATGAATTTCTTAACCATTCTTTGTTTTTACTTTTTTAAAGTGTACACTATATTGGTTTTTATATATTAACAAAATTGTGCATCCATTACCACTATCTAATTCCAGGACATTTTCATCACTCCAGTAAGAAATCCTGTATTCATTAGCAGTCACTCCCCATTTCCTCTTTCCCACAGACCCTGGCAACCACTAATCTACTTTCTATCTCTATAGATTTGCCTATCTGGACATTTTGAATAAATGGAATCATATAACTTGGGCTTTTGTGTTTAACTTCTTTCATTTAGCATTTTCAAGTTTCCTCCAAATTGTAGTATGTATCAGTACTTCATTCCTTTTATTACCAAATAATATTCCATTGTAGAGATCGCATTTTATTTATCCTTTCATTAGTTGATGAACTTTTGGGTTGTTTCTATTTTCTGCTTTTGTCTATTATGGATAATGCTGCAATGAACGTTCGTGTACAAGTTTTTATGCGAACATGTGTTTTAGTTCGCTTGAGTATATACCTAAGAGTGGAATTGCTAGATCATATGGTAACTCCATGTTTAACATTTTGAGGAACTGCCAAACTGTTTTGCAAAGTGGCTATACCATTTTACATTCCCACCAGCAATGTATGAGAGTTCAATTTCTCCACTTCCTGGTGAATACTTGGTTTTTTGTTTTTTTTTTTTAAAGATAATTTATTCAAGTCACACTTTTCAATATGTATGTGTGCCCTTTTTATATAATGACCTTGAACCCACATTATAAATGCACCCCAGTTTTGTTTTTTTTTGTTTTTTTTTTCTTTTTCAATTTAATTTTACAGAATCAAAGAGTCTAACAGTATATCTTGTTAGATACAGTATGTCCTCATAATGTATACATTATTTCTTGTACAATGATATGAAATAATATGGGAAATATTCATGATAAATTATTAAGTGAACAGTGCAAGTTAAAAACAATAGTTTCATATTTTTTCCCCACCCCCCCTTTCCCGAGTCAGCACCTTCAAGTGTTACCACTCCCCAAACGGTGCGCAATGCACTCATTGTGTAGGCATACCCCCATCCCCTCCCCCACCCCCCACCTCAGTCTGATGTCCAATTGGTGTCGTTCCCAGATTTGTATTTAGGTAATGATCAGGGAAACCAATTTTCTGGTGAGTACATGTGATGCTTGTTTTTCCATTCTTGGGATACTTCACTTAATATAATGAGTTCCAACTCTCTCCAGGAGAACCATAGAGATGTCGTATCTTCATCATTCCTTATAGCTGAGTAATATTCCATGGTATACATATACCACAGCTTACTAATCCAATCATGTATTGATGGGCATTTGGGTTGTTTCCACATCTTTGCTATTGTGAATTGTGCTGCTTGAATACTTGTTATTGTCAGTCTTTTTTATTGTAGCCATCACATTGGTATGGGTGGTATCTCATGATTTTTATTTGCATTGTCCTAATGACTAATAATGTTGAGCATATTTTCATGTCCTTACCGGCCATTTGTATATCTTTTTTGGAGAAATATCTATTCATATCCATTTAAAAAAATTGGGTTTTTTTTAAATTGTTGAGTTGTATATTTAGAATACAATTCCTGTATTAGATAAATGATTTGCAAATATTTTCTTTCATTCTGTGAGTTGTCTTGATGGTATCTTTTTTTGTTTATTGTAGTAAAATATATATAACAAAATTTACCATATGTACATTTTTTTTTTTTTTTAAGAGAAGGTCTTTCTCTGTTGCCCAGGCTGGAGTGCAGTGACCTGATTATAGCTAACTATAGCCTTGAACTCCTGGGTTCAGGTGATCCCCCTGCCTCAACCTCCCAAGTAGCTAGGACTACAGGTGCATGTCTCTACACTTGTCTGTTTTTACTTTTTGTAGAGATGGGGTCTCGCCTAGGCTGGTCTTGAACTCCTGATCCTTCTGCCTCAGTCTCCCAAAGTGCTGGGATTACATACATGAACCACTACACCCAGCTCATTAGAACAATTTTAAGTGTGCAATTCAGTGGCATTAAGTACATTCACAGTATTGTGCAATGATCATCATCATTTATTTCTAGAACTTTTTCATCATCCCAAACAGAAACTCTGTACCCATTAAACAATAACTCTTCCTCTTCCTCTCCCACGGCCCCTGGTAACCTCTTTTCTACTTTATGTACATATGACTTTGCCTATTCTAGGTGGCTTAAATATGTAGAATCACACAATATTTGTCTTGATGGTATAGCATAAAAAGCATAAAAAATTTTAATTTTGATAAGTCTAATGTATATATTTTTTTCTTTTTCTTTTTGAGACAGGGTTTCATTCTGTTGCCTAAGCTAGAGTACAGTGGCGTCTTCATAGCTCACTGCAACTTCAGACTCCTCCTGGGCTCAAGGAATCCTCCTGTCTCAGCCTCCTGAGTAGCTGGGACTACTGGCACATGCCACCAACACCCAGCTAATTTTTGTATTTTTTGTAGAGACAAAAAATGATCCTCCTATCTCAGCCTCCCAAAGTGCTAGAATTATAGGAATAAGCTACTATGCCTAGCCTCTCTATTTTTATTTTTATAAATAACTTTTAATGATTTAAAAGTTTTTAATTTATTTTGTCACTATGCTTTTAGCATCATTTCTAAGAAGGCATTGCCAAATTTAAAGTCATGAAAGATTTAGCCATTTTTAGTACTTTCCTGCTTGACTGTCCCGTCTATGTTTATTTTTTATTATTTATTTTTTTGTTTGTTTGTTTTTTTTACATGCTGCACAGGTTTGTAGTGTCTATGTTTAAAACATTTACCTGGCCAGGCCCGGTAGATCATGCCTGTAAGCCCAGCACTTTGGGAGGCTGAGGTGGGAGGATTGCTGGATGCCAGGAGTTCAAGATCAGCCTGGGCAACATAGTGAGACCCTGTCTCTACAAAATAATAATAATAAAAAAAAATTAGCTAGATGTGGTGATATGCACCTGTAGTCCTAGCTCCTTGGGAGGCTGAGGTGGGAGCATCGCTTAAGTCTAGGAATTTGACATTATAGTGAGCTATGAATGGGTCACTGCACTCCAGCCTGACAGAGCAAGACCCTGTGTCTTACAAAGAAAAAATATCTACCAGTATAACTATCAAAGCTTTCATGGGAAGGATTTTATTAAGTGTTCTACTCTATTTTTTTTTTTAAAGATCAGGGTAGTAGTTTTCAAACTTTAGAGTCTCCTGTGATGTTTACTAAAACAAAGTTCCTCGGATGATTTTTGTACATGTGTAATAAATTTTTAGGAGACTTGGCATGATGTGGTTGAAAGAGTGTGGAATTAAATAGCCAGCATATTTAAAAAATTAGCTGGGCATCTTGGCCTTGAACTCCTGGGTTCAAGCTGGCTCGAGAGGCAGAGGCCCAGGAGTTTGAGGCTACAGTTAGCTATGATTGTGCTACTGCACTCCAGCCTGGGTGACAGAGCAAGACCTTGTCTCTCAAAAAACAAACAAACAAACAAAAAAACCCTCTAGCGTAGTGATTAACAGCATGGATCTTGGAGCCCAATTACCTGTGTGTGAATCCTGGCTGTGTCACTTCTTAGCTGTATGATTTCGAGCAAGTCATTTGCTTCCTTTCCTCCCTCATAGCATTATTGCAAGGATTAAACAGGCTGTATCTGTGAAACACTTAGAATATCTGTGAATATATGTATAACTTAGAATATCTGTGAAGCACTTAGAACAGTTTGGCAATAGTAAGGATCATATAAGTGTTAGCTATTTTACCCTTTAACTCAGTCATGTCATTTCTAGGCACATAACCTAAGAACATTATTAGAGATGTTATATAAAGATGTATAACAATTTCATCACAGAAACTAACTGCAAAAAATCTACCATATCTAGTGAGTAGACATATTGTTGAAAAAATTAATGAAATTTATGAAATGTCCTATAACTATTAAGTCACATTGTCAAAAAATACTTAATGCTGTGGGAACATATAAGTGAAATGTAGGTACCATGGAATGATTCAAATGAAAAAGTCAAATATACATCTATTTGTAGGGTATGTCTCTAAAATTTAAGAAAAATATACCAGGCAGGGAAATGAAATGTTAGTCTTGTAATGCAGCGGTCCCCAACCTTTTTGGCACCAGAGGCTGGTTTCATGAAAGACAATTTTTCCATTGATGGAGTGGGGTTGGGGGAGGGGGAACTCAGGTGGTGATGCAAGCAATGGGGAGCACCTCATCTCGCCAGCTCCTGCTGTGCGGCCCAGGGCAGGGGGGTAGGGGGCTGGGGGAGTGGGATGGGGTGGGGGTTGGAGCTCTGTGGCTGGGTCCTAACTGGCTGAGGACCAGTAGTTGGGGACCACAGTTATAATGCTTTTAAAGAAATATGTTAAACTCTTGACAGTGGTTATTCTTCAAAGCTGGGAGGGGTTATTTTAATTTTCTTCTGTACATTATTATATTCTCCTGATTTCTTTCTTTCTTTCCTTTCTTTCTTTTTAATATGAAAGGGAGGAGTGAGAAGAGGGGTGTTTCCTTTTTGTTTTTTTGAGACAGAGTCCCACTCTGTTGCCCCAGCTAGAGTGCAGTGGTGTCATCATAGCTCACTGCAGCCTAAAACTCTTGGGCTCAAGCTATCCCCCTGCCTCAGCCTCCCAAGTAGCTGGGACTACAGGTGTGTGCCACAATGCTGGCAAATTTTTCTATTTTTAGTAGAGACAGGGTCTCACTCTTGTTCAGGCTGGTCTCAAACTCGTGAACTCAAAGGGATCCTCCAGTCTTGGCCTCCCAGAGTGCTAGAATTACAGATGTGAGCCACCCTGCCTGGCCCTGATTTCAACAATAACTATTTTATACTTAAGGAAAGCAGAATAAAGTATTTTTGAAAAAGATCAAATAAGGTGAATAGCCTCATAATGTGACTAGAAAACCTGAGTCCTAGTACTAGTTCTGCTATTAAATAGTTATGAACATTGAATGAATTTTATCTCTTTTTGCTCATCTGAGAAATGAGGAGTTGGACTAAAATAAAAAAGACTGCGTAGTATTATAGATTGTAAAGAGCTGGAAAGTCAGGAGTGGGGAGTTAGGGATTGTGGCTGTGGAGATCACTGCAAGGGTTCATGTATTGATTTCACCTCTTATTACCTGGATGAATTTTGGCAAGAAATTTAGCTTCTTTGTACCTCAGTTTTCTTGTTTATAAAGTGGGGATAATAATACCTCATGGGTTTGTGAGAATTAAACAAGTTAATAAGGACTAAATAAAAGTTATTTTTACTGGTCTATAAAATCCTTTCTAATGTAGCCATTTATTGCAAAGAATTTTTTTGGCCAAGTGGGTGGTTCTTAAGTTTGTCATTTGAAAGTTTAGCTAATTTTTTATTTAGATATTTTCAAGATTGTGGAGACTATCAATTGTGAAGTAGAATATTTTGGACTTTGGACTTGCCCTCCTCTGCCCCAGATTTGTTTACTTGTCTTGTGTTCTTGTACAGGCAGCTTCTTTGGGGAAGTTATCTCATCGATAAGGGTATTTTGTAGACTTTTTCAGCACCAAAAATCTCTTATTTGATTTTCTAGAGTCTTACTCTTTTTGTTCTGAAGTTAATGTTACGTGTACCTTGATCTATCTGTAATTAAGTTACAGGGCTGTTTGGTTGTACCTATTTTTCTTCAAGTAATGTTTCTATTTTAGGCCGGGCGCGGTGTCTCACGCCTGTAATCCTAGCACTCTGGGAGGCCAAGGTGAGAGGATCGCTCGAGGACAGGAGTTCGAGACCAGCCTGAGCAAGAGCGAGACCCCGTCTGTACTAAAATAGAAAGAAATTATACGGACAACTAACAATATATATAGAAAATATTAGCTGAGCATGGTGGCGCATGCCTGTAGTCCTAGCTACTCGGGAGGCTGAGGCAGGAGGATCACTTGAGCCCGGGAGCTTGAGGTTGCTGTGAGCTAGGCTGATGCCACCGCACTCACTCTAGCCTGGGCAACAAAGTGAGACTCTGCCTTGAAAGAGATAAATCTGAATATGTGGAAATCACTTTTAGCGTTAGCAACCATATTCATATACTAAATTCATTTTTGGAACCCTGAACAAATACTGAAGAAATAGATTACTTTTGTAATATTGTATCATTTTCTTTCACTGACTATATGAGCTACTTAATTTAGTCTTCAGTGAATAGTGACTCAGCTATTGCATTGTTTTGGAAATTTTTGTGAGCAAATCACTCTGTGGTGCCTTAGTTTGTAGTGGCAGTCATAATGAAAATGATTATATTTTTTCTCTGTAGTGATAAGAATGAAAATTGTATTTTAATACATTTATTCTTAGATCTTCCGAAGCTGTCCCCAATCTCTGCATTGTGCAGCTGCAGAGGCAGCCCAATACAGGGATCATTATTTCTGTCTTAAAGTTAGCAGAGGGTATGGCAGGAGTTTTCCACAGTTAAGGGATACAGTTTGTTACTTATAACAGTTGTTAGAGGATATTCTCTGCTAATTTTAATAACTGTTGTTCATTAGACATATCTAGCCAACCTCCATCCATCACAGGAGAGAGTGTGTGTCTCCTGGCTTGACAGTTAGGTAAAGCCAGCCCAAGAGAGCTTTGTGACCTAATGACAGAGGGGAGAGCTCTTGCCTTAGGGATTGGATTTTTTTTTTTAGGATGAGTTGTTTGTGTAAGTATAAATGTGGAAGAATTACTACTCTACATGTCAAATATATTATCTTCCCAGAAATTTAGCTCAATACTTCTGAGTTCCCCAAGTGTGTACTGTTAGTATCTCTTGCTACTTGGATCCTATTAATTATATAACATTTATATTTCTCTCTACATGTTTTTCTTTCTGATTGTAAGAATTTGAGCTTTTCCTTTAAAAATTTTGAACTGTTTTTTTGCATTTGCTGGTTTTCTCCAGTTAAAATTTCCATTTTTTAATATGTGAGAGACATATTAAAGAGCATGACATGTTTGCTTCTCGGGAGGGAAATTGGGAAGCTGTGGGACATTTGGAAGATGTATTTTTCACTGCACCACTGGACCTTTGGAACTCACTAAATTTTTTTCTAACTTTTTTTTTTTTTTTTTTTTGAGACAGAGTCTCACTTTGTTGCCCAGGCTAGAGTGAGTGCCGTGGCGTCAGCCTAGCTCACAGCAACCTCAGACTCCTGGGCTTAAGCGATCCTACTGCCTCAGCCTCCCGAGTAGCTGGGACTACAGGCATGCGCCACTATGCCCGGCTAATTTTTCTATATATATTTTTAATTGTCTGTATAATTTCTTTCTATTTTTAGTAGAGACAGGGTCTTGCTCTTGCTCAGGCTGGTCTCGAACTCCTGACCTTGAGCGATCCACCCACCTCGGCCTCCCAGAGTGCTAGGATTATAGGCGTGAGCCACCGCGCCCGGCCTTTTCTAACTTTTTAAGCTTAATTTTATAATATAGCATAAATATGTTCACAGCTTTTTTTTTTTTTTTTTTTTTTGGTTTGGTTTATGCGTTTTTTCTTAACAAATTTAAGAATACAAAGTTTGTTGAGGTTGACCATGAATGGTCCATTGAAGGCATAATAATAAATTTACAGCCTCCTTCAAAATGATCTACTTAAACTTGATCCACTGACTTGCACCACAGACTTCAAAATGTGGTAGATGTGATGGCCTAATTCTTCCAACGGTTGTTCAGGATCAGCTGTGGCAAACTAGGCCACATTCTCAATTTCTTTCCTCATCATCAGTTTCCTTTAATTCTTCAACACTGGCAAGATTGTTGTTTACCATTCTATCTTTGAGAAGCATAGTAGTGGGTCACTCTTCTTACTTAAATTTCTTTTTTTTTTTTTGGAGACAGAGTCTCGCTTTGTTGCCCAGGCTAGAATGAGTGCCGTGGCGTCAGCCTAGCTCACAGCAACCTCAAACTCCTGGACTTAAGCGATCCTACTGCCTCAGCCTCCCGAGTAGCTGGGACTACAGGCATGCGCCACCATGCCCGGCTAATTTTTTGTATATATATATATATTTTAGTTGTCCATATAATTTCTTTCTATTTTTTAGTAGAGACGGGGTCTCACCCTTGCTCAGGCTGGTCTTGAACTCCTGACCTTGAGCGATCCACCCGCCTCGGCCTCCCAGAGTGCTAGGATTACAGGCGTGAGCCACCACGCCCGGCCTTAAATTTCTTCTTGTGTATGACTGACTCCAGGATCACTCATCCTGTGTCCTTGATAATGGGAAGTTTGCAGTTCCATCAGTATGGTCCTCTTTCCAGATCTAAAATAGGCAAACTTTGTTGCCTCTGTGACATATAGAACATCCATTCTATCTGCCCTTAGCCCAGGAACAAAAATCACCTCCCTTATAGTAATCAGTGCTGGCTGTTGCTCTCTTAGCATATATTCTTATTCCATATTAGTTTTATTCTCATAGGTGAAAATATGAGGTAATTTCCACAAAGCTGCTATGTTGTAGGCTTCAAATGTAAGTCAGTCGAATCTCTTCTTTTCTATTATTCGCATAGGCCATACCAATACCAGCTGCCAGGGGACCTGACCTCCAGATGCCATTGCCTCTGTAGAAGTTCTTGGCATACACTTGTATTGATCCTACTTTTCCTTTAGCACAACCTCCTCTTTGTCCTGTAAGCTCTACAAGAATTTCTGGGACAGAAAGTCCATGAGTAAAGCTAAAGCCATGAGCCCAGTAGTCTGTGATGAGATGATTTGTGGGATTTATTCCAGTCGCACTGCCCCCTCCCCCTGCCAAATCTCCTGACATCACACAAGTGACAGAAATGCAAATAATTTTGTTTATACAACTGATCTGCCTTTAATTCCATTTGGCAAACAGTTTGTACCATCCTGTAGTATTTGAATCTGTCTTCATTGGTTAGCACTATTGTGACAGGAGAGCCTTTTACCAACCAATGAAGGTCACATTTCTTAATATCAAATTTGCATCATTTGCAAAATTATAGGATGCCACCAGCACTCTCCTAGCTGGCTTCTGGATGAGCCCAGCACACAGAGTGAAAAGGAGGTACACATTTTCTTCTCCAGTGCAGGTAATAGTAGTGGCAATGATGTCATACTCTACATTGGGCAGTAGACCCTTTTTTAAGCATGCATACTATTCATGGGTGGGCTATAATTTTATCCATTCTTACACAGTTGAGTATCTACCATCTTTTTTGTTTTTCAAAAACTGTTGTACATAGTAGTGCTTTGCTGAATATCTAAATACCCAGATCTTTATTCATATTTTTTATTATTTCTTTAGGCTGAATTCTCAGAAGTATATCAAAGGGTACATTTTTAATGCTCCCTTGGTATACCTTGCTAAACTGCTTTCCAGACAGTTTGTACCAATTTACATTCCCATGAATGCTGACTTGTAAAAAGTTTCTCTTAATGGCACTCTTGGAAGCACTGGATACTTATTACTTAAAATACTTTTTGCTACTTTTATCAGTAAAAAATTGAATCCCTTAAGTTTTAATATTTCAAGGTTATTTAAAATATGTGTGTATGTATATATATGTATTCTTTCTATCTTTCCTCTGTTCATTGGCTTTTTAAAACCAGTTTTATTGAGGTACAATTACAGCATATAAAAGTCACCCATTATAAAGTAAATTTAGTGCTTGAAGTCAATGATTTTTAGTAATTCTATATAGTTTTACAACCATTACTATAATCTAGCTGTAAAACATTTCTATCACCTCCAAAAGTTCACTATATCCATTTGCAGTCAATCTTCGTTCCTACAGCCTAACCTCGGGCAACCACTGGTTTACTTTCTTTCTTTTTTTTTTTTTTTTTGAGACAGAGTCTCACTGTGTTGCCCAGGCTAGAGTGCCATGGCATCAACCTAGCTCACAGCAACCTCAAACTCCTGGGCTCAAGCAATCCTGCCTCAGCCTCCCAAGTAGCTGGGACTACAGGCATGTGCCACCATGCACGGCTAATTTTTTCTATATGTTTTTAGTTGTCCATATAATTTCTTTCTATTTTTAGTAGAGACGGGGTCTCGCTCTTGCTCAGGCTGGTCTCAAACTCCTGACCTTGAGCGATCCACCCGCCTCGGCCTCCCAGAGTACTAGGATTACAGGCATGAGCCACCGCACCTGGCCTGTTTTACTTTCTGTTTCTGTAGATTTGCATATTCTAGAAAGTTCAAATAATCAATGTCATATAATACGTAATCTTCATGTATGTCTTCTTTCATATAGCATTGTTTCTGAGGTTCATCCACATTGTAGAATGTATCAATAGTTAATTCATTTTTATTGCTGATGTCCCATATTTTAATTCAGTGTTTGATAGACATTTGGACTGCTTCTAATTTTTGGTTATTGTTAAACAATGCTGCCAGGAACATTTTTGTACAATTCTTTGTGTAGATGTCTAGGAGTAGAATTGCCTGGAACCCATTAAATTTTATATAATTACTTAACCACAAGAAATGTTTTCTTTAAAGAATTGATGACAGCACTATACTTGAGAAGAAATATACAGTTAAAATAAGGTAAGAAAGTTAAAGTGCAATGATTGGAGCAGGCAAATGAAAAGTTCTAAAACATACAGTGTGACTGTGTCTAATGGAAACCACTTCAAAATTTATTGGTAGAAGAGCAACTAATAGAGCCTAAACCAAATGAAGGCAAATAAAATCAATGACCATCTAAGTAAACATTGAAGCCAGGGTGGAGGGTGGTAAATCCACAACTAATGGAAGTGGAGTGCACTGTATGGGGGAAGGACACGCCTGTAGCCCTGGCTTGGGCAAGGCAAACGCATTACGTGTAACCAAAATGTTTGTACCCCCACAATATCCTGAATTATAAACAAACAAACATTGAAAACTTTGATTCCAAGAAAAATGACAAAAATGGAAATGGGACATGATTGTATTCATTATGACAGAAAAATGAATATGTATAAAACACATAATATGCCTTTTCTAATATATTAGTTCATTAAATATGAAATGTCTGATTTTGAATCAAAAGTTTAGTTTATTATGTCTCAAACAAGAAGCAGTACAGTTAATCAAAGTATATGCCTAAGCTATCAACACAGTTTTGCCATCTTAACGGTAGCTTGCTTACGCCAGCAGCGAAGAAGCCTGGAGAGCGAGTGGTGATGAAATCATGAAAGGTGTTTTCCACAGCTTGTTGAGAAATGAATATTTTTCCTTACAAGAAGTGGTCCAAAGTCTGGAAGAAGTGATAGTCATTTGGTGCAAGGTCTGGTGAATACAGTGGATGACAGAGAGTTTCCAAGTGCAGCTTCTGTAGTTTGAGCAGTGTTGTTTTTTGGGACATGTGGTCTTACAAGAGGATTGGCCTGTCTCTATTGACCAGTCTTGGCTGCTTAATCACAAGCATCCCCATCATTTCGTCCAGCTGGTTGCAGTAGACATCTACTGTAATGGATTGACCAGATTTCATGAAGCTGTAGTGGATAATACCAGTGCTGGACCACAAAACAGACACCATTAGCTTTTTTTGATGAATATTTGGTTTTGGACTGTGTTTCGGCACTTTATCTTTCATCCAACCATTGTGCTAAACGCTTGAAATTGTCCGAAAGAATCCATTTTTCATCATACGTAACAATACAGTGTAGAAATCATTCACCTTTATGTCATGACAGCAAAGAAAGGCAAGCTTTGAGACTATTTCTCTTCTGACACTCATTTAAATTATGCGGAACCCATCTATCCAGCTTCTTTACCTTGCCGATTTGTTTCAAATGGTCCAATATTGTTGGAATAATAATGTCAAACTTTGCTGCTAATTCATGCGTAGGTTGAGATGGATTCATTTCCACTACAGCTTTCAGCTCCTCATTATCCACTTTGGTCTCAGGTTACCCACGTGGCTCATTTTCAAGATTAAAATCACAGAAGGGAACTTCTCAAACCATCTATGTACTGTGCGTTCATTAGCCATATCCTTTCCAAACATTTCGTTGATATTTCTAGCTGTCTGTGCTGTATTGGTTCCATGAGGGAACTCATATTCGAAAATAACACTGATTTTTGATTTATCCATGATTTCACAAAAATTGCTCTAAAAATTTTTTTGAAATGTAATCACAAGCCAGAACATGCATTTGAAAGACTGAGGATGTACCTTCACAATAAAAATAAAACAAGAAGTGTCAAAGTGAAATGTCAGAGATATCAAGTGTCAAACTTAGTACTTAAGGAAATTGGACATTTCCTACTTAATAACCTTAATAAATATTTTATAAGTTGGTTGTTGAATTAGCAAAATCAAAATCTCTAGTGCTAGAAAGGCTATAATAGTGACATGAACTTTGTTGGTCTATTCCATGTACAAAGCTTTGTGGCAAAGCCATTTAGACCCTTGTAGTAAAATTCTGAAGTAACTTTCATTTTAGTTTCCTTGAATGTAGTTATGATGTTTTAGTAGTGAATTAATTAGGGAAGGAATAAACCAAAAGATAAAACAGGTTTAGATTTTCCCGTATGCCGAATTTGGAGTCTGGTCCTGCCTTCCTCTACTCTTTTCTCTCTGTGACTCACTCAAACTCTAGAGGCACTAACCCAACATGGCTTTTTTCCTTCTGGCCCAGAGTGCTGCATGTTTTCTCTGCTGTGATCTGAATCCTGCTTTTCTAGCCCTGGCTAAATCCTGGATCCAGTTGTTCTTTAATACAATGACTCACATCTTGGGAGTTTTCCCCACCCCACTCCAAGAAAATGCTATTAACTTTTTCATTTCAAGTAAATAATTCTGTCATGTCCTTTCTACTCTTTACTGATTTTGCTTTAGGCACTCATCTGAAAATATGCTTCCTGTTGACTTTTTAAAAAGTTCTTTGTGGAGTTTGTCTGTATGGGTGGGACAAAACACTTGTGAGTCACTCCCAGTCAGTAGAGTATATATAGTACAATCATCTAAGAGTAAGTGATTTTTAGTTTGACAAATTATCTGCCACAACGTGATAAAATAGAGCTAAAAGTAAGAAATGGAAATTGATCCTTGCTCTATTCGTTTCCCCCTGTATCTTGTGTTCTTCTAACATCAAAGATTATTTCCATTTCTGATAAATTTTTACTGTATCTGTAATATGTTTGCTTAATTTCTGGCATTATAGGTTACTGCATCATCCATGCTTAAATAGTTTTCCTCATTAAATAGGGCTATAAGATTTTTATACTGTCAATAGTTGAGTTTACATGAAGTCATAGGTGAGGGGGTAAAGTGTGACTATCAAGAGGTCAGGAATGATAAAAAGTAAAAATTTTTCTATTCATTTTATCATGCTTGACAATTTTTGGTTTATTAAAATATATTATCAATTTACTATAGTACTAATTTTCTTTAAATCTGCTATAATTGTAAATCATCTTCTCCTATAGGTAGTGAGTGGCACATCTGTGTTTGGTCCCTTTTGTCTTTTCCATTCATATTGACTTGACTACTTTAGGACCTCAGGAAGAGATGTCCCTATAGACTCTACTAATTTTTGAGAAGTTAATACAACAGAATTAGAGAGTCCAGGCTATTATGCGATGTGACTTTTTTTGATCTCTGTCAGCTTATTCAAGTCACTATCGCTTCTCGGCCTCTTGGATGTAACTTTTCCTTGTACCTTTCTGACTATTCTATTTGAAATTTCTTCAAGCATTTTCTCTACCAGTTTTTCCTCAAATATTAGTATTCTTAAAAGTTCAGCCATTGTTTTCCTTATAAGTGTTATTTTTGGATCATCTGATCTATCGCAGTAATTTTAATGGCCATTCAAATGCTGATGCTTTTCAAATATATTGAGCCCTGAGATCTGACTTTTCTACCTGTCTGCGTACCTTTATTCACTGGATGTCCTGTGGAGAATCCAAAAGCAACATATCCCAAACTGAAATGATTCATTTACTACCCACCCCCATCTAGTATTTCTAAACACACATAATGGCATTATCTACCCAGTAGCCCAAGCCAGAAACTGCCTTTAATACTAAGCACATAGGATCTGTCACTAAGCCCCTATACTACTTCTAACACTATCCTAGTTTAGGACCTTATTATTTCTTTATTTCAGCAGCCTCTTAACGGTTCTCTAAGCCTTCAGTCTAGTACCCCTCAAGCCATTGCTTCCCTGAATGAAATAACAGTTTGATCTCCATACTTTCCTGACTAAACCTGATAGTGGCAAGTCCCTATCATCTCAGTGATAGAGGTTATACTGCTTGATATGTTTTATTTATTTATTTATTTATTTATTTTTTTGAGACAGAGTCTCACTTTGTTGCCCAGGCTAGAGTGAGTACCGTGGCGTCAGCCTAGCTCACAGCAACCTCAAACTCCTGAGCTCAAGGGATCCTCCTGCCTCAGCCTCCCGAGTAGCTGGGACTACAGGCATGCACCACCATGCCCGGCTAATTTTTTCTATATATATTTTTAGCTGTCCATATCATTTCTTTCTATTTTTAGTAGAGATGGGGTCTCGCTCTTGCTCAGGCTGGTCTCCAACTCCTGAGCTCAAACGATCCGCCCACCTCGGCCTCCCAGAGTGCTAGGATGCTTGATATGTTTTAAAAAGCTTGATGACTGCTTACCTCTCTAGCCTCATCTTCTGTCATCCTCGGCCTTGTACTTCACATCCTAGCCCTCCTGACTCCCTTTCAGCCCCACACACTATGTTGTTTCTTACCTCTGTTTGCTTGAGCTGTTTCAATCCCCTCCACACTTACCCTGACTCACTCTTACTCAGCCTTCATGACTCACCATGGGGCAGCTCCTTCGGGAAGCCTTCTCAGGGTTGGGCCAAGTACCCTTCCTTTCTACTGCATCATTCTCGTTAATATATAAAACAGTGTAATTTTTCTCTTATTAAAAAAATTCTCTTGACCCCACTTTTTCTTCTAGTTACTGCTTATTTCTTTGCTTCCCTTTAGAGCAAAGCTCCTTAAAAGATTTGTCTCTATATATGTGGCCTCTCATTCCTCTCTGTCCATTTTCTCTTGAATCATTTTCATCAGGCTTTCATCCTCTACTACGTGTGCACTGTTCTTGTCAAGGTCATCAGTGGCTTTTAGGTTGCTATTTCAGTGGTCACTTCTTGTTTCTTACCTTATTTGATCTATCAGCATCATTTGACAGTTGATCTCTCCCACATTCTTGGAAAACATCATTCACATGGCTTCCAGGACAAATCACTTTCTCTTGATTCTCTTCATACCTCAGTGGCCATTCTTTTCAATTTCTTTTGCCTGTTTTTCATCTCTCTGACCTCTGAACTTTGAACTATTCCAAGGCTCTGTCCTTGGACCTCTTGCTCCCTTGGTGATCTCAGACTTCTTCCTCTAAACTCTAGGCTCATATATCCAGCTATCTTTAAAAATTTTTTTATTGCCCGGTGCAGTGGCTCATGCCTGTAGTCCTAGCACTCTGGGAGGCCGAGGAGGGAGGATCGCTCGAGGTCAGGAGTTCGAGACCAGCCTGAGCAAGAGCGAGACCCCATCTCTACTAAAAAGAAAAAGAAATTATATGGACAACTAAAAATATATATATAGAAAAATGAGCCGGGCATGGTGGCACATGCCTGTAGTCCCAGCTACTCGGGAGGCTGAGGCAGAAGGAGTGCTTAAGCTCAGGAGTTTGAGGTTGCTGTGAGCTAGGCTGATGCCACGGCACTCTAGCCAGGGCAACAGAGTGAGACTCTGTCTCCAAAAAAAAAAAAAAAAAAAATTTTTTTTTTTTATTGTGGTAAAATAAATATAATATAAAATTTACCATTTTTGAATATACAGTTTAGTGGTATTATATACATTAATAATGTTGTGCAACCATCACCACCATCCATCTCCATAACTCTTTTCATCTTTCAAAACTGAAACTTTATATCTATTAAATAATAACTCTTCATGTACTCCTCCCCCTCAACCCCTGGCAGCCACCATTGTACTCTCTGTCTCTTATGATTTTGGACTACTCTACCTGAGATAAGTAAAATTGGGCAGTATTTTGACTTTTTGTGACTGGCTTATTTTACTCACTATAATGTCCTCAAGATTCATTCATGTTGTAACATATATCCAAATTTCTCTCCTTTTTAAGCCTGAATAGTATTCCATTGCATGTATGTTTTTTATGCCATATTTTGTTTATACGTTCATCTGTCAATAGACACGTGGGTTGCTTCCATGTTTAAGCTATTGTGAATAATGCTGCTATGAACCTGAGTATACAAATAGCTCTTTGAGACCCTGCTTTTGAGTATATACCTAGAAGTAGAATTGCTGGGTCATATGGTAATTCTGTTTTGTTTTTCTTTTTTGCTCTGTTGCCCCAGCTGCAATGCTTTGGCATGATCATAACTCCATGTAACCGCAAACTCCTGGGTTCACGTGATCCCCACCCCCCCGCCAACCCCCGCCTCAGCCTCCAGCACAGCTAGGACTATAGGCACGTGACACCACACCCAGCTAATTTTTAAATTTTTTGTAGAGATGGGGTCTTGCTGTGCTGCCCAAGCTATTAGTCTCAAACTCCTGGCCTCAAGTGATCATCCTTTTTTCACCCTCCCAAAGTGCTGGGATTACAGGTATGAGCTACCATGCCTGGCTGGTAATTATATTTTTAATTTTTTGAGGAACCACCATACTGTTTCCCATAGTGGATATACCATTTTACATTCCCATCAATAGTGCATTGGTGGGATTTCTCCATATCCTCATCAACACTTATTTTCTGCTTTTTTTGATGGTAGCTATCTTACTGGATATGAGAGGTTATCTCATTATAGTTTTTATTTCCACTTCTCTGATGATTAGTGATGTTGAGCATCTTTTCATGTACTTATTGATAATCTTCTATCTTCTTTGGGTAAATGTCTGTTTAAGTCCTCTGCCTATTTTTGAATTGGGTTCTTTGTTGTTGTTCAATTTTAGGAGTTCTCTATATATTCTGGATGTCAATCCCTTATCATATTTATGATTTGTAAATATTTTCTCTCATTCTGTGGGCTGTCTTTTTACTTTGTTGATAGTATCTTTTGATGCACAAAGTTTTTAATTTTCATGAAGTCCACTTTGTCCATATTTTCTTTTGTTGCCTTTGCCTTTGGTGTCATATCCAAGAAATCCCTGCAAAATCCAATGTCTTGAAGCTTTTGCTGTATGTTTCCTTCGAAGAGTTTTGTACTTTCAGGTCTTACTTTTAGGTTATTGATCCATTTTGAGTTAATTTTTGTATATGGTGTTAGGTGAGGATCCAACTTCGTTCTTTTGATTGTGGATATCCAGTTTTCCCAGCACCATTTGTGTGTTGACTTTGTATCCTGCTATTTTGCTGAATTCACTTATTAGTTTTAACAGTTTTTTGTGGACTCTAGGGTTTTCTGCATATAAGATCATATCATCAATGAACAGAGATAATTTTACTTCTTCCTGTCCAATTTGGATGCTTTATATTTCTTTTTCTTGTCTGATTGCTCTGGTGAGAACTTCTAGTACTATGTTGAATAGAAGTGGTGAAAGTAGGCATCCTTGCCTTGTTCATGATCTTAGAGGAAAAGCTTTTAGTTTTTAACCCTTGGGTATGATGTTCATTGTGGGTTTTTCATACATGGCTTTTACTACATTGAGGTGGTTTCCTTCTATTCCCATTTTGTTGAGTGTTTTTTTAAATCATGAAAGGATGTTGAATTTTGTCAAAAGCTTTATCTGCATCAGATGAGATGATCATGTGGTGTTTTTCCTTTATTCTGTTAATATGGTGTGTTACATTTCTCAGTTTTTGTATGTTGGACCATCCTTGCATTCCAAAAATAAATCTCACTTGGTCAAAGTGTATAATTCTGTTAAATATACTGATGAATTTGGTTTGCTAGTATTTTGTTGAGGATTTTTGAATCAATTTTCATAATGTTCTGTAGTTTTCTTGTAGTGTCTTTGTCTGTCTTTGGTATCAGGGTAGTACTGGCTTCATAGAATGAGTTAGGATGTTTTCTCTCGTCTTCAATTGTTTGGAAAAGTTTGAGAAGGAGTGGTGTCCTTTTTGACATTTCCATCTGATGTCCAACAGACCCCTCAAATTTAATATGTCCAAAAATGAACTCCTGTCACCTCCCCCCATCCCAATTAAAAAAAAAAAACAAAAACTTCCCACCTTTAGCCCTCTCAATTCACATAGAGGCAACTACATCCTTCTAAGTTGCTTGGGTTGAAAATTTTGGCATCATTCTTGACCCCTTTCCTTCATATTGTACATCCAATCTGTCAGGAAATCTTGTGCAGTATAAATATCATTTTTTTGTCTGTGCTATATTGTGTAAAAGGTTAATATTATACTTTTTCAGTTTTACAACCTTATTTGATTTTAAGGGCAGGGATCTGGAAGACCACGGTTACCCCCATGTAAAAAAATCTCTGGTGGATTGCTGAAGCTGTTCCAATTAGAACTGGGTCCTGTAATCTGAACAAAAGAAAGAACAATTGAGCTGTGAACTCCTGAGTACATTTCAGAAATCAGTGATTTTACCTCAGATGTCTGTTCTTCATGTACACAAGGTGATGACTAGTTTACTAACCATTTTGAATTTATTGAACTTCTTTCCTCTTTGACCTCCTTTGATGTTTACCTCTTTTCTCTCTGGCAAATTCTGTTTTTGTGTGCTATTCTCTTATTCTCTCATTGTGTAGTTACATTTGTCTCCCTGGGGTTTTTTTTTTTTTTTTTTTTTTTTATTTTCCTTTTTCATCTTCCTTCCACTCTTTTCCTAAATGGCCATATTATGGAATTAAAGATTTGTTAGGCTTATTGAATAAAGTTTTATATATTTCTTAATTTAAAAGTTTAACTCTTTAAGATTTCTTTTTGTGAAGATAAGGACGATAAATACTTTGTACACATTCTTTCAGATTTTTGTTTTCTAAGGATGTAGCATATATCATTTTAACAAAAAGTGATCACTGTATCTTGGATATATTTTAATTTCAGTGCCTATAACTCTTTCTCATTATTTTTGATGAATGTATTATTTTAATATATTTTATCAGATGATCATGTTATGGTTTGGATGAGCATTAGAGTTGTTTCTGGTTTTATTAATCTTGCTTCTGTGAACATACTTATATTGCTGAATCATTTTCCAAAAAATTATCAGTTTACACACCCATGTCTAGCACAGTGGGCTCCCTGTATCCATGGATTTAGCCAACTATGGATCAAAAATATTTGGAAGAAAAAAAGGATGGTTGGGTCTGTACTGGACATGTACAGAATTTTTTTCCTGTCACTATTCCCTAAACAATACATTATAACAATGATTTACCTAGTATTTATTATATTAGGGATTATAAGTTACCTAGAGATGATTTATAGTATATGGGAGAATGTGTATAGGTTATATGCAACTACCATACTGTTTTATATAAGGGACTTGAACATATGTGGATTTTAGTATATGCAGGAAGGTCTTGGAACCAATCCCCCATGGGGATACCAAGGGATGACTGGTATGAGAATGCCGTTTTCTTCACAGTCTTGCCAGAGCCAGTTATCAACTAGTCTTAATCTTTTTTTTTTTTTTTACTCAAACAGGGAAATTGGACATCTTATACCCAATATATATGGGATCTCGTCATTTACCTGACCTTTGACAAAATAATTCCAATTTTAGGACAGTATAATTCAAGGTTTCATTTAATAGCCACTTCTCTTCACACTCCAGCATGTATACTGGGTTACAATAACACCATTCTTCTTACACATAGGTTTGTAGGTATAAAGTGGACCATTCAGCCAAAATTTTTCCCAAGGGATTTTTATTTTTTTTTTATTTTTTTATTTTTTTTTGAGACAGAGTCTCACTCTGTTGCCCAGGCTAGAGTGAGTGCCGTGGCGTCAGCCTAGCTCACAGCAACCTCAAACTCCTGAGCTCAAGCGATCCTCCTGTCTCAGCCTCCCGAGTAGCTGGGACTACAGGCATGCGCCACCATGCCCGGCTAATTTTTTTTTTTTCTATATATATTTTTTTAGCTGTCCATATAATTTCTTTCTATTTTTAGTAGAGGTGGGGTCTCGCTCTTGCTCAGGCTGGTCTCGAACTCCTGAGCTCAAACGATCCGCCCACCTCGGCCTCCCAGAGTGCTAGGATTACAGACGTGAGCCACCGCGCCCGGCCCCAAGGGATTTTTAGATGAAACTTTTCTATGTTGCAACAAAACTGTATAAACACAGACAATACAGGGAATCTCCAACACAAAATGCCGAGGCTGACCAAATAGGAACCACAAACAAGAACCCAATTATCCTAATCCAAAGGGGACAAAGTGAGAACCAATTTCAACATTTCCCAATCCCCCCACCCCCAGGTTCCCTGGGAACTGCTAATAGCTCAATCCAAACCAGGTTCTCAAGTTCCACTTAACCTCTTGATTTCCCATCCCAAAGCAGCACCTCAGAACAAATCCAACAGGGAGGTCTGAAAACTCCCCATATGAGTGGAAACAGGGTCTCAGCATCTTGGGGAACTTTTCTTACAAATGGCCATGGCTGTCACGACACTTCATGAATCTGTTTCCTTCTCCTCAACTCAATTCAGGTTGGTCGGAGCTGCGTCCATTTGCAGAGAAAGAGACAGGACTCCCCTGGAGCTAAAAGGCCCCCAGCAGCTGTTGGGAGAATCCCTTTCTTTCTTACCCAAAAAGATGATGTTCCTGCCCATGGCTTGATCCAGAGCTGCTCTCTGCCTCTTCCAGCATTCACAGGGTGCCATTCTACTGGGAAACCGATGGCCCCACCCAGGGATTCCAAAATCTGTTACTGAAAGCTTGCACTTGTCCCTGAGGCGGCATCAGAAGAATGAGGACAAGTGGTTTGAGGAGAAGGAAAAGGAAAGAGAAGTGAGTTTTATTAATTTGCCAGCAAATGAGGAGGATGGAGACTTCTGTCTGAAATGCCATCATCCTACTAGTCTTAATCGTTGCCAAACTTATATATTGGTCATTTTGTTAACTGCCCATCTTTCTGAGCTTTTAGGTCTCTTGAGAGTCAGCTGCCTACTTGCCCCTTCCAATACATGGATACATGCCTTTTTTTTTTTTTTAAGTGGAAAATTCAGATAGTGTAGGATGGTTGTAATGGAAAAACCCCCACCCCTGCCCTAATAGTTTATACGTTGTCCCAAGTAGCATTTTGAGTTTTGAACAGAGTGAATTATGTCCTTCGGTGAGCATTATTCTATGTCTTGACTGGGTTTCTGGGCCAGTAGGGCCCTTGTTTAGAAATGGAATTATGACATCTGCTAATTCTGTTTGGCTTAATTTATTCATAAACTGGTTCACACCGTTAATTGAACAGCTATAGATTGCTAATCTAAGCATATTTGCATATGTATAGGAGCTGACTAGTAATTTTCTTTTGCTATATGATGACTTCACTTAGGAATTCCCTGATCCATATCACAGTGTTAAATATTTTTTATAATTGGTTTTCAGTCCATGCTGAGAGGCAGAGTCTTAGCTGCTTTCCTTCTATTCCCAGGTTGTCGTTATGTATGATAATATTCATGGATAATGGGGGCAGTGGCATACTATTTTTAGCACCTGTATATGTTAGAGTTCAACTGTTATTGTTCTATTTATATGTGTATTAGCTGTTTAAGTAATTAACGGGCAAAGAACTTTATTTTTAAGAACGTTAACCAGTAAAGGAAAGCTTTGAATCAGTTCCCTGACTGAGGAAAGTCAAAGTGATTACATATTTATATCTATTCCATGAATTTAGTAATAGCTACCATTTATTTAAAAGTTACTGTGTACAAATACTGTGCTAAATGCTTTACATGTTTTAGATAATTTTACCTTTACAACAGACACTGAAGTAGGTAGTGATATTATCCTCAGTTAACAAAAAGGAGGCTCAGAGAGGTTAAGTAACTTGATCATGGTCACACAGTAAATGAGGTGATCATGGTGCTTGAATTCAAACCTTTAATTTATGTTTTGCCTCTCACAGGATGTTGCCATTTGGATGCAATACAGTTTGGCCTATCTTACATTAAATCAGAATTTCGTAGCTTCCATTCTAGAGTGTGAATTATTTCATTTGTTGCTTCTACATTTAAAAAAATCATTTATGACTTGTGCCTATTGGAACTTTCTGACAGGAAATGAACATTACAGATTGGGAAAGATGGGATTATAGTACTGTTTAAAGTATGGTTTGAAATAGAGATTTGGGAGTTAGCTGCTTACCTTGGAACAAAGCCTGAATTTCTGATTTAGTTGAGGGAAAGTGTTTATTCAGTGAGAAATGTTATCTGAGAGAGAAATCTTGTTTGTTAAGATGTTTAAACAAGAGGAGCCTCTTAACAGGTAGAGAGTGTGGGTGGGTGGGAGCAAGGGCTTTTCAGGCCTAAGAGCAGCATAAGCAAACACAGAGGCTGGGGCTTGTGTAGGGAACTATTATACTATTAATGATAGGCAAGCAAGGATAGAATAGATGGTACTTTTAGGAAGAGTGGAAGATCAGGTTAGATAGGGTGATTGTGTATAAATTGTAAAAGCCTTGGGGAGACAAATCTCTAGAAGAATTAACTACCACTAAAAGTGGAGAGACATGAGTAAAGACCAAGGTGTTTTAAACATTAAAATTATATGCCAACTTGACCGGGCGCGGTGGCTCACGACTGTAATCCTAGCACTCTGGGAGGCTGAGGCAGGTGGATCGTTTGAGCTCAGGAGTTCGAGGCCAGCCTGAGCAAGAGTGAGACCCAGTCTCTACTAAAAATAGAAAGAAATTATATGGACAGCTAAAAATACATATAGAAACAATTAGCTTGGCATGGTGGCTCATGCCTGTAACTACTCGGGAGGCTGAGGCAGGAGGATTGCTGGAGCCCAGGAGTTTGAAGTTGCTGTGAGCTAGGCTGATGCCACAGCACTCTAGCCTGGGCAACACAGTGAGACTCTGTCTCAAAAAAAAAAAAAAAATTATATGCCACCTTGACTGGCTGTGCCTAAAGAATGAAAAGCCTGTCGTGATTGTCTTCATTACCTTATAACACATTTTTAAAAACTATGAATGTTCTTTTATGTACAGATGTACTATTTGCATCTTTTAATATTTCCACTGTTTGTTTGCCAAATTGTTTTGTGTGTGCATAGTTCTTTTTCCTCAGTAAGATCTATATTCTTTAGTTTTGACAATTTTGCCAATCTTTAATGGAAATTTTTTCTTTTAGTTTCTCCTGCTCTCTCCTACCTCTTAGTGACTGTATAGATCAATATCAACTATCTTTAGATTGAGCCCATTGTGTGTATTATTAAATAGTATGTAAGGCTTTAAACATAGTGACCTTGTTCTTTATTTCCCACAAATGTGATCCCAATGATTTCCTTTTGTGGCAAACAAGGCTATTATTATATGGATGAGGTTTTTTAACTACCAGAAATAAAGAGTGGTGGTACAACTATTTTGTTGTTTCAGCTGATCTCAGGATGGTTTAAACTAACATTTTGTGAGGAAAATAAAGTGTAGTCAGAGTATTGCATTTTTAAAACATAATGTCCACTTGTTCTGTTCCTAATATGCTAAAATTCATGGCATTTGTATAATATGTAATTATTTTAAATATTGGAATTAAAATTTTTTATATCCTTTGAAGTAATTAAAGACCTCTTGAAGTCTAAAAGATTGAGTTTGGGGTCACTATCTGTTCTTTAGTATCAGTTATTTAAGTAGGAGCCTCAAAGACAAACTCAAATGCTTCTTGCTGTGATTAACATACTATGAGAGGGAAAAATAATCAGAATTTGCTTGTTAGCCTGTCAGTTTTGGGGTGTAAGAAATAGGTTAATCGTTGCCAAATTAGAATTTGATGTAGGCTTTTAGTAGCCTCATCTCTCAGAACTGTAATGTTCTGATGATCTATTTATTTCACATCTCGCTGAGATTCAGAAATCTAATTTACTTTATTCTGAATTTGCAGTGAAGAATTGTCACAGTTTGGAAGCATTTAAGAAAGATATAATTCTAGCTGTGTTTTGTATGTAAAATGTTCTGATTGTATTTTTAAAAATTTCTCCTTCCTACCTTTTTCTGTCCTTCATAAACTTATCTCTGTTCCTATATGGAGAAATAAAAATACTTTTTCTTTCTCCTCTTTCCCTTATGAGCTGGCCCTACAAGAAATATTTATTATACAATGAATGTGTCTGGAATATTACTTGGAAGATAGAGAAAATCCTGGCGAATTCATAATATTTGTAAGACCTTTGGGTAATATGTTAGAAAGTTTCATTCTAGTTTACATGTGAGATTTCAATTTGGTGAAAACATTTTCCCACTTTGCTATGCATTTTCCTATGGCGTATGGATAAAACTCTATTTTCCCCTTAGGTGACACAGTTTAAAAATTCTACCTTCTGACATGTGTGGTGCTTTGCTTAGTCATGAAGCCAGAAAGGTTATATTAATATAAATAAATAAATTCATATTGAACATGCATATAAAGACTAAGTTCACGTACTCCAAGAAACAACTGAATTGTTGGTGGCAAAAGTGAACAAGTCATGGGTCTCCCTATTTCTAGTGACTCCCACTGCAGTTCATCCTACACACAGCTGCTAGATCATCAGAGCTGTTAGAATAATCTTCCTAAAACAATATTTTCATCAAATCCTTTAATATTGCCTCTGTCTCAAGAAATCCCAACTCCTTATTCCAATACCTAAGGCCCTCTCTTTATAGCTCACTCTATCTATCTTGCATTTCTACAATTGTTCCTTCGTTTGGTTTTGGTTACCCTCTGTGGGCCTGAACTATATATAAATTTGCTGCAATACCTGTTCCTCTTCCTCCTCCTCTTTCTTCTTACCTTTTCATTCTGATTACCACCCTCACTCATAAATGCCTCCTTAGCAACTGATTATGCCTAACTGTATTTCCCACCAGCTTCTCAGGATTTTAGTACTTAACTCATATTCTCTTAATTTATTCTCATTTTAGGGTTGCTCTCCATATGAGCAACCTTATGGATGTGCAATCTTTTATTTTTTAATTATTTTTTTGAGATGGAGTCTCGCTGTGTCACTCCAGGCTAGAGTGCAGTGGTATCATCATAGCTCACTGCAACCTCAATTCTTGTGCTCAAGCAATCCTACTACCTTAGCCTCCTGAATAGCTGGGACTACAGGCATGTGCCACCACTCCCAGCCAGTTTTTTCTATTTTTGGTAGAGACGGGGTCTCACTTTTGCTCAGGCTGGTCTCGAACTCCTGGCCTCAAGGTTATCCTCCTGCCTCAGCCTCCCAGAGTGCTAGGATTACAGGTGTGAGCCACTGCACCTGGTCTGGATGTGCAATCTTTCCAAGATGGGTGCCAAGTAAATGTAACAGACTAAATGATTTGTTGGCTGGGCGCGATGGCTCACGCCTGTAATCCTAGCACTTTGGGAGGCTGAGGCAAGAGGATTGGCTAGAGGCCATGAGTTTGAATCCAGCCTGAGTAAAAGGGAGACCCCATCTCTACAAAAAATAGAAAAGTTAGCCGGGCATGAGGGTGCGTGCCTGTAGTCCCAGCTTTTTGGGAGGCTGAGGCAGGAGGATCGCTTGAGCCCAGGAGTTTGAGGTTGCAGTAAGTTATGATGATGCCACTGCATTCTAGCCCAGGTGACAAAGTGAGACCCTGTGAAATGAAATGAATGAATAATAAATAAATAAATTGCCTTAATGATGGATTTAGAGTTGAAATTGGCTCTATGTAATTGCTTCAGGTAAACTTCATAAATGAAGTAGACTTTCATAAGAAGTTAGGAATCAAAGACCAGGGAGTGTTTAGTCTTAAGTAGGGAAAGGAGGCAATGTGGAGGTTGTAGGAATAGCAGTGTCAAATCTGCAAGGGGGTTTAAAGAGACCGAATACCCCCCAACCCCCATTCTCTCTTGCTTTATTTCTTTTGTTTTTAAGAGATGGGGCCTTGCTGTGTTACCCAGGCTGGACTTGAGCCTCCTGGAACTCAAGCAATACTCCTGCTTTAGCCTTCCATATGGCTGGGGCTACAGGTAGTGCCATGACATCCTGCTCTGATGTATTTTCTTATTGGATCCAGGCATTTAAGAAAATCTCCATTAGGTCACTGGATGACCACAGAAATAACAGAACGAGACTTTAGTGATCACATATGGCAAGGAATATAGTCCTTGCAAAAAATAAGTGCAAAAGTCACTAAACAAATGGCTGACTGCCACCTTCGTCAAGTAACAACAGCAATCCCTGGGGAGAGAGAAGAGCCTGACTTCCAGAGTTACCACATTACAATATTTAAATGTTCAGAAAAAATGAATAAGCGTACAAAAAATTAAAACATACAAAGAAACAGGAAATTATGGCCCATTCACTGGGGGGAAAATTGACAGAGACCATTCTTGGGAAAGCCCAGACATTGAACTTACTGGACAAAGACTGTAACTATCTAAAATATACTCAAAGAGCTGAAGAAAACCAGGGACAAAAGAACTAAAGGAAATCAAAAGAACGATGTGTGAATTTTGATAGGAATTATGTTGGATTTGTAGATTGTTTTGGGTACTATTGACACCATAACAATATTATCTTCCAATTCGTGAACATAGGGACATCTTTATATTTATTAATATTTACATCATCTTTAATTTCTTTCAGCAATATTTTACAGTTTTAAAACATACAAGTCACAAGTCTTTTACCTCCTTGGTTAAATTTATTCGTAGGTATTTTATTCTTTTAGATGGAAATGGAATTGCCTTCTTAATTTCTTTTTTGGATTCTTGATTGCTGGTATTTAGAAACATAATTGCTTTTTGTATGTTAATCTTGTAAGCTGGAACTTTGCTGGATTTGTTTATTAGTATAGTAGTTTTTTGTGTGGGTTCGATGGGATTTTCCGTATATATGATCTTGTCATCTGTGAATAGACATAGTTTATTTTGTCCTTTCCAATTTGGGTGCCTCTTATTTCTTTTTCTTGTCTTTAGATCTTCCAGTACAGTGTTGAATAGCAGTGGTGAAAGTGGACATTCTTGTCTTGCTCCTTGATGTTAGGGGGAAAGCTTTCAGTATTTTACCATTGAGTATTATGTTAGCTGTGGGTTTTTCATAAATGCTCTTTATCTTGTTGAGGAAGTTCCCTTCTAATCCTCACTTTCTGGGTGTTTTTTATCATGAAAGGATGTTATATTTCATCACATGCCTTTTCTGCATCAATTGACATGATTGTATGGGTTTTTTCCTTTTTTCTATATATGTGGTTTATTTATGCACTTTTATAGTATAAAATAATTTTTTAAAAGTTGAACTGCCTGGGATAAATCCCACTTATTAAGCAATGCCAGCCACTTCTCTTGCCTGAGTGAGTTCTGAGTTAGGCAAAACAAAGATGAGAGCCTTGTATCAGTCCTTCAGGTAACTCCCAGACAAGTTGAAACAGACACAATAATTTGTGAATAAGGTTTGCTCTGCTTCTTCTGAAACCAGGTACCAGGTTGTCTCAGTCTTGGTTGCTATAAAGGAATAACCGAGGCTGGATAATTTATAAAGAAAAGAGGTTTGTTTGCCTCACAGTTATACAGGCTGTGCAAGAAGCATGGTGCCAACATCTGCTTCTGATGAGGACCTCAGGAAGTTTCCACTCATGTTGGAAGGCGAAGGGGAGCTGGTGTGTGCAGATCACATGGCAAGAGAGGAAGCAAGGGGGGGGCGGGGGGGGGAAGGAGGTGCCAGACTCTTTTAAACAACCAGCTGTTATGGGAGCTAATAGAGTGAGGACAGTACCAAGCCATTCATGAGGGATCCACTCCCATGACCCAGACACCTCCCAGTTAGGCCACACCTTCAAAGTTGAGGATCAGATTTCAACATGAGATTTGGAGGGGTCAGACAAACCAAACTGTAGCACAGGGTGTGACACTGGGAATGCAGGCTGATGCTTTCAAGACTATTTTGTGTTAGAGAGGGGGATGGGACAAGGGTAAGTAATGCCACAAAGCTTACCTATCATATTTTAGTTGCCTTTTTTTGATTCAGTGTATGCTTAGTTGCTGTAAACCTTTCCCTGTTTTCTGGGGCTCTAACAAAGTAAGTTCTCACAGTTTCTGAGTTTCTGCTTGTTTTTCAGTGTTTCTGTTGGGGGACAGAGGCTTAGAGCTTCCTACTCTGCCATTTTGCAGGTGTCACTTTCTGTATTACTTTGTGATTTTTAAAAATTTCATCCTTTTTACCTTTTATTTCTCTTAAGGCATTATTTGTTATATTTAATTACTCTTGTGATTCTTCTAGTTTGTATTTACTTCTGAAATGAATTTTTCCTTCTATTTCTATTCCTTTGAGTTCTTTCACCTTTTCTAGGATTTTGTAATTTTGATTTATATTGCTCCTTCACGTCTTGAATTATTTTCCTAATGTCCTTTAGCTTGTTTTGAAATAGAACGTTACAATTTGGATCTGTTCCCAAGGTCTTTCATTATCTGCAAAGATGTTATTCTGCTCTTTATTCTTTTTTTTTTAAATAACTGTATGGGATATGACCTTGATACTTTTCTGTTGCTTATTTTTATATGAAATTAGTCTCCCTGAACTTTAAAAAGGGATTATGGTTCAGGGTAACTTTTCAAATTCACAGAGCTCCCTCTTCTGTTGTTTTTGTAAAATGTTCAAAAATATGGTGGCTTCCTTCTCCACTTTTATCTGAACCTTTTCTTTCTTTGTCTCTGTTTTCCCTGTACTACTCAATTTTATTTCCATTCCCAGCAGCTTTCCTTCAATATGGAGCCCTGTCCTGGAAGGTAGCTGTGGTTGGTAGGTTGGTTTTAAGAGTTTATATGGCTCAAACTGTTCCAGCCTTTTTTAGGAAGTTACCTTGTACTCACTTGTTATTGGATTAGGTAACCTTTCCTATTCTCTTCTTACACTGGCCTCTATACTCTCTAGTGAATACCTTGTGGCCATTTTGGTTTTGTCCTCAAGTCCCTCAAATGCCCCCTTTGCTTCCCTATGTATTCTGAATAGATTCCATGCAGGTCATGTGGCTGTTGGTGGTTTTCCCACTCATATTTTGAGATTGCTGTGGATACTGTCTCACCTACTTTTGTTGTCAATGTTGTGCATGGGATTTTGGTTTTGCTATCTTAGTCACTCTGATTTTAGGTGGTGATTCAGGCAGATTAAAAATCTATATTGTACTGTCTGCCATCTACTCCAAATCCATTCTCCATTTATGTTTAAAAAACTCCCCTGTATTGGCCAGGTGCAGTGGCTCACTCCTGTAATCCCTACTACTCGGAAGTATGAGGTAGGAGGATCATTTGAGCCCAGGAGTTTGAGGTTGCAGTGAGCTATGATTGCACCACTGCACTCTGGCCTGAGCAAGACTCTGTCTCTAAGAAAAATAAAACTAAAATAAAAATTAAAAACAAAAACAAAGAAACTCCTCTGTATGAACTTAGAGTTTATGGCCTCTGGCCTATGGCATGTCTACTATGTTTGCGTTTTGTTCTGGAGCTTTAGTTCAAATATTATTAACCTGTAGGTATTTGAATATTGCAAAACCTATCAATGTTAAAGGGTTGAAAAGAAGCAGTGCATTGTGATAGCGGAAATGAAAAGTATTTACAGAGTATAGCAAAGTTGAAAGTGATGCAAAATGCATGTGTTTATGGAATGAATTAATCTATAGCAGGAATTTTCTGAAGGCCAAAGAACAAATTATGCAACCTGTGAAATGCTGTTCCTGTGTCATTAATCAGCAAGAGACAAGGACATGTGACTGTTGAGACAGGGATAAACCTTTTAGTTCAAGAATCTCCATTCATACCTGATTTTGGGGAGGTTAAGATTTATTTAGGGGAAAGCAAGGAGTTGATAAAAGAAATAAAGCCTGAAAATAATGACCGTGGAGCTGTTAAACTTTGGCCACAAGCCACAGAGGGTTTTATAAATTCAGGGTTCCTTCCACACCTGCCCAGCATCAAAGTGAATGTGTGGCCGCTGATGCAAACACAAGAGCTGCTAGGACATTCCTTAGGCTACTGGGAAAGAAAATTAAGGCATCAACTGGGGTGTGTGTGTGTGTGTGTGTGTGTGTGGTCCAAACTGATTTCCTTTAAGGGGGAAGAAAAAAAAAAAAAAAGCCTGATAGAAGAAGGTTTATCAGCATAGAGGAGGAGGATATTTCTGGTTTGAAAGTGACAAAGGATCAACTAATATACCTACTTGCTGGAAATGCACCCAGGGACTGTAAGCATAGTCCATTTCCAGGCCCTTGCAAATAAGTTGACATCTTTATACCTTTAGGAACCTAACCTGATAATGAATAGAATAACTTCTGTACAGTGTAGACTGAATAATGGCAAATTGTTTTTTATAGGAGGTGCAAAACCATTATTTTTAATATCAGTCTTTCAAAACAGCGAAGGGCAGAAGGTTAAATCATATCAATGAAAATATTTCTGCAGGGAACTAAACTAATATGGTCTAGTGCTCTAGCTATACACAAGCGCAGGGATCAGGGGCATGAGTGGAGGTTAGTGTGACTGAGAGGAATGAGGGAAGAAAAGAGTGGGAGTGATTAAGTTCAAAGAGGGAACAGGGACCAGATCATGTAGGGCTTTATAGGCTGCATTGGTAGGGACTTTGTATTTTATTCTAAGGTATTTGGAAGCAAGCCATTAACAGGTTGACAGCAGAGGAAGAATGAGCAACTAGTGTAAATTATATTTTCAAGCTTAAATGGAGGCCAAAGTACTGTGATGGTAATACAGACGTGTCAGAATAAAAAGAACCTGGGTTGATATTAATTTAAAATTTTTTAAATTTGAAAATGTGTTGTGGTTTTAGAGTTATATAGGAGTTACCAACATGAGGTATTGATGTTGATACATACATATATATTTCTATATATACTGTAGGTATACATTTCTTTTTATTTTTCAACAAAGTTTTGCTAAACAATACTGGACCATATTTCATGTATCTTTATTTCTATTCTGTTCTCTTTTGTGTTAAAAAAAAAAAATGCCATTTGCAACCCACTAAATTGACCTAATAACCCACTAATGGATCAGAACTTGAAATTTGAAAATTACTATAAATCTAGTATAATCTCCTTATTTGACTTGCTCAGGCATACATTACTGAAAATAACCAAATCAGAATCCTGACGTTGCCACGTTGCCTAAGAATGTATTTATTAAAAATCAAAATAAAACCCAACTCCCTTATACAGTGCAACAGTAAGTTCTAGTATAGAAAAAATTGTGAGGATAAATGTTTTTTCTTGAAAGTATTGCCTGTCCTTATTTTCCTGGTGTGAAATGTTAAGGCCTGTAAATTTCAAATAGACTTGTAAAATATTAACACAATTTTCTTTATTAATCGTCTATAATTAAATATGTAAATTGCTAGCCAAAGTAACAGTCTGTTTGGAATTATAAACAGAGCATAAGTCATTTATAAACAGCTTGGTGGTCCTTAAATTGTCACCTAGGAATTAATGAAATGAAATACTATTTTCCCATTTTCTGCAAATTGCTTAGTGTTTTATTGTGTTTCGGTTTGGAAGAGAGCTGTGGGAGGACTGAAGGATAAATGAAACATAAAGGTTGGTGTGAAGTAATGGGGGAAAATGGCCCTTTTAATTCTCTTATTTGAGTCATTGCTCCTGTGTTCTCTAGTTGTGTGACCTTTGGAAAGATACTTAACATGCCTGCATCTCACTTTTCTCATTTATAAATGAAAGTAATAATATCTTTATCATAGCTTTAATGTCAAGGTTAAATGGAAAGCCTGATGACATAAAGTATATTTTAATATATACTGTATTAGGCCGGGCGTGGTGGCTCACGCCTGTAATCCTAGCACTCTGGGAGGCCGAGGTGGGTGGATCGTTTGAGCTCAGGAGTTCGAGACCAGCCTGAGCAAGAGTGAGACCCCATCTCTACTAAAAATAGAAAGAAATTATATGGACAGCTAAAAATATATATAGAAAAAATTAGCCGGGCATGGTGGTGCATGCCTGTAGTCCCAGCTACTCGGGAGGCTGAGACAGGAGGATCCCTTGAGCTCAGGAGTTTGAGGTTGCTGTGAGCTAGGCTGACGCCACGGCACTCACTCTAGCCTGGGCAACAGAGTGAGACTCTGTCTCAAAAAAAAAAAAAAAAAATATACTGTATTAGGTATCTTTCCTTTCTTCCTTAGGAAGGAGTTCAGTGAAAATGTGTTGCTAAAATAAGTAGGGCTGAAGAGTGCAGAAAAATGCAAAAAAAAAAGCTATCTCTTTTTTTATTGGTTATTCTCTTCCTAGTAAGTTTATTGCATCTGATCCCAGTTGTTCCGAATTTCTTTTAGGATCGGTAAGGGATAAACAGATAGGCTTCCTGTGCCTTCTGCTACCCCTTCCCTTTTTAAAGAGGGAAGATTACCCAAGTGATGCAAGGCAAGTTTGGGAAACCAGGAAGTAGTAGCTTTATAGTTGATTCCAGTATTTTAGTTTCTGGTGGCTCAAATCTGCACAAAGAATTTATTGAAGATGTGTTGGTTAATGGATTAGCTAATTGATAGCTATTAATTTTAGGTGTTGCCTAAAACCAATTGCCCTTGCCTGTGCAATAAAGAACATTTCCTTTAATTTAACCCAGACATCCTAGGAACAAAGTTACAAAGTCAGAGTGAGATGGAAAGATAGAATTTTGTCTTCTGGCTTTTTCTTTTTTAAACGAGCTTTCTTGAGATATACAATTCAGTGATTTTCACTACATTATTCACAGAGTTGTGCAACTATGACCACCAATTTTATGATATTTTCATCACCCCAGAAAGAAACTTTGTACCCATTAGTACCCATTCCCCATTCTTCTGCTGCCCCCTCAGCCCCTTTTTGTACTTACTGTCTCTATGGATTTGCTTTTTGTGGCTGTTTCGTATAAGTGCAATCATATAATATATGGTTTTTTGTGACGCCTTCTTTTACTTTGCATAATGTTTTTTTTTTTTTTGAGACAGTCTCGCTCTGTTGCCTGGGCTAGAGTGCCGTGGCGTCAGCCTAGCTCACAGCAACCTCAAACTCCTGGGCTCAAGCGATCCTCCTTCCTCAGCTTCCCAAGTAGCTGGGACTACAGGCATGCGCCACTATGCCCGGCTAATTTTTTCTGTATATTTTTAGCTGTCCAGAGCATTTCTTTCTATTTTTTAGTAGAGACCGGTTCTCACTCTTGCTCAGGCTGGTCTCGAACTCCTGACCTCGAGCGATCTTCCTGCCTTGGCCTCCCAGAATGCTAGGATTACAGGCGTGAGCCACCGCGCCCAGCCTTAGTTCTCTTGAATATATACCTAGGAGTGGAATTGCTGGGTCATATACTAACTTTATGTTTAACATTTTGAGGACCTAACAAACTGTTTTCCAAAGTGACTGTACCATTTTATCTAGCTGGATTTTAAATTACCCAGTTTTAGGTTTTTTGTTTTTTTTTTTTTAAATCCAAGGAATGAGTTTGATTTCATATTAATACATATAAAAAGAGAACCTTAGCTGAAATGAGTGGTTTGAGTTGATAGGGAAAAAACCCACCTGCAGTAGTTTGCAAAGTTTTGGAAGTATTTTTTTTAAAAGTAGGTTTGATGGGCAACATAGTGACACCCCATCTTTAAAAAAAAAATTTAAAAATTAGCATTTAGTTGGTTGTGGTGGCATATCCCTATAATCCTCGCTACTTAGGAGGCTGAAGTGGGAAGAGTACTTGAGCCTAGGAGTTGGTGGTTACAGTGAACTATAATTGTACCACTGCACTCCAGCCTGGGTGACAGAGCAAGACCCTATCTCACAAAAAAAAAAAAAAAAAAAGTAGGTTGGAATTATTATTATTAATCTCTGGCTTTTTCTTCTTCTTCTTCTTCTTTTTTTTTTTTTTTTTTTTCAGTTTTATCTCCAAGACACTAAAAGTAGTAACGGTACCTTCATAAATAGCCAGAGATTGAGTCGAGGCTCTGAAGAAAGTCCACCATGCGAAATTCTTTCCGGTGACATTATCCAGTTCGGGGTAGATGTGACGGAGAATACACGGAAAGGTACGGGTATGGATCGATTTTTCCTATTATTTAAGATTATTTAATTTTTTATTTTGTTACTTAATGCTACAAAACATTGCATACTTTTATATGCTTGTAAAAGTAATTTAAAGATAGCATTATATGCAGTGAAAAATTAAAAGTCTCCTACTTCTGTTGTTCTTCTAAAGTTTTAAATTCTGAAATGTTAATAATTTATATTATTCATCACATTTTGAAAACATAAGACACTGTGGTGTCAATTAGGAAGCAGTTGGCTGCAATGACAGCATACCCAATCAAGACAAGCTTAAACCATAGGATATTTATTATTAATGAAAAGTCTGGAGTCAGGTTCATTTTGTTCATTTGACTCAATGATATCTTTGGGGATCCAGGGTCTTACTGTCTTCCTGTTCTGCTATCCTTAATGTGTTCTCTCATGTGTTTGCTTGTTGCCTCATTGTTGAAAGGTGATAGCTGCAAGTCCTAGGCATCACTTTCCTCACACCAGTGTCCCAGGCAAAAAGGATAAGGTGGACAACATAGCTTCTTGTGTGGCTCTCTTTTTATGTTGAAAGAACAATCTTTTGCAGAATCCTCCTAGCAGATTTCTCCTTGAGTCTCATCGGCCACACGGGTAGGTAACATACATAGCTACCTACAGCTACAAAGAAGCCTGGGAAGTTACTTACCTGGTAAAGGGAGAAGCAAGGAGATCCATAATTGGCATAGATCAATTTTGATTTATCCTTCTAGGTTGTGTGTGCATTGTTACCCAAACAAAATCAGAGTTTTGTTAGCGAGAAAAAAGAGGGAAAAACTGTGGAAGTAGGCAGCTAATATTACCTATCACAAGTATAAAATAAAATTTCATGTCTCACAGTTTTTGAAACTAGAAGTTCTCTAGCTAAGTAAGTGTAGATTGGTCTTTATTTTTATAATTCTGAAGCTTCCTGGCTCTACCTAGTTCACTGTCTACTTTATGACCATGAAATTTTATGGCTAAATTATAAAAGTAAGTGGATAGAAACCAAAAGTGTACAGTTCCACTGTATTAGTTTAATATGGACAATGCAACCATTTGGCAAGTTTCCACTTTCGTTTCTCTGAACATACTCTGATATGGTAATACACTAAGTCATCAGACTCTGACATTTTGCACCATAAAAGTGGTGATGGTGGTGATGATAGTGATGATGCTGCTGATGTGTGTGCGTTCATGTGCACATTTGTGAATATACTTTCACTGATGTTGCAACAGCAGTATTATTGTTACTGGGTTTTGTTGGCCTCCTCAGGGAGTTAGGTTTTGATATTTGAATTTGGGTAGGGCCAACGTCTTAGGACTTTCCACTTATAAAACTAAAAAGAAAGATTGTATTTTGATACAAAATAATGACTAGTACTTACTAGGAGAACACAACTTATGTATGACCATACTGGGAAAAGCTGCATTAGACACTCTTATATCTACTGCTGCCATATCACACCTCCTCTGGTACCATTTCATTCAGCAAATAGTAAATTGAATTCAGTAAACCACCTGTGAGTAACCCGCAGTGAAGAAGAGAATTTGATTACACTGCCTTTCTGTCTGAGAAATGTCTATCTTCTTGACTTGCATGTCCCGAAGAAAATTATTAGGTGTTAATTAATAATAGGATGAGGTAATCAAATACGTTTAGGTACACTTAGTTAACCTAAGGTAAGCAGGACTTCTCAGGCCCTTTATGCTAACATATATACAGATTTCCAAGGGGGTGGTCATTATAGAATGCAGCTCTTTCCAAACTTCTTCCTATTCTTCTTCCCCATTTAGCTGTTAGGGACATTAAGAAAATGGTGTAGAAAGCTAAGAGGATGACCCTCCTATTCAGGGTTTCTCTTAGTATAATATTTCAGCAATATTGGATTCTTGCATTGTTCTTTGAAACTTTACCTGTCTTTCATGCCAACTTTAAGGAAATTAAATAAAGAAAAATTTCTTCATCACTTAAAATGTTGTTTCTTTTGAACTTACTGGCTTAAAAAAGTTGACTTATGTTAGTACAGGCTCTTGGAATAAAGCTGTGTTATCAGTTGAGTGTTACCTGTTTAAGCAGGTGCCAGGAAAGAAAATATAGATTTTTATCCTGTGCTAAACACTACTGTGATAAACTTTATATCACTTGGAAAATTCTCCTGAAATTATACAACACTACTGGATAACCTCTGGATCAAAGAAGAAATCAAAAGGGAAATTTCAAACTATTTTGAAAGGAAAAGAGACTTTTATACCAAAATACAGTAAGTCCCTTAGATAAAATTTATAATCTTAAATTCCTTCTGTTTTAAGGAAGAAAGATAAATAATGAAGGAACTTGGCATTTATCAGAAAAAATTAGAAAAAAAACAACAAGGAAAGCTGGAAAGAAGAAATAAAAAGCAGAAATTAATGAAACAAACAAAAAAGCCCTAGAAGGGTTAAACCCAAATGCTGGTTTTTTTAAAAAAGAAAACAATAAAGTAGGTAATTCATAAACTTTGATGCATTAAGTTAAAAATACTAGCGGAAATATACAAGAAGAGGAGTGGGAAAGGAGGAATAAATACAAATACAGTATATACTAAAAGAATTCTAAGAGAATATTGTTATGCCTACTAATGGCAAAGAAAAAAGAACTAGAATAAATTGATATCATCTTAGCAAAATTATCCCAAGAAGTGTAAAACCTCAATAAATCAATTTTCTAAAAAGAGACTAAGAAGTTATTAAAGATTCACCATTGGAAAGATACCAGACACAGAGGGATTCACAGCTGAATCTGATCTTATTTTAAAAAACAGATGAATCCCTTATTATTTAAATAATTCTAACATACAGGTGGAAAGCTCTCAAAATCCTTTAAAGAAGCCAATATATCATTAATGAGAATATCTGATACAATACAAAACTATAATTAGTTTCACTTGTGACAATAGTTGAAAAATTCCAATTAAGAGATTAGTAAATTAAATTCAGAAATAAAGCTAGAAATAGAAATTCAGAAATAAATAAATAACAAAGTAGGGTTTATTTGAGGTATACAAAGGTGATTTGATGTTAGGAAATCTATCAACATAATTCACAAACTAAAGCTGAAAAACCGTGTAACTGTATAACCAATAGTTGTTGTATAAATGAATAATCAGTAGCTGTTGAAGAGACATTCACTCAAATTCAGGAATTACCTATAACAAAAACTCTAAATAAATAGGATAGGCCGGGCGCGGTGGCTCACGCCTATAATCCTAGCACTCTGGGAGGCCGAGGTGGGCGGATCGTTTGAGCTCAGGAGTTCGAGACCAGCCTGAGCAAGAGCGAGACCCCATCTCTACTAAAAATAGAAAGAAATGATATGGACAGCTAAAAATATATATAGAAAAAATTAGCCGGGCATGGTGGCGCATGCCTGTAGTCCCAGCTACTCGGGAGGCTGAGACAGGAGGATCCTTTGAGCTCAGGAGTTTGAGGTTGCTGTGAGCTAGGCTGACGCCACTGCACTCACTCTAGCCTGGGCAACAGAGTGAGACTCTGTCTCAAAAAAATAAAAAATAAAAAAAAATAAATAGGATGAAAAGAAAACTAAGTAAAATAAAAATTGTAAGTAAAATAGAATAAAAATAGCAAAAATACAATATAGCTGTGAAAATATATGGACTAAATTTTCGTATAGCAACAAGGATGAATCTCAAACATTATCTCAAGCAGATTGCAGAAGGATGTATATGGTATAATCCACTTACATAAAGCAATACTGTAGTGCTTTTAATACATTTATAGTAAGGATATGAAGTTATACACTTGAATGATTAAAAATAGTAGTTTGTGAGGATTTATGAAAAGATTTTTTTGCATTAGTATATATATTACTAAAAACAATGGAAGCATAATTTAAAAATTGCCTATTATACAGGTATTAAAAAGAAGAAATTAGAATTATATGAATTGCAGAGTTTCTATAAGATATATTGCTGAGTAAGGAAAGAAATTGCTTTTAATAATTTCATTATTTTGAAAAGTCTCACCAATCCTATAAATATATTTGTATGTGTTTGTATATGATTTTATGAACATGAGGAGGAAGCACTTAATGTATACTGTGTCACTAATGTGAGTTATCTAGGAGTGTGGGTGGAAGGACTAGAGAAGAGAGAGGTAAATTAAAAGTGAGATGGGGCTAATAGAACAATTAATAATCCTTTAGTATGTATTATATTTATGTAAAATAATTTGTGTAAAAAGAAATTTTAGAAAAACAATATATAATATGTAAAATATTATATATGGATATCAGATTTTCTTAAAAAGATAATATGAACCTAATGCCACTGAACATATCAATTTGTATTAATGTCTCTTCTACTTTAAGCTCTCCAAAACAGTCTGGTTTTGATGTTTGGCTTTCCATGTAGTGTGGCTCCAGGGAGAAAACTCACTGGTCAGGCATGTACAGATAACCTGCAGTATACATATAAAATATCATTATAAACAAATAGGGTGATATTCTAGTAGATTTTTAAAAAGAAAGGAAGGAAGAGAGCAAGTCAAGGCTTAGCAACCCAGCCACTGGCCACTCCTCTGTTCTCACAAACTGCTCAGATGGAGAATGGGTTTTCTGGTTCACACACCATTACTGTAACTCTCTGTTGCAAAGCTTGGCACCAGGATCCTTTATCTGTCCTTTGAAACTCATCATTGGCCATTTCAAAGGCACTCTTACCAACTTCTCCTTTTCAGCTGCTAGGGGAAATCATAAAGCTGATTTAGCACAGGCTCCACCAAATTCACTGGTTGACTAAGGGAACCTTTCTGATGGAATGGAAGTCTTCTTTTGTTCATTTAAAAAATGGATTCTCGGCCCAGGCTATGCACCAGAATTATCTGCAGAGCTTTGTAAAACTACGGATGCCTGGATTCCACCTTTTGGTCCTAAGAAGGAACATTACCAGGTGTGGGGTGTGAGTCTGTTTTACAACTGCTCAGTTAAGGTCCTGGCAGCAACTTTTTTCTGTGGTTTCCCCTGTCTTTAAGTACCAAATTTCCCTTCTTGTCTTGTCTGCTGTGAATCCATTCTTATAGATTCTGTATTGCCAGCTGTTGCTGGTTATTTCTTCTTGAATGTCTTGCTGTTGCCTTATAATTACTCTGCCCAAAGCTTAATTTCCCCTTCAGACTACTTTACTGACTTCCAAATTTCTTTTATTGCTCATCATTCTCCCAAACACTCTAGATCAGAACCTCAGCATCTTTTCTGAATTCTGTGTCTTCCTTACCTCTAACAGTAGTGTCATCCTGTGGTACCCAACCCCTGGGCTGCAGCCCAGTACCAGTCCATGGCCTGTTAGGAAACGGGCCACACATCACTGCCTGAGCTCCATACGACCCTCCCCCGACCCACAACACCCCCAACCCTCACCCCTGGTCCGTAGAAAAATTGTCTTCCGTGAAACTGTCCCTGGTGCCAAAAAGGTTGGGGACCGGTGATCCTAGACCATTTGTCTCCTTTCCCTGCTGCTTCCTGTATTTCCAATTGCCATCCTAGAGTACTATACCATACTCTGGTACAACATACAATAGTGGCCATCATACTCTGCCAATCTACTGCCTCCAGAATATTCTTCTATTATAGTTTTATTTATTTATGTCATTTTCCTGCTCTTAGAAGCCTTCAGTGGCTGTGTCATACTGCAGAACAAAGTCTGAAAGGCCAAATTTTAAACTTGTAGCTCTTAAAAATATAGACTCAGTTTAACCTTTTGATTTTATTTTCCATTACTTCGCTTAATATATGTTAAGCTGTTAAAATGGATTATTTAGATATAAGATGGTACACAGAAAAGGTTCTTTTGAATTCTGGCACTGCCACTTACCAAACATGTAGTCTCAGCAAGTTTCTTTAGCCTCTTTGACCTTAGTTGCCTCATCTGTAAAATAGGACATAAAAGTAACTGTTTACATGGTTTGTCATAGTAGTTAACATGTGTTCTTAGCATGGAGCCTAGCCGCTAAAGAGCCTTGAACTGTAGGTTCTTTACCTCTTACTCCAATTTCCGTCAGCTGCTCTCTTAACATGTGCACGCTCCCACTTCCTTTTCTTTTCCTGTTCCCTTGCTCATACTGTTCTCTCTGCTTTTTCTTCCATTTCAAAATTTTTTTGTTTGTTTTTTACTTTTTTCATAAAGCTTTCCGCTGCCTTATCCCATTCCAAATTCCTATAGTAGTGTTTTGTACCTCTTATAGTATTTGCCCCCTTTTTATTTGCCTTTTGTTGTTATGTTAGGTGTTTCTGGTTTGTCCTCTCTACATTGAAGTCTCTTCAAAGACAGGGACCTAGTCCTAATCATCTTGGTTTTCCCCATTATTCTTAGCATATTGCTTGTAACCAGCAGGTTCAGTAAGTATTTATTGAGCAAACAGGTAAACCCAGAGAACAACTACTACTCATGAGGGAGTCAAGAAATAAGCCAGTGAGCAATATCACTGCATAGTATGCTAGAGAAATAAAATAGTAAGTGAATGCACACACCTAGAGAAAGGGCTCTTCCCACTAAATAAATAGGTAGAAACAAGACTCTTGGAGAAATAGTTGACTTTGAGTCTAGGGCAATAAATGTACAAATTGAGCTTAGAAGATTTATCTGAAAACAATGAAGCTGTCTAAGGCTGCTGGCATTCTGTCAAAAGAACTCCTAGAAGTTGATGTTAATGAGTTCCCGCTGATCAAAGATGGATGGTTTGAACATTAAATCATAATAACAGCAGTGGATTGAAATATATCAAATATGTTCAAATCTATGAGCTTACAATCATACTAAAAATGAATAAAGATTGGATTACCTTTGGAAGAACTTAGGAAACCAATTTATCATTCTGAAACATGTAAGTAAATAAAGAGAAAGAGTAAAGTATTTATCCTGCCTTTCTTATAAGAATTACATCTGAAATAAACAAATACTTGAAGATGGAAAGTTTTTTTTGTTTGTTTGTTTGTTTTTGAAACAGAGTTTGACTCTCTTGCCCGGGCTAGAGTGCCATGGCATCAGCCTAGCTCACAGCAACCTCAAACTCCTGGGCTCAAGCGATCCTTCTGCCTCAGCCTCCCGAGTAGCTGGGACTACAGGCATGCGCCACCATGCCCGGCTAATTTTTTTCTATATATGTTTTTAGCTGTCCATATAATTTCTTTCTATTTTTAGTAGAGATGGGGTCTCGCTCTTGCTCAGGCTGGTCTCGAACTCCTGACCTCGAGCGATCCTCCCACCTCGGCCTCCCAGAGTGCTAGGATTACAGGTGTGAACCACCGCGCCCAGCCAGGAAAGTTTTTTGATAGCTGAATTAGAACTCGCAAATGAAGACAGAATGAAAGAATATCAACTTTTAAAAATCAGAATTAAAAAAAAATCAGAATTAAGAGAGTACTTGTCTATTCTGCTAACTTTCCCTACCTCTTTTCTAACTTAAAAAAAGAAGCTCTAAGAATTAGAAGCTTTATGAAGCAAAAAAATTTGGGATTGAAAGTTTTTGTGACTATTTTACAAGTGTATCCTTTATCCAAAATGCTTGGGACCAGAAGCATTTTGGATTTTGAAATTAGATTTTTTTTTTTTAATTTTAGAATATTTACAAATACATAATGAGATATCTTGGGGATGGGGAACCCAAGTCTAAACACAAAATTTAATTATGTTTCAGATACACCTTATATACATAGCCTGAAGGTAATTTTATGTGATATTTTAAAATAATTTTGTGCATGAAACAAAGTTTTGACTACATTGTGACTGTGAACCATCACATGTCAGGTGTGGAATTTTCCACTTTTTGGTGTCATGTATGTACTCAGAAAGTTTTAAATTTTGGAGTCTTTCAGATTTCAGAGTTTTGGATAGAGCATTCTCAACCTATACCTTAGACTGCAGTCAAAAAGCAATTTTAAAAAATCATTCCCCAATCTAGAAATATTAACACTTCTCATTTTGCTCTTGATTTTTAAAATATTTCTTTGGATTTTAGGGTTTTATTCATTGTCCTTCCTATTGCTGCCAGTCATTTCAAGAGATTCTTCAAACTACTCTTAAGTGTGGAATAGTATTGACCTTTGTACTCATTGTAGAAATGGAGATAGAACCAAACTACAACATACCTCAAAAGTTTCAGTCTTCTAGTCCGGTTCCTCAAACAGGTTTTAAACTTATCAAAGTGAACATGTGATGTTTGTGTGAAGAGGCAATAAGAAAGCCTGGGTGCATACCACAACATAAATATAGTAACTCAAAAGCAAAATAAATGGTCTTTAAGATTATAGAGGAACAAAACAGACAAATGGCAGTAAGCTTGTGTAGTCTTCACCCTGGTTTTTAATAGACTCATAGCTATAGCAGGTAATGGCAGATTTTTCTTTCGCCTTGTTTCCTCAATTCAGACACCTGGTTTTCATGTTTTAATGTTTCTGAAATTTGCATGTGGCTTATAATACACATGTATATTTTAAGGCAATGTTTCCATGGTTCCCTTACCCTCCCCAAGAAACTGTTTAAATTGTATTTTACAATTAATTTTTTCTTTGAATCATGGAACACAATAATGTTTCTGGGCAGTATTTGAGAGCAAAATATGTTTTGATAGTGCTTCATAGACTGCTTTAGAGCAGTATTGTCCATAGTACTTTCGTCATAATATCAGTTCCTATGTAAGTGTTCCTATAACGAGGTTAGGGGAAGGCTCAAATGTCAAATAAGTTTGGAAAATGCATGTTACTTTTAGAGCTTCATAATGGGCAAAAGCAATTTAGGCTCTGAGAAAGCCCATGGCTAAAACCCAAACCAAACCAAACCCAACCAAAACGAAACAAAAAAACCCAAAACTTTTAAATTTCTTTTAGCTGAGTTATTTACCAAATTCATCCGACCCTCAAGTCCTTTTTTGTTAACACTTGCTAGCACTCTGTTTTGGGAAATGATGCTATGTGTAGTTGATTAATGTAAATATTAGAACAAAACATTTTCGTCTGGTTGCTTTAAATACTTGCCTGTTGCAAATCAAAAAGATAACTAACATTTCTACGCATCTGTGTTTCTAGCTGTCGTAAGAATCATTTCAAAGGCAGGGTTGGCCAGACTAAGTTGTCATCTTAGTCAGAGATGGTCTTTTTTTAAAAACTGCCTTCAGCATTGCAGCAGCACTATATTGCTCAGTCAGTACTAGCTCTTGATTCACCTTATAGGTTTGTACATCAGTCCATATGCTGAACTTCAGGGTGCTGAACTTCACTACAGTTTTATTCTGTAACTTGTTCTATTTTTCTTTTTTAAAAAACAACTCTATTACCAATTTAAATATATTGGTAAAGTGTAGGTATTGCTAGATCTTCATATTGTATTGTGCTCCTTTATTTATTGTAGGCAGTTTGTAGTAAATCTATGGGGGAGCCATAGGGCTGGGATAAATCCATCTCTTCCCTGTCTTCTGCCAGGGAGAGGAGGGGGCGAGGTAATTCCTGCAAATGGAGATGAACCCTGTTGTCCTCAAATAAGAAATATCTTGGCCGGGCGCGGTGGCTCACGCCTGTAATCCTAGCACTCTGGGAGGCCGAGGCGGGTGGATCGCTCAAGGTCAGGAGTTCGAGACCAGCCTGAGCAAGAGCGAGACCCCGTCTCTACTAAAAATAGAAAGAAATTATCTGGCCAACTAAAAATATATATAGAAAAAAAAATTAGCCGGGCATGGTGGTGCATGCCTGTAGTCCCAGCTACTCGGGAGGCTGAGGCAGGAGGATCGCTTGGGCCCAGGAGTTTGAGGTTGCTGTGAGCTAGGCTGACGCCATGGCACTCACTCTAGCCCAGACAACAAAGCGAGACTCTGTCTCAAAAAAAAAAAAAAAAAAAAAAAGAAATATCTTTACGCTTGAATAATGAAAGCTGTAAAATATTAGGTAGACATGTTCTTCAACATATTGAGTAAGCATTTGTTAAATGCCTACTCTGTACTGGATGGTTTTAAAAGTGAGAGGCAAACAATCCTTGTTGCCCTCAAAGAGTGGAATCTAATTGGTGAGAAAACAGTTGTGTAAATGACAAATATTCACAATGCAGTGTGCTTAGTGTTATAAAAAGTAGATATAGGAGGCTCTGGGACATTTAACTCAGATACTGAGCTTTGGTAAAGGAATTAGGAAGTCTGAGCCTGGAGGATAAGTAGCGTTTGCTTTTGCAGGCAAGAGGATAGAGGACCTCACTGACAGAAGGGACAGCTTGTGTAAAAGGCATGGAGTTGTGAAAGGTAAGGTGTTTGGAGATTGTAGGTAGCTTGGCTTTGTATAGGATACATGGAGGATGAGACCAGAAAGGAAGGAAGGAACCCAATGGTTCATGGCTGTGATTACTCTGCTACGCAGAGAGTTTAGAAGACTGTCCAGTGGATGGTTCTTCATCTGTGATAGCACTTTTCATATAATCAATTAAATTGTTAATGAAAATCAATATTGAATAAATGTGCAAAATTCTTTAAGTTTAATGTACTTTTCCAGATGACAGCCATATTTACTTCATGTTTATAACATCATCTTGCTAATTCATTGGCCTGATCATTTAACAAGTTACCCCCAAATGCATTAGCTCTAATCTTAAAAAAATCTGTTTATTAAGGTGTAATTTACCTACAACACCAATTTTACCTCTACAATTCAATGAGTTTTGACAAATATATGCAGTCTAGTAACCACCACTCCTCTAGTCATGATATAGTATATTTCATTAGCTCGAATTAGCTTTTAAATCAGAGTTTGGTAAGCTAAATAAATTAGTTCCTTGAAACCTGGAAGACATAATATGGTATCCGAAGAATAGAGAAATAAAAATTCATTGACTTTTAAACCAGAAAACAATTTTTTTTTTCTATATAACCCAAACACGGAGAAGCTCTGTACAGGAGGTGCTTTTGGGGAGTTTTGTCTCTTGAAATCTTCAGTAGGAAAAGGAGGAAGTAAGCAATGGTAAGAAGTTGTTTATAAAGTGACTGGTGTGATGTCATAAAAATATGTTGGGGTTGGAGGAAGAAACAGCCTTCAAGGAAATAAAACATTGGATCTTAAAGTCAGTTGATTTAAAAAAAGGAAAAAAAGAAAAAGAAAACAAACAAAAATTTTAAATACTGAAATGGGAACCTCGGGTACTAGCAAACAACTCTAATAATTAATAGTGAGTTGTGGAGGCAGTTTCACTTGTCTGAGGTCTTGGTTTTCTCACCCATCAAATGGGGGGATTGAATGGTATATTCTAAACTGTATTATGCAGAACTTGAGTTTTATGAGGTGTGGTTAAGAGTAATAGGTTAGGTACAGGAAAATTAAGAATAAGAGCCATATTTTAAATTTGGAAATAGCCACAGTTAAGTTTAATGCTAGCAGATAGGGAGAAAGTACATTTTCCTCCCTCAGTTGTATTTCCATATATTCAGCTGACCTTTTATTGATTGACTGTTATAGAATTGGAGGTTAGGATACCTTTCAAAACACTTCTAACTGTAATTCTACCTTGTAATTGTGATTCATTATGGACAGGGATGAGTTTCTCAGGGTAATGAATATTGTCATTAAAGTACCAGATTTTTTTTCTTTTCCAGAATTTTTACTTTTAAGAATAAAATATGTGTTTAGACACTAGAGATAGGAAGTTTTATATTTTTAAACAATTATTTTATCCATGTTATTTGTTTGTTTTAACCAGTTACCCATGGGTGTATTGTTTCCACAATAAAACTTTTTCTACCAGATGGTATGGAAGCCCGGCTCCGCTCAGAGTGAGTATAATTTAGTGCTGTGAAGTTTTTGGATTAATTACTTTGGTTAATAATATTCTAGATGATGGTATACTGTTAATACAGTACTTCAGGATTATTTTAATAATGTTAGAAAATTGACTTACTTTTTGGAATAGAATATACTTTAGTTTAAATTGCTTTTCACATTAGTTGCAATTCTAGTAGATAATAATGTATCAGAGGTAGAGGTTATTATGTTAGTACTTTTTGGAATGGAACATACTTCAGTTTAAATTGCTTTTCACATTAGTTGCAATTCTAGGAGATAATAATGTATCAGAAGCAGAGGTTATTTTGTTTCCTAATTTAACTTTACAGTTTACATTTTGGTGGATAGTTGTTTTTCACAACGTTTGGGGTACATAAGTTATTGGTAAGTGATAAATTCATTCCTTTTCATATGCATATAGGACTTCTTAGACAATGATTGCCTCTGAAGTTAATGCCAGTGTCACAGTCTTATAGGACCTGTAGGATGTCAATATAGTTAGTAGCTTATTTTGGTGAGAGTTTTTTTGAGGCTTTTTTTCAATGTCATATTTATTTTTTGTATGAAGCAATATAAAAGGTCACTTAGAGGTAGACACTTGAAAGGAAAAAATTACTCATAAAATCTAGATTTTAAAATGTAAACACAAGTACATTTTGATCTTGTGCATTTCTGAGGTTATCATCAAGTGTTTAAGGGAGTTGAGCAATCATTAAACTTCTTTTTTATTTGGGGGAAAAACTTTGAGTATGCTAGAATCTTGTTTCTACATCCAGCATAATATTTTCTGTCTTTCAGAAACAGAGACAATGATCTGAGGGTGGGAAGTTGAGAGAAGCAATAAATTGAAGGAAAAGTAGAGCATTGAGTAGGAAAAAAAGAAGGAAGGATTAAGCAGAGAGAGGCCTTCCCTTACTGTGATAGTCTATGCTTTCGTTAGAATCATATATTTTATGCTTCCATTAGAAGCTACCAATTTTTTTTTTAGTTTTAAGGATATCTGAAACAAAGTAGAAATTTTAAAACTTTTTAAATTTAGAACATTAATCTGTTTCCTATTTTAAATTACAGCTTAATTATTAAAATTGCAGTAAACTTTAGGAACTTTAATGTAACTTAGCTTTTATGAGTCAAGAGTTAAGGTTTTAGAAATAAGAGTAACTATTAATCAGCTAATGATGTATTGCTTCTTAAAGACTTTGATGTTTGTATTTGATAATAAGATTTTTCTTTCATGTAGTTAAAAGCTTTCAGCAGTTGCATAAGGTATCGTCTGTGTTCTCAGGTTCCATTTAGTTGAGCATGTGAATTTTTTCAAAGTGTATTCCAGTGAATTGTGTCCCTATCCCTCTTACTTCTTTTAATCTTTGCCCTGTTTCCTTCTCATTGTTTGATTTTTCTTATGTGGTTAAATATTAGCATCATTTAAATTTTTGCTGCTAGTTTTATTGTACATAATGTGATGACTTTCTGGAGAAGATGAATTTTGAACAGGTAATTCTCTAGAGCTGGAAGATCATGATAGTCTTTAGAGGTGGATAGTCCAGTTTCAAACCTGACTCCACTTGTTCTGTGACTTAATCAGGCTATACTTTTCTCATTTGAAATATGAAAATGATCATAATACCTATTGAGCAGGAATTTTATGAGGATTAAATAAGATTGTGTACTTAAGCATAGCGTAGTATTTGGCATATATAATAATAAGTACACAATAAACATTAGCCGTTTCTGGTATTGTAATCTAATTTTTAAAAAGTAATTAAGATGTTTTGAGTATGCCAGAATGCCTAGAGTTTAAGGTCCATTGTGTACATAGCATTTAGTGCTTTTAAGATCTTTTGTAGGGACCCGGTACAATGGCTCATGCCTATAATCCTAGCACTTTCGGAGGCTGATGTGGGAGGATCACTTGAGGCCAGGAATTAGAGACCAGCCTGAGCAAGAGTGAGACCCTGTTTCTCCAAAAAAAAAAAAATTAGCCAGACATGGTGGTATAGTCCCAGCTACTTGGGAGGCTGAGGCAGGAGGATTGCTTGAGCCCAGGAATTTGAGGTTGCAGTGAGCTATGATGATGCCACTGCACTCTAGCCTGGGAGACTGAGCAAGACCCTGTCTCAAAAAAAAAAAACTTTAGTAGGTAGTTCTCAAAAAACTAATTCTTTTTCTTCCTTAATTTTAATTATATTACACAAATAATTTTCCGAGGAGAAGAAACAGAGAGAAATTGCCTATAATCCCACCACCCTAAGTGTGAAAACTGTTTTCATTTCCTGTCTTTCCTTGTTCTGGTTTTTATATGCACATGAACTTTTTCCATAATTCAAACAAAATGTACGTATATCCAAAGTAGTTTTTGTAAAATACAAATATATATCACTTATGGAATGTATTGCTGGGTTTTTAGCCTTTTGTTTGTTAACCAGATTTTCATGAGAACAGAAGATTGTGCTGGGATCACTAAGGAAACTGGATTTTTAAGAACACTCCATTAGTACCTTTTATTTCCATTTAGACTTTCTTAAGTTCATTTCCTTATATGTGTATTATCTTCAGAGAAAAAGATATATGCCCAAAATGGTTATCTTTGGGTGCTGACGTTGGGTAATTTGTATTCATTTCCTCATGCTTTACTTCACATATTTTCCATAATCAATATATGTTACTTACATAGTCAAGAAAAATAAACTTATGTTTAAAATGTCTATTTCAGTTTTATGGAGTAGAGAAGAAAAACTAATGTATCTTAGTTTTTAGTGATGTATCACTAGACCATTTTAATAACACCATGACCATCATGATCAGATAGAAAAGACCAGAAAACAAAGAATTATAAAATACTGACCCACTTGTTTTGCTTGTTTATATTATAGTTCGATACAATTTTTAAAGAACTTTCATTAGGTACCAGCTTTGTTAGGGCCTTGTGATAAGCTCTGGGGATGCAGATGTGAATTGATCATAGTTCCTGAGAACACAGACATGTAATAAAAAAAGTGTAGTAAAGGGTTCTGTAGGCTTAGTGAAGTCTGTACAGGATATCATGGGTGATCAGAAGTGAGATGAGTATTGGTACTTAATATTCTATTTTATTAAGCATTTTAGTGATTTGTGACTAGTTGAATTAGGACTATTCTTAGGGTGGCATCAGAATTATTGCTGTTTTTAAGTCATGCCTGATGAGTTTCTCAGTAGCTTACACATGATTAACCATTTGAATCTAGGAAGTTTACCTAGTCAGCCTTCAAGCTAGCTGTCACTAGAGTGGCCTCTAGGATGTGGAGTGATAAGCAACTGATGGGGGACATGGACGGTAGCCTTGCTCTGTGTCCCTTTTGCTGACCCCCAACATACATACAGTATCTTACAGGGCATTGTAAAATAGGGACTCTGGCTTCCTTTGTGCTCTATTCCCATGAGAGTAGTAGTGAGCTAGTGCTTCCTGTGTCCTGGGCACTGTTTGAAGCTCTTTATTTATATTAACACATTCAATACTCACAGTCACTCTGTGGGTTTGGTTTTATGATGATCTTTTCTTTATAGATAAGGAAGCTTGAGACCTATATTGGTTAGGCAGTTTGCATTTCAGCTGCTAAGTAGATCTGAGATTTCCACCCAGGCAGTATAGTATCTCAGCCTCCATGCTTAACTGCTATACTACCTTTCTGTCAGTAGTATTTTATCAGGCCAAAAAAGCAATTAGTACCAATTAATGTCTATTTAATGTTTTGTTTTAAAGTGATATATACTGAGTTTAGTTTCATTCATGTTTACATCTAAGCTTTCAGTTAGTTTCTGAGGTGGCTGCGTGGAGACAAGTAGTATTACTATTTTGATTAAAGTTCTTCACTGGAACAAGTTTCCAAATTACAGCCTTAATTTCCAGTAGACCTTTGCTTTTTAAGACTTTCTGTATAGGAATGTTTAATTTTAAAGGAACTTAATTTATACATTTCAAAATTGAAAATGGATAGTTTAAAGAGTGCTTCTTTTCTGTGTAGAAATTCTTATAACAGCCTTCAGTAAGCAGTGGGTCCTCAAAGGGCATTTAATACATTTTGGATTTGGAATTTGCTTTTAAAAATATATTGATATGTAAAAGGCAGGTTTTATGTATTTATACTTTGTTTTCTAAGGAGTTTATACATTTATAAAGGATTGAAAAATTCTTCACATTTTTCTAATTATATGAAGGCAAATTATCTACTTTGTGGTTTAAGATATTCTGGTACTTTCATGCTATGTTTCCTCTATTGTCAGGATATTAGATAAAAATTCTAAATTTTACTTTTCAGTGTCATTCATGCTCCATTACCAAGTCCTGTTGACAAAGTAAGTTGCTAATGATTATTTTTTCCAAACTGACTCAGCTATATTGCTTTGAAAATGTTTGTTTTTAATATGCTTTACCTAGAAATTCACTTCTCTTCTGTAACAAAATATATAGAGTCCATGTAGCTATATAGTTACTATAATCTTCTAATCTTCAATATCTGAAGAATTTAAGGTGGATGTTTCTTCAGTAAAAGCCTCTGTTATCTCAAGTAAACTCTTGACTGTGTAGACTAGGAATACCAGTTTTGTGCCTAGCCAGAGGTAAGGAATGTTAGCTATTACTTTGTATTCTGAGATACAGTTCTGTCTAGAAATTTGTTAAATATTAAATATTTGTAAATATTTCTATCCAAATATTTCACTCAACATTTACCCATACAGGGAGGTAACATAGAAAAGTGGGCTTACACAATTGTTCTTTTATTGTCTTTGAAGATCAGTTTTAACCTGATCTGATCAGAAACTTTACAGTGATTGCTTGCTAGAAAACAGGGTTTTTTTGTTGTTGTTGAGAAATAATGGTATATTAAACTATCGTGCCATTGCTAATGAGCAAGAAAAAAACACATCTTTTGACATTAAAATGGATTTTTGAGTTTTCTTAGTACAGTAATTAAACTATTGGGAAAAATATTTTATATTTTTTCTTCAATTTGAATGAAGAAAGAAAGTCTGCTTTAAACTGCAGTTCTCTGTTAGATTCGTTGTTCAGAGGTAAAAGTGGTTAATCATCAACTTCTGTAATACCAAGAATTATTTCAGAAGTAAATAATGGTCTTGCTGATTTAGAACTAACTTTAAAAAACAATGCCAACTCCCTGCCTACTAGTTAGCATTTAATAAAAATATACTTTCTGAGCTTAATAAGGAATGATGCCAGTTCCATAGGGCTTGTTAGTATTGAAGATGTGGGTAAATGTTATAGCAACCCCATGGGCCCTTCTTTTTTTTTTTTTTTTTTTTAATGATACCATGGTTCTGGCCGGGCGCGGTGGCTCATGCCTGTAATCCTAGCACTCTGGGAGGCCGAGGTGGGCGGATGGTTTGAGCTCAGGAGTTTGAGACCAGCCTGAGCAAGAGCCAGACCCCGTCTCTACTAAAAATAGAAAGAAATTATGTGGATATCTAAAAATATATATAGAAAAAATTAGCCGGGCATGGTGGCACATGCCTGTAATCCCAGCTACTCAGGAGGCTGAGGCAGGAGGATTCCTTGAGCCCAGGAGTTTGAAGTTGCTGTGAGCTAGGCCGACGTCACGGCACTTTAGCCTGGGCAACAGAGTAAGACACTGTCTCAAAAAAAAAAAAAAAAAAAAAAAAATACCATGGTTCCATAGCCTTGGAAAACCCCTTATAAAAGGTATTTCTTCCAATAGTTGTTTAAACACCATTATTTCCCATCTTTTTCTTAAAACCTACTTGTAGTTTAAAGAAAGATGAGGACAAAACTTTTTTCATTGCCTCTGGCCATTGGATAAAGTGTTATATTTCATGTCTCTCCACCTACGCACACACATACAAATACTTTGAAGATGGCTACTTCTAAATGAATTGTGACTTGTTGCCTATTTAACGATGAATTTTAAAGGACTGTTGACTTAGGAGGCATTATTTCTGGGTTAAGAAGAAGCTGTATTGCCTTTGCTATAAATTTGTGATTTGGCTTATCAAGTAATGTTTTCATGAGTAGCACTTTGTTCTACCACCTTATTGATAAATTCAAACTGGTCAGTATAGTATAACACCATTTATAAATTCTGGACAGAGGGCAGAAATATTTTGAGAACCAAGGGAACTAGTTAACTTGATAAATATTATTTTGCATATTTAAGTGAATAGACATTTCAAGGAGTTGGTTTGTCTTTAATGTGTTTTATAAAGTGTTTTCTGTTGACATTGTATCATTTTGCTACTAGGTTGCTGCTAACACTCCAAGTATGTACTCTCAGGAACTATTCCAGCTTTCTCAGTATCTACAGGTAAAAGTAAATCTTGAGAATTCTTAGTCTTTAAAATTAAAATTAAACAACTTATATTTCATTTTGCCTGTTCAGAAATATATATAGGATTTAAAAAACTGGCTGGATACAAGTACAAAAGAAATATCATCTTTCCGAAGAAGAAAAAGATTAAAAATAGATCTTATGAAGAAAGGATAAAAGAGTCAGGATTAAGTCTAGAGAATATAAGCTCTGTGTGAGAAAAATTTTATTCTTCAAATATGAGGAGGTTCCAAAATAGTTCTTTATCCATAGATGACTTTTAAATAACATTAAACCCAGAGAGATTTTGGTTGCTTAGTAATATTAATAGCAAATCATCATATAGCACTTGTTGAATGCCAAGCTCCATTATAGCCCTTAACTTATATTCATTTAATCCTCACAAAATCCTATAAGGTACATATTTTATCCTGATTTTTACAGATGGAGTACTGAAGGACAGAAAATTATCACTATATTAATCAGATCTTATCTTTAGGCATAATATATGCATAGAAAAACAGTTTTGTATATTTGCACTTCAGTAGAGTACTTAAGAGCATGGGCTTTTGCCAGAACTCCCTTGATTTTGATTCCTGGCTTTACACATCTGATCTGCTGGGAAAGTTGTTTAACCCCTTTGTGCCTCATTTTCCTCATCTATGAAATGGGTATAGTAATAGCACTTAACCTCACAGAAGCGTGAAGAATAAATCTGCCTGGCACATAGAATGTATGCCATAAATGTTAGTAGTCGTTTACCATTCAATAGGAAGGCACATTAATTGACATAGATCTCTCTTATTTTTAGAGATAGAAAAAAAACTTTGAGATTAATTTGGTCTAGACCTCATTTTTCATGAGAAATATGGGACTTATATAGGTTAAATGATTTGCCTGCGGTTATGCACTATTGTTACTAATCATCATGATCTGCAGATCTCACCCCCTGACTCTCTCCAACTTTTGTGTCAGTTCTTTGAATATTTCTAGTAGTCCTAATCCTTTACTGTTCTTTTTCTAACTCTCCAAGAGAAAATTATACCACAGTCTTTTCTGTGTACATTTTTATTGAATTGCAGAAGTTCTGATGTAAATTGTGAACCTTTTGAAATAAAACTGGAATAGATGCATTTCATGTCTTAGAACTGAAAGATCATTCCTGGAAGTATTAAATTTCTGTTGGGTTATAGTTCATGGAGTTTAGAAACTCCAAATGGAATTGAATTAAAAAAGTGAAATTACACCATCTAGTGGAAGTAGAGTTTAAAGAAATGGTTGGTTGGTGGTTGTGTTTTTCAGTAAAACTTTTTGCAGCATCTGTGTAGTTTCCTGGATATTAGGAATGTTTTAGGCGCTTGAAATAAACTGAGTAAACAGTCTCTTTTAAATGTACGCTGTATTTTAATGTGGATTCTGAAGCAGTATGGTTTTTATTAGATTCCTAAATCTATAACTTTAGATTTATATTAAAGTATAGTACCTCTAGCTCTAATTAGACCAGATTTTCCCTAATCATTATTTATCAAGGATGTAGAGAACAATAAATTCATACTTTAACTCTCGGCTGCTATGTTTGAAGCATGCACTTCTCTAGTGAGATGACTCAGAGGAATTAGGGTAGTAAGTGTTCTCTGGAGAATGACAGGAATAGAACAAGGTGAAGAAAGGTGTGCCAAAACCACAGCTAAATGCTGTGAACATTTCACCTTGATTCTTGGTGAAGGAGACCCTCTTAGCAGCTATCAAATGTTAACAAATCACCTAGAGATCAGACTTTACGTGCCAGTGTCTTTCTTTGAAAAATATTCCTTTGGAGTTGCCAAATGGTTATATAACTCCTTGATCCCTTAATTACATTGAACCACTATTTGGTGGACTCTTACTTACTCTTGGCATATTAATAGCTTCTAAGTGGTATGCATTCGGAGAGAATCAGAAGAACACCTGATAATGCAAAGAGTAGGCTGTGGAAGTGAAGCATTTTCTCTCTTTCATGTATCTATATATGTGTGTGTGTGTGTGTATGTGTGTGTATATATAAAAATAACATTTTATAAAGGAAAAATTAAAAGCTATTTATATTTTAGATATTATACCTCTGCAGTCAAGCCATTATAAAGTATCTTTGCTGCTGACCAGATTATTTTGGCTTAGATTGAGTTTCTTCTGAGATATATGTATTTCATGTGTGTGTGTGTATATATACACATATATGTATATACACAGTCATGTGTCCCTTAATCATGGGGATACATTCTGAGAAATACATCATCCAGCCATTTTGTCCTTGCAAATATCATAGAATGTATTTACACAAACCTAGATAGTATAGCCTACTATACACCTAGGCTATGTGGTATAAGGCTACAAACCTGTATGGCCTGTTACTGTACTGAATTCTGTGGGCAACTGTAACACAATGGTAAATATTTGTTTATCGAAACATACCTAAACATAGAAAAAGTACAGTAAAAATACAGTATAAAAGATAGAAAAGAGGCTGGGCGTGGTGGCTCACACCTGTAATCCTAGCACTCTGGGAGGCCGAGGTGGGCGGATCGTTTGAGCTCAGGAGTTCGAGACCAGCCTGAGCAAGAGCGAGACCCCATCTCTACTAAAAATAGAAAGAAATTGTATGGACAGCTAAAAATATATATAGAAAAAATTAGCCGGGCATGGTGGCACATGCCTGTAGTCCCAGCTACTCGGGAGGCTGAGACAGGAGGATCGCTTGAGCTCAGGAGTTTGAGGTTGCTGTGAGCTAGGCTAACGCCACGGCACTCACTCTAGCCTGGGCAACAGAGTGAGACTCTGTCTCAAAAAAAAAAAAAGATAGAAAAGAATACACCTGTATAGGGTACTTACCATGAATGAAGCTTGCAGGACTGGAAGTTGCTCTGAGTGAGTTGGTGAGTGAATGTGAAGGCTTAGAACATTACTGTACACTCCGGTAGACTTTATAAACACTGGACATTTAGGCTATACTAAATTTATAAAAAAATTTTTCTTCAATAATAAATTAACCTTAGCTTACTTTATAAACATTTAAACAGTTACATTAGAATAACTAATAATAAAATAGAACAATTATAACAATATACTATAATAAAAGTTATGTGAATGTGGACTCCCGCTACCCTCCTCTCAAAATGTTGTATGGTACCGAGGATAACTGAAAACCAGAGATAAGGGGGGGACTACTGTATATTTTATAAAGTATTATCAAGTTTGAAATACTGTGAAATAACATCAAGTGCAATGTAATATAAGAATATTTTATCATGTGCTAAAAACTGGTTACTCCTCAAAGGAATCATGCTGTGTTTATTAGAATCTCTTTTGTGATTTATAATATTAGGAGGCCTTACATCGGGAACAGATGTTGGAACAGAAGTTAGCCACACTGCAGCGGCTACTAGCCATCACCCAAGAGGCTTCAGATACCAGTTGGCAGGTATTTAGTTGCCTTTACACTCAAGGAGCATTTAAACATAGTTTAATATCTTTTATGAAAACTATAATTTTATAGCAAACAAAGGCAAAGTTATTTCCTAATTAATGAACAAATGTTGATTTTTATATCTTCTGTTGGCAATAGCAACCTTTTTCATATGCATGTTTTTTAATTACTCTGAGGTTTTATTTATATTTAATTTGTCTTCAACAGGCTTTAATAGATGAAGATAGACTCTTATCACGGTTAGAAGTTATGGGAAACCAATTACAGGCATGCTCCAAAGTAGGTATAAATCTCAAGTATGTAAAATGAACTGCAGTTTTTTATGTAGCTTCATTTCTTTGACTGACAGTTTGACTATGTGCTAAAACTTTTATGTATTTTCAAAATTCTTTTAAATCTTTTGTCATGGGGAAATTTTAGACATACATGTGAGTAGAAAGAATTGCATAATGCACACCCATGTACAACTCCCTTTTTTCCATTGTAGTTGATATTTGTTGAAGAAACTGGGTCATTTGCCTTCTAGAATTTCTCTCAGTCTGCATTGTTATTTAAACATTCTTTTAGCTCCCTCCCCCTACACACCATAAATTAGTAGTTTGAGCTAAAGATTTGATCTGATTCAGGCTCAATTTTTTATTGCTAACAACTCTCTGGATGATACTGTGTTCTTCCACCAAGAGGCAGCATACTGTCCAGTTGTCTTCTGTTTTGAGCTTTTATCAGTAATTGATGATCCTTGCCTAGATCCATTATTTCATTAAGGGTTACAAAAATGGTGATTTAATTCTATCATTTCTTCATATATTTAGCTGGATTACTTGTATAAAGAAAAGCTTCCCCATATCAACCATTTGGTTACCCTGAGGTACATTTTCTACAGGAAAGCAGGATAAGTGATTTCCCTCCCCACCTTATTTACTGGATTTCAGAGTAATGAATTGGTTCCTTTTCATCCACCAAAGAATGACTATGGTGTTTCCTCCCCCCACTTAGATTTAAAGATGTTTGATGTGTTTAAATCTATTGCAATTGCTTTTCTCACCCTCACAGCCTTCCACGCCTCCTCACATCCACTGCCTCCACCCTGTTTAAAGCTTCAGTTCTTACCTGTGCACTGTTCTGACAGCCTTCTCCTGTTTTTCTTACTGATGTTCAAATTAGCCCATCTTTAGTCTGTGTAAACCTCTTCAGATTGGCTCCTGAGTCTTTTCGATAGAACTGTAGCAGACTTAAATAGCTTATTTCTGTCATACCAGACAAGATGTTCCAGGCTCATCTTGTACATTTCCTTCCGAGACACGGAGTCTCCTTTTTCCCCATAGTGCCCTTATTCCTTTTGTTTTAACCATTGTTTTAAAATGCTTGATGCCTTTGATGGTAACTGATTATTTTTGCCTACCAATGTAAATATGATGGTTTGTAGAAAATATGACAAATACAAGAGTAATTCATTTTGTATATTTGAGAGAAATTCTCAATTGGCTTTGACTTTTTCTTTCTTTTTTAAGTAGGAACTAATATATTTGTTAAGGCATAATTTACTGATGCACCTTTTAAATACAGCTTTAGTTAATACATCATTTGTATTGGAGGTACCTTAATATACAGTTTTAAAAGTATCATAATATGTCATTTTTTTTCCCAATAGTAAATGCTTTTTTAAAAGTAACTTTGCTGTAATTATAAATATCTTTTATTCTAGAATCAAACAGAAGATAGTTTACGGAAGGAACTTATAGCATTACAAGAGGATAAACATAACTATGAGACAACAGCCAAAGAGTCCCTGAGGCGGGTTCTTCAGGAGAAAATTGAAGTGGTTAGAAAACTTTCAGAAGTTGAGGTATTTCAGTTTTAAAAATACTAAATAGTAGTATGATTTTTAAAAACTTTCAAACATTCCAGGACACTTTAAATTTGGATATTATTATATAACAAGGAAATATTTTCTGTCAGATGGGAAGGAACAGTTATGCTGCTTTTGCTGACAGGAATTCTCAACATAACCACATGAGTTTTGTGCTTATGCTCCCTAGTCAGTGACTAAGGGAATAAAAGCCTAACCAGGGAATCTTACTGTTTGCATTGTGCTTAGGATTCAGCCACCATACAGTTGTGCCAAGGAGTTGATCTCCTGTCATCTGGTTGTTAACGATGGTCATTGTAGACTGAGAACCTATACCACGTAGCCTTACTTCACCTATCCCTAGAGAGGAAAACTGCGTCTGATACTTTGGAGGTTCAAAGGATAAATTATCTCCAAGGTCCTTTCTAGGTCTTTTAGGAACCATCAAAATGTGATTCTTGGCTGGGCCTGGTGGTTCAGGCTAATAATCCTAGCACTTTGGTGAGGTGGGAGGATCACTTGAGGCCAGGAGTTGGAGGTTACAGTGAGGTGTGATCATGCCATTGCACTACAGTCTGGGTGACAGAACAAGATCCTGTCTCAAAAACAAACAAATAAATCAAAATGTGATTTTCATTGCTTTGAAAAAAACTTAATTCATAATATAGGTCATTCCTTTGAACCACTGCAAAATTACCATGGAAATTATCTATTACTAGATTTGGTTAAAATGCCCATCATAAACTAAATAGTTAACATACCCTTAGTACAGGCATAGTTTCTATAATGGACCCATCAGTGGTGTAATAAATTTGACATGCAAGGAAAGAAAAGTTGCTAGCTGTCTTCTAATTTTCTTACTAAATTACCTGCTGCACATTATTAAACTTGCTTTTAAGAATTGATGGGCTTGGCCGGGCGCGGTGGCTCACGCCTGTAATCCTAGCACTCTGGGAGGCCAAGGTGGGCGGATCGTTTGAGCTCAGGAGTTCGAGACCAGCCTGAGCAAGAGCGAGACCCCATCTCTACTAAAAATAGAAAGAAATTATATGGACAGCTAAAAATATATATAGAAAAAATTAGCCGGGCATGGTGGCGCATGCCTGTAGTCCCAGCTACTCGGGAGGCTGAGACAGGAGGATCACTTGAGCTCAGGAGTTTGAGGTTGCTGTGAGCTAGGCTGACGCCACGGCACTCACTCTAGCCTGGGCAACAGAGTGAGACTCTGTCTCAAAAAAAAAAAAAAAAAAAAAAAAAAGAATTGATGGGCTTAAAATATTTTCAAGGCTAAAAGTCATACATTTTGGCCTTTCAAAAGTATAATCATATAAAAGTAGCATCCTCTTCCTGCCTCTCCCGTTTTCCCATTTTCCCACCCTCTCAAATTCTTTTTTTTTTTTTTTTTTTTTTTTTTTTTGAGACAGATTCTCACTCTGTTGCCCGGGCTAGAGTGAGTGCCGTGGCGTCAGTCTAGCTCACAGCAACCTCAAACTCCTGGGCTTAAGCGATCCTACTGCCTCAGCCTCCCGAGTAGCTGGGACTACAGGCATGCGCCACCATGCCCGGCTAATTTTTTGTATATATATATTTTAGTTGTCCATATAATTTCTTTCTATTTTTAGTAGAGACGAGGTCTCACTCTTGCTCAGGCTGGTCTTGAACTCCTGACCTCGAGCGATCCACCCGCCTCGGCCTCCCAGAGTGCTAGGATTACAGGCGTGAGCCACCGCGCCCGGCCTCAAATTCTTAGCTGTGTTTTCTGTTTTAGTATGTACCCAAAGTAAACTGAAATTCTTATGTTGCTTAACTCAGCTTTATATAAAGTCCAGGGCAGGTGTTGATTTAGAATAGCCTATAGGATTATACTTCTTATAAATTGAATTTAGAAGGAATTCCAAATAATAATTGTGCATTTATTCTACATAAATTGCCTGTAAACTTGAATTTCAGCGAAGTCTGAGTAATACTGAAGATGAATGTACCCACCTGAAAGAAATGAATGAACGGACTCAGGAAGAATTAAGAGAATTAGCCAATAAATATAATGGAGCAGTTAATGAGATTAAAGATTTATCTGATAAGTTAAAGGTATGTATTTACTTAGTTTGAAATTATGTTAAGCTAATCATCTCCCACACACTGGATAGCTTAAGCATTTAGATGTTGTTGAATAGTTGTTGATGTAAAATTTGATAATCGTTGAAAATTATAGTGAAAATCATGTGCTTATATTCCATTTAGCCCAACCTCCATTACCATGTATATTAAATAATTAAAATCTTGTAAAAGCTGTCATAGTTTGTCTGGATGGAAATGTAGTCAGTGCTTCACAATAGACATCTTTTAATATATAACAGGAAGTAGATGAGAATCAGTAAAACTCAAGATACTCAGGTTTTTTTTAACCTGAAACTATTTATGTTTAGGCCATCCCAAAGGCACAGCTACTTAGTGCTAGAACAAGCCCAGAGAGAATCTTAGAATGATAATGCTTGATTCCATGTAGCCTCCTGGAACGCTAACTCTACGTAAGCTGCCATTCCCTATAGCTATGGGACATTTAGGATAAGGACAAATCAGACCATAGGGTAAAGTCTAATTGGTTCTTTAAAATCTTATACCTGAGTTTGTGAAGCTCTGTCTTTTAATGTGAACCATGGATTGAGTGCCTATGTGTTTGTTAGAGAAGATCAGAGTATACCTCCCCTCTATGTGATTGGTTAACCCAGCGGTCCCCAACCTTTTTGGCACCAGGGACCAGTTTCATGGAAGACAGTTTTTCCATGGGGGGTGGGGGGGGGCAGCAGAGCTCAGGCAGTGATGAGGGATGGATGGATGGGGAGGGCTGGGGAGCAGCTCTAAATACAGATGTACAGATGAAGCTTCATTCACTGCTCACCTGCTGTGCGGCCCCCTTCCTAAGTTTCATGGAAAACAATTGGAGTAGGGGAGGCTGGAGCTTAGACAGTGATGCTGATGTGGTGATGCCGATGTGCAGCTGGTTTCCTAACAGGTCGTCCCTGGGGTTGGGGACCACAAAGTTAACCTATGATAGTTTTAAAGATTGGTCTTGTTAAAAAGAAAGTCTTTTTGAGAAGTGCTTGTACCATCATCCCTTTAGCTAAAAATAATTTTGTTTAAAATTTCAGAATTAGTTATATTTTAGAACTTATGAACAAATTGAAACAGTAATAATTTTAGGGGAAAATCTTACTTCCCTCTTGAAAAATATGAAGCTTTTCACTTTGACCCTTTATCTCTATGTGTGTTGAGCCTACTTGCTTGCTTCAAGTTTTTCTCTCCTAGATCTTATGGAGGAGTGACCCCAGGGCAGATCACTTTTGACATGAAGCCTTTGTCTTTACCTTCTTTGCTGGTTTAGAAAAAAACGTATCAATAAATGTATTGTATAATATTGAATATTTTTCTTAGAAGTTTAAGTGAGTAAAGGCAGTCCTGGTTTAGGCTTCCTAAAACAAGCTCAGGTTTTATTAAATAACTGAATTTCCTTCTTTCTCAACAGGTAGCAGAGGGAAAACAAGAGGAAATCCAACAGAAGGGGCAAGCTGAGAAAAAAGAATTACAACATAAAATAGATGAAATGGAAGAAAAAGAACAGGAACTCCAGGCAAAAATAGAAGCTTTGCAAGCTGATAATGATTTCACCAATGAGAGGCTAACAGCTTTACAAGGTGAGTTAGCTAATCCAGGAATTTGATTTGATTTGATTTTTTTTTCTTTTTATCTGTGAAATATCTTTTTTTTGGGCTTTTGTTTACAGTACGTTTAGAACATCTTCAGGAGAAAACTCTTAAAGAATGCAGCAGCTTAGGTAGGTGTCATCCATATTTCTTATTTAAAACTGAATTTTATCATTAAACTTGTGACCTTGCTTACTATCTCATATTAGGTCTTATTTTCTTTAAGGGATATTTTACCTACTAGGTATAAAGTATCCACACTCTTTTAGAAAATGTCCTCTAAAAATATGCTTGATTGCCACCAGTGGGCACCATTGTTTAGTCCTTGAGATGAATGAAATTACTACATCTGAGATGTTCTACGTAGAGATACTTAAGAAAAATCCATGAGCAGCAGGATCCGTTTTCTTTTAAGGTTCACTGGAAGGCCACTAAGCAGTTGTAGGCTTTTCTCTGAGTTAATAGAAAATGGCAAGTTGAACCCTTCTCATAAAAATAAATGTAAAGTGTTCTTTGCAATCTTAATCTGCAGGAATACAAAATGCCATGGTTATACTTGAGACCAGTTTTAAAGTAATACTTTCTTTGATCAGGCAATGATATACTGTCTTAATCCTAGGGATACAAGTTGATGACTTCTTACCTAAAATAAATGGGAGCACAGAAAAAGGTAGTGTAAAGAACTTAAATATTTTTCTTTCATGATATCCTTTTAGTATGTAAGCAGGATAAGGAGTTTAGGGTTTTAAGTGTTTGGAATGAAAAGCATGCTGGTTTTGAACCCTGTCTTTAAAAATCAAGGTTCCCTTTATTTTGTAAGATTTAATGCTATGATCTATTCTTAGATATCCCTTATTATATGGAAATTTCAGTTATTCAAATAACAAGAAAATGGTGGAAGTTCAATTTTAGCAGTGGCTTTTACAATATAGCTCTTTTTTCCCCCACTATATTTTTCAATGAGCTATGCTACCACTTTTTTCTATCAAGTTCTGCTTCTGTGTGATAATTGATGCCTGTTTTTAATATTTGAGTTTATTTAACAGCCCATTGAGCTCTTGGACGTGTCATAGAAACTGCTTTCTTTATCCATTTATTTCATTGATCAGAGAGAATGCAGTCATTCATTTCTGTCATAAGAAAAAGCTTTTATTAGTTCTTGGTTCTGTGACCCTTCTTTCTGGATGGCATGAGTTCTCTCTTCCCAAAACTTACAGCCACTATTCATTTTCCTCCTACTACATGGGATACTTTTTACCCAATGGCTTCTGTACCCTTTCGGTCTTGAAGATCGCTATTCCCCTCCTTCCCTCTCCTTCCATCCAACATTAATTGCGCACCAACTATGTGCCAGATCCTGCACTAGATACTTGGAGTACAAAAGTAATAAAACATTTTTATGTATTGGCCAATCTATGTACCTGTCATCTCAGTTTTATACAGAAGTTAGTGGAAGATATCAAGGTTGATACCCAGTATTTCCTATTAAGTATTTTTTCCATGTATCAGGGGATATCTTTATGGTTCTTGGGCAGCAGTCAAATTCTGATAAAATTAGAAGGTGAGTTTTTTTGTTCTATTTTGGTTTTGTTTGGTTCATTTGTTTTTAAACAAGAACTGCCAGAATAGGCTCAGGTAATAAAGGTCAAGACCTAATATTGCATATATAATGAATTTTGAAATTCTCAAGAAAAAAGTTTCATTAATCATTGCTTTTTACTGTTCTATGTATGTTTTGTAAAATGCATTGACTTTTTAAAATTCCCATTTTGATTGAGTTTCAATTTGAGAATTTTTAAAGGTGTAGTTTATATTCATTGCACCCAAATCACTAGTTGCTGTTCATAAAATATATTTAGCAACTTATATAAAATGACTTAATCCTCGTCTTCTAAAGACATATTGTCTTTAAATGATTTTATATTTTCTGTTATTTTGCTTGTTTTTCTCTTTCTGGCATGCACACTTTTTATTCAAATCTATCATTACCCTCTTGACTTGAGTATGTGTTTATTAATAATGTTAGTGTTAACCCCAGCTGGGAAACTTCTATTCTTTCAGTTGAGAGAATCCTTTTATATACATGGAACCATCTTAATACTATTTAGTGTGGTCAAATTACTGCCTAAAATTTTTGCCATTTCCAGTTGATTTAGATGAGAACAGTAGTAGGCTATTTTTAATTGTAGAACAGTTGATTCCTTGGTTTAACATAAAATAAGATATTTTGGGTACTGAAAGGTAATTTCTGGCTACAATTATTATTCCCTTGTAGGTATATTTGTTTTCGGGGGGGGGGGGTGATAGATGGAGTAGTGCAAAAGTAACTAATATAATATTTTGAAAGACACTAAGTAGTATATTTCTATATATACACCAAAACTTTGTTATACCAGATTTAGTTCCTTTGGAATAAGTGATGGGTCACTTACTCCATTCTGATTCACTTGTAATATAATAATGGACTAATATTCAAAGATTCTGATATTACCAAAGTCCTTAACCATAATATTAATATTATATGATTTTAACTAAAATTACTCTTTTAAATAGTATAGAGAGGCAGTCAAATGTAGTTGTAAGAGAATGTTTTCAAAATGTCTGGAGATGTTATAATTAATAATACTTCTTCCAGTGAACTCTGTTTTTGAAATTTTTTAAATGTAATGTAGCTGCTAAAAGCACAGGTTTTATACTGTAAATTTTTTGTGAGTCTTATCTCATAATTTGAACATGTCTTTTAGATTATGAATGGTGCTGTCTAAAAGAAATATAATGAGAGCCACATGCATAATTTAAAATTTTCTGGTAGCCACATTAAAAATATAAAAAGAAACAAGTAGAACAAATTTTAATAATATATTGAACCCACAGTATCTAGAATGTTGTTTCAACATGTAATCAGTATTAAAATTATTATTAATGAATTAATGAAATATTTCACATTTTTTTCCTTAGTAAGTCTTTGAAATCATTGTACATTTATTTTATAATTATATCACATCTCAATTCAAACTAGCCACATGTGAAGGGCTTATTAACAACATGTAGTTAATGGCTGTAGCGTTGGACAGCACAAGTATTAAAAAATCAAAATCCATAGGGAACTCATATGTTTAAAATACATTTTAAGTAGAGTGTTTCTCTATTTTGTGTTTCTGTATCTCTCTTTCTTTACATTCGTATACCCTATTTAGTATCGTGGACACCCACTTTTCCCCCAATAAATATCTGACTCCTTTTGGATCATCAGTGGCCTCTTCTTTAGTCTTGGCAAAGTGAATTCCCAAGGGCCTGAATTTAAGAAATAGAGTATTAGCTGGGCACGGTGGCTTATACCTGTAATCCTAGCACTCTAGGAGGCTGAGGCGGGAGAAGCGCTTGAGCTTAGGAGTTTGAGACCAGACTGAGCAAGAGCAAGACCCCATCTCTACTAAAAATAGAAAAACAGCTGGGCGAGGTGGCTCACGCCTGTAATCCTAGCACTCTGGGAGGCCGAGGCGGGTGGATCGCTCGAGGTCAGGAGTTCGAGACCAGCCTGAGCAAGAGTGAGACCCTGTCTCTACTAAAAATAGAAAGAAATTATCTGGCCAACTAAAAATATATATAGAAAAAAATTAGCCGGGCATGGTGGCGCATGCCTGTAGTCCCAGCTACTCGGGAGGCTGAGGCAGGAGGATCACTCGAGCCCAGGAGTTTGAGGTTGCTGTGATCTAGGCTGACGCCACGGCACTCACTCTAGCCTGGGCAACAAAGCGAGACTCTGTCTCAAAAAAAAAAAAAAAAAAAGAAAGAAAGAAAGAAAAACAATTAGCCGGTTGCCCAACATGGCGTGTACCTGTAGTCCCAGTTACTCTGTAGTCCGAGCTACTAGGGAGGCTGAGGCAAGAGGATTGCTTGAGCCCAAGAGTTTGAGGTTGCTGTGAGCTAGGCTGATGCCAGGGCACTCTACTAAGGGCAACAGAGTGAGACTCTGTCTCAAAAAAAAAAAAAGAAATAGAGTATTAAAAATATCATGAATTTGGTATACAACCCCCCACTGCTAAATCTGACTGACTGAAAGAAAAATGTCATGATCCAAATTCTTTACATATGCTGTCTGAAAGACCTTTATCTCGTATGTTTAAGAGACTCCTTTGTAGAGGTCATATAAATATATACACACACACACATATATATGTATATCTTTTTATATTAACCTTGGATTTTATCTAGTTTAGTAAGTATTTTACTGTAGAGTTCAGATATTAAAATCAGAGTAGATAAAAGGTGATTTTTTTTTTTAGCTTGGTAGGTGATGGTAGAATATCCTACTTTAATAAAAATCATCTTTTTCAAATGTTTCCAACATAAAGCAATGATAAATGTTTCAAGTGAATCATGTCCCAGTTACCCTGATTTGATCATTATATGTTATATGCTTGTATCAAAATATAATATGTACTCCATGAATATGTACAGCTATTATGTATCAATAAAACAATTTTTTTAAAGTAATAAAAATCATCTGAAGTCCTTTGGTATTAGTCTGAAATTTGGTTTCAAATAAGTTTTATAAAATCCTTTAGTTAAGTTAAAATTTGGTTCCCAATGAGGTGGGTTTTGTAATTTATTTATTTTTGAGACAGGGTCTTTCTCTGTCACCCATGTTGGAGCACTGTGGCGTGATCATAGCTCACTGTAACCTTGATTTCCTGGGCTCAAGTGATCCTTCTGCCTCAGCCTCCTGAGTAGCTGGGACTACAGGCATGCGCCACCATGCCTGGCTAATTTTTTTTTTTTTTTTTTTGGTAGAGACAGTATCTTACTATGTTGCCCATGGAACTCCTGGCCTTGAACTCTCACCTCAACCTCCCCGAGTACTGGTATTATAGATGTGAGCCAGGATACCCAGTCTCAAATGAGTTTTTATATCTAAAACTCATTAGTTTGAGTTCTGAAAATGTTACCAAAGCTTAGATAGGATTTATGTACAACAACTTTTAATCTTGTTAATTACTGTTCTATTGAGGAGTCCTGTGTTGCTTTTCTTGGCTCCAATTGGCAAATTCTATTTGTTAAATTTTTTTTAATTTCAAATTTCTGTTGCAGTTAGCATTCTTTCTCTTTTTGAGGCTATGTTGTATCTCTTTATAATATTCTAAGTATGTAATTCATTGGTCTCTTCAAAACATAAGTTATATCAACCTTTTTTCCCCATGTTTTTGTCTTCTACTGATAGTCACTGTAGACAGGAGGCTCTACATACCATGTAACTAGAGAAAGGATAATGATAGATTTGAGTATAGAGGTAAAGAAGATGGCTAAGAGGAAGGACGTCAAGAGAAGGTAAAGTGCAGTCAGAGCAGGAGGTGACTGCCTCTCTCTCATGCGAAGTTGAGATGATTGAGGGGTGGAGTGGGTTGAGATGGAAGAGAAGGGAAAGGAGGCTTTCACAGCTAGTGGTGCTAACTCCTGTGTCCTCTTTGGCAGGTTCTAATACTTTTACACCTTCCAATAAGTCATTGTGTTGGAATGTATTCTTAACACTTAAACTTCCAAAATCTATGTAGTAGTTTTAAATGATTCAAATATGTAGTTAAGGATGTTTTCCAGATTCAGAAGTAACATTTTCAATCAAGGTAAATACAGATTATTATAAGGAAAGGGCTGAAACTTTTATTAAACCCCTATGTTAGATTTTGATTCTCTCCATCCATTTGTTCTGTTTGACCGGAGCAAAACCGCTTACCAAGCTCTTACTTTGAAATGTACAAATACTGATTTTGATCATTTGGGGAGAAATAAACAATTTTTTGATAGTATATGAAGTACAGATTAAGTCACTCAAAAGAGAAGAATATTTGCGAAATGAAAATGTGAAAATTAAAATACTACATTGGTATCTTAAAATTTTTAAGGCACTATTTTATGGTATTCTTAAGGTATTTACCTTTTGCTTCTTAGCTAAGGTAAATAGCTTTGAAGAGAGACTGTTAGAGAATAATCACTTGAAAATTAATAATAACAAATATACAATTTTAAAATTATTTAAGGGTATTAAGCTTTAATGGAGAAAGATGTGTTTTAAAAGTGGGAGAAGATTTTTAAAGCAATATATTTATGTAGTTTTCTTGAGCTCTTTGGATAAAAACTGCACCTTTAAAAGCTAACCATTCAGGATACAAATTAATGATTACATAATCACAATTTTCAGTCATTTACCTTTAAAATATGTCTGCTATTACTATTAAAATATATTCAACTTTTACTAGTCTTACTTAGAATTACCCATGTTAATACATTTCAACTTTCCTACCTTTGCTGTTGGTTTTCAAAGACAGCACCAAACTATATCCTAAAAAGTGTTTCTTTCTTTATTAGAGCACTTGCTTTCAAAGAGTGGCGGGGACTGCACTTTTATTCATCAATTCATAGAATGCCAGAGTGAGTACAGAGTATTTTTTCACATTGATTTATTTTAATGAAGTCAGGGGCTAAAATTGAAAAGTGAGAAGAAAAATGAGATCTCAATGTGTTTGTTATAGTAGAAGTGCATAAAGGGCCATCTTCAGACAGCAGCATATCTTTTCATAAAGTTTCTTTTTCTCTCTTTTGAGAAAAATTTGTTTGCCTTTACAGATGGACCTGAGCATTTCATATTAGCCTGCTACCTCCAAAAGAGGAAGTTTCAAGCTTGTTAATTTTGAAGTTCTTAAATAAATTTCTTAGTTTAAATGAAGCTGCAAAAAACAATTATTTAGTTTGGGCACTCAGTTCTGAAGATGGCTCACAGGGTAGCAGGAGCTTTCTAGGGAAGGAGTAGCAATAGATTGTCCTATAATATAACGTCAACTACCTACCTTTGGGAAGTTGTATGAGGCTATCTTTAAGAATTTTTTTTTTTTTCTATTTATTTCTTATAGTTCTTCAAGTGTGGAATGAGATTTGCCACTCCAAGAATATTTTAAAGATTAAAAGATAAGGGGATTTCCAGTAAAAATGGGAAAAAAAAGGAATATTTTAAAGATAGGTTGGTTTTTGAGGTGATCTAGACCTCTGCTGAATTCTAAACAAAAATATTGTGAATTCCTTTTTACTTGAAAGTCATGTAGCTGCTTAGATCTATAACAATCTCAAGTTTATGATATTCTCTTGGGCATATTAGTGACAAGCAAAGATTACCATGTATAGTAAAGGTTTGTTGATGAAGTCTATGTTTTTTCCTATCAGGCAAACACTTTCTCAGACATTTTTCTCTTTCTGTTCTCTCTTTCTTTGAAATGAGTGGTTTTCCAAGTTTTAATGCACATAATTTCATTGTGTGGGTGTGCACACATATGTAGTTCCCCACACCCACAACCTCAGGAGCACTTGAGGGTTGTAAGGGTCGTGCCTGGTAATTACAGCAGACATAAATTCAACAGATCAAATGTTATACTCTTTAGAGATCCTTCGAGAAAACTTGGAATTTCACTTAATAGGTTTAGAAGAGCTTCTGTTTGGGCAGTTTTAGATACTATAATACTAGATGTGAGTTTAATATTACTTTGAGCAATTATTTAATAAATATGGTATATTCCTTTTTCCTTTTAATAATATATTCCTAAATCAAAGATTACTGTGTCCTTTTGTTACCTTCTAATTATTAAATCTCACTTTTTTGGGAAATTAGCACAAGGATTTGGGGCAAAATAATTGGTAGCCACTGAAACCAACTTAAAAGAATACATAATCTAGGCCGGGCGTGGCTCACACCTGTAATCCTAGCACTCGGAAGGCTGAGATGGGAGGATTGCTTGGGACCAGGAGTTTGAGACTAGCCTAAGCAAGGGTGAGACCCTGTCTCTACAAAAAATAGAAAAATTAGTTGTGCGTGGTGACTGGTACCTATAGTTCCAGCTACTCAGGAGGCTGAGCCAGGAGGATTGCTTGAGCCCAGGAGCTTTAGGTTAGAGTGAGCTATGATGACGCCACTGCAATCTAGCACAGGCAACGGAGTGAGACCCTGTCTCAAAAAAAAAAAAAAAAAGAAAAGAAAAGAAAACAAAAACATAATTTTAAAATAAAAGCGCTTTCGGCCAGGTGTGGCGGCTCACACCTATAATCCCAGCAGTTTGGAAGGCCAAGGCAGGAGGATCACTTCAGGCCAGGAAGGAGTTCAAGACCAGCCTGTTCAACATAGCAAGATCTTGTCTCTACAAAAAAAAATTTTAAAGTAGCTGGGCATGGTGGCACATGCCTGTAGTCCCAGCTACCCGGTAGGATAAGGCATGAGGATTGCTTGAGCCCAGGAGTTTGAGGCTACAGTGAGCTATAATCATGCCACTGCACTCCAGCCTGGGTGACAGAGAAATACCCTGTCTCCAAAAAAATAAAAATCTTTAGAAGAAGGATTTTATACTTAGTTTTATTGCATGTGATCTTTGATAAGTTATTTTTGTTTTGAACTTTGGGAAATCATATTTTGAGTCCAAAGGAATAAGAACATACAATTATCCAAAGGATGTTTTGCTGAGTTGCAATTTGTAAAAATCATTCTTTTACTTTATTATTGTTACATGCTTACTGGTAAAAAAGGTTTTTCATTATAATGCCTATTTTGTTATTGAACATTTTATTTAAAATATTATAAAATACTTAGCTGTAGTTGTAACCCAGAGTAATGTTTGTTTTAAATGGAGAAAACCTGTTTGGAGATTTTTATTGCATCATAATTATGGGAGAGAATGGAACAAATAAACCTTCAGAGATAGTGTAGAATTTATGTAAATTATAGGAAATCCCCTCAATGGGAGCTTTAGACAGCCAATAATAAAATCATTTTTATAAGGACTATGTAATAGCATGGGAAAATACTAAACATATGGTACATAGAAGGAAAAATCAGAATATAAAATCAAGGCCGGGCGCGGTGGCTCACGCCTGTAATCCTAGCACTCTGGGAGGCCGAGGTGGGCGGATCGTTTGAGCTCAGAAGTTCGAGACCAGCCTGAGCAAGAGCAAGACCCCATCTCTACTAAAAAATAGAAAGAAATTATATGGACAGCTAAAAATATATATAGAAAAAAAATTAGCCGGGCATGGTGGTGCATGCCTGTAATCCCAGCTACTCGGGAGGCTGAGACAGGAGGATTGCTTGAGCTCAGGAGTTTGAGGTTGCTGTGAGCTAGGCTAACGCCATGGCACTCACTCTAGCCTGGGTAACAGAGTGAGACTCTGTCTCAAAAAAAAAAAAAAAAAGAATATAAAATCTCATTCTTGTGTACCAAAAGTGGACCAAAGAACAGAAAAAATAAAATGCAAGTATTTCTAGACATCTGAATCTATTAGGTCCCTGAGTGGAAATAGTGAAAGTCTAGCCTGTAAGTTTAGGTAACTAGGAAGAGGCCTGTTATCAGAATTTGTTTGGTTTCTGAGTATTAGGTAGCAAGTAGTAAGAGTTTGGTTATTAATTATTCCAGTTGTATCTCAAAATTTTCCAAATCTGTTTGGTTCCTTAAATTTGGATAGCCAGAGTTGGGATAGTGAGGGTTGCTTCTGGTTTGATTTTTTGTCAGAAAGGACATTTCATTATTTTATGACATACTTCCATTATAGGAATTATTGTGTTTAATAAATACTATTACAAGCAAGGCAAATTCAGCAAACTCCTTACTCAAATAAATTTATTCTCAAGCACTTTAAAAACAGTTTTGAGTTACATATTGACAAGTGCTCACAAACTATTTTGCCATTATTTTCACTTAAAGGCATCTTGAAATGATTTCTGATCTTGATCATGAAATATGTATTCTAAGTGCAGTGGTACTTCATATTCTTGTTCCCAATCTTTTTAAAAGCAAATGTTAAATACCTAGGCTTCATTATTTACTAGTGTTTGTATTTTTAGAGACCGGGTCTCACTATATTGCCCAGGCTGCCCTCGAACTCCTGGACTTAAGCAATACTCCTGCCTCCGCCTCCCAAATAGCTGGTATTACACACTTGCACCACCATTCCTAACTTGCTTATACAGTGTAAATTCACCTTATGTTTTAAAAATTAGAAAGCAAATATATACATTGTTGGTGGGAATGTAAATTAATACAACCTCTGTGGAAAACAGGATGGAGATTTTTACAAAACATAGAATTTACCATTCATTCCATTCCAGCAATCCCACTACTGACAGTATACCCAAAGGAAAATAAATCATTATATCAAAAAGATAGCTGTACTCGTATGTTTATCACAGCACTTTGCACAATAGCAAAGACATGGAATCAACCTAAGTGTCCATCAACAGATGGTTGGATAAAGAAAATATGGTGTATATATACCATGGAATACTACTCAGCCATTAAAAAGAATGAAATCATGTCTTTTGTAACAACGCAGATGGAACTGGAGGCCCATACGTGAAATAACTCAAGACACATTAAGTCAAGTACTGCATATTCTCACTTATAGGTGGGAGCTAAATAATGAGTACACATGGGCATAGAGTGTGGAATAGTGACAATGGAGGCTCGGAAGGGTGAGAGATGAGAAATTATTTAATGGGTATAATGTACACTATTTGGGTGCTGGTTACACTAAAAGCCCAGACATCACTACTGTAATATATCCACATATCAAAACTACACTTGTACTCCCTAAATTTATACAAAAAAGAATCACAAAGTAAATAGTTCATTCACTTCAGTAGGGTTCTTCATGCCTATCCTTACTATATTGATAGATTTTTTTAAGTTATGTGTATGAATCCATAAAGAATGATTTGGTTATTGGCTCTATTGAGCCAAATAAGTGATGAGGCAAAACTCTCAATTAGTGGAGGTTTATTAAGCCAAAGTTGAAGATATGCCCAGGAAAAACAGGAACCACAGACAGACCTGTAGTGGTTTTTCCAAAGGGAAATTTGGAAGCTTCAGCATTTAAAGGCTTACAGAGAGAAAGAAAAAAGCAAGCCTCCTCCCCAAGGCAAAATGGTTACATTCTTGTGAGGCCCAAGAAATCTACATTTTACATAAGATAAGGGGAATATTTATTTAGAATAGAAAAGGGGGTAAGGAAGCATTAATTATGTAGATGTCCCTAGGTAGGTGGAAGAATGTCTGATTCTATTTTGTCTTTGTTACCTTAAAGATAAATTTGTAATTCATTATTAGTGTGGAATCCAGCAGACTTTAGTTTTAGGTGCTAAACGTAGCCTGCAGATCTAAAGTTATAATTTGCATGTTCTTGCTTATGAGAGGCCAGTAAAGAGTTTCTTTAATGAATGGTCTGGGGCTTCACAGGTGCCTTTACTATTTCTTTTGCATAGGAGTTAAGAGGAGGGGTGGCCCTGAGATTTTGATTTTCTTTTTACATTTTCCTCGGGTTTTTTGTTGTTGTTGTTGTTGTTGTTTTGAGACAGAGTCCCTCTGTCACCCCTGGTTGGAATGCAGTGGAGTCAGCCTAGCTCACTGCAACCTCCAAACCCTGGGCTCAAGCAATTGTTCTGCCTCAGCTTCCAAAGTAGCTGGGATTACAGGTGCACACCACCATGCCTGGCTAATTTTTTCTATTTTTAGTAGAGATGGGGTCTTGCTTTTGCTCAGGCTAGTTTTGAACTCTTGACCTCAGGCGGGAGCCTTGGCATCCCAGAGTGCTAAGATTACAGGTGTGAGCCAACCTCCAGTTCTTTAAAATCATTCAGGGGAAAGCATTGTAGAGGACATGAGTGGCTGTATTTTTTTATTTAACCTCTTGCTGCTAGGAAGTCTCATTTTTAGATTATGTCCCTCAGAGAGGAGAAAAATTAAATCAAGAAGGACCGATGTCAAAAATTGGAGCCAAATAATAAAACTCTGAAAACAATGGACAAGGCTAGAATCTAATGGACTTACTATTTTTTTGAAACATAATTTTCTCTTTCTAGTTTCCCATTTTTATCAGACAAATCATGGTAGGACCAATTCATTTGTAAAATAAATTTAGTCTCATTATACTTGGCCTGATTATTTCCATAAAGTACAGCAAGAATAGTTATTGGCCATATGGGCTTTTTCTTTGGTTGGTTTTGCTGGAACTTTTTCATAAGGAATCTCAGGTTAGACTTAAAAGCCTCTCAAAGCCAGGCTAAAGCTTTAACTGCGCCTATAGATACCTGTATGAATTGGGTAAATCCTTTTCTTGAGGTCCCAACATAACTTGGGGTTCCTGGATTTGTCAGAAAGTGACATTGTTTACTTTACCACAGATCTGGAAATATCATAGAGGAGGTACCAGGCCAATTTTTCCGAAGAGCTTTTTACTGGCCTTATAAAGTCAGCCTAATTCCTCAAAGCAATCTGGGCATATCTGAAAATATGCCATTCCAGTCAAAGCCTGGTAAAATAACCAGCGTCTCTAATTCTGTCCTGTTATAAAAGAAAACAGATTCTTATTGAACTTATGCAAATAACTATATTGCCATAAAATAAGAATACTTACCAATAGTTTTCAAATTCTAGAGAAATCAAGAAGAAAAATGCTTCAGATTGCTCACAAAAATATACATGACCAATTTGTTGTAAGCTATAAATAGCTAAAAAGAAGTAGAAAAAGTTTTCTTGACTCCTGGATGTTAGGTTTGTTCCAGGTGCGAACCTGAAAAATATCATAAAGCCTGTGAAATAAAAGCCTCAGGAATCTGGAGAGTCCGAGGTCATAAGTCTAACTTTTACCACAGACGGCTGCAGCAAGGCCATTCCTATCCCCCGCCCCATAAGGACTGAAGCTACCCCCTCCCCTATCTCTGTAAGTGTTACTCACTCCTGGGAGAGAAACCCAAGGCTTTTCCCTCCCTGGGGGTGGACGCTTTTTCACCTCCACCTATCTGCACCCAGGTGCTCAAAATAAACAGCATTTTGCTACTTGTGAGGCTTTGTGTATCTCTCCCCCTCTCCCCCTCTCTTTCCTTCTCCCTTCCCCCCCCAACTCTGGACCTAACACTGGAAAGCAAAACAAAAAAGAATCAGCAATGTTTAAACAAAAAGTCATAAAAATAAATTATTACATAATTTAAAACTAATAACATAGTTTAGTCCCATGTAATTAATTTTTGTTCTGTTTGAGGTTGGGTTAGCAGTCTTCATGAATGTATTGACTTTTTAATTAAACCAGTTTCTTTAGAGTCTGGAAGCTATCCAGCTGAAGTGTTTAGATGTTAAACTCAAAGCACCTTTAGTTAAAGTGGAAGTAGCTTTTAAACAGAAGAAAAGCAAAGGTTAATATTTGGAACAGTTTATTCTGGAGTTTGTATGTCACAAGGCATGATTGTAGGGCCTCAGGAAAAAGGTGGTGGCAATTTTATTGAGTCCAAGTCAGAAAAATGGAAGAAGAATTTGAAAACATTATTTAGAGACTTATAGCCAGGAAAGAATCCAGGATTCAGTCCAAATTGTATGATCTAAGTTATTAGAAACCTATATTCAAGAGTACTTGTCAGTCCTTTCCATGAATTTCCTTGAAGAAACAACTTTTGGGTTATAGCCATTTAAAAAACTGCATTTTTGTATCAATAAAAAATTTTAAAAAACCCTGCATTTTGAGAAGAATCAAAGTAAAATAATAATTGTGTATGACAAAAGGTCTTAAAATAGCCATGGTTAAAGAGACAAGTGATAAATTTGGTGATTTCTTTGGCACACAACAATTTAACATATGATAATCGTAATTATTGATAACATACACCAAGACATATCAGAATTTTAGGAATGTCATACAACTTTGGAACACATACTAATAACATGTTTATACAAATGTAACCCAAAGAATGATAGATACCATTTCATATTTGACAGTGCTTCCTTTATGGTTTTACTATGCCAAATAAGCCTAATATGTCTCTGTTGGACTTTCAGTGGGTCTAGTATTAAATGATAGTTTGAGGTCAAAAATAATGAATTTAGAATTTTGATTTTGGAAAGTTTGTCAAGTATCAAAAGTTTAAAACATTTGTTGTCATAAACAGGATCACAGGCTACTATAAAATAATAGTCATTCATTTAGCCAAAGTGGTAATTCAAAGATTTTAAAAGATAAAAGATTTAATAGAGAGGAGACTCAGTTTCCCAATCATGAGACCTAATAAAGACAAACTGAAAAACAAACTAATAAATAGGCAAATTGAATCAATCAATCTCTTTCTCCCTCTCTCTTCTCTTTTTTTTTTTTTTTGCAGTTCAAAAGGCAAACAGATATCTTTTATTCTCTGTATTAACATTATGTAAAAATCTTGCTTAAAAGAGAAAACCAAATTTTGCCTTTGCATTAGTGTATTATTAACGGTAAAGCTAATTTTAGTAAAACCTTACAAACAAAGCTTTAAAACAAATTGATTAATCTTAATCAATTTGACCATAAGTAACATTTCTGTAAACCTTTTATAGCCTTTTACAGCTCTCTCCAATTGCAAGGTGATTTTGTGGAAAAGAAACGAGTTGGAACATATTTCAATTTGTTTTCTTTTTGTGGTAAAACAAGCTGTACTTTTTAAAAAATTCTCTTTTCAGAGAAAAGCTTTTAATCCCAGGCAAAAAGATTGGACTTTGAACAGATTTAAATATAACGTTTTGTATAATTTCAGAACTGTAAAGTAAATATTCTGTTTAAAAAGAGCTTCACCATATGCAATCTAGAATTGGCAAGTAACTTCAGTAAAACTTGCTAAAAAAGCTTCAGGGATTTTCCTCTTCAGGGATTTGGGATGAGTTTGGTTCCAGGGATGGGGAACCTGTGGCCTTGGGGACACATGTGGCCTTCTGGACTTTTGAAGGCAGCCTTTTGACTGAATCCAAATTTTACAAAACAAATACCTTTATTTACCCACTGGCTTCACAGCAAGAGGTGAGCAGCCAGTGAGCAAGCATATTTCCAGCTGCTCCCCATGCCTGATTTCTGCCTCCCCGCCACCACCATGCCCCAGTCTATAGAAAAATTATCTTCCATGAAACCGAAACTGTCCCTGGTGCCAAAAATGTTGGGGTATGCTGCTCTAGATAATGGAGTTAACAAGTGCCCTAAAGTCAACCTTATGTCTTTGTATTCTTAATTGATGTTTATTATGGGATTCAGTTGTTTTTGTTATTATTATTAGTTTAATTATCTCAGTATTTCATGTCTCACTGCGTTTTTTTTTTCCTTGACTTTGAAAAAATCCTCTCCCTACCCTTCACCCCCATTTTGAGATTACAGTTACTATCTGTGTATGTTTCTCTCATTCCCTCCTTTCTGTCAGGGCTTTGCTCTCACATAGAAATTGCCATTGCCATATTTGGAATTATGCATCGAATTGGTGTTGCTTGTATGAATGAATGTTTACTTTTCATCACGCTATGAGGTCAGCCTCTCTGAACAATCTCAGTATTACTCTGATTACATTATTCTACTTGAAACAGATTTTTAGATTTTCTTTTTTTTTTTTCCTCTAAGCCAGAGCAGTTTATTTATGGCAAAAAATAGACAACACTTTTTGTGGTTCCCTGCTCATAGTAGGTTATATCCTTGTTATAGGAAAACTCTCAGTGTAAGTTAGATATTGCTAATTTTTTAATTTCTTTTTCTTAGAATAGTTTATCCAATCTAGGATAATGGAGGGTTGGTTGTTTGTACTGATCATTTCCCCAGCAGTCAGCTTTCTGACTTTTCTACCACATTTTCACCCAGTGTAACTGTACAGGTGATAGTCTTAAATTCATGGCAACAGTGTTTTGGTATGTAGACTGTTCCTTTTTTAATAAAAAAAGATCTGTTTCTATATTCTTGAGATTGGTCCCTTTCATTTCATTTTCAGTCTGTCCTTAAATTCTAAATCCTTTTTCACCTCTCTCTGTTCTTCCTTCTTAAGTTTCAGGGCAAATAGCTTCTGGAACTATTTTTATTCAAAGGCTTCTTGCTTTAATTTAATTTTGCTGCAGAAACAAATAATCTTATGAAAGTCTGTATTATTAAAGTTGCCAGAGTCTGTCCTATGAGGTTCTAAATCTCTCTTTCTACTTTAACTGCTGCTGTCTGAAGGGAAATACATTGCTGGCTTGAGGTTGAATGCTGATTTTAATTTTTTTACTTTGTATCTTGATATTAATTCTAATCTGTTTCTTTGCCATGTTTGCCTTTAATGGCCTTTTAGGTGACTAGCTCATTTCCATTTATGATGTTTAGAATTGGATCAGAGGGATCTTGATGTGAATCATGACTCAGTCTCTTACCGGCAGTGTGATTCTAGGCAAATTAACCTCTTTAAACCTTCATTTATAAAAGAAGATGAAAGTACCTACCTCATAGGATTATCATGAAAATTAATTGAGATTGTATTTATTAGGTGCTCTAAGTAATGTCTGGCACACAGAAATACACATTAGTTAGTAGGTAGAAAACACATTGGGAGGTGGGGGGTTGGAGAGGTATTAGAAGCTTTGCATGATTACTGATAGGCATGCCATTTGAAAAGTTTGTTCTCAAACACATTATTTTGATGTCCTAGTCATAACACTTTTTTAATGAAACCCAATTTTGAGATTTAGAAATATTTTCCAGGTTGGCAGTAACAGCAGCAGATTGTCTAATTCTTTTATATTTTATCCACTACTCTCTTTTAGTCAGTGTAAGATCCCTAGGCAGCTGACATCAGTATCAGATAGTCCATGCTATTTGGGTTGATCTTCTGCTTTAGTATTTCAATTAATAGTAGCTGTCAGGTAAGGAAAAGGCTCTTTAGCTTTAAGAACTCAATCCAGTCTTGGCACACCTGTGCTCCTTTTGAACTTCGTTTGAATATATTGTTTTCATTGTGCTTCTTTTTGATTTTGTGCCACATAGTAATATAGTTAATACATAATTTATTTCTGTCAACCAAGAAATAAATTTGGTTCTCTTCTGTTCAGTCTTTAGCAAGATTTGATATTTTCTGCATCTCCATTTATTGTATGTTTTCTGACTAAACTAAATGCATAGATGATGGTTTTTTTTTTTTTTTAATTTAATTTTACAGAATCAAAGAGTCTAACAGTATATCTTGTTAGATACAGTATATCCTCATAATGTATACATTATTTCTTGTACAATGATATGAAATAATATGGGAAATATTCATGATAAATTATTAAGTGAACAGTGCAAGTTAAAAACAATAGTTTCATATTTTTTTCCCCACCCCCCCTTTCCCGAGTCAGCACCTTCAAGTGTTACCACTGATGGTTCTTAAATGTTGTCAAACTTATTAAACTGTCAGTTCTATTCCTTGGTAGGTTCCCTACAGATATGCCTGCACATATATTGATATGTCAGGTACCAATTAAGAATGTTTATAGCAGCATTATTCACAATAACTTAAAATTGGAAACAGCCCAAATGACCTTCAGTAGTCAAATCGATATAGTATTCCATTTATATGAAGTTTGAAAGCACTAAAATTATTATATTTAATCATCCATATTTAGGTTGTTTGCCTAGAAAGAAATATAAGAAATTAAATACCATGGAAGTCAGGATAGTAATGACCATTATGGGGGAAGGGGGGGTTTGATTGGAAAAGAGAACGTTTAGGGCAGAGAATGTATAGGGCTTTGGGGTTGGTGGAAGGTTTTGTTTTTTGACTTGAGCTGTGGTCACACAGACATTTGCTTTGTAAAAATTTATTAACCTCTACCTTTGTGTTTTATCCTCCTTTTTGTGTGTTAAGGTTTCATAATAAATACATTTTAAAAATATGGGAAAATGAATAATAATCTCTCTAGAGTATCCCTCAAAAAAGAGAGTTTTAGAAAAGAAAGCCCTCTATCTTTCGGTTGTGCCATGGTAGATAGCTCTTTCAGTACTTACAGTTTTCATTATGTGAAAGTTCTCTTTTTGAGTCTCTGAGGAGGGTAGAGTCAGAGATCTCAGATCTCCCCTCTTTTGATTGCATGTGTTACACTAGTGACTTCTAGTACTCCCAGAGCATTGAGGTCTCCACACCAAGTGTGAGACTCAATAGTTAGGGGCTTTATTTTTTTAATGATATTTTCTCTTAATCCTTTAATTACAGACTACTAGTGATTCACCAGATTTGATAATATAACCTTAAATAATTTCAATAGTGATGATAATAGTAGCTAATTATTATTTAGCACTTACATACCAGTACTGTTCAGAACCTTTTATGTATATTAACTTATTTAATCCTCAGTTTTTTAGGATGAGGAAACATTCAAATAGTTTTTCTAAGTTTGATCCCTTTCCAAATAGATGCTCAATTCATTCATTCAACAAATACTAATTAAGCATGTACTGTGCATGTACCAGGCATTATTTTAGCTTTTGAGGTTATATAAGTGAACAAGACAAAGAAAGCTTTGCCTTCATGGAGTTTACATTCTCCTGAGGAGACAAAAACTGATAAACTAATAATATCTTCAGTGATAAGTCCATTGAAGAAAAATAAAAGAATATAAGGGGATAGGGAATGACAAAAGTAGCATGTGGCTGCACAGAGATGGGACTAAGCTGAGTGAGTTATGCATGTATCTGGGGAAAGTTTGC